>NC_064621.1:506223420-506965920 GCF_023898315.1 Schistocerca nitens
CACGATGGCAGAAACCAAGAAGTCATCTTCTCGTCCCAGATAATTAAACACGGCTGTGGTTTGCACTAGCTGTTCTGTGGTAGTTACTAGAATTAGGGCCTGTTGCACCATCTTGCTGGTACTGTTTTCATAATCTTCCATATGCACGCTTAACTTTTTGATCCCATCAGCGATAATTTGAGCATTCTTGGTTACTGCATTCAGAGTCTGATTTACCCCTGTCAGTGACACCCTTGCTATTGTCACTTGTTCTTTGGATAATAAAGAATACCGCATCGTCTTCATCTAATTTACCAAACAATAACTTGGTTGGCTCATCAATGAAGTTAAGTTAATCTAATTTATTAGACACAGTTCCTGTGTTTTCTTAAGTATCTACAGTAGAGTTCTGCAGCTCGTGCCAATAGTCTGTTTATCTGCATGTAGTTCAGTTTTCCATGGTCTGTAGTATGGATAGGGCGAGCCGAGTTAGTGACACTTCGCTCTCAGTTCCAGGCTGTGATGGCTTCGGTTGCACAGCTTGAGGCTGCAGTGGATGGGCACCACTGTTGTGGGCCAGCTGTGAGGATCCAACTTACATTTAAGTCCTCTGATCGGCTCTCACTGGTGGCCAGCCTAGTTAATGCTCGCACTGAGGTTGACCCCTCATCTGTGGTCGTGAGACATTGCTCTGGGGCGTAGCAGGCAGCTAAACACTTCCCAGGGAGCCGCATGTAAGGCCTCCCTGGTTAGTCTGACAAACAGGTTCCAGGTGCTGTCTGTGGCTGACACTGTCGCAGAGCCAGATGCCATCGCCTATCCTGTTTCAGAGGAAACCTCTCAGCCTGCAAGATCCGGACAGTCACAGCGAGTGGGATGATTGATAATTGGGAGCTTCAACGTTAGGCGCATAATGGGGACCCTTAGGGACATGGCTGCCAAGAAAGGGAAGGAAGACAATGTGCACTCTGTGTGCATACTGGGTTGACTCATTCCAGACATGGAACGGGTCTTCCCGGATGCCATGAAGAGCACATGGTGCAACCAACTGTAGGTGGTGGCTCACGTTGGTATCAATGGTGTTTGTCATTTTGGATCAGAAGAGATCCTCTCTGGTTTTGAGCAGCTAACAGAAGTGGTAAAGACTGCCAGTGTTGCTTGCGAGATAACTCACTGTCAGTTAGACCGTCAGCGAGAGCGCATCGCTAGCTCCTGCTGCTACTAAGGCGAGTACACCGTTTGCTTCTTACATATTTTACAAACAGCAGCGACTTATTTTCAGTTATCTGTGTAATTACTAGTTTATTTTTGTAATTTCTTGCGTGTTCGAGTGCTTACTAGGTAGAACCTTTTATTTCAATAACAGTGTTTTTGTACTTATTTGCTGCGCTTAGCTTTTAAATAGTTTTTCTGGGAAAACCTAGCGTAGTTTTCGCGTCTCGTATTTCAGTGAGTGTTTCTTGATTATCAGAGTAGCTCATCAGAAGATTATCTTGGGAATTTGTCACCATATAGAGTAGGGTAAACATAGTCATGTGTAGGGACTGTGGTTGTTGTGAGCGGACGCAAGGAGAATTGGCCACTCTTCGGGGACAGGTGGAGGCTTTGTCTGTTAGGCTCATCGAGCTCGAGGCGCAGGCGTCGGCTCGTAGTGGCGTTGGGGCAACTGTGGTGAGACCTATGCCTACTTCGGTGGCCTTGGAATCACATGGAACCCCTGATGTCGCTGCGTCTTCCGGCAGTGAGCATCTTACCGGTCAGCCATCACTCCAGGGTGAATGGCGGACAGTGGTGGGCTCGCGCGTGCCTGGCCGAAACGCGAAGGTGGGATCTGGCCGCGTGGCGGCTGCCTTACCCCTTTCCAACAGGTACGGGGTGCTTCCTAGTGGTGATGACATCGTTTCCGAGCCACCACAGGATGCCTCGCCTGTTGGGCCAGTGGCCGATTCTCCGGCAAGGTCCCGACAGTCACAGAGGGCGGGCCTATTAGTTATAGGGAGCTCCAACGTTAGGCGGGTTATGGAGCCCCTCAGGAAAATAGCGGGTAGGTCGGGGAAGAATGCCAGTGTGCACTCGGTGTGCTTGCCGGGGGGTCTCGTCCGTAATGTGGAGGAGGCCCTTCCGGCAGCTATTGAACGCACTGGGTGTGACCGGCTGCAGATAGTAGCACATGTCGGAACGAATGACGCCTGCCGCTTGGGTTCTGAGGCCATCCTTGGTTCCTTCCGGCGGCTGGCTGATTTGGTGAAGACAACCAGCATCGCACGCGGAGTGCAAGCTGAGCTTAATATCTGCAGCATAGTGCCCAGAGTCGATCGCGGTCCTCTGGTTTGGAGCCGTGTGGAGGGTCTAAACCAGAGGCTCAGACGACTCTGCGACTATAATGGTTGCAAATTCATCGACCTCCGTTATTGGGTGGAGAACTGTAGGGCCCCCCTAGACAGGTCAGGCGTGCACTACACACCGGAAGCAGCTACTAGGGTAGCAGAGTACGTGTGGCGTGCACACGGGGGTTTTTTAGGTTAGAGGGACCCCCCCTTGGGCGAAACGATAAAATACCTGACGGCTTACCAGAGAGAACATTATCATCGTTGATAAAGAACGTCCGTCCTCAGAGACCAAAAACAGGAAAAGTTAACGTAATATTGGTAAACTGCAGGAGTATCCAGGGCAAGGTTCCTGAATTAGTATCTCTTATTGAAGGAAATAGTGCGCATATAGTATTAGGAACGGAAAGTTGGTTAAAACCGGAAGTGAACAGTAACGAAATCCTAGACACAGAATGGAATATATACCGCAAGGATAGGATAAACGCCAATGGTGGAGGAGTATTTATAGCAGTAAAGAATTCAATAATATCCAGTGAAGTTATTAGCGAATGCGAATGTGAAATAATCTGGGTTAAGTTAAGTATCAAAGGTGGGTCAGATATGATAGTCGGATGCTTCTATAGGCCACCTGCATCAGCAACCGTAGTAGTTGAGCGCCTCAGAGAGAACCTGCAGAACGTCGTGAAGAAGTTTCGTGATCATACTATTGTAATAGGGGGAGACTTCAATCTACCAGGTATAGAATGGGATAGTCACACAATCAGAACTGGAGCCAGGGACAGAGACTCTTGTGACATTATCCTGACTGCCTTGTCCGAGAATTACTTCGAGCAGATAGTTAGAGAACCAACTCGTGAAGCTAACGTTTTAGACCTCATAGCAACAAATAGACCGGAACTTTTCGACTCCGTGAATGTAGAAGAGGGTATCAGTGATCATAAGTCAGTGGTTGCATCAATGACTACAAGTGTAATAAGAAATGCCAAGAAAGGAAGGAAAATCTATTTGCTTAACAAGAGTGATAGGGCACAAATCGCAGAATATCTGAGTGACCACCATCAAACGTTCATTTCTGAGGAAGAGGATGTGGAACAAAAATGGAAAAAATTCAGAAACATCGTCCAGTACGCCTTAGATAAGTTCGTACCGACTAAGGTCCAAAGCGAGGGGAAAGATCCACCGTGGTATAACAATCATGTACGAAAGGTACTACGGAAACAAAGAAAGCTTCACCATAAGTTTAAGAGTAGTCGAATCATAGCTGATAAGGAAAAGCTGAACGAAGCGAAAAAGAGCGTAAAGAGAGCAATGAGAGAAGCATTCAACGAATTCGAACATAAAACATTGGCAAACAATCTAAACAAGAACCCTAAAAAGTTTTGGTCATATGTAAAATCGGTAAGCGGATCTAAATCCCCTATTCAGTCACTCGTTGACCACGATGGCACCGAAACAGAGGACGACCGAAGAAAGGCAGAAATACTGAATTCAGTGTTCCGAAACTGTTTCACTGCGGAAAATCGTAACACGGTCCCTGACTTCAGCCGTCGCACGGACGCCAAAATGGAAAATATTGAAATAAACGATATCGGAATTGAAAAACAACTGCTATCACTTAGTAGCGGAAAAGCATCCGGACCAGACGAGATACCCTTAAGATTCTACAGTGATTATGCTAAAGAACTTGCCCCCTTTCTATCAGCAATTTATCGTAGATCTCTGGAAGAACGTAAAGTACCTAGCGACTGGAAGAAAGCACAGGTCGTTCCCATTTTCAAGAAGGGTCATAAATCAGATGCGAATAATTATAGGCCTATTTCACTTACGTCAATCTGTTGTAGAATAATGGAACATGTTTTGTGTTCTCGTATTATGACGTTCTTAGATAATACAAATCTCCTTCATCATAACCAACATGGATTCCGCAAACAGAGATCATGTGAAACCCAGCTCGCCCTATTTGCCCAAGAAATTCACAGTGCCGTAGACACTGGCGAGCAGATTGATGCCGTATTCCTGGACTTCAGGAAGGCATTTGATGCGGTTCCGCACTTACGTTTAGTGAAAAAAATACGTGCTTACGGAATATCGGACCAGGTTTGTGATTGGATTCAGGATTTCCTAGAAGAAAGAACACAACATGTCATTCTTAACGGTTCAAAATCTGCAGATGTAGAGGTAATTTCGGGAGTACCGCAAGGAAGCGTGATAGGACCTTTATTGTTTACAATATACATAAATGACTTAGTTGACAACATCGGTAGCTCCGTGAGGCTATTTGCAGATGACACGGTTGTCTACAAGAAAGTAGCAACATCAGAAGACTCGTACGTACTCCAGGAAGACCTGCAGAGGATTAATGAATGGTGCGACAGCTGGCAGCTTTCCCTAAATGTAGATAAATGTAATATAATGCGCATACATAGGGGCAGAAATCCATTCCAGTACGATTATGCCATAGGTGGTAAATCATTGGAAGCGGTAACGACCGTAAAATACTTAGGAGTTACTATCCGGAGCGATCTGAAGTGGAATGATCACATAAAACAAATAGTGGGAAAAGCAGGCGCCAGGTTGAGATTCATAGGAAGAATTCTAAGAAAATGTGACTCATCGACGAAAGAAGTAGCTTACAAAACGCTTGTTCGTCCGATTCTTGAGTATTGCTCATCAGTATGGGACCCTTACCAGGTTGGATTAATAGAAGAGATAGACATGATCCAGCGAAAAGCAGCGCGATTCGTCATGGGGACATTTAGTCAGCGCGAGAGCGTTACGGAGATGCTGAACAAGCTCCAGTGGCAGACACTTCAAGAAAGGCGTTACGCAATACGGAGAGGTTTATTATCGAAATTACGAGAGAGCACATTCCGGGAAGAGATGGGCAACATATTACTACCGCCCACATATATCTCGCGTAATGATCACAACGAAAAGATCCGAGAAATTAGAGCAAATACGGAGACTTACAAGCAGTCGTTCTTCCCACGCACAATTCGTGAATGGAACAGGGAAGGGGGGATCAGATAGTGGTACAATAAGTACCCTCCGCCACACACCGTAAGGTGGCTCGCGGAGTATAGATGTAGATAGATGTAGATAACAGCAGAGCTGACCATTTGCAGCATAGTCAAAAGGACCGATTGCGGACCTCTGGTACCTTGCCGAATGGAGGGTGTAAATCAGAGGCTCAGATGGTTCTGTGACCATGTAGGCTGCAGATCCCTTGACTTGCAACCAAAAGGGTGGTTAGGTTTCGGGTTCTGCTGTATAGGCCAGAAGTCCACGACACTCAGGAGGCGGCTACACAGGTAGCAGGGGCTGTGTGGCGTGGACTGGGCGGTTTGTTAAGCTACGTTTAAGCTGAGGGATTTGTCGCGGAGATTTTTACCCGGCAAAAGTCGCGGAGAAAAGTATCTCGGCACATGTAGCGGGTCAGTTTCACGGAACATAGCGTCTGACGCAGAACTTTTATTTATGTGTGCTAGCGCTGTGAATCTAATTGAAAAATGGGAGAATAAAAATCGGAGACAGGAACGTAGATGATGGGTGCGTAATTTTCCCAGTAAATGGTGTAGTCATGGAGCTTACAGTTCAGTGATGAGTGACCTAAAAGTTCAAGACGTACAGGGTTTAAAAAATTTTGTTCGTATGTCAATGGCGGACTTTGAAGTATTACTAAATATGACTGGCCAATACTACACATTGAAGGGCACAAATTTTCGAGATGCTGTAACTCTGCTGAACAACTTGCCATTACATTACGCTTTTTAGCTGCTGGAGATTCGTATTACTCGTTGATGTACATACATGCACAGGATTTCCAAGTCCAAAATCAGTCAAGTAATACCAGAAGTGTGTCAAGCTGTAATAAAGGCACTTCAAGGAGAAATTAAGGTAGGAACTAATCATAGCGTGTAGGCTTTCACGGCCGGCGTCTTCAGTAATTAAAACTTCCGGGCTAAGAGGCCGTGGTCCAATAGTAGAAATACTTCTCCCTGACGTTTCGTTGCCAGCTGCGGGCAACATCATCTGAGGTGAGTCTACGACTGGCTGCTAGGCCGTGGAGGTCCTGTTTATATAGAGCGCGTAGAGGGCGCCACCACTCGTCACGTGTTGTCAAGTTTTAGCTTGATATGTCACCTCTGCATCTATTATCAGTTGCTCTTTACATCCTTGTGCTCCTTTGCAACAGCCTTTTTGTTCTTCATTTATAATTTTGTTCTGTGTTGTATGTGCCATTAATTTCTGAGTAATGATTGAAGTTAATATTTTGTATATTGTTGGTAGGCATGTTATGGGGCGATATTTTGCTGCGTTTGCTGTGTCTGCTTGATCTTTAGGTTTCAAATAAGTTATTCCTTGTGTAAGTGTATCAGGGAATGTGTATGGGTCTGCAATGTAATTGTTAAATAATTTAGTTAGATGTGAATGTGTTGAGGTGAACTTCTTTAGCCAGAAATTTGCTATTTTATCATTTCCAGGGGCTTTCCAATTGTGTGTAGAATTAATTGCTCAGGTGACTTCATGTTGCAAAATTATCACTTCAGGCATTTGTGGCATCGTCTTGTATGAGTCTGTTTCTGCTTGTATCCACCATGCATGTCTGTTATTTTGTACCGGGTTTGACCATATGTTGCTCCAGAAGTGTTCAATGTCTGTTATGTTCGGTGGATTGTCCATTTTAATGTGTGTGTTATCTATTATTATTATTATTATTATTGGCCCACCTCCACCAGAAATTCCAACATGATAATGTCTCGAAAACTGTACTTCTATTTATTATTATCATCATTTATTATTTATTCAAGATGTCCGATTTCGGCGGGAGGAAAGCCATTCGTGTTACATCCATAACAAAAATCTGTCACAAGTTCAAATTCCAACACCATAATCCATCACACCTATGAAATAGTCCACATCCTACGAACTTTGACTGTCACTTATGTTTTTACACTGCTAACCTATTAAAATCGCATCAAATAATAAACTGCACTTGTACTAACGTAATTCACATCCTCTGATTTTGCAGGGACAAAGGACAGAACTCTTTATTTCATGCAGTACTGTCATTGCTTGTTCTCCAACAGACTTATTATTATTATTTCTTTCCATTCTCAGACCATAGGTCTGGTTCGAAATGAAAGTGACGCGGACCTTGATCAAGCGTGACTTCCTTTTAACTGTACGGTATATGTTACATTGCGTTAAGGAACTTTCGGGTAATTGAACATGTATCAATAATTATGCATTTCTGTAGTTGTATATATATGTTTGGATGTAGCTGTATTGCGTTGATGTACTGGTGGATATTGTGTGGTATGACTCCTGTAGTTGATAGTATAATTGGTATAATGTCAACTTTATCCTGATGCCACATGTCCTTGACTTCCTCAGCCAGTTGGATGTATTTTTCAATTTTTTCTCCTGTTTTCTTTTGTATATTTGTTGTATTGGGTATGGATATTTCGATTAGTTGTGTTAATTTCTTCTTTTTATTGGTGAGTATGATGTCAGGTTTGTTATGTGGTGTTGTTTTATCTGTTATAATGGTTCTGTTCCAGTATAATTAGTATTCATAATTCTCCAGTACATTTTGTGGTGCATACTTGTATGTAGGAACGTGTTGTTTTATAAGTTTATGTTGTAAGGCAAGCTGTTGATGTATTATTTTTGCAACATTGTCATGTCTTCTGGGGTATTCTGTATTTGCTAGTATTGTACATCCGCTTGTGATGTGATCTACTGTTTCTATTTGTTGTTTGCAAAGTCTGCATTTATCTTTTGTGGTATTGGGATCTTTAATAATATGCTTACTGTAATATCTGGTGTTTATTGTTTGATCCTGTATTGCAATCATGAATCCTTCCATCTCACTGTATATATTGCCTTTTCTTAGCCATGTGTTGGATGCGTCTTGATCGATGTGTGGCTGTGTTAGATGATACGGGTGCTTGCCATCTAGTGTTTTCTTTTTCCAATTTACTTTCTTCGTATTTGTTGATGTTATGTGATCTAAAGGGTTGTAGAAGTGGTTATGAAATTGCAGTGGTGTAGCCGATGTATTTATATGAGTGATTGCTTTGTGTGTTTTGCTGATTTCTGCTCGTTCTATAAAGAATTTTCTTAAATTGTCTACCTGTCCATAATGTAGGTTTTTTATGTCGATGAATCCGCTGCCTCCTTCCTTTCTGCTTAATGTGAATCTTTCTGTTGCTGAATGTATGTGATGTATTCTATATTTGTGGCATTGTGAAGGTGTAAGTGTATTGAGTGCTTCTAGGTCTGTGTTACTCCATTTCACTACTCCAAATGAGTAGGTCAATATTGGTATAGCATAAGTATTTATAGCTTTTGTCTTGTTTCTTGCTGTCAGTCCTGTTTTCAGTATTTTTGTTAGTCTTTATCTATATTTTTCTTTTAGTTCTTCTTTAATATTTGTATTATCTATTCCTATCTTTTGTCTGTATCCTAGGTATTTATAGGCATCTGTTTTTTCCATCGCTTCTATGGAGTCACTGTGGTTATCCAATATGTAATCTTCTTGTTTAGTGTGTTTTCCCTTGACTATGCTATTTTTCTTAAATTTGTCTGTTCCAAAAGCCATATTTATATCATTGCTGAATACTTCTGTTATCTTTAGTAATTGGTTGAGTTGTTGATTTGTTGCTGCCAGTAGTTTTAGATCATCCATGTATAGCAAATGTGTGATTTTGTGTTGGTATGTTCCAGTAATATTATATCCATAATTTGTATTATTTAGCATGTTGGATAGTGGGTTCAGAGCAAGACAGAACCAGAAAGGACTTAATGAGTCTCCTTGGTATATTCCACGCTTAATCTTTATTGGCTGTGATGTGAAATTATCTGAATTTGTTTGGATATTAAGTGTGGTTTTCCAGTTTTTCATTACTATGTTTAGAAACTGTATCAATTTAGGATCTACTTTGTATATTTCCAATATCTGTAGTAACCATGAGTGGGGTACACTATCAAAAGCTTTTTGGTAATCAATGTATGCGTAGTGTAGCGATCTTTGTTTAGTTTTAGCTTGATATGTCACCTCTGCATCTATTATCAGTTGCCCTTTACATCCTCGTGCTCCTTTGCAACAGCCTTTTCGTTCTTCATTTATAATTTTGTTCTGTGTTGTATGTGTCATTAATTTCTGTGTAATGACTGAAGTTAATATTTTGTAGATTGTTGGTAGGCATGTTATGGGGCGATATTTAGCTGGGTTTGGTGTGTCTACTTGATCTTTAGGTTTCAGATATGTATGGGTCTGCAATGTAACTGTTAAATAATTTAGTTAGATGTGAATGTGTTGAGGTGAACTTCTTTAGCCAGAAATTTGCTGTTTATTATTATTATTGGCCCACCTCCCACCAGAAATTCCAACATGATAATGTCTCGAAAACTGTACTTCTATTTATTATTATCGTCATTTATTATTTATTCAAGATGTCCGATATCGTTACTTGTTGTGAAACTCCGTACTAGATTGTGGCATAGGCTATATTTCCTTTAAGTATTCTCTCATCAGGCAGAAAAATCGATTCATATCAGTGTAACCTGAAAGTCAAGAAGGGAAGGATTCGGTTTCGATTGTGGATGGGGCCGTAAGCAGTTACTGTTGGTTCCCTTTTGCTATTACACACATTTATTGGTTCAAATGGCTCTGAGCACTATGGGACCTAACATCTGAGGTCATCAGTCCCCTAGAACTTAGAACTACTTAAACCTAACTAACCTAAGGACATCACACATATCCATGCCCGAGGCAGGATTCGAACCTGCGATCGTAGCGGTCGCGCGGTTCCAGACTGTAGCGCCTAGAACCGCTCGGCCACACTGGCCGGCACACACATTTATTTCAACCCGGTAATTCCAAACTCAGCAATAAATAAAGACATCACACGTTATAAATGAAGGAATAAACAACTCTGTAATTAATAATGCATTCACTGCGTTACAATTTACCAAATAGGAGAAAATACAGACACAGCAAATAATGTTTCAAAAACAAGCCAATGCGATCCCAATTAAATTTTGAAGGCAAGTAACCACAGTCACAGCTGAAGGCCTTTAACGCCAACAGCGGCAATTATAAAACATTTTAACAAACATACTGTAGAACAGCAATGCAGTAGCAAAGGTTAATTTAAAAAGACAGGCAACTGATCACCAAACGGCAGAGACAAAATGATGATAAACTGAGTAGCACAACCATTTAAACCTGCTGTAACGCCAAGAATGGAAATTATATAAAATTAAAAAAAAGGACAGTAAAACAGCAAATACAAGAGCAAAGGTTAATTTAAAGGCCAAGCAACTGATCACCAAGCAAGTGAGACAAAATGATGGTAAACTTGGTAACACAATCATTTAATCCTGCTGTAACGCCAAGAATGGCAATTATATAAAAAATTTAGAAACATACAATAAAACAGTAAATACAATAATAAAACACGAGGGTCAGTCACAGATGGTGCACCAGGAACCGACCTCTGAGTAGGTCCGGGAAAAACACGTGCGCGAGCGATGAGATAGGCAGCCAAGAGTTACATTCATTTCACAAGATGGTAACTCAGACTAATGGCAGTCTAACGAATGACTAATGATAATCTTGCTGAAGCTACCTGACGTCCAATAAACCAAATGCAAGTATGTAAAAATACACCAAGGCTGGAACCGGCAGTCTGGACTCTGCACGCAAAATACTGTGCTTACAGCACACGGAACGAGAAAGGAATTACTACCACCTGAGCAGAAGAATCGCCAACCAACCTACAATCAAGAAAGATGTCAAAACTACACGCCTCACCAGACAGCAGCGGCAAGGCGAGGAAGCGTACACTGCCGTTACATACTCTAACCCCTAGGGCAGGTAACTGGGGCGTTAGCAGCCATTAGGCAGAAAAAATACCGCTGGTTGAACTTAACAAATAGTAACAAACTGAATGCAATAAATAGTAATTAGAAGTCCAAGAAAGCTAATCAGATCCACCTTCCCCAAGCACGCTTCACCTCGGCAACACTACGAGCAGCAACACGAACCCAAGTCACTGGAGAATTGCAAGATCTCACAGTGGTGGTTTCTCTACTTGAATCCAAAAGCACTAAACTTAAAGCTTGCAGGATCCGGTTTACGACGAAGTCGTGCATCCTCGTGACCACAGCCGTTTCGAACCGGCAGTCCATGCACGCCGCCAACAGTCCCGGTGTGTTCTCGCACTGCACGGACCTCGCTCCTCCTGAGACCCAAACCCAAGTGCACACTGACACAACCCGGAAGAACGACGACGTCGCCCCAAAGATAGGGCCACAGTTACTACATATCGATAACCGCCGCTGCGGCCACTAGTGGGCAGGCAACGCTTGCGAAACCAAGCGGCGCCAGTTAACACGAGAAGAAGACAAACAACCGCAACTATGTCAACTAAACGATGTGGTCTGGCCTGCAACAGAGGGCGGAAACCTAAAACAGCACCAACGTGAGGCGCAGCAGGGCTCAATCAGCTTAATATCTACTTTGTTCCACATCACGGGAGTAGAATATTAAACTCATTTGTGGCTTATTGTGGAATGTTAAGAGCATGTTCTACCTCTGTCACAGGATGCTTCCTCACTTTCAAACCCTCTTAAAGCAAACAATTTCTCATCGCATATGAATACTCTCAAGGTAACAGCACAGAGGAGTTGCAAGTATCAGGTTTATACTAGGTATCACTTTATAAATTCGCTAATATAGTTGATTTTCTTACGACACTCATCTCTCCCTGTGTAGGTTGGAGATTGAAATTTCGTTAAAACACCTGGTCACTGTTCCAACTCTTGAATCATATTCGGGGTACTCTCACCCTCACTTCCACCTGCCTGGTGCCACATCATTTTTAACAAATTGTCAGGCTAATAAATTAAATTTATCGCGAGAGTCGCTTTGCATGGCGAGTAATTCTTTTAAGAAGTCGGCTTACACCCACCAGGTTGCTCAAATAGGAATCCCTCGAGGGAAGATGATGTTATTTTCGAGGAGTACTAATGAGAACCGACATTTGAAGCTGACCACAGAAGGAGTCTACCACCAGTAATATACATTTCGTGTAAGGACTGTGCTATCAAAAACACGATTGCAACAACTATGTTACTGTCACCCTCCGTAAAAAGCGGTCTTCGTTCTATAGGCACACACAAGAATCGCTAACGGTATCCACGTTAAAAACTATACATGCTTTATAAACCGAATATAGACAGCGATCGCTGCAGTGTGTATTAACATACCAAAAGTGAGGGTGCACATCGCCAGTGGTGTAAGCTTTTAATAAAATCTCCAGTCTCATCGAATTTAGAAAATGATTCAGCTAACGAACGTAGTATTAAGCTGATATGTGCAATTGCCTCAGGCAGCTACTAGATATTACTCACGCTAACAAACAGTATTTGTACTGCATTCAGCCTAGCTGCCATGTAGATGGTGTAACAGAGGTTCTGCGATATATTCATGTTGTTATAGGCGATGGAGGATAAGGGTTGATTGAGAATGATCGCATACAGTAGATGGATGCTATGTGAGGAATCACTCAAAAAATGCAATGCTAAATTGAAGTCATGAGAAATTTCATATATATATATATGATTCTGGCGAACCGAAAAAGCTAAGCAAGCGTTCAGACCGAATCACCTAAAACTCCACTGCAAATATTGAGGAAATGGAAAGCGCTATTGATGTGCACTTTTTTCAGAATATACTGGTACTCAAGGGCTCGTACTGTTAGCCAATAAACAGATTGTATTAATACTTAGAAAGTGTTTTTTTTCCGCAAACATACCCTTCTTACAATGGATCAGTGACTATAGACATTACAAACTAAAAGTAGGGTAAATTTGAATGTCAGTGATGTTTGTTTCAGGAGTCTAGTGCGAGTCGTTTATACGAGATATTGCGAAAAGGTTTCCACACCGTTAATTGTTTGTGCCGTTCACCCTGCGTAGTTGCTACGTACCATGTTGTATGTTTGCTTACATTGTGCTTGTGTGTTTCTTGAGTGCACTGCATCTTTCTAGTCAGTTAGTGTGTGACAGTCCAAGCAGTAGGTCGTGAGTGGACGATGACATTTACCAGCGCAGGAAAAGCCGACATGCTCATGGTGTCTGGAGATTGTTGGAAGAATGCAGTTGGTTCTTATACGGTCTATGAGGCAAGCTAACCTAATAGGCGTCGTCAACCATCTCGGCCATTATTTATCAACCTCTTCAACCACTTGCCGCGCGGGATTAGCTGAGCGGTCTTAGGCGCTGCAGTCATGAACTGTGCGGCTGGTCCCGGCGGAGGTTCGAGTCCTCCCTCGGGTATGGGTGTGTGTGTTTGTCCTTAGGATAATTTAGGTTGAGTAGTATGTAAGCTTAGGGACTGATGACCTTAGCAGTTAAGTCCCATAAGATTTCACGCAAATTTTTTTTTTCTTCAGCCACTTAACGTACAGGTGGCAGTGTAATTCCTAGACAACACAGGACACAAATGACGATAGAAGAAAATTAATGTTCTTGCTGGTATTGCAGTTGATCCGAACGTTAGCTCCCGCGCAATTGCACGAGGCAGTGCCATGAGTCAGGCAAGTGTCCTGCTGACTCTCTATCGGCATTACATCTCTCTCCATCGTGAGTTGGTGGAAACAATTATGAGAATCGTGTTGACTTCTATGCATGGACATTAAGACAGGATACTCCATATGTACCATGAAAACCATCGAAACATGCACTACTGGTCTGTTGACTATCCCCGTTGGCTTCGTCAGGTAGAATATCAGCGTCCAGGGTGTGTAAACGTGTGGCGCGGGTTAGTGAACCATCAGCTCATAGGCCTCTGTTTCATCGACAGAACACTGAACGCGCACAAATATCGCGGCCTCCTAACAGACTATCTCCCACATACGTTAGAAGGCGTTCCTCTGTAGACTAGGAACTTCTGTCAAGTCCATTATGCACGAAGTACTACGGCATGTCTTCACGAATTGTTTCCATATGGTTGGATTGAGCGCAGAGGACCTGTATCCTGGCCAGCCCGTTTCGCGGATTTGACTCGTGTAGACATTTTTCTATGGGGAAAGTTGAAAGGTGGTATCTACATGGACATACCAACTACAACCGATGATATACAGCAAGGCATTACGCCGCCTGCTAGAACATCTCCCCTGAAATGAAAGCACTGTGCAGCAGTCGTTCCATGCCAGACTGAAGCGTGTACTGCGGCTGCCAGTGATCATTTTAAACACAACCTGTGACGGTCAGTTGTCTTGTTGCTGATCAGAAGCCCCGCAACTAGTGTATACACTTGTGTTGTTCTTTAGTGTGTGCTACCACACGTATTGTACAAGCGTAAGTGTGGTAACTTTTCAAAATACGGTATCTAGTAAACGACTCGCACTAGAATCCTGTCAGAAATACCACCGACATTCAGATTTACCCTGTTTTTAATCTGTTATGTGAATAGGCATTATTCAATTTAAAAAGTGTATGTTTGTGCAAAAATATGTGAAAACTGCACGTCAATAGCACTATCCATTTCCGCAGTATTTGCGGTGCAAGGTTTGGATGATTCGTCCTATGTAAGTGAAAATACTTCTACCCGGAGACTGAATGAAAACACTGATATAGTTGATGCAACACTCAGGGAGTTGTGCCAATCAGTTTTATCACATTTTAAGGCCTTTCCAGAAGGAAAGCAGTTGGCAGTTGCTTTTAGTGGCGAGGGACGCTACACGCAAGACGTTCCCGTGCAGCGGCTGATAGCAGTACATGAGAAAAATGAGTTTTTCGTATTTCTTGCTGTACAAAAACACCGTATGTAAATGACGCAAGACTATGTCAACACCTGGAGTTATTTTTCCTGTAGAGCGTCTCCTTTTCTCCTAAAAAGTTAAAAACCACTTCTTTCTGTATGGTGCATTTTCTGCATTACAAAATAGTTCTCATTCGACTAAAAAGTTGACTTTTGCATACCTCATAGTTTCGCATCACAGTCTGATGATGCAGTGTCAATTGTTTCGATACTGGTCATAGTTACTTCCAAACTACTATGTAGCATAAATTTTGATGCGTTTGCAGTGACCAATATGGTCGCTGGCAACGTCACGTTTCGTTCGTTTTAGATGATACTTTACTGCGCACTAAATGTAGCTAACACACCGAATGTGTTTTTAAAGTTGGATCGAAAGGCGTACATCACTACAGTATGGAGAAAGTAGAGAGAGTTTCTTTATTTGTGTGCGCTTGCGCCGAGCGCGCTGTCTAAGCGCACCACGGGGAAATTCTGCAGCCCGCAGCTCAGTCGTGAACAGCTCGTGGAAATACACTCCTGGAAATGGAAAAAAGAACACATTGACACCGGTGTGTCAGACCCACCATACTTGCTCCGGACACTGCGAGAGGGCTGTACAAGCAATGATCACACGCACGGCACAGCGGACACACCAGGAACCGCGGTGTTGGCCGTCGAATGGCGCTAGCTGCGCAGCATTTGTGCACCGCCGCCGTCAGTGTCAGCCAGTTTGCCGTGGCATACGGAGCTCCATCGCAGTCTTTAACACTGGTAGCATGCCGCGACAGCGTGGACGTGAACCGTATGTGCAGTTGACGGACTTTGAGCGAGGGCGTATAGTGGGCATGCGGGAGGCCGGGTGGACGTACCGCCGAATTGCTCAACACGTGGGGCGTGAGGTCTCCACAGTACATCGATGTTGTCGCCAGTGGTCGGCGGAAGGTGCACGTGCCCGTCGACCTGGGAGCGGACCGCAGCGACGCACGGATGCACGCCAAGACCGTAGGATCCTACGCAGTGCCGTAGGGGACCGCACCGCCACTTCCCAGCAAATTAGGGACACTGTTGCTCCTGGGGTATCGGCGAGGACCATTCGCAACCGTCTCCATGAAGCTGGGCTACGGTCCCGCACACCGTTAGGCCGTCTTCCGCTCACGCCCCAACATCGTGCAGCCCGCCTCCAGTGGTGTCGCGACAGGCGTGAATGGAGGGACGAATGGAGACGTGTCGTCTTCAGCGATGAGAGTCGCTTCTGCCTTGGTGCCAATGATGGTCGTATGCGTGTTTGGCGCCGTGCAGGTGAGCGCCACAATCAGGACTGCATACGACCGAGGCACACAGGGCCAACACCCGGCATCATGGTGTGGGGAGCGATCTCCTACACTGGCCGTACACCACTGGTGATCGTCGAGGGGACACTGAATAGTGCACGGTACATCCAAACCGTCATCGAACCCATCGTTCTACCATTCCTAGACCGGCAAGGGAACTTGCTGTTCCAACGGGACAATGCACGTCCGCATGTATCCCGTGCCACCCAACGTGCTCTAGAAGGTGTAAGTCAACTACCCTGGCCAGCAAGATCTCCGGATCTGTCCCCCATTGAGCATGTTTGGGACTGGATGAAGCGTCGTCTCACGCGGTCTGCACGTCCAGCACGAACGCTGGTCCAACTGAGGCGCCAGGTGGAAATGGCATGGCAAGCCGTTCCACAGGACTACATCCAGCATCTCTACGATCGTCTCCATGGGAGAATAGCAGCCTCCATTGCTGCGAAAGGTGGATACACACTGTACTAGTGCCGACATTGTGCATGCTCTGTTGCCTGTGTCTATGTGCCTGTGGTTCTGTCAGTGTGATCATGTGATGTATCTGACCCCAGGAATGTGTCAATAAAGTTTCCCCTTCCTGGGACAATGAATTCACGGTGTTCTTATTTCAATTTCCAGGAGTGTAGATGCACTTTTTTCAAACTAGTGATCGTGGATTATTAGAAGAAAATGACGAAGAAAAAATTGAAAAGGTGAAATACATCGGATCTTTAAGAGTAGACTGGACAAAAGTTTCTTTACGATACTTAACAGTCATCATTTATCAAACGAAACAGGTTAAATATTTCCCAGTCTAATTACGTCATAGATGAGGTCAAATAAACTTTCAGGAAGAATTCATCAAATAAATGTTTGTATCCATTAACACCTGACAGAAAATTAGCCATAACACTAAAGTAAGGAAAGTCAGAATACTTTGAAGACTACCGCAGCTTATTTAACATTGATTCTGTTACGAATGGTGTTTTTGTACATACCTGGCAACTACAAACAAAAGCAGAACAGTCGCATTTTCACTTAGGATAAAAAATTCCAACGTTTTCAAGGCAGTAAAGCAAGTTCGCATTAAAATTTGTGATGTTTTCCACAAGTACGTAAGAAATTATCTGACCTGTGTCAGTATTTACCAAGCTGAGTGTGTCGAAGTCACAGAGACATACACTCCAGTATCTCATAACGCAATGAACTGCAGAGAATGCTATGTCACATTTTCAAAAAAAAAAAAAAAATGGTTCAAATGGCTCTGAGCACTATGGGACTTAGCATCTATGGTCATCAGTCCCCTAGAACTTAGAACTACTTAAACCTAACGAACCTAAGGACATCACACAACACCCAGTCATCACGAGGCAGGGAAAATCCCTGACCCCGCCGGGAATCGAACCCGGGAACCCTGGCGCGGGAAGCGAGAACGCTACCACACGACCACGAGCTGCGGACTGTTCTCGTGATCCCAACGGGAGCGATACGCAGGGGCTTGTAGTTTATTACTAGAGTCATCATTTAAAGCAGGTTCTTGAAACTTCGTAAGTAATCTTTCTCGGGATAGTTTACGTCTATCTTCAAGAGTCAGCCAGTTCAGTTCCTTCAACATCTCTGTGACAATCTTCTGCGGTCAAACAAACCTGTGACCATGCGTGCTGTTCTCGTCTGTATACGTCCAATATCCCCTGTTGGTCCTGTTTGGACGGGTACCACATTCTTGAGGAATATTCCAGGATGTGTCACAAGAGTGATTTGTAAGCATTCTCCTTTGTAGACTGACTGCGCTTCCCCGGTATTCTACCGATAAGGCGAAGTCTGCTACCCGCCTTACGCACGGCTGAGCTTATTTGATCATTGCATTTCATACCTCTACAAAGTGTCGCACTCAGGTATTTGTATGAATTTACCAATTCCAACTGTGTCTCGTTGATACTGAAACTCGTTTTATGAAGCGCACAATTTTACTTTTCCGAACTTTTCAAGCAAGCTAGGAATCTATGAACTATATTGAAATGTGCAGCTTCTCTCAGACATTACTTGAATGTGTCATTTGCAAAACCAGAGGTTACTAATAGCATTCCCCGGAAGGTCATTAATGTACAACACGAACAGCAACGGTCTCAACATACTTCCCTAGCGCATACCCCAAATCACTCTTACTTCTGTCGATGACTCTCCATTGAAGATAACTTCCTGCGTCCTCCATAACAAAAAATCATCAGTCCAGTCACATATTTCACTTATCACCCCCTAGATCTTACTTTTGATTATAAGCATAAATGTGGCACTGAGTCAAATGCTTTTCGGAAATCGAGAGTAACTATATCTACCTGACTGCCTTTATTCTACATCTACATATATACTCCGCTAGCCGCCAAGCGGTGTGGGCGGAGAGCACAATCTGCGCCAAAGTCATATATCCACCCCCCGCTACCCCTCTCTGTTCCACTCGCGGATCGCGCCAGGAAAAACGATTGTCTGTACGCCTTAGTACGAGCTCTAATTTTCCTTATCTGTGAATGGTGATCATTGCACGATTTCAAAGTTGGTGGTAATAATATACGCTCTACATCCTCGGCGAAGATCGGATTTCGGAATTTAGTGAGCAGCCCCTTCCGTTTAGCGCGTCGTCTATCTGCAAGTGTGTCCCACTTCAAACTTTCTATGAGATTTGTAACGCTCTCGCGATGGCTAAATGTACCAGTCACGAATCTTGCCGCCCTTCTTTGGACCTTCTCAATCTCTTGAATCAGACCTAACTGGTAAGGATCCTATACAGAAGAACAATACTCTAATACTGGACGAACTAACGTATTGTAAGAAATTTCCTTTGTTGGAGGACTGCATCGCTTCAGGATTCAACCAATAAACCGCAATCTAGAGTTCGCCTTGCCCGTTACTTGTGCAATCTGATCATTCGATTTGAGATCATTTCGAATAGTAATACCCAGATACTCGACGGATGTTACCGCTTCCAAAGACCGGGCATTTATTTTGTACTCGTACATTAATGGGGATTTTCATCTTGTTGTACGTAGTAGGTTACACGTACTAATATTGAGAGATAACTGCCAGTCAACACCACGCATTTGTTTTCTGCATATCCTCATTGATTCGTTCACAGCTTTTGTGTGGTACTACTTTCCTGTAGACTACATCATTGTCGGCAAACAGTCTAATGCCGCTGTCAATACCATCAACCAGATCGTTTATGTAAATCGTAAAAAGCAGTGGATCTATTACGCTGTACTGGGGCACACCTGAAGTTACGTATGTTTCTGTTGAAGTCGCCCCATTCAGGACGACATACTGTTCTCTGTATGTTAGAAAACTGTCTATCCAAATGCATGGCATCGGATAGACCGTAAGCGCGCACTTTTTGGAGCAAGCGACAGTGCGGAACTGTTTGTGTAAGTTATATGAGAAAAGTGCTACTTGGGTTTACTTAATGGATGTTTTCGAAATCCATGCTGGTTAGTTTGCGTTAATGAGGTCATTGTGTTTGAGAAACCTCATTAAGTTTGAGTTCAGAATGTGTTCTAAGATTCTAGATCAAATGGATGTATAGGATATTGGACAGTAGTTCTATGAGTAACTTCTGCTACCCCTCTTGCAGATGGGTGCGACCTATGCTTTCTTCCAACTACTGGATGCGGTTTTTTGTTCAAGGCATTTACGATATATTATAGTCAATACAGGGGCTAACTCAGCCGTAAATACGACATATAATCTGTTAGCGATTCCATTTGGCCCTGGGGCTTTGTTCATTTTTAACGAGTAGGTGATCTCCTTAGAGACTGCAAATACAATTTCTCATAAGGTTGGAGACATTAATTTAAATGTTATTATAATACACCAGTATGGAGTAAAAACTTCGGAAACAATTCGTTTCGACTTCAGAAATACCATGTGAGGCTAGACACGTAATTGCCTTGTATGGAGTTCGACTTTCTACGTGTTGCTTTCCGGTTTGATGATTTTCTTCTTGTTGCTTTCCGCTTTGACCACATGGTTTCTTACGTTCTTGAAGTAATATCTTTCAGAGACTCTAAGATGTACACTACTGGCCATTAAAATTGCTACACCAAGAAGAAATGCAGACGATAAACGTGTATTCGTTGGACAAATATATTATACTACAACTGACAGGTGATTACATTTTCACGCAATTTATGTGCATAGATCCTGAGAAATTAGTACCCAGAACAACCACCTCTGGCCGTAATACCGGTCTTGATACGCTTGGGCATTGAGTCAAACAAGGCTTGGATGGCGTGTACAGGTACAGCTGCCCATGCAGCTTCAACACCATACCACAGTTCATCAACAGTAGTGACTGGCGTATTGTGACGAGCCAGTTGCTCGGCCACCATTGAACAGACGTTTTCAGTTGGTGAGAGATCTGGAGAATGTGCTGGCCAGGGCAGCAGTCGAACATTTTCTGTATCCAGAAAGGCCCGTACAGGACCTGCAACATGCGGTCTTGCGTTATCCTGCTGAAATGTAGGGTTTCACAGGGATCGAATGAAGGGAAGAGCCACGGGTCGTAACACATCTGAAATGTAACGTCCACTGTTCAAAGTGCCGTCAATGCGGACAAGAGGTGACCGAGATGTGCAACCAATGGCACCCCATACCATCACGACGGATGATACGCCAGTATGGTGATGACGAATACACGCTTGCAATGTGCGTTCACCGCGATGTCGTCAAACACGGATGCAACCATCATGATGCTGTAAACAGAACGTGGATTCATCCGAAAAAATGACGTTTTGCCATTGGTGCACCCAGGGTCGTCGTTGAGTACACCCTCGCAGGCGTTCCTGTCTGTGGTGCAGTGTCGAGGGTAACCACAGCCTTGGTCTCCGAGCTGATAGTCCATGCTGCTGCAAACGTCGTCGAACTGTTCGTGCAGATGGTTGTTGTCTTGCAAACGTCCCCATCTGTTGACTCAGGGATCGAGACGTGGCTGCACGATCCGTTACAGCCAAGATGGCTGTCATCTCGACTGCTAGTGATACGAGGCCGTTGGGATTCACCTTGGCGTTCCGTATTACCCTCCTGAACCCACCGATTCCATATTCTGCCAACAGTCATTGTATCTCGACCAACGCGAGCAGCAATGTCGCGATATGATAAACCGCAATCGCGATAGGCTACAATCCGACGCCGCGCGGGATTAGCCGAGCGGTCTTGGGCACTGCAGTCATGGACTGTGCGGCTGGTCCCGGCGGAGGTTCGAGTCCTCTCTAGGACTCCTGTAAAGTTTGGAAGGTAGGAGACGAGATACTGGCAGAAGTAAAGCTGTGAGGACCGGGCGTGAGTCGTGCTTCGGTAGCTCAGATGGTAGAGCACTTGCCCGCGAAAGGCAAAGGTCCCGAGTTCGAGTCTCGGTCGGGCACACTGTTTTAATCTGCCAGGAAGTTTCATGGGTGTTAGTGATTGTCCTTAGGCTAATTTAGGTTAAGTATTGTGTAAGCTTAGGGACTGATGACCTTAGCAGTTAAGTCCCATAAGATTTCACACACATTTGAACATTTTTACAATCCGACCTTTATCAAAGTCGGAAACGTGATGATACGCATTTCTCCACCTTACACGAGGCATCACAACAACGTTTCACCAGGCAACGCCGGTCAACTGCTGTTTTTGTATGAGAAATCGGTTGGAAACTTTCCTCATGTTAGCACGTTGTAGGTGCCGCCACCGGAGCCAACCTTGTGTGAATGCTCTAAAAAGCAAATCATTTGCATATAACAGCATCTTCTTCCTGTCGGTTAAATTTCGCGTCTGTAGCACGTCATCTTCGTGGTGTAGCAATTTTAATGGCCAGTAGTGTAATATACGCTAATTGATTTCCTGTAATTCATAATGACTGTACTTAATTTTATGTAACGAACTGCATGTGTAAAATCAAATTTTTTGCAAAAATAGTTGCCATATTGAACTAGTTTTGCAGCTATATCCCTTCATGCCTTGGTCTCCTTCAAAACGTTCTTATAATCTGCATCGCTTGTATCGTGGAAGAAGTTGTACTTCCTCAGCTGTTAGATAAGTTTTCCTGTTTGCTTGTTTTCCACTGAGTACACTGCACGCTCACGGTTACGACAGACCTGCCTCCCGCTGCTGCTGGCTCAGCCGTCAGTGTGAGAACAGGGCAAAAAGTGCACCCGCAGGCGCTATAAGTCGCCGACCGTGGCGGTGAGTCTGTATTTCGAGACGGTCTGGTGCTCGCCACGGCGGCTACCCGGTGACCGCCGTGGCAAAGCCGCCGTCTGTGTGACCGACACGATGCAGCAACAGCCATTTCAAAGGCGCGGCTCACTGTCGCAGTTGACGCGGCCAGACCGCGTTACGTGTGGTCAAGTCTTAAGTGAATCTACTCAAAGAGCGGATGAAAAATATGGTCGCCAGGGTTAATTTCTTCGCTTATTTCATTCGACTTCAAAAACCGACAGCGAAAAAGCAATCGACTGCCCATCACTAGTGCTTGGCTAATGGGGAAAAAAAATCTAGCTTCGCCGTGGTTTAACACTGGGCGAAACAATTTCCATTCGGAAGACAAAGATGAACCACCTGCAATAGGACCAATTCTGCGGTGTTCAAACTAACTTTCGGGTTGAAGATTAATTTTCATTTACTGTAACTTATTCAAGCAAGTGTCCAGCGTACAATGGTGAAGCTTTCGAATTTGTTTTCTTGAAATTAGAACTATTTGAAATTTGAGTAATACATTTCAAATCAAATGGCTTTGAGCACTGTGGGACTTAACATCTGAGATCATCAGTCCCCTAGAACTTAGAACTACTTAAACCTAACTAACCTAAGGACATCACACAAATCCATGCCCGAGGCAGGATTCGAAACTGCGACCGTAGCAGCAGCGCGATTGCGGACTGAAGCGCCTAGAACCGCTCGGCCACCGCGGCCGGCAGTAATACATTTAAAATTATACTTCTTTATTTATATGTTTAATATTCTATTTTTATCTGCAGTGTTCTGTTAATAATGACTGCAGTTTCCTTCACGTTAGCAAAAATATTTCGTATATGCGAATTACCTACATACAAAAATCTGTCAACTTTCACAATTAGTAGACGTAATTTCACCATTCCTCATTAACAAAATGTTTCCACCCCTTGTACGGTTGGTAGTGCGGAATTTGTGCTCGATTTGTAAAAAATACAGGAAAAATAGAAGCAACTAAGTATCCATAAGCAACGCATGTTTTTATACATGACAATTTTTTTTGTGCTAAAAGAACACTATTTTCCTAATCTATAACATACAAGGCATTAAGGTGTCTCTGGGCTGTCACATCAGACGATAAACGATACGAAAATTTTCTTCAGGCTTTTGTTAACAGCGCTAATACGTTCCACAGAATTCATAAGACAATGCTGCCGTCATATTTGCCACAAAATGAACTATCATGGTCGATTCATCTAAGTTAACAACATTAACTATCGTTTCTCTTCATCAAGTAAATTGTTTCACTTTCACCAAGAAGACCGTTTGGCAGTTCCATAATTATGTTGGTACGGGATACGTATGTGCTGCCATGTTAATTTCTTGTTTTACTTGTCAGTTACACTTACCTACTCTGGATACAGCTCTTAATACTACTGATATTCGAACACTGATAGTTTATACTCACGAAAAACCTTCCTATAAATTCCCATTTTTATTAAATTTTGACTTGTTCGTCCCTATAGTTGGACTATTTTGTACTATACTCAGGCTCCTTTGCACTTGTTACTATTGTATACCTTGTGCGCTTGTCACACTATTATGCACTTGACCAATTTATACATCACCTATACGTATACAGCTCTTCTTGTCTGTTTTTAATACCCTATAATGTTATTTTTCAATTTGAACCTGATTCATGTATTTATGTCTGTCAATGTGTTAGCCGGCCGCGGTGGTCGTGCGGTTCTAGGCGCACCAGTCCGGAGCCGCGCTGTTGCTACGGTCGCAGGTTCGAATCCTGCCTCGGGCATGGATGTGTGTGATGTCCTTAGGTTAGTTGGGTTTAATTAGTTCTCAGTTCTAGGGGACTAATGACCACAGTAGTTGAGTCCCATAGTGCTCAGAGCCATTTTTTTGTCAATGTGTTAATAGCAGCAGTCCTGCGTTTCAATTTTCGTAATATGTAAGCTGTTTTTGTTCCAGTTTCTTCAGTGCTACACTGTGTTGCTCTTGTCATTTACATTTTATTTTTGTGATTGTAAATACATTTCTGACTCATGCCCCAATTACTGTGATACAGGTACCAGATGTTTGTTTGTAACCGAAACCGGTAACACAATAAAGGGACCAATTACAGCTTTGTGTTATAGACAATAAAAGTAGCAAATACAGTTTTGTGTTATGAATTTTGTGAAACAAATGATAAGGGACTCTTGGTCGCGGTGCTGTTTTCGGCACGAAAACCGCCAAGTTATTGATCCGCCCATAATTATCGTCCACCACGCTAGTAACAAAAACGAGGATACACATGTGTTGCACTTCAAGCTGTGTTTACGCTGCGGTATCTGAATGCCGGCGAATATCCGCGCGCAGTTACGCCATGCGCGCGCTTCAGCGGTCACGGCGTAATCTGTTTGATAATGGTCCTTTGCAGAGAGGCGAGTGTTTTGTAAGCAAATACCGCCATTTACAAAAGCAGCCGTTTGCTTTTGGTCATATGTGACTGCGAGTCGATATGCGTTGAGTGGAGCGAGCTCCACGATCCGCTAGATAGTTCTGTCATGGCGGGCTGCATTGCATTTCTCCATCGCTTAGCTGATGTACGAGAGCACGCGGACCATTCTCGGAGATACGATAAAAGTTTGTCCAATCAGCCGTTGCAAAACTTTTCCCTCTTTTGTTTTAATAGAACGCTGATTCATCTGACGGTCACATTTGTCCGAATCTGTTATCAATGAACGGTATTGCCTCAGTTTTTCTGTCACTTTCATTGCTAGCATCGAAAACGTTTGAACGACTTACTCTGTGCATATTCGTAAAGTTCGGGGATATGAAACTGCGACCCAAAGGCTAAGTTCCTTTTAGACAACTGTTGTCTCAGTAATGCAAAAACTTGGCATTCTAGGACACTACTTATATGTGAGACGGTACCGTAAACTGTATACTCGCTACAATGGTAGTTCCCATTGCAATGAAGCAAGTTGGTTAGCTAGATATTACACAGTCGATTCTGTGACACAGTGTAGATAATACTGATTACTCTATACAACATTGTTTCTCTCCTTGGATTGTAACTACTATTTTCTAAGCCCTTACGTCTGAAAAGTGTGAAAAATACCAATTACTCAAGTTGAATTTTTCTTTGATGAATATGCCAGTAATAATTTGAAAGTTACCTATTTCAGATCTAGAAAGATGGGAGTTTCATTTCTTTCTCCACAATGTCAATTAACAACTAGCATAGATACTTACATAAATTTGACATATACGAACAAAGAAAAAGGGGTACATGTGAGTTTGAAGTGTAGCCTCCCATCATGTTTTCCTTACACTGCCCTTTCCAAGATCCAGTATATCTTGGTTGGAGTGTTCTCATGTTCTTTCCGAAATTATGTACTCGTAGATGAGTGTGAATATTATGGGCTTTGAAGGACATCCTGCATCCCATTACGCCGAATTGTTCATCATAGCGGTTACCACTTGCTCATAGTTTTTGACCTTGTAATTGCTCAAAAAGCCTGGGTTACAGCTATAAAGCAATTCCAAGCAACTTTCGCTTTCTCTGTGTCCATCTTTGGAAATTCCTTGCACTGCACAATCTTCTTTCTTCGTGGCCCCACATAAACACGAGCTTTGATTTTTGTCAGTTTGGGAATTATGCATAAAATATATTTTAAGCCTCTCGAATCCTTACTCAGGACTCCAAAAAACTGCTTCATTAGGCCTAACTTTATGTATTACGGAGGCATTACCATCTCTCTTTAGTCTACCAGTGGTTCCCACTTGACGTTGTTCTGTCCCACATAGCATTCATTTCTCTTGGGCCAGTTTCGACACTTACAGTGAGCCTCTGTGTCTCAGATACCCTAGAGAGAAAGAAAACAGGGGAATCTAGTCAAGCCACTTCGGAGACCCATCAGAAATCCTGTCATTCTAAAGTATCCTGTTACGTCCCGTCCATACTCATCATACTTTGTGGATTCTAACGAGAGCTTGACGCTTGTGTAATCCTCTTTGAGATTAACGGAATGAGCCAGACAAAGATATGTGAATTTGTTGTAAATAAATGAAGTAAAACAATTTTGAGGCTTTTTGATAAGTGGCCTTTGAATAGGTACCACTCGTTTGGACTGAAATTTATTCGTATAGTGTCCAAAACATCCGTCACATTGGTCAGAAATATAGACCATTTCTAGGTTGAGAAATAGGGGTAATGCAGGAGTAGGTTTAATAATGAATAAAAAAAATAGGAGTGCGGGTTAGCTACTACAAACAACATAGTGAACGCATTATTGTGGCCAAGATAGACACAAAGCCCATGCCTACTACAGTAGTACAAGTTTATATGCCAACTAGCTCTGCAGATGATGAAGAAATTGATGAAATGTATGACGAGATAAAAGAAATTATTCAGGTAGTGAAGGGAGACGAAAATTTAATAGTCATGGGTGACTGGAATTCGTCAGTAGGAAAAGGGAGAGAAGGAAACATAGTAGGTGAATATGGATTGGGGGAAAGAAATGAAAGAGGAAGCCGCCTTGTAGAATTTTGCACAGAGCATAACTTAATCATAGCTAACACTTGGTTCAAGAATCATAAAAGAAGGTTGTATACCTGGAAGAATCCTGGAGATACTAAAAGGTATCAGATAGATTATATAATGGTAAGACAGAGATTTAGGAACCAGGTTTTAAATTGTAAGACATTTCCAGGGGCAGATGTGGATTCTGACCACAATCTATTAGTTATGAACTGCAGATTGAAACTGAAGAAACTGCAAAAAGGTGGGAATTTAAGGAGATGGGACCTGGATAAACTGAAAGAACCAGAGGTTGTAGAGAGTTTCAGGGAGAGCATAAGGGAACAATTGACAGGAATGGGGGAAAGAAATACAGTAGAAGAAGAATGGGTAGCTTTGAGGGATGAAGTAGTGAAGGCAGCAGAGGATCAAGTAGGTAAAAAGACGAGGGCTAATAGAAATCCTTAGGTAACAGAAGAAATATTGAATTTCATTGATGAAAGGAGAAAATATAAAAATGCAGTAACTGAAGCAGGCAAAAAGGAATACAAACATCTCAAAAATGAGATCGACAGGAAGTGCAAAATGGCTAAGCAGGGATGGCTAGAGGACAAATGTAAGGATGTAGAGGCTTGTCTCACTAGGGGTAAGATAGATATTGCCTACAGGAAAATTAAAGAGACCTTTGGAGAAAATAGAACCACTTGTACGAATATCAAGAGCTCTGATGGAAACCCAGTTCTAAGCAAAGAGGGAAAGCAGAAAGGTGGAAGGAGTATATAGAGGGTTTATACAAGGGCGATGTACTTGAGGACAATATTATGGAAATGGAAGAGGATGTAGATGAAGATGAAATGGGAGATAAGATACTGCGTGAAGAGTTTGACAGAGCACTGAAAGACCTGAGTCGAAACAAGGCCCCGGGAGTAGACAACATTCCATTAGAACTACTGATGGCCTTGGGAGAGCCAGTCATGACAAAACTCTACCATCTGGTGAGCAAGATGTATGAGACAGGCGAAATACCCACAGACTTCAAGAAGAATATAATAATTCGAATCCCAAAGAAAGCAGGTGTTGACAGATTTGAAAATTACCGAACTATCAGTTTAATAAGTCACAGCTGCAAAATACTAACGCGAATTCTTTACAGACGAATGGAAAAACTGGTAGAAGCGGACCCCGGGGAAGATCAGTTTGGATTCCGTAGAAATGTTGGAACACGTGAGGCAATACTAACCTTACGACTTATCTTAGAAGAAAGATTAAGAAAAGGCAAACCTACGTTTCTAGCATTTGTAGACTTAGAGAAAGCTTTTGACAACGTTAACTGGAATACTCTCTTTCAAATTCTGAATGTGGCAGGGGTAAAATACAGGGAGCGAAAGGCTATTTACAATTTGTACAGAAACCAGATGGCAGTTATAAGAGTCGAGGGGCATGAATGAGAAGCAGCGGTTGGGAAAGGAGTGAGACAGGGTTGTAGCCTCTCCCCTATGTTATTCAATCTGTATATTGAGCAAGCAGTAAAGGAAACAAAAGAAAAATTCGGAGTAGGTATTAAAATTCATGGAGAAGGAGTAAAAACTTTGAGGTTCGCCGATGACCTTGTAATTCTGTCAGAGACAGCAAAGGACTTGGAAGAGCAGTTGAACGGAATGGACAGTGTCTTGAAAGGAGGATATAAGATGAACATCAACAAAAGCAAAACGAGGATAATGGAATGTAGTCAAATTAAATCGGGTGATGCTGAGGGGATTAGATTAGGAAATGAGACACTTAAAGTAGTAAAAGAGTTTTGCTATTTAGGGAGTAAAATAACTGATGATGGTCGAAGTAGAGAGGATATAAAATGTAGACTGGCAATGGCAAGGAAATAGTTTCTGAAGAAGAGAAATTTGTTAACATCGAGTATAGATTTAAGTGTCAGGAAGTCGTTTCTGAAAGTATTTGTATGGAGTGTAGCCATGTATGGAAGTGAAACATGGACGATAACCAGTTTGGACAAGAAGAGAATAGAAACTTTCGAAATGTGGTGCTACAGAAGAATGCTGAAGATAAGGTGTTGTACATCACGTAACTAATGAGGAGGTATTGAATAGGATTGGGGAGAAGAGAAGTTTGTGGCACAACTTGACTAGAAGAAGGGATCGGTTGGTAGGACATGTTTTGAGGCATCAAGGGATCACAAATTTAGCATTGGAGGGCAGCGTGGAGGGTAAAAATCGTAGATCAATACACTAAGCAGATTCAGAAGGATGTAGGCTGCAGTAGGTACTGGGAGATGAAGAAGCTTGCACAGGATAGAGTAGCATGGAAAGCTGCATCAAACCAGTCTCAGGACTGAAGACCACAACAACAACAACTAGATGGAGAAAGCTTAATGATGCTTTCTCTGTTTCGATATTTGCACCCTGTCGTTTGCACGTTCTACTGCATCAATCTCGATTTCAGAAACTCGGCATTTGACTTGGTGATACCAAGGTCTCTAATCAAATCATAAAGATCTTCCTCCGAATAGTATGTATTTCTCTCCTCATCTGAAAAATCTGAATCTGACAACAATGGACGTTGATTTCTGCCCCCCTCCCCCACTCTCCCTCAGACACTCCACTCCACCAACAGAACAGCGAACAAAACATTCTAGGTTAATTCAGGATAAGCATTACATCCTTAAGTAACATCTGTATGCGTAAACGCATGATGATGGACAAAACATGCTTGAAACGCGTTGCAGTGAGTTAAATTTAACATAAAATAAATGTGACTGGTAACAGTAAAACACGAAAAAATTACTTATTTCACACATACATGGTTCCTAAACTTAGCCAGCTTGGAGAAATTAATAATAATACATGATTTTTCATTGTTATTTAGTGTTTCTTTGTTTGAGAGCTAGCGAGCGCGTACCGACACGTGGCATTACACTTCGTCACTGCACTTATATTCAGCCTAATTTGATTTTACAATCTAGTCATATAGACTGCTTATCAAGGCTTGTCTGTGGCAATTTGTGTTGGAACAGCATGGGTTTTATAACTGTTTGAATTAGAGGAAAATCGGAATACTACAAATTATACATTCTCCTATGAAGCTTCCAAACGTAATGAAAGTATGTACATTTGCTTGGACAGACGTTTTCCGACATGTCCAATGTATCACCGTGGTATCTTGAAACACACTTTTTACCTGCACATATGATGAGATATAATACATTTTAATATTGTAATTTTTATTCAGGATGCAATGGATACAATGGCAGACACTTCTGTTAATGACTGAGGACAGTGTACTGAAAATATTACCTCAGTATTTACGTCATTTTCAGACTAATGATTATGGCTATAACAAGTCTTATGTGTTTAGGTTTGTTAGTGCCTCCAAGTATGAGTGGCAATAGTAAGCCATTGTACTTACTTTCCCCTGGGTAGCAGGTCAGGGGACGAAGTGTGGATCCGTGGCCGCAAAACGATAAGTGTATACTCACAGGCGTAAAGTACACTTAGTGGTGCAGTTACGACTATGCAGGAAACGTCAGGTCATAAAGTTTGTGACATATATGTGGGAGGACTGTTGGACGCAGAGAAGAAACAACCAATACACTGATATGTGTACATATTAAGGTGCCACAAGCAAAAATATCTGCACTTATCCTCATTACAATCTGTATGGGTGGTGTCTGCTCTTTCGGACATGTCCGACACCGTCTATGATTCTGCAGCCGTGTAATATTCATGGCGAAAGAGAAATTCCGACGTCAGCTGGAAACTGGCAATGAAATGAATCCAGTGGCGACAAGTGAAAATTTTTGCCCAGCTGAGATTTGAACATGGATTTCCCGCTTATCCCGAGAGGTCGCTTACCCACTTTTTTTTTCTTTTTTCTTCTCAGGGTTGCATAGCTCAATCGGTGAAAGCGCAACCCTTATAGGAGCAATTTGTTGTCTGTCCGACTGTTAAAAACCATTTTTCTGAGGAAAAGTTAGATATATGGAGCTGAAATTTATGTGACATGCTGACGTCTACGGTTTTAAGCTTCTAAGTCAAGGCAACCTAGAGATTCGGCCATTTAAGTCGCATGTTTTGAGACTTGGATACTCATCGCATGTTTTGAGACTTAGATACTCACTCATCAAAGCCTGTAGAATGCTTCCCGCTGACCAAGAGTAATGAAATGTGGCGTGAAAGTTCACTTTAAAAATTATTTTCATGTGATTTTGAACTCGTATTGGCGTGGTTGATTAACTTGGCTGTTGTTTAGTTTTAGGTGACTTCGTGCATTTCCTACTGCGAGAGAAACGAAATATATCTTCCTGCGAGAATACAACATGAATTTGGCCGTGTTTTATAATCTTTCTAAAAATGAGCAAACTGATTAAATCACTATTAATCTCTTTAATTAAATTAAGTGGTCCCGGTGCGTTAATGATCAGCCTAATAATGCTGCTCATGAAATGGTCCATGTGAGTTGATAATTTTCGTAGCAAACTGATCCTGAAATGAAAATATCCCACCTCGTAATGTAGTTGCCTGGGAAAGCGGTGCTCTCTGCTCTTTGTGCGGCAGCTGCAGATTTCTAACTACAGTTGCGAAGAGCTTGGTACAGTGCCCCAGATGACAAGTAAACTATTTTAGTCACACTCTTTAAATAAAAATGTGTTGGATCGAGGATGTGGACAATTTTCTTAGGTGAAATATTTCTTTAACAAACTGTTTCTAAACTATCTGATACATTATTGTGTGAAATTCATGTTACAACACTCATTAGCATCGAGAAAAGCTAACATTTAACATTGGTGTCAAACTCTTATTCTGAGAAATGTTAGACAAATAATTAATAAAAATGAAAAATACCTTCCAGAACAAAGTACGCAGTCTTTGATGAAAAATCTAATGTTCCCTGATATAGATGCATCATTCAACAATGGTTCCAAACCACGCGCGGCTGCAGTGCAACTAAATAAAAAATATTACCTTCATTCCTCTTCATGCGCTTTTCTAATCTCATTTCATTCCAAATCATTAATCGAATATTTCTACTCTGTTTTACAGTACTCAAACACAAATCTTTTCACTTAAATGCAAATGCAGTTAACTTTACGTGTACAATGCCGCGAGTCCTCTGTTCGTTGTCTGTCTCACCATTCCTCTAATGATATAACTGTCGCGCTCCTCGCTGCCAAGTAGCGATGACAAAACGGGCACGTCTTCCAGTGACCTGCTCCTTCGACCAGACTGCGCGCGAATAACAAGCAATTCAAAACTGTCGCTTAGCGTCTGAGACATCCAAAGTATGTACAAATTCCAGAAATGCGAATAAGAAACTCTAACTAGATCTGTTTGAATACCCCACGGCCTCTCCGGCCAGAATTTTGCAGGATGATTTTTGCATATGCCAAACATTGTACTGAAAAATTCGTCCACACAGTATTAAACAAATGTAGTAGTAACCTAGGACGTAGTACAATATATCATAGAGAAACATGAAAAGATTACAGAATATACAATATATACATGTGACTTGCATATGTGCACTGTAAAGAAGTAATCAAAAACGTTTTTATTTTGCAAGTAGTGTTGCTCAGTCGTACATAAATTACTCTGCAAAAAGCTTTGTACATTTCGTGCTCAGGTGCACTTAAGTAAAGTTACAAATGTTGCTTACATTGGTGCTCAGGTGCACTCAGAATATGTTACATTTGGTTTGAAAGAGGTGTGCACAGGTTAAAGAAAATTGTCGATTACATTAGCGTGCACTAGTTATGAAGTAATCAAGTGAAAGCGTTGTAACAAGCTTGTTTGTGAGGCGGTTAACAGCAGACTCAGTGGGTGCAGTACTTATTCATAATAAATCTAGTGACAACTCAGAGCCAGACCACTCACAAAAGGTACTGACATGTCATTTTCACCAAATGTCTATGAAGTCATCTAAGAAGCATTATAATTCATGTGGCATGTAGTGGTAAAGAAAACGTTCATAATACGTCAAACTTTCAAATGTTCAAATGTGTGTGAAATTTTAAGGCACCAAACTGCTGAGGTTATCGGTCCCTAGACTTACATACTACTTAAACTAACTTATGCTAAGAACAACACACACACCCAAGTCCGAGGGAGGACTCGAACCTCCGACGGGAGGAGCCGCGTAGTCCGTTGCAGGGCGCCTCAAACCATGCGGCCACTCCGCGCGGCCGTCAAACTTTCTCACAGTGCGGAGTGAGTCCATGAATGTACACATATTCTGCTACAATACAGTGAAAGAAAATAAAGCTAAGACATTTATCTAAAACTGTGTATGGTAAACTCTCATATTACATGACAAAGAATAACAAACAGTTCTTACGAATATGGAGAATACATTGTATACAGACGTCTCGGTAGTGACAGCTCAAAGAAAATAATCATATTCGAAATCTCTTTTATGCTGTGAGAGGAAAGAGACATTAAAATGTAGTAATCATTACATGTGAAAATATCTATAGGCAAATATCTATAGGCAAACATTGTTATCAGGCTTCTCACTTTTTACTTGAGTATGAGTGGAGTACCCGTGTTGCTATGCGAGAGTACAATCGTAATCTCTGCAGAATGTATTTTTTTCAATCCCCGAGTAAATGCGCATTAAGATACAGGATGAAGGGAAGGAAAAGAAAGGAATGTGCACAATATTTTGCTGCTGTGCAAAAAGAGAAATTATTACATTTGTCTGTCGCCTGTCAGTCCCAAAACACAAAGCAAATGAAAATGTGATCACAAAATCTTAACCTATGCAAGTGCCAGTTACTTATAATTCCCCAAATGCAAAATTTAAGTGGTATCAAGAAGAGAACTTCATATCTACGAGAAAGCAAAGTAAACATACAGAATGAAAATAATTAAGAAATTATGTCTTTCCGATGAAATCGGTTAACTATAGCTGAAAACGATTGAGAAATAGTACTATCCTGTGAACGAGAAAAAATCCATTAGCGCAAGCAAAGTCACAAATTCATCAAAGTACGTACATGGCAATAAGCGTCTTCAATCCTTCACGTTGCTATTTACAGAGAAATAAAATGCATATTGTTGAAACAAAGTGTTTATCTTCCTCTAAATTTGTTGTCTTGTATTATCATTTGATAACACCTTATCGCAAACCATTAGAAGTACTACTCATCAGAGAAACGCACCAAAACACAACCAATAAAGCATGCACCAAGCGTAAAATCATCACCTATATTCCATACTTCATATCATAAATGTCCTCATAATAATCACAAAAAGGTTGCTCTCTTCACTTCGTACTATCTCATCATATCCTCATTATAAAAATCCAAAAATCATCCCTTATGTACTTCATCTATAATAAATCCTTAAGTCTTCACTTCCCATGCGACATCAATAGTAAAATTCTTACAATCAATGAAGAAACATTGATTATAGCTCGGTGTTAGAGTATCTCAGTGCAAGACGCTGAAATTAAATATCTCCTCCGATTACACTGTTCTACAAAAAAAACCTTTTTTTCGATTTCTGATAAAAAGTATTGTGATCCTAGTTGTAATTTGAGTGCTGAATTGAAAACTGTTTTTGGTTTTTTTCTGTCAGGGATAGTTTATGAGTAATCGCAATTTTATTTCTCTTTTCAGTTTCTGATACAGTGTAGCAAACGTGAGGTGAAATTCGACAAACAAATGCACATCTTTATGATGTTATAAGTTCATCACATTAATAGAGGGTGGGATCTAACATATAACACAGTAACCTTTGTGTATACACTTTGAAGCATTTATTTGACATGAGAAATTACAGAAAATTGACAAACAATGAGCCACTGCCTTCTAATGCACATCACTTTTTTCTCTTGTATTGTGAATCTTTCTTCTCTCGAATGATATTCCAGCAATAATCTGCTAACAGAGGGTACCCACTTCCCTTCATTGTGCCTTTCTATGATAGAAATGTCTTTATGGACTCTTTCCGCATGTTCATCCGATACGTCACTACAACTCTCTGTGAAGTAGTCCAGATGAGAGTCCATCATATGTACCTTTCAAAGACATATTGCACCCCAAATCCTGATATGCTTTGATCATATCCTTCACCATTGCTTTGTAGTTAGTAGCTCTTCTTCTTCCGAGGAAGTTTTCCGACATCATCTTGAATCAGTCCCATGCGGTTTTTTATCAGTTAAACATGCTTCAAAATTTGCGTCTTTCTGCAGCTCTCTGATCTGTGGGTCCACAAATACACCTTCCTTTATTTTTGCAGCTGAAAGACGGGGTAATTTGGTAGCTAGATATACAAACCCACAGCCTGTTGGATCCATGGCCTACACGAATTGTTTCATCAGGCCAAGTTTGATGTGAAGCGGTGGAAGTAGTATATATTCAGGAGCTACCAGACTTTCACGTTGTACATTCTTTTCACCAACTTTCCCTCTTCGCCTAGGCCATATCTTTTTCACATAGTGAGAATTTTGGTCTCGACTATCCCACTCGCAAAGAAAACAGGCATACTTTGTGTAGCCTTGTTGCATTCCCAGTTCCATAGCAATTACCTTGAAATCTGCACATATTTTCCATTTGTGTTCATTGTATTTTAATGAATTTAGCATCCTTTGTACGAATTCGTAATTCTCTTTTGTCAAACTAGCGTAAGATACTGGAACAGAGGGTATTTTATTTCCGTTATGGAGCAAAACACCCTTCAGACTTATTTTCGATGCATCTATGAAAAGTCTCCACTCCAGTGAAATATAAATGAAGTTCAGCACTTTCATCAGGCCAGCAACGTCATTGCAAAATGTTAGTGCTTCGTCAGTTGAAAAATAAGAAATAAAGGCATGTTCTCTGTGCCTGAACACACTGATTTTAGTACTTTGGTGCAGTAGATCATACTCTTGTAATCTTGAACCAAGCAGCTGCGCCTTTTCTTTACTTAGTCCTAGATCACGTACTAAATCATTTAAATCTGCCTGTGTTAACAAATGTGGCGATGACTCACTTGTGCAGTGATATAAAGAATCATCATCTGTGATTTCTTCAGTACTACTTATTTCACTGTCACTCAGAATTTGACCTCGAGCTCTTGAAGGTACTGGAAGGTTGTCGGAATGCTGAACTGGCATTCTCGCTGAAAGCAGATCTGGGTAAACAATGTGCCTCTTCGACTTTTTGCTTGTAAAACCCTGAATTTTTGTTAGACAGAAATAACAATCAGTAACATGGTCCTTAGGCTCCCTCCACACCATGGGAACAGCAAACAACGCCACATTCTCTTTACCTTTCCACCACTGAATTAGTTTGCAGTAACATGTAGCACAACAGAAATGTGGTGCCCATTCTTTATCTTGGTCTCCTACCTCTACTCCAAAGTAATGTTTGTATGCTTTCTTTATGACTGAAGAAATTTTCTTCCTATTTCTGGCAAAAGTGAACTTCCCACAGATGTAGCAGAAGTTTTCCGGCTAATATCGACATCCACGATGACGTGGCATTTCTGCAAATTTAAAAATACCACTTTGGTAATACACCTGTATTAAATTAATAGTGGGGAACTAGAGGAACGCTGATGTGTAAAAGCAAGCAGTCGTTTTACCTTCAGCACCAGGCTCAATCAGTTTACACACAGGAACTAAAAAATTCAACCGTGCTCAGAAATATGACAGACAGTCACTTGTCAGCCAAAACACCCACTTGTTAAGACTGACACAAATTGCGGCTAACACCACTGTTGTAAACTCGATGCACCTGCCCCTAGGAGGCGTGAAACTTTACTGCTGAGGCAGCGACCGGCTGTCGCCGTTCGAGTTAATGAGATGTTTCAGGTGGTCTTAATGACATAGGTGTGGCAGCGGTAACCTAATGATGTCTGATTCTTCCCACCTGCTGTTGCACAAGAAATTATCACGTTCTATCACTACTGGATGCAGCAACATAACCGTATTTCTCTATAACGTCTCTGTGTTTGCCATGAATTGTGAATATACATATATATACGTATTACATAAAAAGTATCCCTGACAACGATATTTTGTTTACATATTTGAATTTCCCACGGTAAAATGGTCTAGAAGCACATACTTTAATATCAGAAATAGAACCCATGTCGAACAGTGTTATTTACAGTACATGTTATACCTGTGCAAAAGTATATACGCTATCTGGAATTCATTATTTCATACTTGTGTAAGAGAAAATGCATTATAACGTGCAAAATTCAATGTTATTCTTTCTCACGTTGCTTTTATCTTCCGTGATGCCTTTGTCTTTAACGAAAAAAATCATTGCTGTCTTATTTTACGTTACCTTTGCTTGTAAAATGATCTGGGCCAGTTATCTTAGAACATGACGTTGTATATGCTCTGTAACAATCATTACATCTATTACATAGAACTCATGACTCAGTGAAAATTAACATACGAAATGCTTTATATTTATAGTACTGTGTCAGGTAAAAAGTGTTATTATTGTGTACACATATGTGAATGAAAGAAAACCTGTAGAAAAGCTTTACTACTAACTATTTTTAAAAACTGTTGATGTCAAAAGCAAATGAGATACATATTGTCCCAAAGTGACTGTTATATATCGGTGCGTTTTTGTCATCATCAGAAAGAAGAATGTCTCACAACTCCTTGAAAGATGGCACATCTTCCAGCGACACAGCTGCTCTGATGAAAGAATGCGCGCGAATAGTAAGCAATGAAAAACAGTTACTTAGCGTTTGAGACATCCAAAGTATGTACAAGTTCCAGAAATGGAAATAACAAACTTCCAGTAGACCTGTTTCCTCCCCAAGAAAAATTATTTTTGTCATTTCTTATCCGCCTGGCTGTCTGCCCGTCCGTCTGTTAAGAACCCCTTTTTCTCAGGAATAGGTAGAGGTATCAATTTGAAATTTATCCCACATACTAAGACCAGTTATCCCCTTGCGGTGTAGAAAGCGTAAGCTTCTAAGTCAGTGCAATCAAAGGATACGGCCGTTTACGGGTTGACAATTATTGAACTATATGAAAAAAACGTAAATTAGTTACAAACTATGGCGTGCACACACTTTATTCAACATGTAAACGTCACTACAGATATTTAGGTTGTGACATGTTCGATATGCCTACCATTTTGCATGACTTTGGTGTGCACCTTGTATTTAATAAAGCCCCACAAAAAGGAGTCGCACCTTCAGATCCGGAGAATATGGCGGCCAGTTTAGGCCTATGCCAATGACCTCTGGGTATCCCAGAGCAGAAAAGCGGCCACCAAAGTGCTCCTGCAGATCAAATACTCTCCTGTTTAGATGGGGTTGTGCTCCTTCTTCTATGAACCACATCTTGGCGAAATCAGGGTCACTTTGGATAATGGGGATGCAATCATTTGCCAGAACCTTCAAGTACCGTTCGGTAGTCGCCGTCATCAAGGAATATCGCACATTCGCGATTGGACATTGCACACCACACAGTCACCCGTTGAGGATGAAGAGACCTCTCGAGCGCGAAATGCGGATTCTCAGTCCTCCAAATTCTCCAATTTTACTTATTGACGAACCCATCCAAATGAAAGTGGGCTTCGTCGCTAAACTAAACGATACATGCGCATACTAATTCCCATCATGCCTCACGGCCAACCGTGCAGTTTGAACGTTCTAACGCAAACCTTTCAGAAGTTATGACGATTTTATTTCATATAGTTCAATAACTGCTACTCTGTATGTCACATATTTTGATATTCAGAAACTAACTCAACAAAACCTATAGGGTACTTTCTGTTGATCTAGAATCATGAAACTTGTAAGATGCAAGGCTTAACAGCAAGCATTACACAGTTCTATCACATGAAAAAAAAATTTTTGTCATTTGTTATCCGACTGTCTTTCTGTCCTACCATGTTTTAAGACCATTATTTTTCAGAAACGGATATACGTATCAAGTTGAAATTTATGTCACATACTAAGGTTTATAGTTCCTTGGCGGTATAATAAATGTAAGCTCCTAAACCAATGCAGTCAAAAGATACGGGCATTATGTCATATTTTGACACTTGCGAACTCACTCATCAAAATCTGTAGGGTACGTATCGTTGACTTACAATCATAACATTTGGCATGAGAGAAGGTTTAACAGCACAAGTAAAGGCAAAAAATCTGGAAAGTGTTAATTTGCAATTATATAAAAACGAAAAAAAAGTTTTTTTTGTAATTTGCTATCCGACTTCAAACTTAAAACATCCTCTAAAGTCTTTAAAGCACGAGTTCTTCTCACACCTGGCTATTTCTATTTTTTTTCCTTCTCTGATGTTGATACCTCGAAAACATAGTCTGAAGGATTCAATAGATTCAAGAATTATTTGTTTGACTTAAGGGAACGTAACTGTTACGTAATAACTGGCATTGTCGTGATGAAAAATAATACGATTTATTCGCTGATCGACGACTTTGGCAAACAAATTGTTGTACAAAATTTAGCATTAACTGTATGTCGATCCTCAATTACAACGATGTTCGTGACTTGCTCATTGTAACCAGGTAATCAAGCGAGCATTTACTTTAGAAGTCCGCGACCGAAACACTTTTGTCGGTTTCTGTTTACCTTGGATCTCCGAAACAGTTGACGGCTGCTTAGTTCCCGTATCTTACAAATACAGTCAAGTTCCATCTCCAGTTACGATGTTGTGTACCAATTTTGCATTTCCCTCCGTCGAATTTTTTGAAAATTTTTTTGCACCAGTTGTCACGAGCCAGTTAGTGAGCTTTGGTCCAAATTTGTTGAATGTATTGGGAACAGATCTTTTTCGTAAATGTTTGTGCAGAGCGGAAACAAGAGTCGAAATTACACTACGAATTTTTTTCACATTTTCATAGCCAAACGAAGAGCTGTACTCGAACAAATGGAAATCGAATTGACAATCGCTAGGAGTAGTTTTGCAAAGAAAGATTTAATTGTCTGAAGGTAATCAGGGCAATTAAAAAACTTAGTTAGCAATCTGAGGGCAATTTTTGTCCGCATTTTCATATCCATATGTGGGCACTAGTGGTATCCAAAACATGAAAAGACTACTTCTGGAGATTCGTGCATAACGAATGGTGAGCTATGAGATTTTTGGCCGTTGATTCAGAAATAAATTGTTCCAGCTTGTGCGAAATGCTGGAGCAGAACGATCGTTTAATTGTTTTTCAAGGACACTTCGCAGTGCCTCGAAGATATTCAATTATGGCGAGAGTGGAGGCACAAGGAGTCGAATTATTTCATTCTCGTACGAATAATACTAATTTTTGGGAATGTGCAGTCTTTTGAGATAGGATATTATCATTCCGAAAATTGAAATCCCACATCGAGAACAATGTTTGCATCATTGAGTGAAAATTATCATAAATTCTTTTTTCGTGTACGTTGCCAATTAATTATCTCTCAGAATAATCAGAGAACCCACAGGAAACTATGATATGTTCGTGCCATACAGAACCTCCACCGTGCGTCACAACTGGAAGAAAGTAATCTGCATTGTGCGCTTGGCCTGTCGTTCGCAGTTCTGCTGCGGTGAACAGCGTAAAAAACAGGCCTTATAAGTTACATAACATATTCGTATTAGTTGGGAGTCCATGTTTTGCGTTCCTTGAACCAATGAAGCATTTTTCGTGCATTTACCTGGTTTATATGAGATTTGGTAATATCAACACTACCGTGAATTTATGCACTTTACCTTTCTCGTCGTTTTCATTGGCGGCAATCTCACAAATTAGCCCGGTAGCAGATGATATAATTAGGGGGAACTATTGTCTCTAATGTCCTTTAGTGTCTATCTATAGGTTTATCTTTCTTTTGCTGTGCTGTGTAGCAGACGACGTCTTCCAATGATCTCTGTACTGTCATGACAGCAGATACAACTGTTCTAGATCACTGTAGCTGATCTCCACATCTTCGTCCTCATCAGCGAGTATTTGATGCTGACTCCTGAGGTATTCTGAAATCTGTGTCCTGTCACCCTCGCTGAGCAAATACAGGGTGTTACAAAAAGGTACGGCCAAACTTTCAGGAAACATTCCTCGCACACAAAGAAAGAAAATATGTTATGTGGACCGAGCGAGGTGGCGCAGTGGTTAGCACACTGGACTCGCATTCGGAAGGACGACGGTTCAATCCCGCGTCCGGCCATCCTAATTTAGGTTTTCCGTGATCTCCCTAAATCTCTTCAGGCAAATGCCGGGATGGTTCCTTTGAAAAGGGCACGGCCGACTTCCTTCCCTAATCCGATGAGACCGATGACCTCACAGTTTGGTCTCCTCCCCCAACACAACCCAATCCAACTATGTTATGTGGACATGTGTCCGGAAACGCTTGCTTTCCATGTTAGAGCTCATTTTATTACTTCTCTTCAAATCACATTAATCATGGAATGGACACACACAGCAACAGAACGTACCAGCGTGACTTCAAACACTTTGTTACAGGAAATATTCAAAATGTCCTCCGTTAGCGAGGATACATGCATCCACCCTCCGTCGCATGGAATCCCTGATGCGCTGATGCAGCCCTGGAGAATGGCGTATTGTATGACAGCCGTCCACAATACGAGCACGAAGAGTCTCTACATTTGGTACCGGGGTTGCGTAGACAAGAGCTTTCAAATCCCCCCATAAATGAAAGTCAAGAGGGTTGAGGTCAGGAGAGCGTGGAGGCCATGGAATTGGTCCGCCTCTACCAACCCATCGGTCACCGAATCTGTTGTTGAGAAGTGTATGAACACTTCGACTGAAATGTGCAGGAGCTCCATCGTGCATAAACCACATGTTGTGTCGTACTTGTAAAGGCACATGTTCTAGCAGCACAGGTAGAGTATCCCGTATGAAATCATGATAACGTGCTCCATTGAGCGTAGGTGGAAGAACATGGGCCCAATCAAGACATCACCAACAATGCCTGCCCAAACGTTCACAGAAAATCTGTGTTGATGACGTGATTGCACAACTGCGTGCGGATTCTCGTCAGCCCACACACGTTGATTGTGAAAATTTACAATTTGATCACGTTGGAATGAAGCCTCATCCGTAAAGAGAACATTTGCACTGAAATGAGGATTGACACATTGCTGGATGAACCATTCGCAGAAGTGTACCCGTGGAGGCCAATCAGCTGCTGATAGTGCCTGCACACGCTGTACATGGTACGGAAACAGCTGGTCCTCCCGTAGCACTCTCCATACAGTGACGTGGTCAACGTTACCTTGTACAGCAGCAACTTCTCTGACGCTGACATCAGGGTTATCGTCAACTGCACGAAGAATTGCGTCGTCCATTGCAGGTGTCCTCGTCGTTCTAGGTCTTCCCCAGTCGCGAGTCATAGGCTGGAATGTTCCGTGCTCCCTAAGACGCCGATCGATTGCTTCGAACGTCTTCCTGTCGGGACACCTTCGTTCTGGAAATCTGTCTCGATACAAACGTACCGCGCCACGGCTATTGCCCCGTGCTAATCCATACATCAAATGGGCATCTGCGAACTCCGCATTTGTAAACATTGCACTGACTGCAAAACCACGTTCGTGATGAACACTAACCTGTTGATGCTACGTACTGATGTGCTTGATGCTAGTACTGTAGAGCAATGAGTCGCATGTCAACACAAGCACCGAAGTCAACATTACCTTCCTTCAATTGGGCCAACTGGCGGTGAATCGAGGAAGTACAGTACATACTGACGAAACTAAAATGAGCTCTAACATGGAAATTAAGCGTTTCCTGACACATGTCCACATAACATATTTTCTTTATTTGTGTGTGAGGAATGTTTCCTGAAAGTTTGGCCGTACCTTTTTGTAACACCCTGTATATCTTCCTACCTTTCCTAACATTCCTTGTAGGGCCCGTCGTCATAGATAATAGAGAATTGTGAAGGTGGTTCGATGAACCCTCTGCCAGGCACTTAGATGTGATTTGCAGAGTATCCATGTAGATGTAGATGTAGATGCTGTCACAGCCTTTTGATCACTTATATCTTCCTCTACGTTAACTGATTCGATAAGTTCAGGTCTGTGTGTTGCGAGGAGGTCTAAGACTTACCCTCTCGAGTTGGTTCCCTAGCTATCTGCTCAAGGTAATTTTCGGACAAGATCTTCTCAAGGTAATTTTCGGACAAGACATCCAGAACAATGCCACACGAATCCCTGTCTCTGGCACCAGTTTTGATGGCATAACACTCCCAATCCATACCTTGTAAGTTAAAGTCACCCCCTATTACAACGGCATTATCAGGAAAATTACTAATGATATTCTGCAAGTTCTGTCTTAAGCTCTCTACAACTACAGATCTTGAACCAGGTGGTCTATAGTAGCATTCGGTCACCATTTTTGACCGTTGTTTGATACTCAATTTCACCCAGATTAATTCACATGTATACAAAATATACCAAAGGAGAATAATGTAACACAAAGAGTTGCTGTGCAGATTTCTCACTGTACTCTGGGAACACAAGCTGTTAAACAGAAATAAATTTCTCTACTGAAATTGATGTATTTACGGATACTTGTTACTAGAAATCCTGTTTACCGAAAAGTTACTGCACGAGATAAATATTCAAACTAAAATGCACTGATCTAAACTGTATGCTGTCTGCCAGCACAAAATTAAAACTTTGTGGCATGATGAAGTTTCTGATGAAAGGAAAATTTACACAAGGATATTCACAAGACTTACGCAAAAACAAAAACTAAGATTAATATTCTAACCACTAGTGTACACAGTAAAATACGGACGTATAGTTCACTCTTTGCAGAAGCATGTTAAAAGAAACAAAGACTAAATTAATTTACCGCTTATCAGACAAGTGCTACCGCCGCTGCTTCGCGTCCTCTCGGCTCGGCGGATGCCGCTACACTGGTGTTCATATTATTTTGTTCTACTTTCGCACGTAATCAGGGCATACCATACCGCATGTTTCTCTTCACTATAATGCAATGAAAACGACAGTCACAGCAAAACGAATATTTCTTTACTTTGATAAACGTTTTGTATCCTGTTGTGGGAGACATCCTCAGAGGTTCAGAATTCTAAAATTTTGTAAGGTCACTGTTGTCACACTTACCAGCAAAAGCCTCATTTACAAATGTTAGATCCATTGGTGAACGTTGTACATTTGTGTCGTTATGCGTTGTGAAAAACATAAGACGGCAGTAAGAAAGTTGTTTCGTGTTTTATATAAATGTGTGGTGTCTACTGTGTACTAATCAGGTATCGTAACAGTGTTTCAGTTGCACTTCATTACGATTATGGATTTACGGTGTTAGTCGAGTGCTTTAATGTGGATTATTTTCAATACATACGCTGTCTGATCAAAAGCATCCGGACACCTATTAGTGGACGTTAATATGGGGTGTGTCCACCCATATCCTTGAAGCCGCTTGAACTGTGATGTGTAAGTATAGGCCCCCACGGCTGTTGTCGGTGTCATTAAAATTCTTGTGGGCTGTTAACCGCATTTTCAATATATAAAATTATCCGACGTTTCGGCCACTGTTCCATGTGGCCTTCCTCAGGGCTTTGTGTTGTGAGCTCAGTGAGCTAAACACAGAGCCCTGAGGAAGACCACTTGCAGCTGTGACCGAAACGTTGGACTATTTTATTCAGGGTGGTCCATTTATAGTCACCGGGCCAAATATCTCACGAAATATGCATCAAACGAAAAAACTCCAAAGAACGAAACTTGTCTAGCTTGAAGGGGGCAACCAGATGGCGCTATGGTTGGCCCACTAGATGGCGCTGCCATAGATCAAACGGATATCAACTGCGTTTTTTAAAATAGGAACACCCATTTTTATTACATATTGGTGTAGTACGTAAAGAAATGTGAATGTTTTAGTTGGACCACTTTTTTCGCTTTGTGATAGATGGCGCTGTAATAGTCACAAACGTATAAGTACGTAGCATCACGTAACATCCCACCAGTGCGGACGGTATTTGCTTCGTGATACATTACCCGCGTTAAAATGGACCGTTTACCAACTGCGGAGAAGGTCGATATCGTGTTGATGTACGGCTATTGTGATCATAATGCCCAACGGGCGTGTGCTACGTATGCTGCTCGGTATCCTGGACGACATCATCCAAGTGTCCCGACCGTTCGCCGGATAGTTACGTTATTTAAGGAAACAGAAAGTGTTCAGCCACATGTGAAACGTCAACCACGACCTGCAACAAATGATGATACCCAAGTAGGTGTTTTAGTTGCTATCGCGGCTAATCCGCACGTCAGAAGCAGACAAATTGCTCGAGAATCGGGAATCTCAAAAACGTCTGTGTTGAGAATGCTACATCAACATCGATTGCACCGGTACTATATTTCTGTGCACCAGGAATTGTATGGCGACGACTTTGAACGTCGTGTACAGTACACTGGGCACAAGAGAAATTACGGGACGTTGACAGATTTTTTTGCACGCGTTCTATACAGCGACGAAGCGTCATTCGCCAACAGCGGTAACGTAAACCGACATAATATGCACTATTGGGCAACGTAAAATCCACGATGGCTGCGACAAGTGGAACATCAGCGACCTTGGCGGGTTAATGTATGGTGCGGTATTATGGGAGGAAGGATAATTGGCCCCCATTTTATCGATGGCAATCTAAATAGTGCAATGTATGCTGATTTCCTACGTAATGTTCTACCGATATTACTACAAGATGTTTCACTGCATGACAGAATGGCGATGTACTTCCAACATGATGGATGTCCGGCACATAGCTCGCGTGCGGTTGAAGCGGTATAGAATAGCATATTTCATGACAGTTGGCTTGGTCGTCGAAGCACCATACCATGGCCCGCACGTTCACCGGATCTGACGTCCCCGGATTTCTTTCTGTGGGGAAAGTTGAAGGATATTTGCTATCGTGATCCACCGACAATGCCTGACAACATGCATCAGCGCATTGTCAATGCATGTGCGAACATTACGGAAGGCAAACTACTCGCCGTTGAGAGGAATGTCGTTACACGTATTGCCAAATGCATTGAGGTTGACGGACATCATTTTGAGCATTTATTGCACTAATGTGGTATTTACAGGAAATCACGCTGTAACAGCATGCGTTCTCAGAAACGATAAGTTCACAAAGATACTTGTATCACATTGGAACAACCGAAATAAAATGTTCAAACGTACCTACGTTCTGTATTTTAATTTAAAAAACCTACCTGTTACCAAATGTTTGTGTAAAATTGTGAGCTATATGTTTATGACTATTACAGCGCAATCTATCACAAAGCGTGATACAATATCCACAGTCAACGTCTGTCTTCAGGAGTTCTGGGAACCAGGGTGATGCAAAACACATTAAAAAAATGTGTGTGTGTATGACGTCTCGAGTCAGGCTGTCCTGTGATGAGTACCAGTACGCAGTTTTCTGCACATTAGTGCTATGATTGTAATTTGTATAAAAATAATTGTACTCTCATTTCCAGTTGCGGTTTTCTTTCTGTTAGATATATCGCCTTGAAAATGGTACTTCCCACAGATAATAGTTATCAGTAAAGCACTATGGACTACTAAAAGAAGCTTATGATGCTAAAATGAATTTTTTTTAGTAGGCTTGATCTGTAGTTCGGTGGTTTCGGCTATCCCATTCCGTGTACGTTTACGTTTGAAAACTAACTGGCTACGTCGTTGTAGCCTCTGAAGCTATCTCCCATACCAGGAGAGAGGCGAATCGTCGTGCACGGAAACATAGTTTAGACCGCTGTTCGTAAAACCGACACCTTCGATGATGAAACATTTTGAGTCTACGATACTGCAGTGCCTGTGCAGTTCACAATACTATGTAATGTTCCTTCGGACGTGCACTCCTGCTGGAAAGAACAAGCACCGCGGCGACTACAGCGGTTACGAAACACATTTGCAGTTGCGAATATGGCAACCATCAGCTGTATAATGGAATGACGACAGTGAAAATTTGTACCGGACCGGGACTCGAACTAAGATTTCCCGCTTATTGCGAGCAGTCGCCTTACCATTAGGCTATCCGAGCACGACTGACGGCCATACCCAGGCTTCCATATATTGCCAACCATTTGTCTTTAGCCTTCACTCGTACATTTATATGTATGTTCTACACTCATGCTCATAAATTAAGGATAATTGCAGAATTGCACAACGTGGCACTACACAAAACTGGCGCTAATAGTACAGGCACATAGGGAACACACACGACACAGATCAGTAAGTCCACAGTACTGGTGTTAAGTTGATAAAACCGTCCCGAAACACATGTGCTACAAAACGCCACTGTTTCCTGTGCATGTACTCCGACATCAGTATGGGATATGATCGCCATGCACACGTACGCAGGCCGCACAACGGGTTGGCATACTCTGGATCAGGTAGTCGAGCAGCTGCTAGGGTATAGCCTCCCATTCCTGCACCAGTGCCTGTCGGAGCTCCTGAAGTGTCGTAGGGGTTTGAAGACGTGCAGCGATACGTCGACCGAGAGCATCCCAGACATGCTCGATGGGGTTTAGATCTGGAGAACAGGCAGGCCACTCCATTCGCCTGATGTCTTCTGTTTCAAGTTACTCCTCCACGATGGCAGCTCGGTAGGGCCGTGCGTTATCATCCATCAGGAGGAAGGTGGGACCCACTGCACCCCAGAAAAGGCGGACATACTGTTGCAAAATGACATCCCGATACACCTGACCTGTTACAGTTCCTCTGTCATAGACATGCAGGGGTGTACGTGGACCAATCATAATTCCACCCCACACCATCAAACCACGTCCTCCATACAGGTCCCTTTCAAGGACATTAAGAGGTTGGTATCTGGTTTCTGGTTTACGCCAGATGAAAACCCGGCGAGAATCACTGTACAGACTATACCTGGACTCGTCCGTGAACATAACCTGGGACCACAGTTCCAATGTCCATGTACTGTGTTCTTGACACCAGACTTTACGGGATCTCCTGTGACCAGGGTTCAGTGGAATGCACCTTGCAGGTCTCCGGGCGAATAAACCATGTCTGTTCAGTCGTCTGTAGACAGTGTGTCTGGAGACAACTGCTCTAGTGGCTGCGGTAAGGTCCCGAGCAAGGCTACCTGCAGTATTCCGTTGCCGTCTGCGGGCACTGATGGTGAGATATGGGTCTTCTTGTGGTGTTGTACACTGTGGACGTCCCGTACTTTAGCTCCTGGACACGTTTCCTGTCTGCTGGAGTCGTTGCCATAATCTTGAGATCACACTTTGTGGCACACGGAGGGCCCGAACTACGACCTGCTGTGTTTTACCAGCCTCCAGTCGCCCTAGTATTCTACCCCTCATGACGTAATCAATATGTGTTCTTTGAGCCATTTTCAACACACAGTCACCATTAGCACGTCTGAAAACGTCTGCACACTTACTCGCTGCATCGTGCTCTGACATGCACCAACACACCTCTGCGTATGTGGACTGCTGCCAGCGCCACCGCAGTCCGGAACCGCGCGACTGCTACGGTCGCAGGTTCGAACCCTGCCTCGGGCATGGATGTGTGTGATGTCCTTAGGTTAGTTAGGTTTAAGTAGTTCTAAGTTCTAGGGGACTGATGACCGCGGCTGTTAAGTCCCATAGTGCTCAGAGCCATTTGAACCATTTGAGCCAGCGCCACCGTGCTACGACCGTAGGTCAAATGCACCGCATGGCCAAACTTCGAGGTGATTTAAACCCGCAAACCGGCCACCAGAGCGTTTTCACCATGTCTCAGCATTATGCTTAATTTATGAGCATGAGTGTAGCACAGGAGAGACATTTTAATTGAAAGTCAGTTGCCCGGTTTCAGCTGATAAAAAAGTTACTGCAGCACGGTACATGCGTGTTCGAAGGAACATTGCGTTGTACTTCTGAACAACGCAGGCTCAGCAATATCGTATTTATCCGCCAACACCGGGCAAGAGGCTTTTAATTAAAATATCTCCTTCTACGGGAATATACGTAATAAATGTACGAGTGCAGGTTATAGATACATGGCAGACGACATACGAAAGTTTGGGACTGGCCGTGTGCCCTGCTGGGATAGTATATTGGTTATTTTTACTGTATTTTATTATTTTATAGATAAGATTAGCATGTATTCTTGGTTTTTAAATGGTGTACTGAAATGTCTATTGAAACTAAACTCGCCTTGTGTATGTTTTGTCGTGTGCTAATATGATGGTAAAGAGCTGTGGCACATTTCTTGATCCGTGCTCTTGAGTCCGTTGAAAACCGCCGTGTTTATTTACAGGTTCGTTCGCCAATCTCCACAGCTTCTCTCCAACTGCACGTCGATGTAATCGAGCTGAAACTTTCAATAGCGATTAGAATGATTAGAAAGAGAAATGTTTACGTTCGAGTCTCACCTAATAATTTATCAGAGATGAGTACTCGTTTATCTCTTCCTAGAATACAACTTTTGGTATCGAGCTCTAATACGTAATATTCACAGTTATAAGTTCCCTTCGTCTTTATAAGAGCAGGAACAAATTCTGTGACAGTAACAGTATGTTCAACAACAGAGATAATAAAAAACAGAGATAATGCAATGAAGATGTTCGCTTTTCTTATACAAGGAGCAACGTCTTTGGTTCCTATACACGGCACAATATCTGACACAGTTATTTCCGTAATAAAATGTGTTATTACAATAGCCTGATGGAAAGACGACCGCTTGCGGTAAGAGGGAGATCCAAGTACGAGTCCCGGTCTGGCATAAAGTTTCGTTGTCCATATTCGCAACTGCGAATACATTTCACGCATGGTGAGCCTTTCTGAAGACGTGTGGAGGGACAGTACGAAAGGCGTCTCTGTATGGATGTAAGCTGGGGTACGTGTGCTGCAGCTGACGTGTAGCAGAAGTACTGTGTGAGGCAGCGACCAGGAAGCTGACACTTGCGGACGCTGGAAGGGACGACGAGCGCCGCACGTGCTGTGCTGGTGGTCAGATCAATACGCGGACCGCCGTCTTGCCCCTTCCGCAGTTAAAGGGCGCAGCCAGCCGGAGGAAGCCAAGGCGCTGGCCCGGTGGCATCAAGGCGCACTCGTGTTTTGACGGAGTAGCTAGAGGGAGGGCAAGCCTGATGGTACCACCAATGTCAGAGGCTGAGAGCCACTACTCGAGCGCCAGTATAGGATTCCATAAGCCGAGGAAAAACACGAAAAACTGAGATACCTAAAAAAAGCTATGTGTAATGACGGTCAAGCAAAGGAAAGAACCCATAAGAAGGCGAAAGTACTCTGCTGGGCATTGAAATTGCAGCACCATGAAGTTACATGCAATATACGTCAAACTGGCGTGAAATGAACTACATGGTTGGATGGGTGAATGATCAGCATTTCAGTGCAACCGCGCAATGTAATATAATCTACATTCTGTATGAAGTGTTGGCAGAAGAGCCAACACCGTGTTGCTAGAGGAGGCCGAAATGCACGCGTTTAATTACACGCAGACTGGCGTGAGGTCTGGAACAGGACAATGTCTTGAGAATTGCAAATAAAGTACGTAGATGATGTAATACTTAACTTTAATCCATAATGGTGTACATCGCTCTTGACGGTACAGGTTTTATAATAAGCTCAATATAACTGGTAATGGCGCCTTGCTAGGTCGTAGCAAATGACGTAGCTGAAGCCTATGCTAACTATCGTCTCGGCAAATGAGAGCATATTTGTCAGTGAACCCTTGCTATGAACGTTGGCTGTACAGCTGGGGCGAGTGCTAGTAAGTCTCTCTAGACGTGCCGTGTGGCGGCGCTCGGTCTGCGATCACTGACAGTGGCGACACGCGGGTCCGACGTATACTAATGGACCGCGGCCGATTTAAAGGCTACCACCTAGCAAGTGTGGTGTCTGGCAGTGACACCACACTGTATATAAGGAAAGATTACACAGCGCGGCTATCATTCAGAAATTGCATTTGGGTTTTAATTGGTTGTGAGAAGATCGTGTTATGCCTCGTCTAAGAGGGAGAATCGTCTGCTAACACGTTTCGGTATTCGATGGCAGTAGGATCGTGTCCTGCCGACAGTATGGACTATCGTTCTGCCATATTGCTCGTCTTATTTGCTGTGTCGTCCGAACAACGCATAGCCGGGGAAAAAGCACCATAGGCGCAAAGATGCGATGTGGCTCCAATGCCATAGAGGCTCGCCACTTACGTGAGTTCCACCAGCACCATGGGTGGAGCTGAGGATGATGATATCGACTTGGGCTCGGCCAATTGCCGGCCGAGTACAATCTGCCAATGACCGAACGACAACGGAGAGAAGCCTACTCCGAAGATAGAAGAGCAGCTCTCACCCACTTGGCTATAGATCATCGTCCAGGGCTGACTTAGACGGGGAACATCGTTTAGTGAACTGTTAGAAAGCAGACAGTTGTAAATTGCATTTTTTATGTAATGTGAAGTCTACCTAAGATTTTTTGCACTTAGCCTTTGAAGGCCTTTTTTTGTGTTATATTACAAGGACTGTTGCAGGCTTCCTTACTCAACTAGTAAGAAAGATACGTAAACGTTTTTAACTCATTTGTGCCACTTTGTTACTAATTGTTGCAATGTTGTAGAACCGTCGTTCTACTATACTGCTACCTGACCCTGGAGCATAGCTGCGTAACAGTTCAAAAATGGTTCAAATGGCTCTGAGCACTATGGGACTCAACTGCTGTGGTCATCAGTCCCCTAGAACTTAGAACTAATTAAACCTAACTAACCTAAGGACATCACACACATCCATGCCCGAGGCAGGATTCGAACCTGCGACCGTAGCAGCAGCGCGGCTCCGGACTGGAGCGCCTAGAACCGCACGACCATCGCTGCCGGCTGCGTAACAGTGGCAGGCAAAAATTGTCTTAGCGATGTACTGCACTAGAAGCCGTTTCACGAAGTCACGAACTCGGCCTACGGTAACAACAATGTCAACTCGACCTCCACAGCAGTAGCGATGACGCCTTTACAAAACTGGTGACGAGGGTCTACAAAAGCGTTGGTTGGGATCGTACGAGTGTCATGCAGGTATGGAATCGCTAGGTTCAGAAGGAAAATACTCAACGCAGTGGTGGATGTCAACAGCTCCACGCATCTAGCGCCCGAAAGGACAGACACGTTATTCTTCCGGCTGTGCAGGAGCAAACAGCCAAGACACGTACCTAAAGTCAGGAAACAGGTTTGCTTGAAGCAAGACGTGTCTGTTCACATACAATCAGGAGAAGTCTGGGTGAGTGGATTGATGAGAGATTAAAGTGGAAGAAACACTGTGATGCTCTGCTGGAACATTTGAGTTCAGCTACTTACGCTATTAGAGTTATTGCAAATTTTGGCGGTAAACATATAAGTAAATTAGCTTAATATGCCTATTTTCAATCACTACTTTTCTAGTCATCATATTTTGGGGCAGTTCATCATTAAGGAGAAAAGTATTCACTATGCAAAAGCATGTAATCAGAATAATAACAAGGGCCCAGCCAAGATCATCTTGCAGATGTTTGTTTAAGGAACTAGGTATACTGACAGTAACTATATATATATGAATAGTTATGAAATTTGTTATTAATAACCCATTCCAGTTCAAAAGCAATAGCGATGTGCATAGCTACAACACTCGAAGAAAAGCTGAACTTCACTAGTTTGGCAGAGAAAGCGATGAACTGCGCTGCCACTTACCAAATAGCATCAAAAGTCTGACAGATAGCTAACCAAAATTCAAAACCAAGCTAAAAGAATTTCTTAGTAACACTTTCTTCTACTTAATAGATGAAGCTTTAGATATAAACTATAAATCTTTTTTAAAAAAACCTTGATTTATGGCATGCAAAGAAATCTTTTGTTGAACTGGCGCGCTCCACATGATTACGAAGTATCGTATTCATTAATCTATTATAATCACGGACGTTCAGCGCAGCGAAAATTGTTGCAGCTTACCTTGACGTGACAGTCGGAAGAAGTGGGCCGACAATGTTGCACTGGAAATGACTGTGGCACCACATGGCATTTCCAGCTGAGTCCCAGTTCTGCTTACCGCATCACGATGTATGTACCCATGCATGGACACTCCAACGACAAGTAATTTTGGCAGATGATTTGTCAGCACTTGGCGTCGTTTTACACTATCTGGTCAAAAGTGTCCGGACATCCTATGTCAATGGTTCACAACCTATTTAGACCATTACCCCTGAGCGGAATTAGACATCAGCTACTATCTCCTCCCTCCCTCCAACCCCCCCCCCTGCAGTCTATTGCCACCCCCACCAAACATTATCACCAATTTTAGAACCAATCTAAACGGTAGCATGAAAGACTTTTCTTGGAAAACTTTTACTTTTAAAATGCTGAAAGGTGAATGATATTTAGTTTGTGTTTGTGTGTGTTTAAGAATGAATGACTAAGGAATTCGTGGTGCATCGCAAGTTCTACCCGAAACTCCTTCTCAGATAAAAAAGCTAACTGTCCACAGTGACGGTAGACACTTGCAAAACACACTTCCCTGCTTTACATCGTTGCGGCACTTGTTGGACCTGAACACTGCAACCCCATTTAAAATCAACCAAGTTAAAATGTGTGCACTATACTTACTGTTCGTATATCACTGGATCGCTGTACTCCTTACTTCTGAACTGGCAGAAACTGGAAGACTTGAGGCTGTTGATGCTTTGTGCGAGACTACAGCCACTAACACTAATAATAATAAAACTGTGTACAGCACTATAGTAGTCCTTATGTAGTTACTGCAGTATCGTGCTGTCAAGTAATTCATTCACCGGTTTCGAAGCGAGTAATGAAGCAATGTCTGGACTACTGCAGGTTCTATCTAAAACTTGGAGAAGACATTTTTTTTAAATATTTAGCATTTGTTGTGCAGTGCAAAACACATGTATGTCGTGGGTGGACTATGTAAGGAACCTGTAATCTCCATTGCATTAATGCTACTAATTGAGAAAAAGTAATTACTGATAACTTATATAATCAGTATTAGAGTCTTACAAACTTCTGATAATAGTAATGATCTTTTGAAATAAATTTAGTTTCGTGACTGAAACAGAATCGAATCGTTTAGTTTTTATCCCTCGGAATGTTCCATTCTACCGCTCAGAGGGTAGTTACAACCAGGTTGAGTGCCATGCCCTATGTAGTGTTCAATCGACCACTAGATGTTATGAGGTGCGAGCCTGCCAGTATAAAAGGAGGCGGGGAGTATTGCATTGCCCGCAGAGAGCAAATAACAGTCGTTTAGGCGAGCTCAAAAAAAATGGTTCAAATGGCTCTGAGCACTATGGGACTTAACATCAGTCCGCTAGACTTAGAACTACGTATACCTAACTAACGTAAGGACATCACACACATCCATACCCGAGGCAGGATTCGAACCTGCGATCGTAGCACCAGCGCGGTTCCGGACTGAAGCGCCTAGAACCGCTCGGTCACAACGGCCAGCTAGGCGAGCTCAGTCACTAGCAACGTGGACGAGTCACTGGGTGTCACCTGAGTAACAAACACATGAGGATCATTTCAAAACTGCCCAAGTAGATTGCTGCTGATGTGATTGTTAAGCGGAAACGCTAAGGGATAAACAGGGCTAAACCGAGACCAGGGAGACCTGATGCATGTCGACAGTGTCGTGATCGAACGTATGCGGCACGTCACATCCCTGCAGAAGAGATTTAAATAGGCCACCGCGAGGTGCTGGTGTGGAGAGTTCACCGTACGCCGCCAGGTGGCTCTGCACCCGCCACCAGAGGACGCCGAATTCGCATCACCTCACTGGCCGCCATGATTGAAAAGCGCTCTTTAAGCCGCCGCACGCGGAGACCCGCCTCAGATTATCTTCATGCTACTCTCAGGTTACGCCGAGCTTACGGAAGGCAGTACAATGAGATCTTACTAACCTACAAGACGCGTTGTTACGCCGACTGCTAGTGGACATTGTAATCCAGTGCTAGTGGAACACAGAGAGATTGCAGAGAGCCTCAAGGATACAAAGTTATGTAAGCTTAATATCGTATGCATTGTGCATAAATACATTAATATTTTAATCTTTTCGTGCTGTTAAATGTGTTCTAGAGTGTACATCCAGCTCATTACACCGACGAACACAACACCTCTGGTACTGACAATCAGATACTGTTGAGCACTGCAAAGGATGGTTGTATAAAATCGCATGACATCAGCGGAAAGAAACCCTCACGAGTTGCAAATTGCTACCAGCAGTACAGCTAACATAATGGCTGTGCGTTGGTAGTTTAAAAATGGGAAGCAATGGTCGAGCATCTGCTCGTATTGCACACATTTCTGTAGCGAATGCTAAGCGACGCACGAGACGGTGTAAAGAACAGGGGTTGACTGGAAACGAGTGATTCGGAAAGATGAATGGCACTATAATCTTTGGCAATCCGATGGAAGGTTTAGATTGGCGTATGCCTGGAGAAGTACAGAGGAAGAGGTGTTATAGTATGGGGATGTGTTTCGTCGTTAGGTTGTGGTTTTCTTATTCGTGCTTAAAAAAACGCTAAATGGGAAATGATGTGGACACATCATACAGTATTATGTACTGCGTATAGCAGAGGAACAGTTTGGACACGATTATTGTTCGTAATACCATGACAATACACCCTGTTACAAAGCAGCATCTGTTGGCTTGTAGACAGTAAAATTCGTGTAGCAGACTGGCATTTCCAGAGTCCCGATCTGAATCCAATGGCACACCTTTGAGAGTATAACGTCAATATGGCTCCAGATCTCAGCGTCCAACATCACTACCTTCTCTGGTTTCGGCTCTTGAGGAAGAACGAGCTGCCATTCAGGCACTTTGGAAGCGTCCCCGGGAGACTTCAAGCCGTAATAAAGGCAAAAGGTGGACACACTCCATATTAATGTCCATTAACAGGTGCCCAGATACTTTTGTTCAGATAGTGTATGAAGTTCCACGGGGTACACAACACGATCACGTGTGTTTCGCATGGACGATTACTGGGACGGTAGGCGTTACATTTGAAGGAAGGTAGCTATGCGCTGTCTTCTAGATCTCCTTTACGTTATCGTTCAAAAAGATGACGCAAGATGACACGTCGCCCGTGTTGTGGCTGTTCGCCTGTTGCCCTGGCTAGTACAAACTCTAAACACCGGCTCAAAGCATATGGTTACGGGATAACGAGAGACTAGCACGCCACCTCTCGCAGACGACTACCATTGATTAACTCAAAAGGAACCCCTTTAATGCGAGGTCGCAAGTTCAGTCTTTAGTAAGGTTAATTTGAAAGTCCTGTGTTACTAATCATGACAGGAAAAATATTAGCTGCTAGTGACTCACCATGTGCATCAGGAGGGCGACAGAAAATAAGTGTCCGGAAGGTGCAGAGATCAACCTTCTATGGGATATATGTATTACATGTTACAAAATGGACATCGTCGACATTCAAGAATAATTCAAAATAAACCATTAACTTGCACCAGAGCAACGAATTAAAAATAGCTCGCGACAATGATCACAAAGGTTTGCGCTATCAAGATCACAGGCGAACTCCTTGGGAGTTAAAAATAGTGCAGGACGTTCAGCTAGGAATCCATTCTTAAGAAATGCGTGTAGAATCATATTGCTGTAATGGCGTGATGAAAACTGATGGAATGTGAGGGCATGCAACTGAATGCGAAACGGTCGTTCTGGATCTTATCGTGAAACTGGCTATCCTTCAAGGCGTAGCTGCAGATAGTGTTATAATAGTGCAATGATACGTTTTATAGGTGCGGAAGAAACATGGACTGTGGGAAAACCGGAACAGAAGAGCATCGAAGCATTTGAGATGTGGTGCTACAGACGAATATGGTAAGGAATAAAGAGGTTCTGCACAGAATCGGACAGGAAAGGAATACGTGGAAAACAGAGACAATAACAAGATACAGGATGATAGGACTTCCATGGTAACTGCGGGAGCTGTAGGGCGTAAAAACTGTAGAGGAAGACAGAGATTGGATTACATCAAGCGTAAATGTGATGACGTTTGGTGAAAGTGATACTCTGAAACGAAATGTTGGCACAACTGAAAAGAAATGGTAGAGAAAGGAACATTCTTTTCTGTAATCGCTTTGAGAAATTGTCTGCAGTAAAAGTGAAATACTGTAACACGTGTTTTTTGACACTTATTACACATGTCAGATCTGGAGGAACACTGCAGAGCTTTCTAGTGTGGTACCAGTGGGAATAAAAGCAAACGATCTATTTTAATCGGTAAATGTATCTACTCATTTAACCAATAATATTTAAGAACATCTACATGTACTTCGTATTTACAGGAAGTAATGTCTGTTTCTTTCGCCACTCCTAAATCTTTTAACGACAGCATGTCAGACACTGTCATGCAGTTAAAAACCCTTGCTTGTTCTGCGGAAGCACACGCAGTATGGTACCATATCTGTGTGTAATTCATAGTACTGATTACTGAGGGAGATCGTTGGGACATGAACAAGGAGACATGTCTACTCCATTGTATATGCAGGACTTGACCGAAAATAAAAGTGACAAAAGTGGGAAATCCAGATGGCCAAGTATTCAGAAAAAATAGCATTTTGGTGCCGGTAGGACGAGGCACGAGCCATTTGTGTTAGCACGGTTGTCAGGCAGCGGCTGGCGCAGCGGAAAGAATACAAAACGGTACTCTGAGGGTCTTCGGATCAAATCCCTACTCGAAAACCTTTTTTTATTTTCCGTTTTTTTGTAACTTTACAAATAATCGACACCTCTTAATATAATGTATTTATTGATATCTTCATAAAAGGCGTTGACAGGAGGGGTAAAGGTAAATCTGTGATTGCTAGTAATTTTCAAGAAAGGACTGTACTTACGCTGTAGCGTTTTAATTGTTTTTCTGCCGTTGTAAGTAATTCACTTCTATTGCACTGGGACACTGTACTGGGATTCACTTCCTCGTCAGACCAGTTGTGCAGCACTGGGACATTCTTACTAGAGGCATAGTTTTTAGAGACGTAGATATGATATTAGTGAATCTGAGGGAAATTATCTGGAACACTTTATTATGGAGATGAAAACTTGTTTGTTAACATACGTTACTGATTCTGATGACGGAGAAGATTTTATGGAGGAATTTTTCAAGGTAAGGAATGCATTCACAAGAAAGCAGTTTTTGTTTGTCAGAACTATTAATTGAAGGAAGTCTTTGTCCTCAGACAAATAATAACATTCATGTTTGGTGTCAGTTTGATCTCTTTGTTTTCATTATGTGACAAATAGGGTGATTAATTCGAAAACCCGTAATTTTTGTATTGAGAGAATTTCGTATTTGTTAACGTCTTCTTATGTTGTACAATTTTTTTGACAATAATCAGTTTAATTCTTCAGGAACGACTTCCTTTAAAGTAAAACCCTCCCCTATCATTCTTGATAACGTTTTGAGTACTTTGTCGTGTGTGCATTGCACCTTACGCCATAGGAAGCCACACATTGTTACTGACAAGCAAGAAAACAAATTTTGTAGTGGGTAGCTAATTTTTTCTTTGGCTACTGCATCTGCTAATTTCTGTTTGCTTTCGAGAATGTCAGTACACTAAGACGTAAAACCAACGTGCTGAGGTGAGAAGTTACTTTTATTTCAGTGCTGATTCACTTTGTAGTCTTATGAGGAAACAGTTCATAGTCAGAATTATCAGATGTTACGCTAAGCAAGGGGATTAATTTGCATTGAACAATGTAGGTAATCTCAAACAGTTATTTTTCTTTTGAGTAGAACGGTGTTTTATTTTTGTGGCCATTTCAAGTCAGAAATTGCACTCATGTCACGCAACTTCCATACTGTATTTCAGTATCAAGTTTCAATTAAATAGTTTGAAACACGTATGTTGTGCGGCAGCGATGCTGAGGCATTGTAGAATCTCTGACCAGAGCAGTTGCGCTCGAAGCGCAGTGCAGTACAGTTGTATCTCGGTAGCAGTCGCGTAATGTAGTGTGTCGCGAGCAGTCGCGTAATGTAGTGTGTCGCGAGCAGTCGCGTAAAGTAGTCTGTTGGTAGCTGTCGCGGAGAGTAGTATGTCTGTAGCAGTTGCGTCGGCGGGCGTCGGCACAGCGATGGTCAAGATTCAGGACAAGGTATAATTTTATTAAATAAATGTTTATGCAGCTTTGCGCTTATCAGATAATGTAAGGTCCACTCATTGTAATTTAACTTTCAAAAATCGCCCCCAATAATAATTTGGATTTAAAAACAAATTTACAAACAATCATTCAAATTCCCTCCATTTCCCTTTAACAAAATTTTTTTAAAAAAAAAAAAAAAAAAAAGGCAATTGCAATGTTTTTCCTCCAAGCCGCAGCCAACAATAAGAGCAGAATTTTGACATGCAGTTTTAATAAGGTAAGAAATTTATTCTGAATTCGCACAGGGCAAAGACCGACATTTCGGTTAAATTGATTTTTGAGTATCACTGTAGTTTCATTGTCATGGGATTATCTTACTTTTTGTGTGGAGAACTTATACTTGAGTCAGATTGCTAATTTTTGTTTAATTGTGTTTATCATTAATATTTTTGCGGGAAGGTTACATTTGGCTCCATTTCTATTAAGTATTGTCCTTTTTTAAAATTTCTGTGGGAAGGTCACACTTAGCTGTGGCTCTCATTTCTAATAATTATTGTCTTTTAAATTTTCCGTGGGGAGGTTACACTTGGCGACACCCGGTCCAGGATCGTATTTCGTGAGAATCTTTTGTAAAACAGTCAGATATCTGCTCTTATTTGCATAAGTATAATTAGCATTTGGCGCAACGCTTTTATTAATTTGTGAATTTCTCTCCTCAGATCATCGGCAATTCTTTGCTCTGTTGTAATTGTGTGTTGATTTTGCATTGTGCTTATTTATTTTGTGAATAATTGTGACTGTTGTAAAAATGCCGCGAAAGACTATTAATAGTACGTCGCGATGTGTAGTGAACGAATTTACCGACTTAAACAACGTGACCGATAGTACTAGTGACACGCAGTGTAATGATGACAATCCTGCGTTCACTGACAATCAATGCGTTCCAACCACTAATGATGACTTTTGTCTAAATGATGAACAAACGAACTCGGTTATGTCCTCTGTTAATTTGACGACAATCGATGACGAGGGACGCTCTGTTGTAATGAGCGCTGCCCAGCTTAACACACCCGGTTTGGAAAATTCAAATAACGTACAGACAAATTTCTCTAATGAAAATGAGCAGGATACACAAAGTACGCCGGATTTATTTAATTCCGAAATAGTGTCTGACAGTGTACATCCGACTGACAAACCTTTTTGTACATCTCAGAATAACCAAATGGTTACAGAAAGCGGGACAATTCCAGATCCACCATTAAACAGCACGGAGAATAGAGTAGGTAATAATGGATTGGAACAATTTATGGCAAGATTGCTACAACAACACAGTCAAAATCTTATACAACACTTTAAAGAAGATAACAAACAACTTAGAGAACAGAACAAACGAGATAATGAAAATCTCAAACAACACTTAAATGAAAAATTAGACAACAGTAGTGAAAATCTCAAACAGCTTAGTGAACAGGTCAAACAACAGAGCGAAAAACAAGACAATCTTAAAGAAGATCTCAAACAACAACTTAGTGAACAGAATAGACAGTTAAGTGAACAAATTAGTGCCGTTGCCGCGCAGTGCCATGACACTAAGGAACAGTTACGCGAGGAAATCGAGGCTTGTTCGCGAAAAAGTAGCGAAGAAATTAAGTCTGTTGCTCAGGAATTAAGGGAATTGCAAACAGCTGCAACAGAAACACTCAGAGAGGAAATTAGCGGAGTCGCTAAACAATGCTCTGAAAAAGCTACACAATTACGCGACGAGTTTAAAGTTATGACGGTAGAACTTTCGCGCACAATGGATGAAAAGATTGACGCGAAATTCGAGCAACAGAACACACAGATTAACGAACGTCTTAGTCTTCACATACAGAACAGTGATACGCGTTTCCGCAAATTTATTGATGATCAAAATAAAGTAAAACGTCAAGTAATGGAAACAATCACTGCTCAGAGGCAAGAAGACAAACGTAAGATGTTTGCGAAAGCAAAAACATACGTAGACAACAATATTGTTACAATGTCCGACAAAATTAATACCATCGAACGGTTGAACGCGGAATTACGTGATGAAATTTCTGATCTTAAATCAAAAACGGATACACACACAGCAGATATTCAGACAGTGACAGACAGATTTGAAGAATTAGAAATAACACAGGATTCCGATGTCGTCAAAGCTGACGTTAAAAATCTGAACGAAATTACACGTAAGTTGCAAAAACAGATTAACGCGTCCGATTCTAAAAACGATGATCAGGCAAAAATACTGACTGAAAAATATGACGAATTGGCCAGTCGTATTGATGCTATTGAAAGTACTAATGACAGCAAATCAGACGACATTTCACCGGTCTCATTTAACCAAACAGCTGAATTTCAAAATTTACAGCAGACAATTAATGAGATTGATTCATCTAATAACACTTTACGTAGAAAATTGTCTAGTTTACAACAGGAAGTCACAGAGATGAAAAGTATTTCGGTTAATAACGCATCACAGCAGACGCCACTTTGCGAACATTTGTCAGATTCGCGCAACGCGTGTAATTTGGGTAATCTACAAAGAGCACACGACTTTGATTCCGAACAATCACAGTTCAACAGATTCTCTTACAACCATGAACCTGTTCCATCACACAGAGACGATAATTTCGATTACAAACATTTTCTGTCAGTGAGAAAGTTTAAAGTGTTTAAAAACGACAGAACACAGATTCACCCACTAGATTGGATACAACAGTTTAGCTTTGCTTTTCCACCGACTTGGCCCGTTACGCACAAACTGGAATTTATTTGCAGCTTTTTGGAAGGCGAACCGGCAACTCGTATGAGGCCGATCGCGAGACAATGTTATTCAGTAGAGGAATTTCAGAATGCTTTTCTGTCAGCGTACTGGTCGAAGACGACACAGCGCGGAATTAAAGATCAGTTAATTAGCTTACCAAATTATGAAAACTCCAATTTTCCCAGTGTGACGCAATTTTTTGAGCATATGGTACAGCAAAATCAGTATTTAAGTGAACCGTACAGTGAATCTGCACTTATACAATTATGTATCTCTAAATTACCGCGGTCATTAAGAGTGTCACTTCTAACGGGTCAACAAAAAGAAAACATTTCGGCATTCAGGGATCTGTTACAGCTCTTGGAAGTACAACAATCTGATTATTCTTTTGTAAACAAAAATTTTTCGTATAATAACCAAAGCCAACAAACTTACAGCAATTATGATCAGCCACGTAATTTCAATAGGAAAAGTAACAGACGCTTTAGGAACGACAATTACCAGAACTTTGGTAACAGACAAAATTCTGATTATCAATATCGTCAAAATTTTCAGCAACAGGAACCACCTTTTATTAACAATAGACGTTTTCCACCACAACAGCATGAAAGTCAAGCGGTTAGAATACCTAACCAACAATGTAATGCACAAGGTCAACCAAACTTTAATGTTTCGCCGCGTGAACGTATAGTCCCAGATACAACAAATAGTAACGCACGGGAGCAAGAAAATAACTACGTACAGAAAAGACAGTATTTCAATTCCTATCGCAATGCACCGTATAGGAATGACTATCACGACAGACGTAAAAACAATGAACACAATTATCAGCGTACGTATAACAACAGTCGGTCATACCAACAGCAAAATTATCCACAAGAACCTATTCTCATGAATGAACCCGACAGTAGGTATCATCCAGAGCGTAATACGTCTGGAAGAAGTAATAGAACTGTTCAGATTGTAGAAATGCCACAACATCCTCCTGATAATAGTAACACGTCGAATAGAATCTGACTAGATACTGTACAGGACGCATCTTCCAATAACACAAGCACTACTTTAGACACGCAAAATGTTGTTCACGAAAATGTAATTACGTTTGACGACATCAGAGACATTCTTTTGCAGGAAAGACCAGTTGTTCAGAAAACTATTTCACATCCTGTCATTGAAATTAAAATTGGTTCATCGAAATTTTCAGCAGTAATTGATTCCGGATCACCTATGTCAGTTATAAATGAGGAAACTTTTAACGAGTGTAACAAAGAGAATACTTATCCTACATTACCATTAGGCAAAACAAAAGTGAAAGGAGCAGTATCAAGTAAAGGTGTAGACGTTAAATTACAGACGCATTTATCATTTTATATTGGAGGTCATACTTTTCATTCAAATTTTTGGATTGTTCCCTTGTTGACAACAGACGTAATTTTAGGTACTAATTTTCTCGTACAACACGACGCAGTGGTTGATTTTCAAAATTCTTATTTAATGTTGAAGGACGAAAATGTACAATTAGCTTTAGAGTTTCAGCATTCTTTATCTGCGGAAGAACAAACAATTAACCGCACAGAGGTCATTTCCGCAACACGTAACATAGACTGTAATCCCACATTGTTCACGGATACGTACGTACACAACTATAATACTCCAGACGAAACTGACTACGACGTTATGCAGATGATTTCAGATAAAGTTAAACAAAGCAGTGCAAATACAGACGACGAACGAACGCAATTACACAAAATTCTTTTACAGCAAGCTCCAGTTTTCGACAACATTCCTGGTACTATGTCCGGTTTTATGTATGAATTTCAAGTGAAACAGCACGACACATTTAAAGCAAAGCATTATCCTATTCCGTATATTCACAGAGAACAAGTTAAAAAAGAACTACAGGATATGCTTGACCAAGGAATTATAGAACCAGCAGTTAGTCCGTACATAAACCCGCTGCATATTGTTAAGAAAAAAGATGGCTCACTTCGGCTTGTACTTGATTCACGTCACATCAATGACATAATTATTAATGAAACAGATCGACCACAGACTTTAGAAGAACTGCTACAGAAATTTCACGGTACAGCTATTTATTCCACATTAGATCTGAAATCGGGATTTTGGCAAGTTCAACTTCATCCGAATTGTAGAAAGTACACAGCATTTCTCTGTTTTGGTGACTGTTATCAGTTTTGCAAATTACCATTCGGGTTAACTATTTCCTCTGCAGCTTTTATTCGCGGTTTGAACACAATACTTCCGACAGAACTTAAAGACAGAATTACGACGTACGTAGACGACATTCTTATTGCAGAAGCTAACTGGTCTGAACACAATCTGATTTTAGAACGACTGTTGCGAACTTTTCATGCACAAGGACTAACAGTTAATCTCAGTAAATCGCATTTTGGTAAAACCTCTATAAAATTTCTTGGACACGTAATTTCAGCAGAAGGCATCGCGCCTGATCCAGAAAAACTTCAAGCTCTACGTGACATTACTGTTCCTACAACGAAGAAACAATTACGCAGTTTTTTGGGCTTAATTAACTTTTTTCGCAAATTTATTCATCACTCTGCTTTAGACACACCTAGATTATGCCAATTAACAGGTAAAAACACTATTTGGTCATGGGATAAGCAAGCACATTCTGAATTCGTGAACCTGAAACATGCTTTGTTGAATGCTCCACTTTTATCGCACCCAGATCTTACCAAAAATTTTTCCATTGCCACCGACAGTTCTAACACAGCTTTAGGCGTACACATTTTTCAGGAAATTGAAGAAGATGGTTCTAAAGTAATTAAGAACATCGCATTTGCAAGCCGCATTTTGTCACCTGCTGAACGAAATTACTCCGTTACTGAACTAGAAACATTATGTGTTGTATGGGCTTTTACGAGATTTAGGCATTTTCTTTATGGAAGACACACGACCGTTTACACAGATCACAGAGCTATTCAATTCTTACTTTCGGCTAAATTCACTCACGACAGGTTAAGTAGATGGAAACTTTATTTACAGGAATTTGATTTTACGATTGTTCACATTCCCGGTACACAAAATGTAATAGCAGACGCATTATCGCGTTCTCTCTGCAACAATCAGCAAGACGTAGCAACCAACTTTTGCAAAGCAAATTTCAGCGTCATGTACATTCAGCAAGTTGCATTTGAAAATTTTATTTCATCGTCATTACAAGACATAGCACGAGAGCAGAATAAAGACAATGTGTGGAAAGAAATTAAACACCTTTGGCAAGATAAGAATAATGTTACGATTAGGAACCACTACACTGTACGCAATGACATTCTGTTTCGCCGCTCTCATCCTGACAGCAACAATTGGTTATTATGCATTCCTGACGAACTGGTTAACAAATTAATCTGGTACACTCATTTAAGTTACGCACATTATGGAGCTAGAAAATGTTTTCTTATACTGAGACAGAACTGTTATTTTTCAAACATGGAAAAACGTATACGACGAGTTTTAGCGTCATGTAAAATTTGCCAGAAAGCTAAGTCTGACACAACTTCACATATTCCTCCATTATATCCCATTTTACCTGTTAAATTAAGACATATGGCCGCAGTAGATATTTTTGGTCCAATTCCGAGAACTAACAGAGGTTTTTGCTACATCTTTGTCGCTGTTGAACTCACTTCAAAATTTGTTACTTTCACTCCGTTACGTAAAGCTACTGCCAAAACTGTTTCGAAAGCATTTGTAAAGCATTTCTTATTTCATGTAGGACATGTGATGAAAGTAATTTCTGACAATGGATCACAATTTCGTTCTACTATATGGACACGCATGTTACGAGCTAGAAACATTTCTCCGATCTATATATCCAAGTACCACGCTTCTTCGAACCCTTGTGAACGATTAATGAAAGAAATTGGTAAACTGTGTAGAATATACTGTCACAAAAGACATGTTAATTGGGACACACACATACACTCATTTCAAGATGTAATTAATTCCATTCCAAATGAATCCACTATGCTATCTCCGTATGTTATACTGAAAAACGTTGAACCACCAAACAAAATCAAAGAATTAGTAACATTTCCTACATCTCGTCGATTACGACACCACGAAATAATTGACATTGCGCTGAACAACATCAAACGTGCCGCAGAGCGCCGGAGAAGACAGCAAAAACAGGTTTGTAGACACCGAGATTTTCACGTTGGACAGAAGATATTAGTACGTACACACTATTTATCCAGCAAATTAAAAGGTAAGTGCAGTAAATTTGAACTTCTATACACAGGTCCATATCGGATTCGCAGCATTCCTCATCCTAATGTTGTACACGTCGAAACTTTGAGAACCAGGAAAAGTAAGGGGAACCATCATGTGTCAAACATTAAACCCTTTATCGAATGAAACCACTTTACGATGTAACATGCTATGAGGCCGTTTACACATTTTATGACCACTTATGCAATTATATTCACATGACTAATTACTGATGATTATCGTATTTTTTCTTGGCAAGTGCCCGGCAAGGTAAGGTTAGCAGGTCGCTTTTCTTGTCGTTACACATCAGACCGTGCACATTTTTCAGATGAACTTACGCATTTTATGAATAATTATGCAATTCTCTATAATGACGCATTAATTTTATCAAATTCTCTCTCCATTGAAGTCTTTAATTATCGCATCTATTAACTACACTACATACAAGCTGAACACAACGAATGTCACATTTTGTCTTTCTTATGTATGTACGATGTTTTCATGTTTTGTTTATATGCATTGTGAACTAGTTAAGGTATAACACACACCATTTGACTTTGACATTTTGCCTTGTGATATCTCAACATCGTGACTGTTTTACATTTTCCTTTTTTGCTGCTGCATTGTGATATTCTGTATACATTTTTGCCTTTGAACACTGTCTATGCTTTTGACATATTACGTTTTCTGTCATGTTATGCTGTATGCTTAATTGTGTCACCATTAACCAGTCATTATTTAATGGGTATATGATTTAAATGCAAAACATTAATCTTTGTTCATCAATTTCAGAAATAAATGATGCGTAAAGGAAATGAATTAAACAGAAATGGGAATTTCACCTACGGAATAAACGAAAGAAGATGCAATAAGCTAATGAGGACGAGTAAATGGATCAGAATTAACAAGCATTAACAAGAATATACTATACACATCGCAGAATAGCAGTCTTAACTAATTTTTTCTTTCAGAATACAAAGCGATTGATGCAAGCTGTCAGACAGAACTACACATTTTAGTTTTAAGTGATGAAATATGCTAGAGATAAGGAATAGTTGTGTAATGAATAATGAAGTGATTTTTTGCAGATGATAATTAATGCTGAAGAAGAATAATGATGAAGAATATGGTACTATGAATAATGAAGTTTTTTCTCTTTACAGGTGATGATAATGAAGTTATGATGATATGAATAATGAAGTTTTTTCTTTACAGATGAGGATAATGTTGAAGTTATGTATTTATGCTATGTAGTTATTTAAGTATTTGTTGCAGTTTACTTTGACAGCAGGTGTTATATTGCGTAGTAGGATGACTGAAGGTTTTGGAAAGGACAGCTATGGAACACATTTTTTATACACATTTCACTACCTGTTAATTCGAAGTTCACTACTTTTCAGCATAGTCTGCGTTTCTTCTTTCAGCTCAATAATCCATTTTGTATTTTTCTTTCAGGAGAAGCTTTTTATGATACTTACTAAACTTGTTACCTATTATACCTGTTCTAGTACTTGCATTTTTTTTTTTTACCCACTTGTGTCTATCATTTATAAATGTGATAACCTTGCTACAACTGACTCATGACGAATGACGTTACACAATCTTTTCATTTATAGGAACAACCTAGAAGCAATTTTTTCTCTTATTTCTTCTTGCTTTCCCTTATAATTACCCAAAGCAATGCATTGCTAGCAGAAAAAACAAAATGTATTAACAGTCCCAGATAATGTCACTAGTTTATGATAATTCTGAATAACACTGATCAGCTCTGAATAGTATGTCACTTGAATAATGACTTCTTAATGATACCTAAACATAATTGCCACTATCTATTGTAATGAGAGTACTTATTATGCCCATGCTTATTAATGCTACTAATGTTTTGTACTATTCAATACTTGCTGGCCACTGAGTGCCCATAATTAATGTAACTTATAATGCCCATGCTTATTAATGCTACTAATGTTTTGTACTATTCAATACTTGCTGGCCACTGAGTGCCCATAATTAATGTAACTTATAATGCCCATGCTTATTAATGCTACTAAATAATGTTTTATACTATTCAATACTTGCTGGCCACTGAGTGCCCATAATTAATGTAATTACTTATTATGCCCATGCTTATTAATGATATGACTGTAATTAACTGATTTTTAATAATGATTTCTTAATGATATGAAGAATACTGAATGATGAATAATGTTGTATACTATTCAATACTTGCTGGCCACTGAGTGCCCATAATTAATGTAATTACTTATAATGCCCATGCTTATTAATGCTATGACTGTAATTAACTGATTTCTAATAATGATTTCCTAATGATATGAAGAATACTGAATGATGAATAATGTTTTATACTATTCAGTACTTGCTGGCCACTGAGTGCCCATAATTAATGTAATTACTTATAATGCCCATGCTTATTAATGCTATGATTGTAATTAACATTTTTCTAATGATGATTTCTTAATGATATGAATAATACTGAATGATGACTAATGTTTAATACTATTCAATACTTGCTGGCCACTGAGTGCCTATAATTAAGACTTTTTATGAACATGTTCTGTAATATTAAAATACATGGTACAGAAATGTTCAATGACTAGAGTATGGATACCGCAAACTACTTATGTAATCACTAATCAAGACTTGTGTGTTAGTTAATGTCCTTCACCTTCTGACCTAACTACCTGAAATTATTGTAACATCCGTTTGTCTTGTCCATCCTCATTATCATGGAGCACTATATTTGGTTTTTGCACTAATTCTACGTTGGTGTGCCTCTTAAGAGCGTGGTGTTGACACGACATGCTGTCCACCACTGTAACCGATGAAGACGTTATTATGGTCCCACTGTTTGGTGTACCTGATGTCCTGCCAAATGATAGCATGGAATAATACCACGACGTTTCACTGTCTTGATACGCTGATAAATACTTCTGGGAACGGAACTGCAGATTGTATCACTTAGTTGTGATTCTGTGGAAAGATATGGACTTTCAGTGCAGCTATGTGCAAACTAAAGTGCTACAACCATGATGCAATCCTTTCATTTCCTATCCTAATAGTGAAAATCATTTCTAACTAACACCATTTATGTTCATGGCCTATACATTTTTTCTCGATTTGTTGAACTCCAGTGCGAGTACACTTATGTCACGTGTCGACATGATTTTTTTGCTATTATGTTTATTTACTGTGAAAATACTAAAGACATTTTTGATTTGTTCTGAAGTGCAGTATGTGTGCACTCTTGTCATTTATATTGTATATACTTTTTGTGATTTGATGATTTTTTGTACACTTGCGTTTATTTCTTATGAAAATGTTCAAAAATTTGCAGTGCATGTGCACTTATGTGAATATGTTTTCAACTGAACTCCAGTGCCTGTGCACTCTTCTCATTTTCAACATGATTTGTGTTTTTCTGTACAATTGTATGATTTATGTCATTTGTTACTCATTGTATATATATTTCGTCTTTGCACTTTGTTATCTGTCAAATAATTTGTATATACATTTTTCGGATTTGCTGATATGCTCAGTACTTATATTTTCTCTTGTCTGTAATGTTTTGTAATCAGTGCATGCGCACAACATTTAATTCATGTATTACACCCAAATAATTTGTAAATGTTAATTAATTAAATGAAAAATTTGTTACGATGGCAAGTCCAAATGACTCACCATCGCTGCCAAATTTTTTGCCCCCCAGTGGAGGGTTATGAAACACGTATGTTGTGCGGCAGCGATGCTGAGGCATTGTAGAATCTCTGACCAGAGCAGTTGCGCTCGAAGCGCAGTGCAGTACAGTTGTATCTCGGTAGCAGTCGCGTAATGTAGTGTGTCGCGAGCAGTCGCGTAATGTAGTGTGTCGCGAGCAGTCGCGTAATGTAGTGTGTCGCGAGCAGTCGCGTAAAGTAGTCTGTTGGTAGCTGTCGCGGAGAGTAGTATGTCTGTAGCAGTTGCGTCGGCGGGCGTCGGCACAGCGATGGTCAAGATTCAGGACAAGGTATAATTTTATTAAATAAATGTTTATGCAGCTTTGCGCTTATCAGATAATGTAAGGTCCACTCATTGTAATTTAACTTTCAAAAATCGCCCCCAATAATAATTTGGATTTAAAAACAAATTTACAAACAATCATTCAAATTCCCTCCATTTCCCTTTAACAAAATTTTTTTAAAAAAAAAAAAAAAAAAAAGGCAATTGCAATGTTTTTCCTCCAAGCCGCAGCCAACAATAAGAGCAGAATTTTGACATGCAGTTTTAATAAGGTAAGAAATTTATTCTGAATTCGCACAGGGCAAAGACCGACATTTCGGTTAAATTGATTTTTGAGTATCACTGTAGTTTCATTGTCATGGGATTATCTTACTTTTTGTGTGGAGAACTTATACTTGAGTCAGATTGCTAATTTTTGTTTAATTGTGTTTATCATTAATATTTTTGCGGGAAGGTTACATTTGGCTCCATTTCTATTAAGTATTGTCCTTTTTTAAAATTTCTGTGGGAAGGTCACACTTAGCTGTGGCTCTCATTTCTAATAATTATTGTCTTTTAAATTTTCCGTGGGGAGGTTACAAGTTTTCACTGAGCACACAGTCAGTTACTTCTGCCATTTACTTAGATTACTTTTCAATATTTCACATTCAATATTTCACTTAGTTTAAAGTTTTATTACGTGACACTGCTCACACGCGCAACACGGGGCGAACCAACAGTCAGTATTGCTCAGTACTTGAATACGGTATCTAAAGCACACGTTGCATGGGGGCTTAATAAAAATAGTAATGCAAATAATTTTAATTTTTTTTTTTTTTTTTGCTTTAGTAGCTGTCTGTCCGATTACGAAGTCTCGTAACGGTTGGCCCTGACTGTTATTGTTACGCAATCTGACTGCTTAGAACAACAACAAAGAATGAAATGGAAATTTTCATTAACACAGTTAATTAATTAAGCCCCCAGCAACTATAAAACCAACGCAACAACAAGCACAAGAGTAACTGTTCTGTGTGTGGGAGTGTGACTCAACGTACGCATCTGGCACGGTTCCTCTTCAACAACACAACAATTTTTAAATAACATTATACTGAATTAATTAAAGAAAATACAAATACCATAATTACTCAAGAGAACCACAATTACACTCTAATCCAAGAACCCAAGCCAGATGCTTTGTTGACTGAACCTGTAATGACACATTATTTAAAACATGGAAATAATGAAAAATAAATCAAGTTTCGTTACCTTCATATATTGACCAAAATCACTCTCATAATTACAATATATCTCCACACCGACTCGCTATTACCACATCTCAACAAGAACTTTTCAGCATCACATCTCAGCAAGCACTCCCTACTAGCACATCTGAACACCAACTGACTACTACGAGCTCTCCCCAAGCAGTGACCTCTAGCACATCTCAATAATGACAGCCCGTGGAGGCGGCGGAACAATGCTCTCTAGCGATCTCTGGCGCTGTGGCTCAGTGTAGCCACCTTTCATATGCCCTTCCTCCACGGCTAGAATTTGATGGTATTTTTGCCAGCATTGGTGGTGAAAATACCACCAAATTCGTCAAAAAAATACAGACAAAAATAAAAGATAATATTAATACGTAAATATCATATAACTAGATAAAATTTTGGCTTTGCACTGACCTTTCAATAACCTATTATATAGAATACAGTAAGCAATACAAATTCTTTCATACATGTGACTTTACATAACAGTTTATACAAGTATTATGTGGTTAAACAGTTCAATCAATAGCGTCAGCAATGACGAATATGTGCAGGTAAGAGTCTCATAACTTTCCACAAACAGTAATACACAATAAATCAGTTTATACAAATATTCACATAAACGCTTTCCATAGCCCAAGAATAAGCAGTTGACAGTTCCAGCAGTAGCACCCAGCAATGGTCAACAGGTGCAAATACCACAAGTAACATTTTTTCAATAGAAACAGTCCATCAGTGGCACCCAGTACTGTTGAATAGGTGCAGACACCAACAAGTAACACCATTTCAGTAGAAGCAGTCCATTAGTGGCACCAGCAATGTTGATCAGGTGCACACAGCGACAGGTGACTTCATTTCAGTAGAAGCAGTCCATCAGTGGCACCCAGCAATGTTGAGCAGGTGCACACAGCAACAGGTGACTTCATTTCAGTAGAAGCAATCCATCAGTGGCACCCAGCAATGTTGAGCAGGTGCAGACATCAACAGGTGACATCTTTTCAGTAGAAGCAGTCCATCAGTGGCACCCAGCAATGTTGAGCAGGTGCAGACACCAACAAGTAACACCATTTCAGTAGAAGCAGTCCATTAGTGGCACCCAGCAATGTTGATCAGGTGCACACAGCAACAGGTGACTTCATTTCAGTAGAAGCAGTCCATCAGTGGTACCCCGCAATGTTGAGCAGGTGCAGACATCAACAAGTAACACCATTTCAGTAGAAGCAGTCCATCAGTGGTACCCAGCAATGTTGAGCAGGTACACACAGCAACAGGTGACATCTTTTCAGTAGAAACAGTCCATCAGTGGTACCCAGCAATGTTGAGCAGGTACACACAGCAACAAGTCACATTTCTCAGCAGAAGCAGTTCAATAAAATACACTGTCACTGATCACACTGTTCATCAGAGTTTATAAGCAGAAATTAAACATGTCCTAGTGGCACCAATAATGTAGAAAAGGTACAAGTAACAGTCCATAATTTTTTTTTACAATCACTGATCACACAGTTCATCAGCAGAAATTAAACATGTCCTTGTGGCACCAATCATGTAGAAAAAGTGCAAGTAACAGTCCATACTATTCACCATAACTACTGAGACAGTTCAGTCATGAACAATAGTTTGAATGCACATACAATTTCTTTAACAAAATATAATCAATGCTCTTACACTAAACATACAAATCATAATAAACACACAAATGATATCAGTTAATTGTCACATTAACTATTACAGTACACAATAACAGTTAACCTATAATATTTATGGGTGTCAGTGCAAGCCACTACCAACAAATAAAATAATATTTAGGAGATAGGTGGGTAGGATTAGGAAAGGAAAACACACAAAACACATCCACTCATCTTTCATCCTCATTAAGTGCTACTGTGTAATTGAATAGTGTTAACTGTGTAAATGTAACTCTGTCCAAGATTTGATGTTCATCATGTGTACCAAGTAGTAGTGGCAGCAATGTATAACAGTCAATAATAGTTAGTCAACGTCATAGTCATCATGTCAAGACCAATGTTTGCCAAGCCAGATCAAATTGTACTGTTGCTGAACAACTGTCAGTGAGCCAAGATATGCAAATACTTCCTCTCTTAAAAAAAAAAAAAATGTATACTGCTTATTGATTTAACAAAGTGTGTGTGTAGGCAATCTTCTTTCTACTTGAGTGTTCTAGTCTGCCATCTTCATCCTCCTTGTTCCATATGGACCAACAAAAAAAAATATGCTCCTCACTTACTTTACTTCTTATCCACCAAACTCCAATAATCATCACTTAATCTTAATACTTCAATAATACGTCGATACATATAAACCTCAGCGCCAATATCATTTCACTTCCATAACAACTCTTTCCTCTAGTCAGTCTCCTCGAACAAGTACAGATAAAATCCTAGTGCAACTTCAATTCAGCATCCCATACAATCCGAAGACACATTGTCCACACACAACCTCTGTGTATTCCATCTGACCCAAATTTTCTACTCATTATAAATTATAAGATACATTTTGGTTCCTTGTCCATAATTAAATAAAAGAAATGCATACATGACCTCTAACAGACTTAGTTCGAATAACTCTCAGTAATTAAGTACGATTACGGAGTGTGAATAATCATAATATTTCACAGTGTGTACACCACTTCAAGAATCATGGTAGAAGCAATCATGTGGAGTATTCCTTGTGTCAAGTGTCACTTCCTATTTCAATTGCTCACGAAAAATGCAGTGTAATACTGTCAATGGTCTAAACCTAGTTTTGGTCTGTCATGTCGTTAGCTTCCTTCCTATTAGCATAAATTTATACAGCTTCCATAAAACCTCAGCTCATGTGACTTCTATGACTTTCTTTTACTAATGTCGTTCGTCGAATTATAGCAGTTCATTTTCTTATCTTAAAAATATAAGGCACTGAGCGTAAGCAAAACATGCAATAGCGAGTAAATATACCAGTAGAGAACAGAATGTCAACAAGTGGATGCAGCACAATCCCTACAACGAGGCTCTGCCAAGTGAACAATCTATAATTAATATCACAGTGTAACCTAAACTCTATATTTGTACACAGTATATCAGCATTTCTATATACTAGATTGAAGAGTAGTTATGACAACAAAACAGAAATGTGTAAATATGCAATCCATACGCACAGCAGCAAACATGCCTTACACAATAAACAGGTCATTAGAATCACATCGCCATAAGCAAATAAATCTTCATATGTAATCTTAATAAGTAAACATGAAGGCGCAAGCAGATAAATCACAAAGTATAACTTACATATCTAACCACATCAGCACAATTAATCAGGTGACAATTATAATTTAAATAACTAAGCACAGCAGGCACATAATAAAAAAAAATGACGTCAGTGAAAAAGCATAGCAGCCAAGCGATGCATGATATATACAAATAACAACCCTGTTCATTAGTCAATCATTGTCAAAATCAGTTAACATGCGTAAGCACGTCGCTTCACTAGTAAATTCATAGAACATGAAATTAGCACAAAGTATGAATCACGTAATCGCAAGCAGCAAATTACGTTTAAAGTACGTACCTAAGTGAAATTATGTTACCTGAAAAATAAACTCAATTAATAGTTACCCTTTTTAGTTTATTAGTTTCATCTTCGAAATGACCTTCTTCCTGAAAATTTTCTCCAAAGCAAGTCGTCTTAACGTCGGACACGCACAGAATTTACCTGAAGGTCTTAAATATTTTATCCTGAAAAATACTGAACGTTAATAACATAATTTATGAAGTCATCATAGCTTTATACAGAATTTATTCGGAGAAATTAGACTGTGTATTTGTTTACGTCTGTCAGTGCATTCGCACTGAGCGCTCGATCAGCTGTAGGCGCGTGACGTAGGAAGCGATTGTTTGCGGTCAACGACTGCTTTGTGCGGCGCGCAGACTTCAGTGTTGCTTTGAGTATCTGCCGCCGCCGGAACACGGCGCGGTATCCTTGTACTCTCCGCATGTTTACATGTAGCTGTTAGTTTCTCTAAAGTATGTCATTCCACAAAAATTTTTTTTAAAAGTATATCATTCCACAAAAATTTTGGAAACTACGAACCTCACGTTTTGTGGTAGGAACAGCGTAATTACGAATAGCGTCTAGTTTCTCTGGATCAGGGAGAATACCTTCTGTAGAAATAATGTGACCGAGAAATTTCACCTGAGAACGACCAAATTCAGATTTTTCAAAGTTCACAGTAATGCCAACTCTTGCAAAAATACGTAATAATGAATCCAAAATTTTGTTGTGCTCATTCCAAGAACGTTTAGCAATAAGAATGTCGTCAACATAAGAAGTAATATTGTCACGAAGATAAACAGGTAAAATTTTGTTTAAACTACGAATGAATGCTGCAGAAAATATAGTAAGTCCAAACGGTAATTTCCAAAGTCACTTTCGGGTAAAACAGTCAAATCCGGTTAATCTTTACCTACTGTCTAGATAGATGGATAGTAGAAGAATTGTTTTTATAGATGCAAAGAATAGTGAAAGAGTAGGCAGCGGTGCAGAAAACTAAAAGGGAAATAGCACCACTACAGCTCGGGGCCCTGTGATCGCTACGGCACATATTCACTTAGAGTAGTGAATCCCCTGAGGACGTTAATAGCTGCACATAATTTTCAGTTTGTGACTTAGTGGCAAATTCGGCGGAAGTGCGTACATAAATCGATCCAACCATGAACACGGACGTATGTCATTCCTAGAATTGCAAAAGATCTTAAATTTCCGAACAGTCAAGAAGTGTTTACAGTCAAAGCTTTCGCCTCGTGGCGACAAAGACCTACCGCGTCTGTCCCAGTTTGAATGTCGATTATTGTCAAGTTCGCGCGCCTGGCGCTCTCTTGTTGTGTCCCGTAAATGAAATAAATTACTTTCTTCAAACCCCTCTGCTATCTGTGATTCTAAATTTCTTCTGCTGTCTTTTCCTACGATTTCGCCTTCAATTTGTTTGACTTGCTTTCGTAATGCCTCAACTTCCCTTTTAACGCGTTCATTAAATTTTCCCTGATTTTCAACATGCTTATTTATGTTCTGGTACTCTTCGGTTTCTGCAAATGGTAATGGAGCTGTATCATCTGAATCTCTATCCCCATTTAAACTAAGACTTGTCAATTTATCTGAAATCTCCTCAACTCTTTCCGATAAATCACCTATTTGTTCTTTCTGTCTATTTACGTCTTCCGTAAGTGTCGCGACTCGGGTTTCAGTATTAACACATTTGGTAGTTAACTGTTCATATTGTTGTGTTAGTTTATTTATTCTGTCATTTGGTACGGATTCCTCGATTCTCTCAAATATTTCTTCCTTATCGTGTGCACGTTGTAAATTTAACTCTGAAAATTTCTGTACTATCACGCGATCTCTCTCCTCCTGTTCTCTATCCTGTTCCCTTTGTCTAATCTCTACTGCAATTAATCTATTATTGTGAGCATTCAAAATCGGTTGTACTTCTTCTCTGATTTCTTTCTTTAATTCATCTTTCATATTTTTGAAACATGTCCCTATTCGTGAATCTAACCGTGTTTCCATTGTTTCCATCTCTGTTTTAATTGTGCCTATTTGTGATCCCAACTGTGATCCCAGTGAGTCTAACCGTGTTTCCATTGTTCCCATCTGTGTTTTAATTGTTCCTATTTGTGATCCCAAATTTAATATTGCACCCATCAACTGCTCCATATTAGCTTGTTCGCAATTCCTTTCGCCCCTAACATTTCCCGCAAAACCAGTTTCATTCGTCATAGCTGTAAAGCTATCTGTGTTTGATGCTATTCCAGAATTTTCTATCGTTAATCTCGTATTCTGTGAATTTTCTGATTGAGAAAAATTTTGAAATGGTTCCGGACTACTTTCCCGACTTATTAAATTGATTTCCACTTCATTATTCAACATACTGTTCTCCTGTGTTGGCGAGTTCTCCATGTCAACAATTTCGTCATTCTCACTATTCATCATTTTTGCCTTTTTCATTGATCGCGTAATCATTTACAAAATATACAAAACTCGTCACTATATGAAAATTACACACAATGACTCTTTATCTCCAACAATACCCTTCACACGAAATGCTTCCCTCAAACACGATTAACGAACAATTGAAATAATTGCATTAAATTGTCAAACGCGTATACAAGGCAATAAAAATTAAATTTTGAAAAATACCATTAGAAGAATGCTAATTACCAAATCTACACATGCAATATAGACTACAATTACTAACTACAAATTACTACAACAATCCTACTGTCTACTATTTCTACAATCAGAAGAATTCCAAGGGACGATCCGAAGCAGTGGACGCCACGTGCATGGGGGCTTAATAAAAATATTAATGCAAATAATTTTAATTTTTTTTTTTTTTTTTGCTTTAGTAGCTGTCTGTCCGATTACGAAGTCTCGTAACGGTTGGCCCTGACTGTTATTGTTACGCAATCTGACTGCTTAGAACAACAACAAAGAATGAAATGGAAATTTTCATTAACACAGTTAATTAATTAAGCCCCCAGCAACTATAAAACCAACGCAACAACAAGCACAAGAGTAACTGTTCTGTGTGTGGGAGTGTGACTCAACGTACGCATCTGGCACGGTTCCTCTTCAACAACACAACAATTTTTAAATAACATTATACTGAATTAATTAAAGAAAATACAAATACCATAATTACTCAAGAGAACCACAATTACACTCTAATCCAAGAACCCAAGCCAGATGCTTTGTTGACTGAACCTGTAATGACACATTATTTAAAACATGGAAATAATGAAAAATAAATCAAGTTTCGTTACCTTCATATATTGACCAAAATCACTCTCATAATTACAATATATCTCCACACCGACTCGCTATTACCACATCTCAACAAGAACTTTTCAGCATCACATCTCAGCAAGCACTCCCTACTAGCACATCTGAACACCAACTGACTACTACGAGCTCTCCCCAAGCAGTGACCTCTAGCACATCTCAATAATGACAGCCCGTGGAGGCGGCGGAACAATGCTCTCTAGCGATCTCTGGCGCTGTGGCTCAGTGTAGCCACCTTTCAACGTTACACGAAGAGGAAGATTTTGAGAAAAAAGAATATTCAGTATTTTCCGTTACAGAAAGCTTGTAACACCTCTACGAAGACTCTGCAGATAAAAGTTACACTCAGAGGTTGTAGTTAAAGCGTAAAGGACTCCGTGTTATGTTACTTTCATTTTGAACTTTGAGTAGTCATCGGCAGCTGAAGGGGGGCGATAACTTCTGCTTTTGCGATGAATATCACTCCGGGATGGATAAATTGTCAAGTATAGAATAACAAAAGAATCTAATTTTATGTATGCTTTACAATCCCGTCCTGGAAATTTAATGTCAATCCCGAACTTTCCTTTGCCTTTGCTTTTCATACCATTAATGAAAATATTATTAAATTTTATGTATGCTTTACAATCCCGTCCTGGAAATTTAATGCCAATCCCGAACTTCTCTTTTTTGCTTTTCATACCATTAATGAAAATACTATTAAATGTAATATATTGAGCTTTATTTCGGTTTGTTTGCAGTATAAGTAACGTAAAAACTGAAATAAAAAAGGAAAAAAGGTTTCTGCATATGCAGTCGACCAACTACCCTCTGATTAGCGTTCTGAAATCCTTCCGCTCCGCCAACCGCTGCCTGGAAACTTCGCAAACACAAATTACTCACTCGTCATCTTAGCCGCTCCAAAAATTCTATTGTTTTCTGAGCGCTTGACCTATGGAGCTCACACTCCTGCTACTTTAATTTCTGGCCAAGTCCTCATATACCATAAATTTGGACGAAATTGCTGATAGAGAGTAGGCACAATTCCCTTGAAAGATTGCTACATCTACCGGAATATACGTACAGTATGTGTTACGGTGTATTTCGATCTTTTGAAAAAGGACACATGCCCACGACAACGTCACTTTACTGACGTAAACTTGTGCTCTTCATAGTTAAGACGTTTATCAAAACAGATAAAATGAAACACTGAGTTCTTGAGATGGAATGGACATTGAGACGGAACTTCTCTGGGAGGTAGGCAACTTGCAGCACAGGGCTGGTGGTCTCAGGCTGACAAGGGGAGGCCGCCAATTGTGAAATTCAGATTCGATTCATACTGCGCATAATAAAAGCTCATGGCCAGAGGTGTAATGTGGCAAAGCATCAAGATGCACTTCTCAGCCGTTGTCGAGAAAATCGACAGTTAAAAGAAACTGTTGCGGTGAAATACTCTCTACGATTAATAATTTTCTACAGCGTCGTGGCGCAATGGTAAGCGCTCGGGTTCGTAATCCGAAGGTCGCCGGATCGAATCTCGCGCCGTGCAACTTTTTTTAAATTTTTTTTTGTAATTCAAATGTATGTACCATACGTACAAAAGAAAGAATTTCACCTTCTGATCGACTCTTGGGGTGGGCAAACGAACCCGGTGTTATACGATGAGATGTTCCAGGACGATAAGAAGTTACCAACGTGCACTACGAAAGTCATTCCTCCAAAGTGCACTCCTCTCGTCCAACCGTGTGACGTGTATTTTTACCGGCAGGTAAAAAATTTGATCAAGCGCCTTCAAAATTGTGCTTTTTTAATCGAGCGAAACCGTGACATCAACTCCAGAGACGATTGTATAAAAATCCAATCCATCGTCCACCACCAATTGTCTTCTCCGATTTTTGCCGATATGATACTATACGCGTGGTATGCATCAAACCTGACGAACGATAGAACAATTTTTCAGAATGTCAATCAGGTGTGTTTCTCAACAGATAATTTAAAAAACAATTGTTCTTGTAAAATCGCATCGTTTATCAGATGTGCTCGATGTCGTGCTGTTTTCTGCTTTCCATGTTTCTATGATAACTATCACTCTGGTTCGTGCGATACTCCAGCTACTTCTGGTCACTAATTGTTAATTATGTGCGAGTGTATACCGAACTTTTCGATAAATTGTATCCACTTGAATATTATTTGTGCTATTGTGTTTTATTTCAAGTATATATATATATATATATATATATATATATATATATATATATATATATATATATATATATATGTGTGTGTGTGTGTGTGTATACACATTTGAATTAAAAAAAAACAAATAATAAGAAAAAGTTGCATAACGCAAGATTCGATCCGGCGACCTTCTGATTACGAACCCGAGCGCTTACCGTTGCGCCACGACGCTGTAGAAAATCATTAATCGCAGAGAGTATTTCACCGCAACAGTTTCTTTTAGCTGTCGATTTTCTCGACAACGGCTGAGAAGTGCATCTTGGTGCTTTGCCACATTACACCTCTGGCCATGAGCTCTTATTATGCGCAGTACGAATCGAATCTGAATTTCACAACTGGCGGCCTCCCCTTGTGAGTGGAATACTACCTGTAACTTTCCAGTTTAATGAAAAATCGAAAAGTAAATTCTAGATAGAAATCGTCCACTACAGTGCGGTCATCATTTTTTCCCCTCTTCATCTCTGAGTGCACAGATAACTTAGTCTTGGTACTGACTTCCTTCTTGCAGAAGAGAGTAGATCGTAGCCGAGCGCTCACTGCATTAGCTTTGCTACACATCGCTTCCAGTTCTTTCACTATGCACTATCTGTGCACCGTTCAATCTTTCGACCAACTTTGTTGTATGGAAGCGAAAGCTGGGTGGATTCAGGTTACCTTATGAATAAGGTTGAGGTTACGGATATGAAAGTAGCTAGGATGATTGCAGGTACTGGTAGATGGGAACATTGGCAGGAGGGTGTCCACAGTGAGGAAATCAAAGAAAAGCTGGGAATGAACTCTATAGATGTAGCAGTCAGAGCGAACAGGCTTAGATGGTGGGATCATGTTACACGCATGGGAGAAGCAAAGTTACCCAAGAGACTCATGGGTTCAGCAGTAGAGGGTAGGAGGAGTCGGGGTAGGCCAAGGAGAAGGTACCTGGATTCGGTTAAGAATGATTTTGAAGTAATAGGCTCAACAGCAGAAGAGGTACCAATGTTAGCACTGAATAGGGGATCATGGAGGAATTTTATAAGGGGGACTATGCTCCAGACTGAACGCTGAAAGGCATAATCAGTCTTAAATGATGATGATGATGATCTCTGAGTAGCAATTGCAGCCTACGTCTCACTTATTTATTGGACGTATTCCAGTGTTCCTCTGCTGTTTTTAGCCTCTACAGCTCCCTATAGTACCATGGAAGTTATACCCTAATGTCTTAGCAGATGTCCTATCATCCTATCCCTTTTTCTTGCCAGTGCTTCTCATGTATTTCTTTCCTCGCCGATTCTGCGGAGAACCTCCTCATTCCTTGCCTAATCAGTTCATCTTTCAACATTCTTCTGTAGTACCACAATTCTAATGCTTCGATTCTCTTCTACACCTGCTTTCCTACTGTCCATGTTTCACTAACGTACAACGCTGAGCTGCAAACGTACATTCTCAGAAATTTCTTCCACAAATTATGGCCTACGTTTGATACCAGTAGACTTCTCTTGGCGAGAAATGTCCTTTTTTCTTGTGTTAGTCTGCTTTTAATGCCCCCCCTCCCTCTTGCACCATCCATCTTGGTTAATTTCCTGCCTTAATTTCCTGCCTTAAATATCGTCTAGTTCATGATCCACAATTCTGATGTTGGAGTTTCTCGTTATCCTCATTTACGCCACATCCGATTACTTTCGTCCTTCTTCCATTTACTCTCAGTGCATATTCTGTACTCATTAGACTTTTATTACATTCAACAGATACTGTAGTTCTTCTTCACTTTCACTGAGGAGTGCTTTATCTGAAAACTACCTTGAGCAGTTAAACAGAGAACCGACTCGTGGCGATAACATATTAGACCTTCTGGTGACAAACAGACCCGAACTATTTGAAACAGTTAACGCAGAACAGGGAATTAGCGATCATAAAGCGGTTACTGTATCGATGATTTCAGCCGTAAATAGAAATATTAAAAAAGGTAGAAAGATTTCTCCGTTTAGCAAAAGTGACAAAAGCAGATTTCAGAGTACCTGACGGCTCAACACAAAAGTTTTGTCTCAAGTACAGATAGTGTTGAGGATCAGTGGACAAAGTTCAGAACCATCGTACAATATGCGTTAGATGAGTATGTGCCAAGCAAGATCGTAAGAGATAGAAAAGAGCCACCATGGTACAACAACAGAGTTAGAAAACTGCTGCGGAAGCAAAGGGAACGTCACAGCAAACATAAATATAGCCAAAGCCTAGCAGACAAACAAAAATTACGGGAAGCGAAATGTTGTGTGAGGAGGGCTATGCCAGAGGCGTTCAATGAATTCGAAAGTAAAGTTCTATGCACTGACTTGGCAGAAAATCCTAAGAAATTCTGGTCTTATGTCAAAGCGGTAGGGGGATCAAAAGAAATGTCCAGACACTCTGTGACCAAAATGGTACTGAAACAGAGGATGACGGACTAAAGGCCGAAATACTAAATGTCTTTCCCAAAGCTGTTTCACAGAGGAAGACTGCACTGTAGTTCCTTCTCTAGATTGTCACACAGATGACAAAATGGTAGATATCGAAATAGACGACAGAGGGATAGAGAAACAATTAAAATCGCTGGAAAGAGTAAAGGCCGCTGGACCTGATGGGATACCAGTTCGATTTTACACAAAGTACGCGAAGGAACTTGCCCCCCTTCTTGCAGCGGTGTACCGTAGGTCTCTAGAAGAGCGCAGCGTTCCAAAGGATTGGAAAAGGGCAAAGGTCATCCCCGTTTTCAAGAAGGGATGCCGAACAGATGTGCAGAACTATAGACCTATATCTCTAACGTCAATCAGTTGTAGAATTTTGGAACACGTATTGTGTTGGAGTATAATGACTTTTCTGCAGACTAGAAATCTACTCTGTAGGAATCAGCATGGGTTTCGAAAAAGACGATCGTGTGAAACCCAGCTCGCGCTATTCGCCCACGTGACTCAGAGGGCCATAGACACGGGTTCCCAGGTAGATTCCGTGTTTATTGACTTCCGCAAGGCGTTCGGTACAGTTCCCCACAGGCGTTTAATGAACAAAGAGCATATGGACTATCAGACCAATTGTGTGATTGGATTGAGGAGTTCCTAGATAACAGAACGCAGCATGTCATTCTCAATGGAGAGAAGTCTTCCGAAGTAAGAGTGATTTTAGGTGTGCCGCAGGGGAGTGTCGTAGGACGGTTGCTATTCTCAGTATACATAAATGACCTTGTGGATGACATCAGAAGTTTACTGAGGTTTTTTGCAGATGATGATGTGGTATATCGAGAGGTTGTAACAATGGAAAATTGTACTGAAATTCAGGAGGAACTGCAGCGAATTGACGCATGGTGCAGGGAATGGCAATTGAATCTCAATGTAGACAAGTGTAATGTGCTGCGAATACATAGAAACATAGATCCCTTATCATTTAGCTACAATATAGCAGGTCAGCAACTGGAAGCAGTTAATTCCATAAATTATCTGGGAGTACGCATTAGGAGTGATTTAAAATGGAATGATCATATAAAGTTGATCGTCGGTAAAGCAGATGCCAGACTGAGATTCATTGGAAGAATCCTAAGGAAATGCAATCCGAAAACAAAGGAAGTAGGTTACAGTACGCTTGTTCGCCAACTGCTTGAATACTGCTCAGCAGTGTGAGATACGTACCAGATAGGGTTGGTAGAAGAGATAGAGAAGATCCAACGGAGAGCAGCGCGCTTCGTTACAGGATCATTTAGTAATCGCGAAAGCGTTACGGAGATGATAGATAAACTCCAGTGAAAGACTCTGCAGGAGAGACGCTCAGTAACTCGGTACGGGCTTTGGTTGAAGTTTCGGGAACATACCTTCACCGAAGAGGCAAGCAGTATATTGCTCCCTCCCACGTATATCTCGCGAAGAGACCATGAGGATAAAATCAGAGAGATTAGAGCCCACACAGAGGCATACCGACAATCCTTTCCACGAACAATACGAGACTGGAATAGAAGAGAGAACCGATAGAGGTACTCAAGGTACCCTCCGCCACACGCCGTCAGATGGCTTGCGGAGTATGGATGTAGATGTAGATGTAGATGTCTTCAGTGAATCTTATCAATGATACCCTTGCACCTTCAATTGTAATCCGACTCTTGAATCTTTAATTTATTTCCGACATTGCTTCTTCGATATAACGATTGAACAATATGGATTAAACACTGCATCCCCCTCTTACATCCCTTTTAATCCGAGCACTTCGTTCCTGGTCCCAATTCTTATTGTTCACTCTTGGTTCTTATACATACTGTATACTTCTCGTCTTTATATAATCATGAATAATATTCGATCTCCAAGTCGGACAAGTCCAGATCTTCCGCTCGCGCTAATACTGCAAACCTCCAACACTGCTAATTATTAACCTCTAACCTCCATCACTGCTGGCTACTCACATTCCACAACCATCACTGCGGGCTATTCATCTCCGACTTTCCTCACCGCTGACTGTTAACTTCCAACGGCTAGTCCGACCAGCCACAGAGTCTCTTACAGAATGCGTACAGCGCTGTCAGAGTTATTAATGCAGAGCGCTACATAGCGCTGCCAACATACAAACACATAGGCAGCCTACTTACACAGCGTCTCTTTCCTAAATCGGAACTGATCGTCATCTGACAGATCCTAAATTTGGTTTCCATTCTTTTGTCTATTATCCTTGTCAATGACATGGGTACTTGAGTTGTTAAGCGATAGTTCACGCACTAGTCGGCTGTTGCTGTCTTCGGAATTGTGTGGATGCTGCTTTTCGAAAGCTTGATGAAATAACGGTAGTCTCATACACACTACAAACCAACGTGACTTTTCCCCCAGTGATTTTAGAAATTCCGATGGAGTGTTATCTATACCTTATGCCTTATTTGACATTAAGTCGTCCAAAGCTCTTTCAGATTCTGATTCTAATACTGAACCCCTATCTCTCCCCTTTCTACTACTGTTTCTTCTTCTATCACATCGTCAGAGAAGTCCTCCCCTCGAAAAGGCCTTCAGTGTACCCCTTCCACCTATCTGCTTTCTCTTCTGCTTTTAACAGTGGAATTCCGATTACAATTTTAATGTGACCGCCCTCGCTTTTAATTTCACCGAAGGCTGTTTTGACGTTTTTTATGCTGATTCAGTCTTTCAGATAGTCATTTCTTTTGAGATTTCTTCACATTTTTTATGCAGCCATTTCACCTTAGCTTCCCTGAACTTCCCATTTATTTCATTTCTAAGTTGCTTGTATTTCCGCATTCCTGAATTTCCCGAAATATTTTTGTACTTCCTTCTTCAGCTGGACTATTTCTTCTGTTACACATGATTTCTTCACTGTTAGCTTCCTTGTATCTAAGTTTTTCTTTCCAACTTTCGTGACTGCCATTTTTAGAGGTATACATTCCTCTTCAATTGAACTCTCTACTGAGCTATTTACTATCGCAGTAACTATGACTGTTGGGTTGGCAGAACAGCCAACACCGTGTTACGAGAGGAGGCCGAAATGCACGCGTCTTAGCTCACGCAGGCTGGCGTGAGGAGGGAAGAACTATACTGACGTGAGGTCTGGAACATGACAAGGAATTAGAATTCAGAAAGCGGACGTAAGTAGTTTGATACTTGACTTTAATCCATTAATGATGAGCCGGCCGGAGTGGCCGAGCGGTTAAAGGCGCTACAGTCTGGAACCGCACGACCGCTACGGTCGCAGGTTCGAATCCTGCCTCGGGCATGGATGTGTGTGATGTCCTTAGGTTAGTTAGGTTTAAGTAGTTCTAAGTTCTAGGGGACTTATGACCACAGCAGTTGAGTCCCATAGTGCTCAGAGCCATTTGAACCATTAATGATGAACGTCGCTCTTGACGGTACATGATTCACAATATTATCTGTTCAGAATAGTAACTGAATATGGCGCCTTGCTAGGTCGTAGCAAATGACGTAGCTGAAGGCTATGCTAAACTGTCGTCTCTGCAAATGAGAGCGTAATTTGTCAGTGAACCATCGCTAGCAAAGTCGGCTGTACAACTGGGGCGAGTGCTAGGGAGGCTCTCTAGACCTGCCGTGTGGCGGCGCTCGGTCTGCAATCACTGATAGTGGCGACACGCGGGTCCGACGTATAATAGCGGACCGCGGCTGATTTAAAGGCTACCACCTAGCAAGTGTGGTGTCTGGCGGTGACACCACAATGACCACGGATAGCGTCAAGCGTATCTCTCCATTCCTTAGTGGTTTCGTATCCCACTTCTCTGCTCCTTGATTCTTCCTGACTATATTACTAAGCGGCTAAAATAGCTAGCCAGTCGCCCAGTTTCAGTTGCAGGTTGCTTATCTAACTACAAGCAGGGGCAACAAAAATTTGTTTTCAGTGTTTCGTAGAATTATTGACCAAATGTAAAAACTCAAGATTCCGTCACAATATACGCATTAAGATGTATAATCTTTCGTTAAAGATTTAACACAGGAAGTCAACTATTACAGTTAAAAGTTTGTGTTTGACTTGAAGCAAGTACCCCACCTCTATTCATCCAGTATTTGAGAATGAGGGCACCTAGCGACTTACAACAAACTTTGCTCATAATTTCAGAATTTTTCAAAACTGTTACGCCATGACGCCTCTGACAAAATAATAAAAGCTAAAAGTTTGTTGCTCACAACATTTTCGCTGTTCATGCGGTGAAACTTCAACATCAGGCATTGCGTTTTCGTTTATTACTTCTTTATTTATAGCTCTATTCGCAACACATTTTGTGGACAATAACCACATTATCACGGAATGTACTTACAAAATTATATCATTGAATACGGCACAGGTACAATACTTTGTTTCAGTCAAAAGAAATTCGCTCAGCTCTTTGTTCGCACGACTAACAGCTTATCCTTGCCATCAAAATCTCTGCACAAGGCGCCTATGTTCTGTCACTTGGTTAAGCTTGGCTCTAGCTTTCACGACGCCTGTTATTGGTATACTTCACCTGCCTTTTCCTGTAGCAATTGGCTTATGCTTCTCCTCTGACAGCGCCCTAGTAGCAAAACTCTTTTCTTTCTACGTGGTTTTTCTATCGACCTAGGATTATAGTCGTTCATACAAGTCTGTTGCGTCCTATTAGTTCTAATACTGGTTGAGGCTCTTCTCCCACTTCAGGTATCAAGTCAGACTGCTTGCTAAGCGGAATTTGAAATGTGATTTCTGTAGTTTCGCTCTCTTGCTTACAACTTGTCACCTTCTCCCAGCTCACATTGTCTCTTTCTCCCTCCAACCTGTCTAATTCAAAATATGCCATTTCCACTTCTGCCTGGTGTGCGTAAATCTTTCATCCCTGTCCCACGATTTTCTTGTGTCGACTACATGATCTTCTTTGGAAGAGCCTCTTCTATTTTAGCTTCCCCAGTGATCGCCAACTCACAGCCCTGACATGTTTTTCCCATTCCAACTTACCTACGGCAACATCCACATATGTCACACATGACGCTACTCTCACAGGAAACTAAAAAGCACCAGAGCACAACTAAACTGTAATAAAGTAATAATCAGTAAAAACTTATCCTTCGTTGAGTTGTGCAGCTAACTTTCAGGCATCAGACAGGCATAAAACAACATGATCGAATTGCGCTGAACGTAGATACTACAAGATACAAAATGAACGAAAATCATAAAATCATGATATTTTCTAACAACGATGTTAAACCAACACTACTTGGGAATTGTGTAAGGTACTGTGATGGGTCCGAAATAAAACATAATGATTAGACAACGAGCAGAAGTTAACACTAGCTTGTAAACATACCACCGATTTTCACCTAATGTAGGTTTTAAACCACGGAAGACATTCTACGAATGAACATTATGAAAAGCACGATATTTATAACAATAATGTTCGACAGACAAAATCCAGAAATTATGAAGAGCTCTAAGCTGTATTAAAAAAAACTCGTAACACTCTGCCACTGGGGGAGGGGGGATCTGAAAACAAGACAAGATGCACTTCACATCTGGACATCAATCATCAATCATCCAGTGCTATGAAACTGCTGTGTCTCTCTTGTGCTGACTTCTCCACAATTCCAGACTTGCTGCACAGAACGTCCTTGGCTGCTATTTAAGGCTGTAAACTAGGCTTATTCATACAACCGTCGGATGACTACGACTCACAGTTGCCGGAAATATGTCGTACAGATACGTTCAGAACTGCATTAAACAGTGCAAGGAGAAGGAACAGGTACATGGTGACTACATAGACAAATATAATTGCATAATAATTACAAACCTGAAACATTTGGGCATTCTTGAAACCCCACTCCGCGTCAACCTCTACTTCTGCCATCACACGCTATGACAGTGTGCACATAAGAATGTAGGCAGTAGGTGGAAGCGCAGTAACAGAGGGGAGTCTACTAATTGATGCATCCGCTGATAGCGTCGTTGTGCTGCGACTGTCTGTAGAGGAGTGCGCACAGAACATTTAGTGTAGCTGTTCAAATCCGTTTGGGTACTATGAAGGTACTTACCTTTTAGTGTCCATCGCGGGTAGCATTCAAATTTTGCAAAGGAGGTGCGGAATCAGAAACAATGACACATTGGGGCAGTAACCGACGCGTTGCCAGTAAACAGTGCAATCACTGGCTGGGGTGTGTGGCGTGGGATAGAGTCAGAGGGCTCACTGGCGATGCCGTAAAGTATTTTTTTCTCTCTTTACCTCTCTTCCTGTGTAGAACGCATCGCTCATTTGCCTTGTTACAAGCACATCACTGTAACACAGAACAACGATCCAGAAACTGAAGCACAACGAAATTTTATGAAATGACATCCAGTGTAAGAGTAAAAAAAAGGAAGAATTTATGCGACGTGAGTGGCTAATCGATAATGTAAATTATGACAGGAGGATCAAAACTGGCTAAATCACATCATCTGTGTAAGAATTTTTTTTCATTCACGACAGGCTTTGAGCTTTGCCCATTTTGAAGTGAAGTTTGACAGAAGGTATAACAAAAATAATGGTTGATACTCTATACTATAGGCAATACCATGATAGACATAAAGCAAAAGACAACAACTTTAGGAGAACACGACGGCCTTTCAATTAATAGTGCAACGCATTTATTCCTCGGTCAGTTTTGGTTGAAAAATGCTGAATTTGTTGTGGGACATAGTGGAATATTCCTGCTTCAGCCCCTATAGTTTGATGAAGTTCCGATAAGTGACAGCGCTATATGTAACCTTCAAAATGGTGCGTGTAACGGAGCTGCGTTCCAAGTAGAAAGCTGTAACTGAAACTTGAAACTTCCTGGCAGATTAAAACTGTGTGCCGGCCCGAGACTCGAAATCGGGACCCGAGTTCAAGTCTCGGTCCGGCACACAGTTCTAATCTGCCAGGAAGTTTCATATCAGCGCACACTCCGCTGCAGAGTGAAAATCTCATTCTGGAAGCTGTAACTGAGTTTTCTTTCGGCGCCAAACCAGAGCATAGGAAGTATTCATAGGCTGAATTTGCAATAAAATCAATACCATTAGCTTCTGACAGGCGTCGATATACATCAATCGGGACTGTTGAAAATGTGTGCCCCGATCGGGACTCGAACCCGGGATCTCCTGCTTACATGGCAGAGGCTCTATCAATCCTTTTTTTTTAAATCTCATTTTGTTCTATATTGTTCGTTGAACTTGTTCGGGGCGGACGTCCGATGACACTCATTCAGGTTCATCGTTGATCCGTTCACTCAGTTTTTTTATTACTGAGGGTAGCTAACCCTCTGACCGAACACGCTGAGCTACCGTGCCGGCAAAATGAAGGGGAGCCAGCAGCACCCGGGGTTCCCAGGCCCATCTGAGCCACCGAGGGCACAGACGATAGTGCGGCGGCAGGGACTAATCGCCGGCACGCTCCCCGTGAGACCCAGATTTTCAACTTGTAGTCCACACACTACATTCGTAGTGCCCGCGCCATTGTACCCAGCTAATGGTATTGATTTAATTGTAATTTCATTCTAGAGAATTGAGAATGTGGGTCTCAGGGGGCGCGTGCTGGCGATAAATCCCTGCAGTCGCACTATCCTTTGTGCCCTCGGTGGCTCAGATGGATAGAGCGTCTGCCATGTGTGCAGGAGATCCCGGGTTCGAGTCCCGGGTTCGAGTCCCGGTCGGGGCACACATTTGCAACTGTCCCCGTTGATGTATATCGACGCCTGTCAGCAGCTAATGGTGTTGATTTAATTGTAATTTCATTCTAGAGAGCTGCACGGTCACCTATGGCATCTGTTCTTCCGGACATGTCCGGAAGAACAGATGCCATCTTCATATTCATAGGCTCTTGTGCAGAATGTCTACGGAGAACTGGCAGTGACCAACAGAAGCACGATGCGTCCGTGGTCGAGGAGTCTGTCAAAACTGCAACAAGGTAATGCAAAATTGTCCGATCTCCCACGTGCCGGTCGGCCACAGACAACTGTGACTCCTACAATGTTGGAACATGCGGACACTCTTATTCGAGGTGATCGACGGATGACAATCAAACACCTCGCTGCGCAACTGGACGTCTCTGTTGGTAGTGCCGACAGGCTCGTCCAGCAGTTGTACTCAAAGGTGTACGACCGCTGGGTTCATCGGCGCCTAATGAAGACTGAAGCAAACTGAGCGCTGGATCATGTGTGAGATACAGAGGCGAGCGAGTGCGCCGCGTCTTACCCCAGTTCACTGCTAGCAGCGCCACGTCACCTTAACGCGTCTGTAAGTAGCGCACAAGTATTGCACCACAGTTCAGTATGAAATTAAAAATAAAAATTTGTGTTTAAAACTTTGTGAAATTATAGTTTAGTGTAATAATGTTCCAAATACCAAGGTTTGATGTTCTAGACTTAATAGTTTACGGAAAAATGCCGTTTTAAGAGAAAAATCAGAGGCGCTAAATAATGACGATAGGAAGCCAGAATTTGGTCAGAAGGTGCAGTCAGAAGTTATAAATAAGTGATGCTGGTTTCCAAAACCATAAAACAAAAATTAACGCCAGGATCCACGTTTTTCGGAAAAAGCAGAGGCGCTAAATAATGGACTTAGAAACTTGAAAATTTGTTTTATGCTCCAGTACACCCCAAAAATAATAACAGAGAGTCCACGTTAATCTACCTCTTATAGTTTTTGAGTAATTAAAGAAAAACTAATTTTGTAACGAAAATGTACCGAAGTGTTGTAGATTAAGTACTTGAAATTTTAATGATAGAGGATTTTGGTTAAACCAGATGATCAAATATATCAAATAATAGAGCTACACCAAGTTTAAGACTTGTAACATAAATAGCAACTGATATAAGTCTTAGCAAAGGTATGGTTCAGAGGTAACAATCTATCGTTAGTTCCACTAAATAAATTCTATTAAGCAAAGTTTTCATTCTAGCGAGCTGAAACTTTCTACGTGCTTTCAAATTGTTTATCTGCATACCAGCAAAAATTAAGAAGTTTCTGAAGTAATTGGTAACTATATTATTAAAGATTATGTGCCCGAGATAGCCGTCGTTTGTAGACTGCCGCCGTATGCAAATAGACAGAGACAACAGATGTTTTCTCGGCAGTCCGCACCGTCACCTTATAAATACAGCCCCTGAAGCAGCAGGAAGGTTCACTTCGCTATCAGACACTGTGAGGTCCACGCCAGTTAAACGTCTGGTCGCGCTCTGCCTCGTATGACGTCAGAGCCGAGCTGTGACAAGCGCGTATTTGGCAGTGAAAACCGATAGTGAACTCGCGAGGACTGTACACCGTCCTGGATCGTTTAGAATTCGGTAAAATAACTGTTAGTGTGCCGTGCGTGTGAAATTCAAATCCGCGAGGCAAGTGGTGACTTTATTTCCACTTTTATGGCGAGCATTAAATTTTGAACATTTATTGCGAACTTTCAATTGAGTGATGTTAGTCAGGGCGAAAAACAATCTGGTAGGAAGTTACCGTAGAGGTCGCCTCTGAACTGCTAAAGGTGCTGTTAGATTAGAAAGACTTGTTTTCAATTGAATATAACGCAATTTTAAGTGTTGTTTGCGAGAAACTTTAATTAAATTAAATCTTGATTGGAAATTTAAACTTTTACTGAAGTCATCATAGTCCTGATCCCGCAAAGAAATGGGAAAAAGACACATTTCTTTCAGTGGGCTGGACCGGAATGTGGCCGTGCAGACTGGAAACTAAGGTCAGTATGTTTCCCTTCGCTTTCTGGCTGACCACCAAATTAGTTGCCAGGCTCGCGTGATTAAAGACGGCATCAAAACTTTAAACCAGTCAAGTAACGTACTCACCGCCCCACAAGACCTTATAAAGAGCAACGAAGGACCATCTGTGCGGAATTGCTTGCGTGTTACGGGGCCTATCGTGACTGTTTTGTCGAGCTACGAACAGGCGATGACTAATGGGTTCATCACTTGGAACCGGAAATGAAACGGCAATGCTTGGAGTGGCGCTACACCACCTCTCCTGCGAAGAAGTAGTTCAAAGACGCACACTCAGCCGTTTAAGCCACGGTGACGGACTTCTGGGGCTCTGAAGGGGTTATTCTGTTTGATGTCCTCCCTCATGGAGCAACGATCAACCCTGAAGTATAGTATGCTACTCTCAGGAAATTCAAGAAACTACTTCAACGTGTTCGTCGCCACGAAAATACAAGCGAACTTCTCCGTGACAAGCCAAGGCCTTGCCCAAGTCTGCGCTCCCGAGAGGAGCTCACCAAACTTCATTGGACTGTTTACCCTCATCTAAGTTCGGATCTCTCACCTTCCGACTTCCGTCTGCTTGGCCGAATGAAGGATGTAGCCCGCGAGCAGCAGTACGTGGCTGATGGGGAAGTTACTGATGCAGCGAGACGTTCGCTCCGACGTCGACCAGTAGAGTTGTACCATGCGGGCATACAGGGCTTCCCAGTAAGGTGGCGTAAGGACGTCGCATTGAACAGAAAAAATGTTGAAAAACGGGGTTTTGCAGCCAAGAGAGTGGGAAATAATGAAAGGGTACAGTACCGCCTGACACTGAAAATAGGTACAACATACTTCAGTATTCTTGTCAGAACAACACATTTTTTTTTGTAAAACTAACTCAATTTCAATTAATACAGCGAAGCCGGATACCAGTGTGGGAAAGAATGACAATTTATTTATTTAATTGATCACATGTGCACTCCCACAAAATAAATCCCTACATCCAGTTTGGTGAGATCTGTGAAATGAATGAATGTATGGTCGTCTGCTAACCGCAGATAGTGAATGTGAATATATGATCATCTTTGAGACGATCCTTTGGCCACCTTTGGTGGGACCAAAGAGATGAAATTTACCTGAGCTTTGAGCGCCTGAAATGTGGCTGACCAATACGGTAGCATGGTCTTCCCCCACCTCGACAGAGGTGCGAGATGACCTAAAGAACGGCCATGTTTCAGCACTCTGCCGCTGGATCTTGTGCTGTTAAGACCTGTTTTATTTGTGCTCAGTAATGACAAAAGAGTGGAGACATGGTATGCATGTGGAATATTTAAGAGTAGTTTGAAATAATAATTTCTCTATTTCAGGAACTTTTGTGGGGAGAATTAAATGTCAGGCAGGTAATATTAATGGGATTGTAGTAATCTTCGGAAGTGACCAACGGTCACAATGAAACCACGTGTAGCAATAAGTTGAAATACTTCCGTGTGCTTAAGTTAAGCTGAATTACTAGCGTGTGTACAATAAGTTGAAATATTTAAGAAATAGCGTGTGTACCATAAGTTGAAATATTTAAGAAATGGCGTGTGCAGGACTTGAAATTAGAGACGAGTACTTCCACGTGGTGAGTACTGTGTGAGTCTCAAACTGTGTATGAGACAAAAGATAAAGAGAAGTACTCGTCCATGGTATCAGTTGAGGACTCGCGTGTGTGATGAATACGTTCTTAATATTACTTTGCGTGATATGATTCCGTGTGACGCTAGATTCAAACTCTGAGAGAGAAGCAAGGTGAGTCGGCCGTCTATCCAGCAACGCCACTTGGCTTGCATTGCACAGGAAGACGTGCATATAACTCCAGAGTTCATAGTAGGAAAGTAGAATTACAAAGTGGGGCAGTGTCGTGTGAAACTGGGATGAATACTAATTGAAGTGGGAAAGCTGAAAGTGATAATGTGGTGACTATTTAGTGTTTTGTATTTCATGTCGTAGTGTAGTGTATGTCATGTAATTTGGGTATGTGTGGTTTGCATGGGAGAGTAGCAAGGTAGTTTCAAAAGATTAGTGGGTTATGCTTGTTCCTTCTGTACTGCTCGGTCTGGAGGATAGTTTCGTGATGACGATTGTGAGAGTCGAAGTGTGAGAAATAATAAAAGATCCACCATCCTATCCAGAAAGTGCACTGTAGCGTTAAATAATTACGAGACCATAATATAGAGATTCACCAATGTAAAGCCATGCCCACTGGGCGGAATTTCTCATGTGTTATTGTTGTAGGTTATAGAATTTGTATGTTTAGGTTAAAGAATTTATCGGAATAAATAAGATAGTGAAAAGAAAAAGATTGGTGGACTTTTCCTTCGAATTGTATGTTGTCATAATGTCCCAAATTTATAATGTGTGCGCCATTCATATTCAGTGCGGTGGCCACGTGTTGACAAAAGCCGTTAAATAAAAGACAAAAAGAAAATGTGGTATTGCCAGTGCGTAGTGTACAGTCAGAGTTCTGTAAATTACTGATAGTCAGATGCGTGTTTCCGTTGCGTATTAATCACATAGGAGAATAACTTGTAACTTAAGTGTGAGTACTAGAGTTCATGTTACTCGATAAATAAGAATGAATCGACTCGCTTGGCAGACCACTCATCTTGCAGGCCTGACTGCTTGATGCCACAGTATGAGCAAGGCATGTGGGTGCCTCTCAATAATATTATGGTGTTTTGGAATCCGGAATAAAACCAACCTGCTTTAAAACAAATTGTTGCTTTACTTATTGAAGGTCCCTCGTAAAAAGGTAATATAAGAAATAAGAAAAGCTTTTATTCAGAAATACATAAGACATCTGAAGAAAATCAAAGTTTTACACTCTGATTTAGTACTCTCGAGGCCTTAGACGTGCGAGCTAACACCCCATAGATGTTCGGGCTCACATGTGGTTCCTCTTCGTCGAAATGTCTTGGCTCAAACTCGTCTAGGGGCTGAACTGCACCTGTCGCATTACACGCCCTAAATTAGACACTTGTGACCCTTTGGTTAAGTTGTCTGGCTGATGGCAAGTTTGCAAAATACAAAGTTAATGTAACATATAATTACAGTAATAATAATATCGGGAACTAAATTAACGACCCATAAATGATGTAGGCCACACAGTTGCGATTTGGTTCGAATAATGTTTATTCAGAAAGCAAATTAATAGCGAAAGTGGTCGTATTTAGAGTTACTGTTACACTCGAACGCATATCCATTTGACACAGTTCCATCATTCACAGTCTCATCGCGAAACACAAATTCAATACTCCACCTCGTTATATACACGAAAGTTCGAGCTCACACCGGGCGCGCGGCTGCTCACCGCTCAGAGATTAAGTCCCGCGATACGACACAACGCAAAATTTTCTAAGTAGTTTCACTTCCTAGCTACCTAAAGACGGACGGTCTGCTTTTGCGTCTCATTCCGAACTGTCCCCTTTGGTGTCTAGACCAGAACTGTCCACTTTGGTGTCTCCAGCCGAACTGTCCGCTTTCGCGGCTGCACCAGCACTGTCCCTCTGCCCGTCCCCGGCCGCGTTTCCGCCGCCGAACATCCTCGCTCAACTAACTAGGGCAGTTCCCTTTCCTGAAGCCGCCCATCTGATTGACTGCAGTTTTCTCTACATTATTTTACATTTCAACTTATTTAAATAATCAAACCTTGACCATTTTAACTTTCTAAATAAAGCAACAATAATATCCATTACATAATAAACGTTAAATTCTTCACATAAACCAATATAATTTTCTTCTTGGCTTTGAATGCCACGGCCAGTAGCCTTGCACCAATATGCTTTCTGATAAATAAATAAAGAACAAAAGTAACTATTATGCACTAAACTTTAGAACAAGTATTCTATTACCTAATGATTCAATAAGGTGTCATGCTGTCATTGTTCAATGTGTTTTTGTGGAGGATATGATGATATAATGCTTAACTGAAAATACTGATAATTTAAATTCACTATATCTTTTAAGTAAATAAAGTTACAGAGTTGTTATTTACACCATTTGTCATTTTAATGATGCGATCGTTTAGGTAGACCAAAGCGTTCAGATTTTAGCATTCAGTCTTTGTTGCAAAACTTGTTAATTTCAATTTAACAGTAAATCCTAAACTATTATAGATATGATCAATATTCAAGTTTTATTGGGGTCACCATGAAATTTCATGAAGGATGATAGATTAAATTTACTGTGGCTTCATTCCCTGAATTACTACAGAATCAAATAGTTTTCATAAATATTACGGTATATTGATAATTTTTACTTATGGACAGTCTGACAGCAACTGAATAAAACACAATTTTAGTGCCATACGCGTTTAACCTTTATTTTCTACAAGGCATCATCAGTGGCAGGTTGCGTGGACAATTTCTTACATATTACGCTCCTGTTGCATTTTTGGTGTTGTTCTTCTTCTTATGAATAAGCGTTCAGTGCATAGTGCTGTGGAATGTGGAAAAAACTGCAAATTGGCGTTCATAAGAAGAAGAACAACACCAAAAATGCAACAGGAACGTAATATGTAAGAAATTGTCCACGCAACCTGCCACTGATGATGCCTTGCAGAAAATAAAGGCGAAACGCGTATGGCACTAAAATTGTGTTTTATTCAGTTGCTGTCAGACGGTCCATAAGCAAAAATTATCAATATACCGTAATATTACACGCAAATGAGGAATACAGGACTACAAAAGTTGAAGTTTTCATAAATGTTTCCCTTTATGGCTGATCTTAGATCCACCACATTTAACACTGCTATGTCTCCCTGGCCACAACCGCGACTACGGGATTTCCCTATGACGTAGGTTCTCATCTGTCTCACTCAAACACTACAGAGCCTAGGTCTCATTAAGCACATTAGACGCCTGTGAATTTCCCCATCTCGTGGCGAATCTACGCTCTTTGTGGCACATGGTCCCAGACGATTGGTCCCATTAAAAACCACACCACCACCACCACTCCCAGACGACAGGGTTCGTATCACAATTCCTGAAGGCTGACTCTTTTGGCCATATATTTAAATGAAAGCGAAATGCTCGTTAACTCACAGACGTTTAGCTTGGTTGCAATCTAACTGCCTGATACAGTAAAGTAATGACATACTCATATTACCTTATCAAACTCTTGTGATTCATAGCGTAGTGGTGTTTAGATTAGACAACAGGAAGTAATCATACTAACCCAGTCAAGTGCAACGTGAGATTAAAAAGGAAGTAACAAATACATTTTTACAAAAGTACGGTAGAAGAGTACACTAACTGCACTAAACTCTGCTGATCACGTGTACAGCAGGCAAGGCATTGTATAAATGAACAGTATCTTTTTTGTCTGAGAAATAGTGGTTACTGGCGACTCGCAAGGGTAGCACTAAGTATCTACTGGCGGACGACTTGTCTGGCGTGGTGGTAGATCGTACACACAAAACTTCCTCGTGAATCAGTCAATCAATGGAAACCGTATCAAAGTCCTTACAGTAGTTCCTAATATGTGTGTCCACAACACAAAAATGTTCATATGTGTGTGAAATCCTAAGGGACCAAACTGCTGAGGCCATCGGTCCCTAGACGTACACACTGCTTAAAGGAACTTAAACTAACCTATGCTAAGAACAACACACACTCCCATGCCTGAGGGAGGACTCGAACCTCCGAACCTCCGGCGGGAGAGGCCCCGCAATTAGCGACATGGCGCCTCTAACCGCGTGGCCATTCCGCGCGGCAGCACAAGAATTCTGCGGAGGACTTTACTCTGTGAACATATAGAAGACGACAGTGGTCTTTCAGTGGAATCCATAAATCTTAGTACACGTTGAGAGGGAACGCCTACCAGGCCACATTAATTGGCACAATTATGAGAGGAAGACTCTGCACTTCGGAAGAAAAAGGCGAACACTTTGCAGACGCCACTAGCGGGTAGGAAACGGACACACCACGCTTAGCACACAGCGACCTCTCCCATACACCGCCGATGCAAGGAAGTTCGAGGCATAACATGACCTCAACTTTACCCTGTACTCGATGATCCAAGCGCGTGAATTCCGTGCGGATCTGCATCCAATGTTATCGAAGTTTTAAAGAAAGCCACAGAATTGGATTGGACTTCCTCCAGAACAGCTTTACTTTCTGCAACAGCCAGGGTACGTTTATAGCGTCCAAACCTCGCTCACTCCGTGAAGAAATGGCCCTGGTGGCAGAAGTTTTCTTTTAGTGTCTACCAGAAATATCCCCACGGCGATTCTTTAAAGACTCGAAGTCCCATTTATATAACAGCTTCAAAAGTCTGATTACAAATCAGCCAATGTGTTAGCTATATGACGTTAGGTATATAAACCATTTATGGTTGAAGACGCAAAACCCTAATTTTGTTGGTTTTACAAGTTTCGAATCATTCACCCATAGACTAATGAGAAAGTCAAAACCAAAACTGACTGGCCAAGTAAGTTATAACGCCTTTATATGTTCATATTAGACTCTGCGTCGGCCGGTGTGGCCGAGCGGTTCTAGGGGCTTCAGTCTGGAACCGCGCGACCGCTACGTCGCAGGTTCGAATCCTGCCTCGGGCATGGATGTGTCTAATGTCCTTAGGTTAGTTAGGTTTAAGTAGTTCTAAGTTCTATGGGACTGATGACCTCAGATGTTAAGTCCCATAGTGCTTAGAGCCATTTAACACTCTGCACAAACAAACTTTCAATTTTAGGTTTTATCGTTATCTTATTTTAAACATTATATTTTAACTGATTTTTGAGCTGAGGCGAGAAAGACTCCAGAAAAACTTTGAAATTATGTTTAAAGTTTGTATGAAGTAACTGCTCTCTTTATCGAACAGTGGAAAAGTGTAGTCTGTCTAATTTGCACTGCGTTTTAAGAAACGTTAATTTTTCACCTATGCCAATGTTTTATGACATATCTACTGAATTATGTTCATACAATGATATATTTTTCAAGTACACTCAGAGATATTCGCGGATATTCTCCGCAAGATGTACTACGAATAGAGTTAGTAATAAAGCAATAATAAATTAAAACGCAAAGCATGATGTCAAACGTTGACTGCATGAACAGCGAAAATGTAGTTTCACCTTTTAGTATTTTGTGACGAGGAGTCAGATTAAAAGTTTCGAAAAGGCTTGAAATTATGTGTAAAGTTCGTCGAAAACCGCTGAGACCTCTCATTCTCAAATACTGGATGAATACAGTTTGGGTAATTTGCTCGTTTTGAGTTGCAATGCCTCAAGACATATATACATTTTCCAACTTAAATACTCAATTTATTGTATTAAACCTGTAACGTAAGGTTTGTCTCCTAATGAGCAGATTGTGACAACATCTTAAATTTTTAAATTCGATCAATAATTTAATTCACAAAAATAACTTTGCTGCTACCAGTCAAGATTTTCTTTTATTCATATCTTTTACGCGATGCTTTTGGGGAAATAATTCCCGTTTTCAAGTGCTTTTTCTGCGTACTATGTCATTTTTACGTAATGTTTTCGATGTATGAGGTTCTGATTTGTTTTCTTGCTTCACTGCAATGGATAAAGAAACCCGCAATTTTTAGTTAGCTATCGATTTTTACATGTAGTTAGTGGCGGAATTTGGAAGAACTTTTAATTACAGTTTATTACGGTCCATTTGTGCAAAGTCTCACACGTGTTAAACATCACACACAATTTTTGTGCACAGTGTGCACCTAGAATAACTTACATAAACGAACAGTTACACATATGTTTCTAGATGAAGTCGACAGAGATTATGTTACAGGTCTTCCACAGAGTATGATAAGCTTTGGTACAGAAGCTATTCATCTTAGCATAATAATTTGTTTATATCTGTTTTACAATGGTGCTTATTTCAATGTGTCACTATTTTCATTTAAGTGTATTGTCAAAATATCTGAAGAAACTCACTTTCAAATTTTAGGTTTTAACATCTTGTCTTCATGTTTTTTGTGATGTGAAGATATCTCCAGTTCTTCTAATAAATTTATGTTCTGCCCTTTACTTAGTCGGTGGAGTACTTTGCTACTTTGCTCTACTTGTCCGAATGGATGTCCTGTGTTATGTATGTGTGTGGATATTGCTGATGCCCTGTTGTATGTGTGTCCTTGTATATGCTCTGTGTACCTGGTATTGAAATTTCGGCCTGTTTGTCCTAGGTAGAACATGGAGCGTTCCTGGCATGGAGTGTTCTACCTAGGACAACAGGCCGAAATTTCAGCACCATGTAAAAGTAGCATAGAGCACCAGGAAAACACGCTTGGAAATGGCAATAATTTCCTGAAAAAGTCGTGTAAGAAATAGTAATAAAAGAAAATTGTGACTGGTAGCAGAAAAGTTATTTATTAACAGACTCGCTGTTTTCACAGTAGCGGGCTTTCACGAAATATAGAAAATCAAATTGTTGTTGTCCCTGGGAGTCGTCATACAAGCAACCTTCAACTGGGACCGCGTGACAATTTTCGTCGTTTAGCAACGTATAGCATGTGATTGGTGAGAGGTGGGTCAGGATCGTTGCACGGTGTAACTGGGTGCTAGCTTATTGCTTACATTTACGGCAGCCATTATAGTTCACTGATTTACTGGAGGCTTAGGCTAATAAGTTTCGCTTACAGTTAGTGTTTTGCATCTTCAGTGATGTAAGTAGACCCATCAGGCTGACGGAATAAACCCCCAGTCGTAACCTAGCACGGTACGCTTTACGCTGTAGGCCAGCTTATCATCTTACTATTATAGGTTAATATTACTTCCAGTCTAATCTGGTGGCGACCTTCTAGAATTGGAGAACGTTAAAGTGTTAAACTTTTGGGAACTCGCTTCCTGCTCAGTCCGTTGCGTTGCAGAGGTCCAAACGAAGTCCGTGACGTGGAGTGCCCGGAGCCACAACTAATAAATCGTGTAACAGCTTCGTAACCGCGCAGTTATCGCATTATAAACTGTAATACAGACAAATTACAACTTTGTTTTGTAAAAGAATAATACAGTGTCGCTTCGCTGGACACGAATCCGAGGTGAAATCAAGATATAAGGAGCGATATGGTATCAATAATTGTCGTCTTAGGACAACAGGGTCAAAAATAAAGTAAAAGACGTCGTACACTTGTTTGAGGAATAACCGTCCGCTGTTCATGAAACAGCAGGGCTTTCAAATAGTCTTCAACAAAGTGTTTTGTTTAACACGGATACAGCCGCAAACACGAGAAAATCGTATTACAAAAGGGCTGTCATTTAATTCAAGTGAATAGGCAAACGTAGTGAAGATGCCATCATTACTGGCGGCAATGCCAGAGATATCAGAGATATGCGTCGCACTGTAAATAGAAGCAAAGGTAATACAGTGGTATACAAAACGTAAGTACGAATGTAACTTTCTCGTGATGTGTCATTTCCAAATAACGTAGCTCGGTGAATCTTCGACCATACATAGGAAGAACTGCTACAGTATAGTGCAGAAGGTGACTGAAAGAAATACGCGAGGGGAAGAACGAAAATGACACTTCAAAGACAATCACTACACTGAAGCCACAGCGATGTATGATGGTCCCCTGGATATCACAAAAGGCGGAACGGTTCCTAATAGCGTGTATGATGCATAGCTAAGTGTTCCCACAAGGTTGCTTAGGTGTTCTTGTGTTGGGGCGTCCCATTCCTCCACTAGGACGGTCGACAACTTACAGGTGAGCGTTGGTGCGCGTGGGCGTGCTGCAATACGCCTACGTATCCCCATCGCAACCTGCCCGTACTCACTCGATGGGATTTAAGTCGGAGGAACCGGCAGGCCAGTCCATTCGCAGAATATCCTCTCGTTCCGAGAACTCCTCCCTCTTCACAATTCGAGCATCCACAAAAATGCAGTCTCGTCCGAATGCACCCCTCAAAAGATGCACATGGGAAAGGAGTACAGTTTCACAATAAATTTGACCAGCGTGTGTACTGTTGTAAGAGGTCCGAGCAGATGTAATTTCGATGTATTGCTCATGCGCTGCCTGCGATATGCAAGGTATAAGACAATCTCAGACCAGAGAGCATTGTTGACTGCAGTAGGAACTGTGTAGCTGCAGCAGTAAGTTGTTGCTAGCGAGCAGTCTGCTCTGGTCTAGTCTGGTGTATCGTGTTGGCTGGGCCGGTCGTGGTGCAGCGATGCCGGAGCCTGAGCATTATTGTATAAGGTAAAAAGCAGCCTCGCGCATATGTAGTAATGTTATCTCAAGTCCCATGTAAATGTTTTAAAAATGTCCTAATAATAATCTTTCTCATATAAAGTAACTTTTAATAACCATTCATTTCAATTTAAAGAATTTACTAATTTCTCCAATCCATGATCATCCCGATTATTGCAAAAGAAAAATCAGTTGTTTGCTTTCATAAATCACAAATCTATCGGCCAGCATTGCACAGGGCTGTGGGGAAAAAAAAAGAAAAAAAAGTTTTGTAAGAGGAGATATATATGCGTTATCCGGCGACTTCATTGAGGTAAGAATTTTTCTCTTTTTTATTCAGAATGATCTTTCAGGGCCATGACGCAGCACTGCTGACGTCCAAAATTTACCAGGTTAAATTCACAGTCAATTATTGAAAAGTTATAAGTGAGCGACAATTTAATTGAGAGGTTAGTTACATTGTATTATAACCAGGTTACTGAATTTATTTTTTTGTTGGGACGTTAAACTGAATGTGAACGACATAATTATAATTTTTACTGTTGAGAGGTTTAGGAATTTTTCTGTTTTGAGGTTACACTAAATTAGAATCATATTCATATTATTTATTTTATTTAGTGGGGAGGTTACACTGTCTTCAAAGATTTGGAAGTCAGTTCACCCAAGAAACATTATGCTGCTCCCTCTTCCTTTCCATACGCACACACATTAACACCTGGTCAAACAAAACGATGAAGTTCGCAATGTTTTTGCATATATTACGTGTTAGCACCTCTGGCCATATGAGGGTCCTAATGTATTCACGAAAATTGTCGAACGTGATAGTTTTGGTCGACCAGATGTTAAAGTGTGTGTATGTATGTATGTGTGTGTGTGTGTGTGTGTGTGTGTGTGTGTGTGTGTGCGCATTTGGGGCGGGGGGAGGGAGAGGCATAATGATGCATGGGTGTGCTGATCTCGAAATACAGGGTGTACAGATGTCATACATATTGCGTTTTGAAGAGAAACTCTGAAAGTTTTTTTTTTTTTTTTTTTTTTTTTTTTTTTTTTTTTTTTTTTTACAAATATTCGATATGCGAACCATGAGTGACCCGGCAGACGTCAATACGGTATTCGAATTCTTGCCATACCCGTCCCAGCATGGCATCGTCGACTGTGGCATCGCTTCCCGTGTTCTCTCCCCGAGGTCTGCTACATCACATGCTAGAGGCGGTACATACACCACACCTTTAATATGTCCCCACAGAAAAGTCACACGGAGTGAGATCTGGTGATCGGAGAGGCCATTTCATGAAACAGCTGTCCCGTTCTGTAGCATGGCCGATCCATCGATGCGGCAGCTCCGTGTTCAGGTACTCACGAACTTCACGATGAAAATGGGGTGGAGCCCCATCCTGCTGAAAGATGAATGGAGAGTACGATTGCATTTGAGGCATCAGCCATAGCGGCAACAGTGCTCTCGGCGAATGGCCCGTACAGTTTTGGACACGACATGGCACAAAAAAAGCATTTACCTTTGGGGCTCTGAGCACTATGGGACTCAACTGCTGAGGTCATTAGTCCCCTAGAACTTAGAACTAGTTAAACCTAACTAACCTAAGGACATCACAAACATCCATGCCCGAGGCAGGATTCGAACCTGCGACCGTAGCGGTCTCGCGGTTCCAGACTGCAGCGCCTTTAACCGCACGGCCACTTCGGCCGGCTCATTACCTTTGGGGAATCACGCTCAAATTCATTGCATTCGTGTGGATGCTTTGTATCCCATATTCGACAATCATGCCTGTTCACTTTCCCATTAGGGTGAAAAGAGGCTTCGTCGCTAAAAATTAAGCTATCAACAATGCCATCTCCATCATTCAATTGTTGCAACTGCGTACAAAACTCAAAACGCTTGTCTTTGTCGTCGTCATTGAGCTTCTGCATTAGCTCCAATTTGAATGGTTTCATAGACAGCTTCTGTCGCAGGACTTTCCACAATGTCATTGGATCCATTTCGAGTTCACAGGATGCACAACGCACCGAGACTCGAACTCGGGACCTTTGCCTTCAACGGGCAAGTGCTCTACCATCTGAGCTACCGAACTTCTAAATCTGTTTATCATCTGCTCATTATATAGACCCAAATGTTTTTCAAAATGACGTACAAAACGATGCCAAGGTAGTTTCGTAGAGTAATTTACACTTCGCACTTTTTACTTTGATTACAAAGGGTTTCCAATATAATTTTAAATTAGTAACTATCTGCTTTTTTTATCTCTAACCCATATTTCCTGCTATAACATGATACTCCTTTTAAAATTTAACCCAAGAAATGCGAAAACAGGTTTTGGACTAATTACTATTGTAAAATAATGTCAAAAACTGAATCCATTGCTTTATAATGCGCTTACAAAGAAAACATAGATAATTTTCCATGTCTACAATTCGGCAACGAAGTTTTCAGTCACGATAAATACTACGATCTTACGTTCCTCAAGTTTTTGAAATGTTACAAAGTATACTGCAAGCAGTAATATCAGAAATAGAGTCCGCCTTGATGCAAAATACCTTGTTATTCGTTTATTTCTTTATTATCCCAAGCTGGTTTCGGCTACAAATATCACCACAATCAGTGGGGTTTTTTAATCTAAAACATGCAGAAAATGGCATGGTTGTACAAACATAGTAAAACATTATTACATTTTTACAATTCGTATTTTGAAATATAGTTTTCTATTGATACTTTCATATTACCTTATTTATTGTATGTTACAGCATGTTTTAAGCAATTCTTGGCGCTGTTTGTGACATATTTTCTGTGCTTTTTTTCTGTTGCCGTCTTTTTACTTAGCGAACATCATGTCATCTGCAGCCATGTGAGCGACTGTTAGTAAACAAATGCTAAAAGGTGAACTTCGTATGTCAGCAGTATATTCTTGGGGTTGTGATAGTGTTGTGGAAGCCAGTTATTTGGTGTGTCCTGAGCTATTGCTTAGCTATTCTTGTACTCACGTTCGTTGGGTGGTACGTGGCTGCTTTTAGAAAAACAAAAGTTTTGCACTTTGTTTCTGATCCAGAATATTACGCCATCTTGCTGTTTGCGTGTGTCGCGAGAGGCGTATCGCAAGTGGCTAGAAAGGCTATGAAAAACTTGAGCGCGAATTACGACGACTTCTGTTCATTATTTATGTCTCTTTGTGTGAAGGGGAAGTGGTTCTTTTGCGTGTGTGTGCTTTCTGTTTTGTGTCCTTGGTCAGTTCTCACAGAGCGGTAAAGAGTGTGTTGTTGCAGAGTGTTTTCATTTATTACATTTTTCCCTTCGACTATGGCCTTTTGTATGTAGCAATTTTCTTGTATTGTTAGTTGTCGGTATAGACTGTTGCTGTTTCTCAGAATGCGTAGATCGTTTCCGATATTAGTGGGGTTATGGTTTTTGTTCATTGGATGATCTGCAAAGTTGGATGTATGCTGTCACTTTTTAGAGCTCTCATGTGCTCTGTGTACCTCGTTCGGAAATTTCTGCTTGTTTGTCCTATGTAGTAGGCCTGACAGGAGTTGCAAGTGAGTTGATATATTCCAGAGTTGCTAAATTTGTCTAAGGTTTTTCTGACTGGTCTTAGTCTTTTCTGGACTGTATTGTTTGTTCTGAATGTTATTGGTATCCCTTGCTTTTTTAAGATGTTTCCTATTCTATGTGATATTTTGTTATTGTATGTTAGTGTGTACCATATCTCTATTTTCTCTGAGAAAATAACAGGAAAGGACAGAATATAGTTGGAGTTATAGGTCATTTAAAGTTATCTGACAGATAGTAGCTTCACGGACACGACAGTTTGGTTCAGTAACAAACAAAAATTATTGTAAGTCAAAATACAAACAGTGCATTTTTTTATGTGCAGTGGAACTTTTAACACTGGCTCTGCTTGTAGATAAAGTACACTTGGAAGCGAATTTGGTGAGCAGTGGGGAGGGGGGGGGTGGAGGAAGTAAAAATGATATTTACCTCCCCTCTTTCTAAATTTTTGATGGGGGGGGGGGGACGGCAGTACCTGGACAAAAGATATGCTTTGGTGATAAATATCTTGTGCAGTGGAGAATGGGGGGGGGGGGGGGGCACATCGACAAGACACCCTACAGCCACGTTTATACTGGGCTGAGGAAACTGGAGAGGGGTGTCTTGGGAACTCGACTCTCCCTCTGTGGCCAGGTTGCTAGACAAGCCCATTTTCTGCAGTTCGGTAACTGTCTGTAAGACGAAGCGACACAAGAGCGCTTAGGTGCTGTATTCCGGCAGTGTTCTATAAAGGTTCGCACACGTCACGCGTAAAAGACATCGACAAAAGCGCCGTCACGGGTCAGGAGAAACCAGGCATTGTCTGGTGAAGAGCGGGACAATTAATCAAATTCCTTACCGTCGCAGTACTAAATCTGCGGTTTTGCAGTATACCACTCAGTCATATTCCATTGAACGTCCATGCAGATAAACTGGTCGGCAATAGTAGACTCGGTGTGAGGGTAGGCATACTTCAGTTCTATTCAGTTTATTGCTACGAGCTCTAAACACGTCGTACATATTCATTAATCATGCTGACATACAATTTTTACATTATGTATGTAGTGGTAAATCATGTTAACAGCAACTATTAGTAATAATGATGTAGAAATAAAACAGAACATTTGAAAAATAAGAATCAATTAAAAAAACATAAAACAAAGAGAATTAACTCAAGCTCCAAGGGAATGATTTCTATCTTACATTACTAGATATGTTACTAACAGCCTCGGAAGAACTCGAGGTTTTCCGACTAACTACAACTGCTTCTAAATCTATTGTTGCTACACGATTCTATGCCACCCACATAGGTACGAGAGTGCCCCGGCATTCCTCGAGCCTGCGCATACTCATGTGGGTGGTCATAGCATTCTTTCTTTTCTTTTTTATCTTGTTTATATAAGCAAATATATTTGAAGTTTTCTTAATTAAACGTACAGGGAGGCAATTATTTGTCTACATGAAAAACAAGTGAATTAGTTGCAAACTGCGGCGTGCACACACTTCATTCAACATGTAAACGTCACTGCAGTTATTCGGATTTAGGTTATGACATGTTCGATATGCCTGCCGTAATTGGCGATGATACGGCACAGACGAATAGCGAAATTCTGCATGACCCGCTGAAGTGTCGGAACATCGATGTTGTCGATGACCTCCTGAATGGCTGTTTTGGGCTCAGCAAAGGTTTTAGGGTTACTGCTGTACACCATGTCGTTATATAGTCCCACAAAAAGGAGTCGCATGTGTTCAGACCAGGAGAATACGGCGGCCAATCGAGGCCCATGCCAGTGGCCTCTCGGTATCCCAGAGCCAGAACGCGGTCCCCAAAGTGCACTCTCCTGCTTCGATGTGGTCGAGTTTCGTCTTGCATCACACACATCTTGTCGAAATCAGAGTTAATTTTGGATAATGGGAATGAAATTATCCTCCAAAATCTTCACGTACCGTTCGGTAGTCACCGTGCCATCTAGGAATATCACACCGACAATCCCGTGACTGGACATTGCACCCGTTGAGGGTGAAGAGACTTCTCTACCGAAAAGTACAGTTTCTTAGTCCCCCAAAGGCGCCAGTTTTGCTTGTTAACGAACCCATCCAAATGAAAGTGGGCTTCGTCGCTAAACCAAACCACACAGCGACTAATTCGCATCATGCACCGCGGCCAACCGTGCGGTATGAGCCTGCTAACGCAAACTGTTCGGAAGTTTTGACGATTTTATTTCATATAGTTCAATAATTGTCACCCTGCGAATTGTTGGTGGGACGCAATGGTCTCCACGCCAGTTTTCTCACTGAAGGGACTGTTAGGCCTTTTCGCTGACTGGCCGAATAAAGTGCGCCGAGCAGAGATACCAAATTTCGAAGGGAGGGAAGCGAAGGGTGTTTTGGGAGACAGACACTGGGAGACTCACGAACACTTCGCCCCGGGCGCTACTCTGGAAACCACTGTGACTTTGATATGCAGATTTGGACTTCGGTCTTAAACAAAGTCGCTGGAATTTGATTTAGCAGGTCTCGTGATCGCGTCTAAGAAGAAGCCGGAACAGCCTGCTCCACACCACTCAGTTCTAGCGCTTGCAGCAACACAATGTAAGACAACATCATGCAGATTTATTGCAGACGCGATGGAGCCTCCTTAGACTGCAACTGATCGATGACAGGAATTTGAACTGTTTGAGAAGAGATGGTTTCATTTCTGTGTCTTTGCTTCTGCTAATCTCTTAGTGTAGCAACCCCTCCACGCAACTCAAATACTGTTTTTTCCTGCCTTGTTTGATTAAGGGAAAAATCTAATTAAGCACCACTCACGTATCGCCTTTGGAATGATGAATAATTTCTTTGAGATCATGCTGATATGAGTATTTCCTTCCCCTTATTTTCATAGTGATGTGTACTCAGCTGGCATTCTTGTATTTTCTTGAATATTTTGAAGTTACCACTGTTAAGCTAAATTGCTAGCTCTGATAGTAATTGAATATTAATTTAGCCAGTATTGTCCAGTAGTGCGCTGGTGGCCACCCTAGTTTACTTTTCTAGATAATTTGTTCGTTGATTTGTGTTATTAAGTCAATATCTAAAAATATAATTGTCATGGATAAATATATGTATGTTATTAACACACCATGCTCTATGATTTAGCAGATCTCGAGACTCAGGTAAATTTCTCGCGAGCGTGTCTGAGAAGATGGGTGCACCCAACAGCCACAGCCGGAACAGCCTATTATAATTGAACTTCCAACGCCTTACAGCCATAAACACTTCAGTGAGGTCCCTTGATGAGTTCAGTATTTAAACTGGCGTTTCCTGCAAGCTCCACAGTTACAGTGATAATCACTCTCGGTGTTTCATGAGGACATACTAGCGCTTTCTGATCTGCGATGGCAGTTCTGACAACTGAATTTATTTGCCTATACACGGAGGATCGTAGCAAGTTTCCGGTTGTATTTCCCAATAAGTCCGTCTTCTGGTAAACTTTTGTTTTAGATACGCCGTTTTCATGATTAATCTTCTCTCTGTGTGTGAGGGGAGGACACAAATTACTATGGATATTCCATGAGATTCAATTTACTGATAAATCGACAACAGTATAATCTTTTCTAATAATACAAATCTCCAATCAAGCCCAAAAAGAGGTGAAACAACACAAGCAATAAATTAACTGTTAGGAAAAATTGGTTCGCAGTAAATGAATCTATCATGTAACAAAAACACACATCTTGAAAGATCGTTGCAATGAACGTCAACGCTGCACTCCCCATTTGTAACTCACCTCGTCCTTTTTTTGTCGTTTCAGTCCCTGCTACGAGGGTTAGAGTGGGATGTTCGGGAAGATTCGAGCCATTATTGTGTCCAGTTCTTTTCAACCAAATACTAGGAAAACTGGTAGTGGGACAGAGCGGGTCGCAATTAGGAATATCTGGGAGTTTGTTTCCAGTTACGGCGTTTGTGTTGCAGCTACGGGAAACCTTCTAAAAACCTTGGCTGAAGGTAGGGGATTACAGCTTTTTCATTAATTTCTGGAACAATACGCCCAGGACAAAAATATGAAAGCCTATTAATGACAAAAATAGCTCTTATGTTGGCACATTTCAGTGCAGGCGTACAGTGTTGTTAGCAAGTAGCCAGCCTCACTTTGCGTATACATCCAGGTATGTACGAAAAGGCAACATAGCGAACACTTGGGACTCGGTGAAGAATTACGATTGCTTGGCGGCTGGGCTCTACCATTCGACTCAATGAAAAATCGATCAAGTTATTTTAATCGAGGTATAGTGCGTATATGAGTAACTGTTTAGGCCAATGTGTGTAAGATAGCAAACTCGATAGCTTTCTCGACATGTGCACAGCAACGGATCCAAGGGAAAGGTCATGGGAGTCATGACACCCTCCCCCGAAAATTAGTAGAGCCTCTAGCGTGATGCAGTACTTATTTACTATATTGATTTACTTGTCGTATCTCTTACAATTCGGCATCAGCATATAAAAGGAGTCTTACGTGCAAATCTTCTGTCCCCAGACCGTGCCAGCATTAGAGTTCGATCTAACAGAAGGTGTTACCGCCAGAAAAATTTAGATAATAAAGGGCAATGGGAAGGCTACAAATTCGTAACAGACAAGCGATAAATCAGTGGAATATGAACACGAATATACTGATCTTTCCAAAACCTGCTTAATTGCGACGTAGCCTTGTTGCTGCAGGGAATGTCAAACTACAATTCTGGATTACTCGTCGACTTGCCGGTTCTTTAGAGGAAATGAAAGAAATGTAAGGAAACAATCGAACAAGAAATACAAATGCGTCCAGGCCCTAGAGATTTATAGCTAGCGAAACATCAGAACGGCGGCGCTCACCATTCCAGTGGTATCTGACCAGAGAAGCAAGGGAAGAACAGTCTCCTTCCGCGCTGGAATTGCCTGTCGTCGCTACTTTGCTTGCGACAACTCTGTGCTTTAGTCGTTTAAAACATCTTTTGACTTTTTGTAATTGATTAGTCGCCTGATATTAACACTGGTTCACACCTAACATGCGATGGTCCCTTTCGGATAATTCTTTCGTGGAGCGTCGTTTTTCTTTTCTTAGAGTGTACTTTTACTTACAAAAATCTCTGAATTTCACAACTAATCTTCGGAGAATGAAGTAGCATTGAAACTAAGAGTCTCGAAAATGACTGTAGACCTTATAATGTACGTACTTTTTAATTGCTCACCTGAATCTGTTTGCGGCCTGACCGGTAACATTCCAGTCAGGCAAAGGCGGACATTCACCGGTTGCCCGTACCTTCTGTGAACAAGTAACCCATCACAGTTCGTGGGTCAACGGGTAGAACCGGCACACTAAAGGAAGATGAGTCAGCCAAGACAGGAGAAGACTCTTCACAAAGAAAAATAAGTAACACAAAGAATGACTTCCCCAACGTACGCAGAATCTACTGAAAGAAACGACATTTTCTTCATTTACACTCACGTTGAGTCACAGTTTGTAGAACAGAGTTCATAATCGTAGTGCTCAGTGATATACTAATAACGCTGAGTGCACTCTTCGATTTTGTGTTCTGTAAATTGTGACGTTATCAGATTGTGAGAGGTCGTTACTATACAGTCCCTAAATTACAAGATTACAGGACACAACTGTTCCTCAAATTCTGGACGTAAGCTACGAAAGCATATATTTTTCTCAATTGCAGTTTCACATTTTGTATATTTGTTATTATTATTACGATCGTGGACATTTACGGTACGTTGAAAGTGGGAGTGACGGAGGGTTATATGTTCCTTTTTTTGGGAAGGAAGGGGGAGTACCCCCCTCCCCCCTGTCCAATAGCTGTGGTATGCCTACATCCGCATCGAGTGGGATATAGTAACACAACAGTTTGTGATGTGGAGAGGAAGGTTCATGTCATTCTCAGATGCTCTTTTTTTCGGGTAGAGAGATGCAGGCTATTAGACTGCAATCTGCAAACAATTGTAACTGGACAAAACTTGTGGACTAAAGTCAATATGGTAGCACATCGAATATCTAAAAGGCAACTGCTTAACTTTCAGTCTGTTCATTCATGTAATTCAGCACAAAAACAATTTGATCAAGGAAATCAAACATAATGTAAGTCGAAAGAGGGACTGAAGGTAATAGACAAGACGTATGCAAATCATTATTTAAATAGGAATAAAAACGAGAGAAGACGGCCTGTCACAGGCCGACGTCTCACAAATTATTGAAAGTATCCATTGTTAAGAACCGACTTCAAGAAATTACATCCCCATTTACGTTAAATCCCGATATTCTACATCTGCTTCTACATCCATACCCTGAAGTGCATAGCAAAGAATACTTCCGACTATATATACCCCGTGTTAGTGTTTCTTCTCGTTCCATTCGCATATGGAACGCTAGAAGAAAAACTGCGTATTGGCGCTGTACGTGTTGTGATTACCTTCGTCTTGCCTACACGATCACTAAAGGAACGTTTGTCGTACTTGTACATTCCTAGATTTCTCACTTAGTTTAATACTGGTTCCTGAAACTTTATAAATAGGTTTTCTCGGTATAGTTGTTACTAATTTACAAGCGTCTGCTTGTTCAAATCATCCACCTTTTCCGTGGCGCTATCCCGGGACTCAAACAAACATGAGTGCTTTCGTGCTGCCCTTCTATGTATACGCTTCATGGTTCCCTGTTGGTCCTATCTGGTCCCACAAACTAGAGTAATATTCTAGGATTGGTCTTACGTGTGTTTTATAAGCAATGTCTTTTGTATACTCATAATATTTCTCACTGTCGTAACACTACACTGGTCCCATGAAGGTCAGCAGAAATTTATCCAGAAGGGACGAGATTCTAAAAAGGTCAAAAAATGGTTCAAAAGGCTCTTAAGCACTGTGGGACTTAATACCTGAGGTCATCAGTCCCCTAGACTTAGAACTACTTAAACATAACTAATCTAAGGACATTACACACATCCATCCCCGAGGCAGGATTCGAACCTGCGACCGTAGCAGATGCGCGGTTCCGGACTGATGCACCTAGAACAGCTCGGCCACAGCGACCAGCTAAAAAGATCATTTTTAATATAAATGATCTGGTGAGTTTGAAAACGTATTGTGACCCAAGAACTAGATTTAGCTGGAGGTTCACAAAACTTATGCCATCTAAAACGACACTATTTTGATACCAAAATCGCAATCATATTTCATTAGCACATGCTAAGTTTATCTTTTGCATTATTACTATGAATATCAATGCCACCTTTTTCAGTCAATTACCGGGAATTACTCCTTAGCCGACCGGGGTGGCCGAGCGGTTCTAGGCGCTACAGTCTGGAACCGCGCGACCGCTACGGTTGCAGGTTCGAATCCTGCCTCGGGCATGGACGTGTGTGATGTCCTTATGTTAGTTAGGTTTAAGTAGTTCTAAGTTCTAGGGGACTGATGACCTCAAATGTTAAGTCCCATAGTGCTCAGAGCCAATTACTCCTCCGTATGATTTTTACTCTCGATTCAATAACGTTAAGTTCCGAAACAGACAAAAAATCTGTGACTTAGAAAGCAATGTTTGATAGAAACAAAAGTAACAAGCTATTTTTTAAATAAACTTTTATTCTATAACAATGGGTTTGCTTACAAAACTTGACATCTGACACTGCAAATGGATTTATTGCTACATTTTCAAAGATTTCTTACTTACTGCTGATTACCGTAATTAAAGCTGAGTAAAGTGTTTTTGAAAACTTCATTTCTTCGCTTTTTTGGGTACAGCCTGACTCAGGGCCACTATTGGAGTAGATAAATGTGGATAAAACCTCTCAAATGCACCCGAAATTTGTCGTCAGAATCGACTTGTAACAGCGGAGGACTGAAGCGAGGCAGTCCTCATGTCTTCAGTTTAGTTCCTCTTGGTACAGACATGCCAACCGAACAGCAGGATTCGAAATCTGGCCGTGCGGTTAAAGGCGCTGCAGTCTGGAACCGCAGGACCGCTACGGTCGCAGGTTCTAATCCTGCCTCGAGCATGGATGTTTGTGATGTCCTTAGGTTAGTTAGGTTTAACTAGTTCTAAGTTCTAGGGGACTAATGACCTCAGAAGTTGAGTCCCATAGTGCTCAGAGCCATTTGAACCATTTGATTCGAAATCTACGACTGCATGTAGCGCTGTGTTGCCCACCAAAGAGATTGAGAAAACGTTTTTCGGCCTTGCACTTTCACACTTTCGTCTTCTATTCCCGACTGAAGCATTTGAAGCCAAAGATAAACACACCAGCTGTATAGTATGTCCTTCCTATTCAGTCTGTTCGTTTATCTCTGACAATGTAGACTACTGGCCATTAAAATTGCTACACCAAGAAGAAATGCAGATGATAAACGGGCATTCATTGGACAAATATATTATACTAGAACTGACATGTAATTACATTTTCACGCAATTTGGGTGCAGAGATCCTGAGAAATCAGTACCCAGAACAACCACCTCTGGCCGTAATAACGGCCTTGATACGCCTGGGCATTGAGTCAAACACAGCTTGGATAACGTGTACAGGTACAGCTGCGCATGCAGCTTCAACACGATACCACAGTTCATCAAGAGTAGTGACTGGCGTATTGTGGCGAGCCAGTTGCTCGGCCACCATTGACCAGACGTTTTCAATTAGAGAGAGATCTGAAGAATGTGCTGGCCAGGGCAGCAGTCGAACATTTGCTGTATCCAGAAAGGCCCGTACAGGACCTGCAATATGCGGTCGTGCATTATCCTGCTGAAATGTAGGGTTTCGCCGGGATCGAACGAAGGGTAGAGCCACGGATCTTAACACAGCTGAAATGTAACGTCCACTGTTCAAAGTGCCGTCAATGTGAACAAGAGGTGACCGAGACGTGTAACCAATGGCACCCCATACCATCACGCCGGGTGATACGCCAGTATGGCGATGACGAATACACGCTTCCAATGTGAGTTCACCGCGATGTCGCCAAACACGGATGCGACCGTCACGATGCTGTAAACAGAACCTGGACTCATCCGAAAAAATGACGTTTTGCCATCCGTGCACCCAGGTTCGTCGTTGAGTACACCATCGCAGGCTCTCCTGTCTGTGATGCAGCGTCAAGGGTAACCGCAGCCATGGTCTCCGAGCTGATAGCCCATGCTGCTGCAAACTTCGTCGAACTGTTCGAGCAGGTGGTTGTTGTCTTGCAAACGTCCCCATCTGTTGACTGAGGGATTGAGACGTGGCTGCACGATCCGTTACAGCCATGCGGATAATATGTCTGTCATCTCGACTGCTAGTGATACGAGGGCGTTGGAATTCAGCACGGCGTTCCGTATTACCCTCCTGAACCCACCGATTCCATATTCTGCTTAACAGTCATTGGATCTCGGCCAACGCGAACAGCAATGTCGCGATACGATACACCACAACCGCGATAGGCTACAATCCGACCTTTATCAAAGTCGGAAACGTGATGGTACGCATTTCTCGTCCTTACTCGAGGCATCACAACAACGTTTCAGCAGGCAACGCCGGTCAACTGTTGTTTGTGTATGAGAAATTGGTTGGATACTTTCCTCATGTCTGCACGTTGTAGGTGTCGCCACCGGCGCCAACCTTGTGCGAATGCTCTGAAAAGCTAATCGTTTGCATATCACAGCATCTTCTTCCTGTCGGTTAAATTTCGCGTCTGAATCACGTCATATTCGTGGTGTACCAATTTTAATGGCCTGTAGTGTAAAACGAAATGTGGACTCAGCAAGCCGTAGCCCATTTTCTTCGTCAAAAGATAGGTATTAAACTAGTATTTTGATTAATCTCTGCAGTACGGGAACGGGTATCGTGAAGGGATACTGGAGCGTGGTTTATGACGTCTGGCAATTAGCGCCGATCCAAGTGTCATGTTCCTGGACTGATCTTTTCCTACATCTTAGTAAGCAACAGAGGAACGATTAGGGACTGTATTCCATGTCTGTTCTGTGGAGGTTCGCGTCCAGCCTGACTGCAGGACAGCGCCAAAAGCACAGCCGCTCCAAAGAAACGGTTTAATTGCTCGTGGACAGTGTGACACCAAAACAAATCCAAAATATATGGGAACTGTTAAAGCTGCAGTATTGTACATTGTGATCTGCAGTTTTAAATTCGTGGTTTAGTGATATCGCGTGCAATCATGACTAGAAAGCGTCAGAATTCTGTAATCTGTTACCCAGGATCTAGGAGGAGGGCTCTTGTCCACCTCAAAAATGGTTCAAATGGCTCTGAGCACTATGGGACTTAACATCTGTGGTCATCAGTCCCCTAGAACTTAGAACTACTTCAACCTAACTAACCTAAGGACATCACACACATTCATGCCCGAGGCAGGATTCGAACCTGCGACCGTAGCGGTCACGCGGTTCCAGACTGAAGCTCCTAGAACCGCACGACCACACCGGCCGGCTCTTGTCCACCTCCCCCTCCTTGAAGACACATATGACGCCACCAAGAGCCGAGGTCCACATCCGCAAAGCACTGCCGTGGTCCGTCTCAACGACAGAGGCCGTTGTTTGCACCGAATGGCAGCACGGTTGGACAGCACGGCAGTCCGTGTTGTGTTTCTGTTTCTGTTTCCGCTTCGGCTGCGCGCCGGGCACGCGCGGCCCGCCGCTTGCGTGTGTACCGGCAAACACGCGGATGGGCGCGCACTGCGGCCCACTGTTGACTCTATCGTTTCATTACACAGAGCGCGCCTGCAAACCGGCTCGTTAACCACGAGCATCGCGATTTCTAGGAAGAGGCAAACAGAACAGGGGGAGCTTCCCGCGCGTAATCGAGCTGCTCTTGTTGAGGCCCGAAGCATTTATTGGAACCACCACACCACGTCGTTCGTACTGTTTTGTAGTTACACGGCCAGAGCTCTGTAATTACCGTTTGGTCTTGATTGGAAAAGTCGTTATTTCAAATGTTGTCATTTTACTTCGTCCGAGGAAATAACCCAAACAAGGGTGGATCGGTCTTGTGTTGAAACAAATGACAATAGACATACAGGCTTCGTTTAAAATTTGTATTTAAAAATTTACTCAGGTTCGAGAATATTATCTATAGCAAATTTATAGCGCTGCTGGCAGTCACAAATCAGAGAACGCGAAATCCCGAAGATTGGCTAAAATTTACAGACGCGCGAAATTTGGCACGGACTTCAATGCGAGATACCTTTAATAGGTTCCACAACGAAACATTGCCTCGAAATTTGGTAGAAAATCTGAAGAAATTCTGGTCGTATGTAAAGTACACAAGCGGCAAGACGCAGTCAATACCTTCGCTGCGCAGTGCTGATGGTACTGTTACCGACGACTGTGCCCACTAGCGCGGAGTTGTTGAACGCAGTTTTCCGAAATTCCTTCACCAGGGAAGACGAATGGAATATTCCAGAATCTGAAACACAAACAGCTGCTAGCATGAGTTTCTTAGAAGTAGATACCTTAGCGGTTGCGAAGCAACTCAAATCGCTTGATAAAGGCAAGTCTTCAGGTCCAGATTGTATACCGATTAGGTTCCTTTCAGATTACGCTGATACAATAGCTCCCTACTTAGCACTCATATACAACCGCTCGCTCACCGATAGATCTGTACCTACAGATTGGAAAATTGTGCAGGTTGCACCAGTGTTTAAGAAGGGTAGTAGGAGTAATCCATCGAACTACAGACCTATATCATTGACGTCGGTTTGCAGTAGGGTTTTGGAGCATATACTGTATTCAAACATTATGAATCACCTCGAAGGGAACGATCTATTGATACGCAATCAGCATGGTGTCAGAAAACATCGTTCTTGTGCAACGCACCTAGCTCTTTATTCGCACGAAGAAATGGCCGCTATCGACAGGGGATCTCGAGTTGATTCCGTATTTCTAGATTTTCGGAAAGCTTTTGACACCGTTCCTCACAAGCGACTTCCAATCAAGCTACGGGCCTACGGGGTATCGTCTCAGTTGTGCGACTGGATTCATGATTTCCTGTCAGGAAGGTCGCAGTTAGTAGTAAAAGACGGCAAATCATCGAGTAAAACTGAAGTGATATCAGGTGTTCCCCAGGGAAGCGTCCTAGGACCTCTGCTGTTCCTGATCTATATAAATGACCTGGGTGACAATATGAGCAGTTCTCTTAGGTTGTTCGGAGATGATGCTGTAATTTACCGTCTAGTAAGGTCATCCGAAGACCAGTATCAGTTGCAAAGCGATTTAGAAAAGATTGCTGTATGGTGTGGCAGGTGGCAGTTGACGCTAAATAGCTAAAAGTGTGAGGTGATCCACACGAGTTCCAAAAGAAATCCGTTGGAATTCGATTACTCGATAAATAGTACAATTCTCAAGGCTGTCAATTCAACTAAATACCTGAGTGTTAAAATTACGAACAACTTCAGTTGGAAAGGCCACATAGATAATATTGTAGGGAAGGCGAGCCAAAGGTTGCGTTTCATTGGCAGGACACTTAGAAGATGCAACAAGTCCACTAAAGACACAGCTTACACTACACTCGTTTGTCCTCTGTTAGAATATTGCTGCGCGGTGTGGGATCCTTACTAGGTGGGATTGACGGAGTACATCGAAAGCGTGCAAAAAAGGGCAGCTCGTTTTGTATTATCACGTAATAGGGGAGGGAGTGCGGCAGATATGATACGCGAGTTGGGATGGAAGTCATTAAAGCAAAGACGTTTTTCGTCGCGACGAGATCTATTTAGGAAATTTCAGTCACCACCTTTCTCTTCCGAATGCGAAATTATTTTGTTGAGCCCAACCTACATAGGTAGGAATGATCATCAAAATAAAATAAGAGAAATCAGAGCTGGAACAGAAAGGTTTAGGTGTTCGTTTTTCCCGCGCGCTGTTCGGGAGTGGAATGATAGAGAGATAGTATGATTGTGGTTCGATGAACCCTCTGCCAAGCACTTAAATGTGAATTGCAGAGTAATCATGTAGATGTAGATGTAGATGTAGAGATACAGAAATAAATTTAACGAAACAAACATTGTTTTTGGCCTTGTTTCACAAATTTTATTATGGTTACTGCACAACCTAGGTTTCGGGTTAATAGCCCATTTTCAAGTACATTGTAAAGCACGGTTAACGTTGCTTAGCTTGCATTCAATTGTTTCTCCAAGAACTCACAGTTGATTCAATTAAAATTATTTTAAATGCAAGCCAAGCAACGGGTGTGCTTTATAATGTACTTCAAAATGAGCTTATAACCTCAAATCTAGGTTGTGCTGTATCAATAACAACATTTGTGAAACATGGCAAAAAACAGTGTTTCTTTACAGAATGAGATTTTAACTCTGCAGCGGAGTGTGCGCTGATATGAAACTTCCTGGCAGATTAAAACTGTGTGCCCGACCGAGACTCGAACTCGGGACCTTTGTCTTTCGCGGGCAAGTGCTCTACCATCTGAGCTACCGAAGCACGACTCACGGCCGTTCCTAACAGCTTTACTTCTGCCAATAACTCGTCTCCTACCTTCCAAACTTTACAGTAGCTCTCCTGCGAACCTTGCAGAACTAGCACTCCTGAAAGAAAGCATACTGCGGAGACATGGCTTAGCCACAGCCTGGGGGATGTTTCCAGAATGAGATTTTCACTCTGCAGCGGAGTGTGCGCTGATATGAAACTTCCTGGCAGATTAAAACTGTGTGCTCGACCGAGTCATGCTGTGCTAAGTATTAATTTCATAAACTTACAATTACCCAATTGGCTGCGTGGGCTAGGTCGTATTGTACCTAATCCGCGAGTCAGAGTGTCTTTATTAGGCCCATGTAATCCACAGGTTACTTAATTTATTTCAAGTTCAAGTACAGATTTAACCATATGCTACATACAATTTATATAAAAGCAAACTTTCTTTCTGATCTCACCGTTTTCCGTAACTTGTGGATTAGACATATCTCATACTGATTTTGAAATTTCTATTTACTGGATATATCTTACGTATAGCAGAGGTTATATTAAACCATGCGAGAAGTGATCCTAAACGGAATTTTCAACACCGTCCTCTCATTCTGAGTCTCGCAGTCATTTGTTTCGGTCTGAAGTATTTTTGTATATATGTTGGAGCTCTACTTCCAGGAATCTAAAGGATGAAGAGGAAACCTAAGCAGATAATTCTACGTCCAGAAACGTAACTTTGGATGAGAAGTAAGTTCGACCATCGGTTGACTTTCGATATCCTACCTCACAGCACGCATACTGAAGAGACAATGACTTCCGCACCGTGTGTACCACAAGGCACTGGAAAAGTCTCGAGTACTCCCTGTCCGGCCCCCCCGTACAGTCACGAAGGAAGCCCTCCTAGAAGTCGAGAGTGTGGCTCGTCCGTGAAGCGTCAAACCTCCGAGTTGCGAACGTACCTGTTTCTTGCAGTCGGGCGAAAATGGTGTGTGATGTCATAATTCCAACAGGGTCTGACGACGGCGCTCTCTTCTAAGCTTGTGTGTAAACCGTGATGCAGAGCTGGAAGTGATCCAAACGGTACCTTTCCGGATATGGGTTCCTTATTAAAACTTTGTCTACTGAGTCTCTCTAGAGTCCCTAGAAGCCTGCAATATGAACTTCGAAACACTCCGTGTATCAATTGTCTTCCGCTATAACGAGGGGCAGATTTGTCTTTCGCTGTAATTGGCGAACATTAACAGTTTGATGTTATTTCGTAGTTACCTGACACATTATCTATCACTATTGTATAGGCTAACTGAAAGTAAAACGCCATGCACTGAGTTAATGGGCTCTAATGTTGTATAGAGATATGGAAAATGTCTAATTTTTAATGAGTTAAGCCCCAACAGCCCCCTTATGGATTCCTTTAAAAATAATCACAGAGATAAGAAAAACACAGAAATCACTATCTTACCTGCAAGTGTCTTATTAAAGTTTTATCAACTGTGCTGAAAAATATTTAAATATTTCAAAATCTGTTTATATCCTTTACTGCACGAAAGAATGTATTTCAATCGCATATTAATCGGATCATTAAATGAGAATGACGTGGGAAATTTATACGTACCTCCTTTAACTCGCGGAAAATATTCAGCGTTAATAGAAAGCAAACTTTTAGCAAATGATCTGAGTCCAACTCACACTGAGGTTTCTATTATTGCAAGGTCACTACGAGCATGTAGCGGAAGCTCCCCACTTTGTTATTCATTACCTACACGGCGCTGTCACCATGAGGAATATTTACATACTAGCCATTAAACAGCACATGGCGTTAAAACCTGCACTGCGTTATTATCTTCAGTTACCTCATCGCAACCATTTATTTTGACAGCATAAAACATGGCGAAAAATTGTTTAATTTGACCCATTGTGCTCGTGTTGTTGTCTCTCTATGGCAGGGTTTCCCAAACTGCTTCGCGAAAAGCTATTAATAACATCTTCCAGTAATTTTCGGGTCTGCAGCCGGATCCCATCAGCATTCTGCCCCTATATTTCGGCCCGGAGACGTCCGGCCATCCTCAGGTGAGTAGATGAAGTACTGCAGGCCCGAAAATTACTGGAAGAAGAAATACGCCGGGAAAATTTTAGAAGTCACACTAATAACATGGCGTTTTTTCCGACTTTTGACAATACTAATTATTTTTTAAAATTTACCTCGATTTCTGTGTTTTTAGCTACGATTTAAAATTGAAGTAATCGCTGAATAACACAGGTTTTCTTATTTTTTAAAACTTTATTAACCTCCAAACTAAACAAGGCGTTTCATGAAGGTACCAGGATTCCCAAAGTGTTCCCTCAGAGGTAAAGTTCAGGAACCCTTCATCTGTCGTATTCTATACCTCTGGATGTCTACATTAATGTGAATGGTACCTCTTTTCTTGAGTGATGACGAAGCCAATGATGGTAGAGCACGGCTGACGGCCCGGCAGGGAAATGGCGGCTGCCGGGTCCCGCCCCCACCCCTGCACCTGCGCCGTGGCGCGGCGCCGAGCCGCCGCGCGCCGCCAGGCAGGGCATTGTTCGGCGCGTCTATTGTGAGCGCCCCTCCCCGGGTCGGCGCCGCCACACAATAGGCCGGCCGACGCTTTGTCTGGGCGAACCAGCGCGCCCGCCCCCACCACGGCGCGGCCCGGGCCGCCACCGCTCGCCGATTCGCGAAAAACACCCGTGGGAGGAGAGCACTGCCTCCGGCGGTGGGCCTTCTCCACTGAGGCCTCTTTCGGACAGCCAACACCCTCCGGCGCGTCGGTAGAGGACATCAACGGGTTCGCGAAGGTGCCGGTGTCGCTAATTCGATGGCGCTGATCTGTTTGTAGCCGGTTCGAATCGGCGAGAAAAGCCCCGTTGGGTACGCTCATAAATAAAGATACGGCGGCGCCACTTGCTGAACTGATGGGAGGCATCTGGAACCGCCCGCTCTGGAGGTTTATACTGTTATTGTGGTCTTCAGTACTCAGACTGGTTTGATGCAGCTCTCCATGCTACTCTATTCTGTGCAAGCTTCTTCATCTCCCAGTACTTGCTGCAACCTACATCCTTCTGAATCTGTTTAGAGTATTCATCTCTTGGACTCCCTCTAAAATTTTTACCCTCCACACTGCCCTCCAATGCTAAATTTGTGATCCCTTGATGCTTCAGAACATCTCCTACCAACCGGTCCCTTCTTCTTTTCAAGTTGTGCCACAAACTCCTCCCCAATTCTGTTCAATACCTCCTCATTAGTTGTGTGATCTACCCATCTAATCTTCAGCATTCTTCTGTAGCACCACATTTCGAAAGCTTCTATTCTCTTCGTGTCCAAACTATTTATCGTCCATGTTTCGCTTCTATACATGGCTACACTCCATACAAATACTTTCAGAAACGACTTACTGACACTTAAATCTATACTCGATGTTAACAAATTTCTCATCTTCAGAACCGCCTTCCTTGCCATTGCCAGTTTACATTTTATATCCTCTCTACTTCGACCATCATCAGTTATTTTGCTCCCCAAATAGCAGAACTCCTTTACTACTTTAAGTGTCTCATTTCCTAATCTAATTCCTTCAGCATCACCCGACTTAATTCGACTACATTCCATTATACTCGTTTTGCTTTTCTTGATGTTAATCTTATATCTTCCTTTCAAGACACTGTCCATTCCGTTCAACTGCTCTTCCAAGTCCTTTGCTGTCTTTCACAGAATTACAATGTCATCGGCGAACCTCAAAGTTTTTATTTCTTCTCCATGGATTTTAATACCTACTCCGAATTTTTCTTTTGTTTCCTTTTCTGCTTGCTCAATATACAGATTGAATAACATCGGGGAGAGGCTACAACCCTATCCCACTCCCTTCCAAACTACTGCTTCCCTTTCATGCCTCTTGACTCTTGTAACTGCCATCTGGTTCTGTACAAGATGTAAATAGCCTTTCGCTACCTGTATTTTACCACTGCCAGCTTCAGAATTTGAAAGAGAGTATTCCAGTCAACATTGTCAAAAGCTTTCTCTAAGTCTACAAACGCTAGAAACGTAGGTTTGCCTTTCCTTAATCTATTTTCTAAGATAAGTCGTAGGGTCAATATTGCCTTCCGTGTTCCAACATTTCTACGGAATCCAAACTGATCTTCCCCGAGGTCGGCTTCTACCAGTTTTTCCATTCGTCTGTAAAGAATTCGCGTTAGTATTTTGCAGCTGTGACTTATTAAACTGATAGTTCGGTAATTTTCACATCTGTCAACACTTGCTTTCTTTGGGATTGGAATTGTTATATTCTTCTTGAAGTCTGAGGGTATTTCGCCTGTCTCATACATCTTGCTCACCAGATGGTAGAGTTTTGTCATGACTGACTCTCCCAAGGCCGTCAGTAGTTCCAATGGAATGTTGTCTACTCCTGGGGCCTTGTTTCAACTCAGGTCTTTCAGTGCTCTGTCAAACTCTTCACGCAGTATCATATCTCCCATTTCATCGTCATCTATATCCTCTTCCATTTCCATAATATTGTCCTCAAGTACATCGCCCTTGTATAAACCCTCTATATACTCCTTCCACCTTTCTGCTTTCCCTCTTTGCTTAGAACTGGGTTTCCATCAGAGCTCTTGATATTCGTACAAGTGGTTCTATTTTCTCCAAAGGTCTCTCTAATTTTCTTGTAGGCAGTATCTATCTTCCAGAATGAGATTTTCACTCTGCAGCGGAGTGTGCGCTGAAATGAAACTTCCTGGCAGATTAAAACCGTGTGCCCGAGCGAGACTCGAACTCGGGACCTTTGCCTTTCGCGGGCAAGTGCTCTACCAACTGAGCTACCGAAGCACGACTCACGCCCGGTACTCACAGCTTTACTTCTGCCAGTACCTCGTCTCCTACCTTCCAAACTTTACAGAAGCTCTCCTGCGAAACTTGCAGAACTAGCACTCCTGAAAGAAAGGATATTGCGGAGACATGGCTTAGCCACAGCCTGGGGGATGTTTCCAGAATGAGATTTTCACTCTGCAACGGAGTGTGCGCTGATATGAAACTTCCTGGCAGATTAAAACCGTGTGCCCGACCGAGACTCGAACTCGGGACCTTTGCCTTTTCTTATTCTGGAAACATCCCCGAGGCTGTGGCTAAGCCATGTCTCCGCAATATCCTTTCTTTCAGGAGTGCTAGTTCTGCAAGTTTCGCAGGAGAGCTTCTGCAAAGTTTGGAAGGTAGGAGACGAGGTACTGGCAGAAGTAAAGCTGTGAGTACCGGGCGTGAGTCGTGCTTCGGTAGCTCAGTTGGTAGAGCACTTGCCCGCGAAAGGCAAAGGTCCCGAGTTCGAGTCTCGGTCGGGCACACGGTTTTAATCTGCCAGGAAGTTTCAGTATCTATCTTACCGCTACTGATATATGCCTCTACATCCTTACATTTGTCCTCTAGCCATCCCTGCTTAGCCATTTTGCACTTCCTGTCGATCTCATTTTTGAGACGTTTGTATTCCTTTTTGCCTGCTTGATTTACTGCGTTTTTATATTTTCTCCTTTCATCAATTAAATTCAATATTTCTTCTGTTGCCCAAGGATTTCTACTAACCCTCGTCTTTTTACCTACTTGATCCTCTGCTGCCTTCACTACTTCATCCCTCAGAGCTACCCATTCTTCTTCTACTGCATTTCTTTCCCCCATCCCTGTCAATTGTTCCCTTATGCTCTCCCTGTAACTCTGTACAACCTCTGGTTCTTTCAGTTTATCCAGGTCCCATCTCCTTAAATTCCCACCTTTTTGCAGTTTCTTCAGTTTTAATCTACAGTTCATAACCAATAGATTGTGGTCAGAGTCCACATCTGCCCCTGGAAATGTCTTACAATTTAAAACCTGGTTCCTAAATCTCTGTCTTACCATTATATAATCTATCTGATACCTTCTAGTATCCCCAGGATTCTTCCATGTATACAACCTTCTTTTATGATTATTGAACGAAGGGTTAGTTATGATTAAGTTATGTTCTGTGCAAAATTCTGCCAGACTGCTTCCTCTTTCATTTTTCACTGCCAATCCATATTCACCCACTATGTTTCCTTCTCTCCCTTTTCCTACTCTCGAATTCCAGTCACCCATGACTATTAAATTTTCGTCTCCCTTCACTACCTGAATAATTTCTTTCATCTCATCATACATTTCATCAATTTCTTCATCATCTGCAGAGCTAGTTGGCTTATAAACTTGTACTACTGTAGTAGGCATGGGCTTCGTGTCTATGCGTTCACTATGCTGTTTGTAGTAGCTTACCCGCACTCCTATTTTTTTAATTAATTATTAAACCTACTCCTGCATTACCCCTATTTGATTTTGTATTTATAACCCTGTATTCATCTGACCAAAAGTCTTGTTCCTCCTGCCACCGAACTTCACGAATTCTCTCTGTATCTAACTTAAACCTATCCGTTTCTCTTTTTAAATTTTCCAACCTACCTGCCCGATTAAGGGATCTGATATTCCAAAACGCCAGTTTTCTTTCTCCTAATAACGATGTCCTCCTGAGTAGTCCCCGCCCGGAGATCCGAATGGGGGACTATTTTACCTCCGGAATATTTTACCCAAGAGGTCGCCATCATCATCATTTAACCATACAGTAAAACTGCATGCCCTCGGGAGATGTTGAAAGGTTGAACTGTTCTTCTGTTAACGCTCCGAGATCCAAAGAGTGAGGCACTGACTTCTGTATGTTGCTAGGACGTCGTGTCAACAGGTAAACAGGTAGCTGTGAGGACAAGCAAAGTGATACGGCACAGCCCAAGGATTGCTTAGAAACGTCATCCACAAACCATTGCGAAGGAGGCTTTCACAGCTGTTGAGTAAAAGTCCAACTGAGGGCTCACCAGTGTGGCAAACGCTTTTATTTACAGCGCAGTTCGCACGAGAGCATACAAGATAGTGTATACACCGAAAACACCAGAGAAACGTGCCATGAAGCCACTGACGCCTCCACCTGCTAGATCGCTCCAGTGAAATCGGCGGCAGGTATGACTGTCCAAGAGAAAAGCAAGCAGACGGATCCCTGGATCGGATGAAGTGTTGCGATCTTCAGCCCGAAGACTGGTTTGATGCTGCTCTCCCCTCTAGTCGATTCTGTGCAAGCCTCTTTATCTCTGCAAAGATTATGCAAAAGAACTAGCTCCCTTTCTAGCATCTGTGTATGGTAGATCGCTGGAACAACGAAGAGTGTCTAGCGGCAGGAAAAAAAAACGCAGGTCATTCCCGTTTTCAAGAACAGGCCTATATCGTTGACGTCAAACTGTTGAAAATTATGGAATACGTTTCACGCTAATGAATTATGACATTTTTGAAGAGCGAAATTCTCCTATATAAAAATCAATATGGATTTCGCAAACAGATATCGCTCTGTTCCTCCATGAGACCCATAGCGCTATAGATAACGGCGCTTGCGTTGATGCTGTGTTCCCTGACTTGAGGAAGCCATTTGACACCGCCCTGCACAGCCGTTTAGTGAAATAATACGGGCTCATCGAGTATCGGACCAGTTTTGCGACTGGATGCAAGCCTTCCTTGCAGATAGAATTCAACACGTCGCTCTTAACGGAACAAAATCGACAGGTGTAACGGTAATTTCCCGAGAAGTGAGGTACGACCGTTACTCTTGGCAAGATATATATAAATGATCTAGTAGAAAGCCCCGACTGTTCGTAGATGATGTGGTTGTCTAAAAGAAAGTAGCAACGGCAGAAGACAGTACCGATTTGCAGAATGACCTGCAATAGACTGATAATGGATAGCCTGTAACAGTTGACCCTCAACGTAAAAAAACTACTGGAACAATATCTACTGTGAAATATCTAGGAGTAATTATCCAGAGCGATCTTAAGTGGAATCACCATATGAAACAAATAGTAGAAAAAGCAGGTGCCAAACTAAGATCCATAGGAAGAATCTTGAGGAAATGTAACTCATCCACGAAGGAAGTGGATTAGAAGGGGCTTGTTCGATCGATTCGTCAATGTGGAATCCTTACACTACGAGCGAGGCGTTGTGCACTACGAAGAGGATTACTACTGAAATTTCGAGAGACAACTTTCCAGGAGAGTCGGACAACATATCTCGCGAAACGAACACGCCGAGAAAATTCGAAAAATTCTAGCTAATACAGAGGTTTACCGACAATAATTCTTCCCACGCGCCGTTCGCGAGTGAAACAGGGTAGAGGGGATCAGTTCTGGGTGCCAAAAGTACCTGCCGCCACATACCATTGCGTGGCTTGTCGAGTACGATGTAGATGTAGATAACTGCTGCAGCTTGCATCCGTCCTTCTTACTGTGGTCAAGCCTTGGTCTTCCTCTACAGTTCATGCCCCATGCAGGTCAGTGCATTATCAAATTGAAGGTTCCTTGATGCATCAGAAAGTGTCTTATCAACCCATACTTTCCTCTTGAGGGTATTTTTGTTCTGTCGTTGCAACTACAAAAATGCGTCATTCTTTTTCACCAGACGCGTTTCGCTTTATCGAGGTAAAGCATCATCAGTGGTCTGTAATTAAGTTACGAGGGTTGTCCAGGAAGTAAGTTCCGATCGGTCACTAAATGGAAATCACAGTGAAAATCAGAAACATTTTATTTGCAAGAGTTAGCTACACTTTCCAGATCCTTCTCTAAAAAGTCGCCGCTCCGACTTAGACATTTGTCGGAGCGTTATACCAAATTTCCAACGCCATTGTCGTAGAAGGCAGCCGCCTGTGCTTTGCGATAATTCTCTACGCTGGTCTATAGCACGTAGTCTGCGCTCAAGTGTTGTCTTCGTATCCAGCGTTTCATGTGAACAGAGATGATGCTCTGGACGACCCAATTAGGACTGTGTTGTGGGTGATCGAACTCTTCCCATTGAGAAGGCTGCGGCCGGCCGAGGTGGCCGAGCGGTTCTAGGCGCTACAGTCTGGAACCGCGCGACCGCTACGGTCGCAGGTTCGAATGTTGCCTTGGGCATGGATGTGTGTGATGTCCTTAGGTTAGTTAGGTTTAAGTAGTTCTGAGTTCTAGGGGACTGATGACTTCAGAAGTTTAGTCCCACAGTGCTCAGAGCCATTTGAACCATTTTTGAGAAGGCTGCAGGAGCGTCTTCATTGCCCCTGCAGAGTGCGGCAGAGAACTGGCGTGAAGAAGGAAGTGTGTGGCAGTTGTGTTAGGTGGGCTGCATTCATTAAGGCGAAGCCTCTCAGCGGGCCCTCCTACTTGGCGGGAGACATCGTTGTTCTAGGCACCTTTACTCGCTCACAGTGCGCTCACAACTAGAGCGTCTTGATGCGATTGACGGTCATACTAGAGACACTACCCAACACATCTGTGCAAAGCTTCATCGGTTTTTCACTGTGGTGTCCATTTCGCAACCGATCGGAACTTACTTTCTGGACAACCCTCTTATTTACATTTTGATTTGCCTTTAGATCGAAAAACAGTTCGTTAAGAATAGATTGATTTGTACTTACAGTGATTTTTCGGCTGATTTCTCGCTTTCATCGTGAAACGCCATCTGATAGCACATCATTGTTTTTATGGGTTAGACACTGATAATTTTGGTCTAATTTTTAGATGCTCTGCAGCACTATGCATTTCCTACGTTTTCCACAGCACACTTTTATGCTCAGACCACTGTATTCTGTTTGTTTTTTGCACTTCAAGTATGTGTTGTTGTTTGTGTTTTGTAGTGTTGCCTACATAACCTTTCCACTACTTTGTCTTTGACCTAAAACATTTTTTAATAAGATTATTGTATGTGTGTAAACCTATTTAATTATGTTTCTGTGTAAGAGTAGAGAAGGAATAGCGATGGAGAATTTCTTTTTTTTTTTTTTTTTTTTTTGGGGAGGGGGAAACAATGATGAGTGGACGTAAGTATACAGGTTGGTCCATTGATAGTGACCCGGCCAAATATCTCACGAAATAAGCATCAAACGAAAAAACTACAAAGAACGAAACTTGTCTAGCTTGAAGGGGCAACCAGATGGCGCTATGGTTGGCCCGCTAGATGGCGCTGCCATAGATCAAACGGAAATCAACTGCGTTTTTTAAAATAGGAACACCCATTTTTATTACATATTGGTGTAGTACGTAAAGAAATGTGAATGTTTTAATTGGATCACTTTTTTCGCTTTGTGACAGATGGCGCTGTAATAGTCACAAACATATAAGTACGTGGTATCACGTAACATTCCGCCAGTGGGGACGGTATTTGCTTCGTGATACATTACCCGTGTTAAAATGGACCGTTTACGAATTGTGGAAAAGGTCGATATCGTGTTGATGTATATTGTGATCAAAATGCCCAACGGGCGTGTGCTATGAATGCTGCTCGGTATCCTGGAGTTCGGTATCATTTAAGTGTCCCGACCGTTCGCCGGATAGTTACGTTATTTAAGGAAACAGGAAGTGTTCAACCACATGTGAAACGTCAACCACGACCTGCAACAAATGATGATGCCCAAGTAGGTGTTTTAGCTGCTGTCTCGGCTAATCTGCACATCAGTAGCAGACATATTGAGCGAGAATCGGGAATCTCAAAAACGTCGGTGTTGAGACTAATGTCGTTACACGTATTGCCAAATGCATTGAGGTTGACGGACATCATTTTGAGCGTTTGTTACATTAATGTGGTATTTACATGTAATCACGCTGTAACAGCATGCGTTCTCAGAAATGATAAGTTCACAAAGGTACATCTATCACATTGGAACAACAGAAATAAAATGGTCAAACGTACCTACGTTCTGTATTTTAATTTAAAAAACCTACCTGTTACCAACTGTTCATCTACAATTGTGAACCATATGTTTGTGACTATTACAGTTCCATCTACCACAAAGCGAAAAAGTGGTCCAACTAAAACATTCATATTTCTGTACGTACTACACGAATATGTAATAAAAAGTGGGGGTTCCTTTTTAAAAAACGCAGTTGATATCCGTTTGACCTATGGCAGCGCCATCTAGCGGGCCAACCATAGCGCCATCTGGTTTCCCCCTTCAAGCTAGACGAGTTTCGTTCTTTGTAGTTTTTTGCGTTCGACGCTTATTTCGTGAGATATTTGGCCCGGACACGATCAATGGACCACCCTGTATAGCAGTGTGATGGAGTGTGAGTTAGAGAAGAAGGTGAGGAGCGAGAAGTGAAATGAAACTGTGAGTGGAGGGGGTGGGGAGGGGTTGTGGGAGAGTGGGAAGTGGTGAAGGATGGAAAAGGCTCTTTTCTTTTTCATGTAATTTAATCAATTATTCTGTATAGAGTCTGGTTTCCAGTATTTATCTCGTCAATGAGCAACTGTTTATTTTGTGTTAATGCATTTTGTATGTGGAAATTTTCTTGGAAAAGGAGGAGGTGTCTGTCTTTACTGATTTTTATGATATTCATATCGTTTTCAATATTGCTTGGTCTATGGTGTCCTTTTTTTAGATGATCCACAGATGTTGAATCATTTGTACGGTATTTAAATGCTCTGATGTGTTCTTTATATCTTGAGTCGAGTGTCCTGCCAGTCATTCCAATGTATATCTTGCCACAATCTCTGCATCTGAGCTTATAGGTACCACATTGTTGGTATTTGTCTGGTTTTGATTTTAGTTTTGGGATGTGCTTTTGCATGGAATTGTTTGTTTTGTAAGCAATATTTATACCTTGTGTTTTGAATATGTTACCTATTTTATGAGTGAATTTGTTGTGGTATGTTATTGTATGTCGTTTTTTTGTTGTAGTGCAAGTTGTACGAGTTAGTGTGGTTTGGTTAGTTTTTCATTATTTGTGTCTTTATTTTTTTGTTTAGTTTGCCTACCATTGTTTCTTTGAGTCCATTTTTTAATGCTATTTGTTTTATAATGGCTAACTCTTTCTGGTAATTAGAGCGTTTAGGGGGATCCTGTTCAGTCTGTTTAACATGTATCTGGTTGCTGCTAGTTTGTGGTTCTGTGGGTGGTTTTAAGTTGCATTTAAGATAATGTCACTTGTTGTAGGTTTTCTGTATAAGTCAAATGTGTGTTTATTATTGTCTTTTCTTATGGTTATGTCTAAAAAGTTGAGTGTGTTTTCATGTTCTTCTTCTAGTGTGAACTTTACGTTTTTGTATACTGTATTTATGTCTTTGTGTAGTTGCTGTATTCTTTTTTTGGGTTCATCTACCACGCATATTATGTCTTCCATGTATCTGTACCAGTAGATGACGTTGTAGCTTTTCTTTGTTATTATATCTTTAAATATAAATTGTTCTATGTGAGCCATGAAAATGTTAGCTAATGTTCTTGAATAGGTGAACCCATGGGTAAATCTTCGTGTTGTATGCAGTATTCTTGATTGAATTCAAAATAATTTAGTTGTGTTATTAACTGTAATAATTTTATGGTTTCATCTGTGTGTTCATGAGGTAGCTGGTTGTGTGTTTTCAGGTTTTCTTAAATTATTTTTATGGTTTCATTAACAGGGATACAACAGTACATGCTTTCTGCATCAAAGGAGAGTAATTTTGCTGTGTCAGGGATTTTAGTGTCTATTATATGTTCTACCAGTTGAGAGGTATTTCTGATTGTTCTATCATTTTCTAGTTTATAATACTGGGTGAGCTGTGACTGCCTTTGTTTAGCTAGTAGGTATGTAGAAGCTGCTCTGAAATTTACAATTGGACGGACTGGATAATTTTCTTTATGGACTTTTGGTTGACATGTCATGTTGGGGGCTTGAGGGTTTTTCGTACAAGTCCCTGTTTCTCTCTGTCTGTAAATGTATACCCTATGTTTTTGAGTGTGTTTCTTACATGTGTTTGAAATCTGTTAGTTGGGTTTGATTTTAACTTTTTTATAAAGTTTTACTGATGAATTCTGTTTTTTCTATGTATTCTTTTGTTTTCATGAGGAAAACGCTATTACCTTTGTCAGATTTTGTTATAATGACATTTTCTACTTGCAATGTTTTCTTTAGATTTTTAAGCTGTGTTTCATCACAGTTATTTTTGAATTTTTGAATCCAGGATCTCATCATCTTCCTGATCATTCGTCGCGAACGTGCGTAACTTGAAAGTGAAACTTCAAAGACTTGGCAGGAAACTGAAGTCAAGAAAATCACGTAGGAGCGCGGAGTCCAGAGTAGCATCACCAAGCAGAAGTTCGATTTAGAATACCCATACAAATGCGAATACGAATGAATGCCTCTCTATGTTTTGGTAGCCTTCCTTTAGATCTCAGAAAAGCACCCCGCACAATCTTTTCTAGCCAACCCCACAAAGGGCCCAAGTGCTCTGGTAGTCTGTTCCCTATCTCCCACCACAAAGTTAAAATGCATCCGCCAGTGAAACACATGTATGTGCAAACTGGACACGATTGGGGCCCCGTTCCCACAGCCAAATTTGTTTGTCGGTGAGTGTAAATTTTGTTGCCAGGGAAAAGGCAAAGTTTGGAGATTTGCAGACACACGAGTGGCTGTATATTTTGCTTGAGGAAACGTGTCTGGAGACCATACACAGCAGCATAGCGGCAAGTGGACAGTTGGGACTGCATTGGAAGTTTACTAATAAAGTAGAGTTGTCACCCCTTCCACCAGTGGCTTCCCGTTCTGCCACTGAGGACAGCAGACTTCAGTTCCGCCGCTGCTTGTTCGCAGAAGCTGAGCCAGTAGGATCATCTCTGCAAATACTAATTCGACTGTCCATGCGGCCCACTAGCGTGAGACCCTGCACTTTAAATTATCAGCAGCTCTTTCAGAACGTGCGGAAGTTCCTCCTCTTTTCACCCCAACGGAGAGGAGTTTCAGTAGTCAAGACCAGATGCAAAACAACTACAAGAATCAAATGTTAGAGAGATAGGTTATCTTCATTGCTACACACTAACCACTAGCCAGCAATGTAATCAACGCGCAATACAGGTGCGAAGTCGATGAATAAAACTGCACCGGAAAGTAAATCTATATCTACATCTACATCTACATCCATACTCCACAAGCCACCTGACGGTGTGTGGCGGAGGGTACCTTGAGTACCTCTATCGGTTCTCCCTTCTATTCCAGTCTCGTATTGTTCGTGGAAAGAAGGATTGTCGGTATGCCTCTGTGTGGGCTCTAATCTCTCTGATTTTATCCTCATGGTCTCTTCGCGAGATATACGTAGGAGGGAGCAATATACTGCTTGACTCTTCGGTGAAGGTATGTTCTCGAAACTTTGACAAAAGCCCGTACCGAGCTACTGAGCGTCTCTCCTGCAGAGTCTTCCACTGGAGTTTATCTATCATCTCCGTAACGCTTTCGCGATTACTAAATGATCCTGTAACGAAGCGCGCTGCTCTCCGTTGGATCTTCTCTATATCTTCTATCAACCCTATCTGGTACGGATCCCACACTGCTGAGCAGTATTCAAGCAGTGGGCAAACAAGCGTACTGTAACCTACTTCCTTTGTTTTCGGATTGCATTTCCTTGGGATTCTTCCAATGAATCTCAGTCTGGCATCTGCTTTACCGACGATCAACATTATATGATCATTCCATTTTAAATCACTCCTAATGCGTACTCCCAGATAATTTATGGAATTAACTGCTTCCAGTTGCTAACCTGCTGTTTTGTAGCTAAATGATAAAGGATCTATCTTTCTGTGTATTCGCAGCACATTACACTTTTCTACATTGAGATTCAATTGCCATTCCCTGCACCATGCGTCAATTCGCTGCAGGTCCTCCTGCATTTCAGTACAATTTTCCATTGTTACACCCTCTCGATACACCACAGCATCATCTGCAAAAAGCCTCAGTGAACTTCCGATGTCATCCACCAGGTCATTTATGTATATTGTGAATAGCAACGGTCCTATGACACTCCCCTGCGGCACACCTGAAATCACTCTTACTTCGGAAGACTTCTCTCCATTGAGAATGACATGCTGCGTCCTGTTATCTAGGAACTCCTCAATCCAATCACACAATTGGTCTGATAGTCCATATGCTCTTACTTTGTTCATTAAACGACTGTGGGGAACTGTATCGAACGCCTTGCGGAAGTCAAGAAACACGGCATCTACCTGTGAACCCGTGTCTATGGCCCTCTGAGTCTCGCGGACGAATAGCGCGAGCTGGGTTTCACATGACCGTCTTTTTCGAAACCCATGCTGATTCCTACAGAGTAGATTTCTAGTCTCCAGGAAAGTCATTATACTCGAACACAATACGTGTTCCAAAATTCTAAATGAAGCAAGAGAGTCTCGTATGCAAATTCAGCATTCTAGTAGGCCTGAAACAGGCCTCCACCTCACAGAAACAAACTTGACAGGAAGTATAATAAACGTATTTTATGCCGAACGGTTGATAATTTCAACTCAGTATTTTCAAGGTAGATTACTTTGGTCCGACCCCGAGCTTGGGTAGTCAGCGTAGGTGACTGCGAGGCAGAGGACGCGGATTCAATTCCCGGTACTGCCAAGGACTTTATCTTAGTGAACGGACCAGTGCGGGGTGCACTCAGCCAACAGAGGAGCTACTTGAATGAGAAGCAGCGGCTCCAATGACTGCGAAATTCGGAAAACGGCCGGGAGGGCTGCGTGCTGACCACATGTCCCTCCGTATCGCACCCGCATGATGCCGACTGGGAAAGGATGACACGGTGGCCGGTAGACATACCTCGGGCATTGGGGGCTGGAGGAAGAGCTCGTTTTGATTACTTTGGTACTTCATTAATAAACGTAGAGAACATCTTTTGTATTATCAGTATGAACATACATTCCACTTTTTCGATTTAACCGTACAAAATTACATCCCTCATATTGTTGAATCCAATGGATCCAAGGAGTTAGATAATAAAGCTAAAAAGTATTGACAAAAGATATTTTTGTTTGTACGCTAATAATACTTTGACTCTGAAAATGAAAAATCTGAAATAAAAAAAGAAATCTGAAAACTTGACAAACTTATGTCGTTTATAAGCAAAAACCACTCTTCAAAGTCGAGAAACAGGATACAAACTTTGAAAACGGTCTTTCAATTTTGATTAGGGTGAGATGTAACTCGGGCCGGTAGAGGAATGTGAGAGACGTCTTAAAACAATCTCCAATCGGCCGATAGATCCGAGAATCGGAATAAGATGATTCTGTCTTCAAAGTCTGACACATTTTTATGCAACTATGGAAACTGGACTGCTGGATCCGTTATTCTTTTGAAAAGTACGCTCTGTATTTCAAATATTTAAATGGACGAGTAGTTAGCTAATTTCATACCTGCGTAAATCACACGAAAAGCTTGCAAAACGTCCGTACATGGGACGCATGACACAATCATCATGAATTGTGACACAATTAACAAACCTTATTATCAAAATACAGCTCAATGGCTTGTGCATGAACTACTCCAGCAATAATAACCTGTGCGAGTGTGACACTCCTTAACATTTCTGAAACTTTTATGTCTTTAAAAGTAGTGCTTGGCCACTACACACAAGGAAAACTCGCCACAATGAAGCAAGTCTCCTACAAATACAGCTGGTTGTATTTATTATTTAAGGGAGAAGTTGTAAGATATTTGGGAGCTCAAAATGTCAGTCGAAGAATACAAATGTTTAATTTAATGCAATCAAGTGAAAAATTGACAATGAATAGTGAGAGCAGTGTTCAGAAAATTGTTGTACACTAAAACAAAATGACCGTAAGCACTGTGGGACCGATGTTCTGTTGGAAGCCTGGACGAAGCGAAATGTAGATATAAGAGTTCCACATCGGGCAGCTCGCACAAGCAAGATAAATACAAATATTCAACATGGGTAAGTGAGCATACAAGATACGTAACCAAATGAGTTATATGCGAGTTGCTAAGAAGATGGATTGCACTACTGCCTGAGTGAACCTTACATTTTTCAGGTACACCATGAGAGGGCGCAGTTCAGCACGAGACGAGAGCCGGAAAGCAAGTCTTCTCTCTTCAAAAATTTCGCTCCACAAGCCTCACCAGTCCTAAGATCCATCTGGAGCGAAGCTTAAATGCTGCTACCAATCTGACGAACATGTACCCTTTCCTATACGAGAACGGGGTAAAGAAACCCTGCAAAAAGCACGATTACGATTCATGAGAATGGTACTGGCTTCGAACAGTATATCTCCATTGGTTATTGTACCGCGTTTGGTGACGGGAATGTCACTTTGGATTGGACACTTTGGATTTTTGGAGGGAAACAACAAACTTTTTCACGCCAGGGAAACGTGAGAAGGCGTCCTTCTCTTCGATATGCAGACAGAAAGGCCCGTTTCGCGGAGAAATTCGTGGCGACCGGTGGCATCTGTGCCTGTGGCAACCGGTTTGGTGCGATCCACTGTTTGCGACGAGTATTACGGGAAACAGGACCATTTCCACGAAAACTGGCGGCCACACAGAAGGCGCCTGCTGCTCCCCGGCATTGAGATACCTCGCAGAACTGCGTAGTCTTCTGGACCCACTCCATTCTGGCGAGAAGTCGAATACTTGCCACTTCCAGCAAAATGTATCGACCTCACACAGTTAATTATCACGTAATCGTGAGAGAGCTGAAATAGAATCGCAAAGTGATATGTGATAGTCGCGTCACACTATTCCTGGATCTTGAGCTGTGTTACACTTCACAGAGTTTGTGAAGATCCCAATCCGTGGACTGCAGAACTCTTCTGTCTTAAAATTTCTCACTTTTTCCCTCTCATACAGCGCAGAAAATGGTATTTTCTCTTTTCGAGTCACGCATTTGGATAGATGAAGTACGGATGAATAATCATATGATATTATAAAGTCATTTGTTTAGGAGTCTACTGTAATCGCTCAGCGATTGTAAAACAGAATGTGGTATCAGGAATCCGCGACGAGTCTTCTTTGATTGCAGACAAACGGTAAGCTGTTGTTATCAAGCTTTTCACCAGTAGGAGCGGGTGTCTTGTGTTAGTTGGGGACGGATGTTGGGTACACTGTAGCCATGTTTGCCGTGTGCTAGGAGTAACCGCCGGAATCAGCGTGCCAGTGTGGTGGCTGTGGCCCCTTTCTGTAGTTTGATAATGGCTGTATGAGGAAGTGGTAGAGGACTCTGTTGGCAATCTTCTGCATATCTTCATCTGACTGCGCCAAAACCATCGCCACGCAGATGAAAACACATAATTTTCCCTGATCAGTCTGGCGACCAAACAAAACCAAGTCTTATGGTCACTGCTAAATCCACTCTCTCTCGCGTCTTCTTGTGCCCCTTATCCCCGGTTTGATGGAGGCGAAGCACAAGTACTGTTTCTCCAAAATATTCTTTTGGTTGCACGTTGTCGTCTCTATTCCTTCTCAGATTGCTTGTGTCCTCTTCATTGCCGGTAGAGCTGACAGCCTTTGGATGGCGCATGTGGGGATTTGACTGTATATTATCATAAATAAAGAATCTTGATTCCCAATAAAGTACACACTGATCTTGCCAAAGGCCGAGAAGCTCTTCTCGGCCTTGTAGCTCCCAGGGGCACTCTGGAGTGCTCTCTGTGTAAGGCACCCCTGTGAGTTGCAGCTCGATTACGTGACGCAACGGAGAGCTATATGCGCCCGTCCCGTCGGCTGATCGATTGCAACTCGCTGCTTCCCGGCGCGGACGTTGTTGAAAGTTGTGACGTGGCTGCCTGGGCAGCCGGCACCACGACCTTGATGACTCTGCAGCGTCCCAGCAAGATGACACACCACGTAATGGCTCCTAGCGAGGCGACGAGGACATCAAGGTCACAGCGATGACAGCGGCTGCAGGGCGACTCGGTGCAGTGTCGGCGCTGACGGCGATCGCAGTGTTTGCATTCATGCCACCCTGCCCTCTGTCCGCCATCGAGTTTTCTCCCGACGGCAGTGAACCCACTGTCATTCTGGCGTGCCGTCTCGATTACCGTTTTGGGTGCACAGGCGCCGTCTTCTTCCGCTCCCTGGGGAAGAGGCGGAGGTGGCAGCATTGCTGGCTGGCACCTGCTTGTTGTCGTGCGGCCCCTCCGCTGTCTATTCACCTGGGAGCGGACGTCGGGCGGAGCGATGTCTTCTGTTTGTACGGCACGCCACACTGGATAGATACCGCTGCCTTAAAACTCTGAGGTTGGATAGTACAAAGCATTCAACCTTAAGTCTAGACAGAAAATTACCTTAGATCAAGCTTAGCTGGAAATCTGCGTTGTACAGACGTTAATCGTAGGTTATAGATACGTTAATCCTAGATCATATCTCCTAGAAGTCGGATCATATTTGACTGACGAAAATTCGCAGTTCAAAGTCAGGTTCAAAAATGGTTCAAATGGCTCTGAGCACTATGGGACTTAACATCTGATGTCATCAGTCCCCTAGACTTGGAACTACTTAAACCTAACTAACTTAAGGACATCACACACATCCATGTCCTAGGCAGGATTCGAACCTGCGACCGTAGCAGCAGCGCGGTTCCGGACTGAAGCGCCTAGAACCGAACGGCCACAGAGGCCGGCTCAAAAGTTAAACTCTAATCGTCAGTTTATAGTGTAGTGGCACTACGATTCATCGCTTTTGGTTTTGAGCTGAGACCAATTGAAAAAATAAAGAAAGCAGGTTATTAACATTAAAACGGCAAGCAAATATGTGCTTACGCCATTCCCACAACGCTGAGTTCAAAATACGAAGTACACAAGGCTGCCGTGTGTACTTAATGATCAATTTCATAACAGCTCTTGGGAGGTGACTCGTATTTTACGTGATTAGTTCGGAGGCATTTTACAAGCACTTAGCAGGAGAGAAGGAAAGGAAAACTCTAAATATTTGCAGTGAACAGTTAAGTACGGGAATAACCAATAACGGTTCAACATCACTTATATACGTTCTTTTTCGGGTCAAGTAGCAGTAACCATGCAATTCGTATTGAATTTTTAGCTACCGAACACGTCCTTATACTGCTCCTATGACAATTCCACTTGCGTTGAACATAAGCAAGTATTTTGAAATACGCTGACCACATAAGTCTGCTTCATTCATTTCGGTGGATCAAAGGTGAGTTGGCCGTCAGCGACGGAGCGCCGAGGACGTGTGCCGAGCGTCCCGCCGCTCTAATGGCGTCCGCGAGCTCCTTAACTTCCCACGACCGCGAGTCGCTCACTACAGGTTCATTCAAGTGAAAAAAAAGGGCTCCAAGCACTATGGGACTTAACATCTGATGTCATCAGTTCCCTAGACTTAGAACTACGTAAACCTAACTGACCTAAGGACATCGCACACGGCCATGCCCGAGCGAGGATTCGAACCTGCGACCGTAGCAGCAGCGCCGTTCCGGACTGTAGCGCCTAGCCGGCCGGAGTGCCCGTGCAGTTGTAGGCGCTACAGTCTGGAACCGAGCGCCCGCTATGTTCGCAGGTTCGAATCCTGCGTCGGGCATGGATGTGTGTGATGTCTTTAGGTTAGTTAGGTTTAATTAGTTCTAAGTTCTAGGCCTCTGATGACCTCAGAAGTTAAGTCGCATAGTGCTCAGAGCCATTTGAACCATTTTGTAGCGCCTAGAACCGCTCGGCCACATCGTCCGGCTTCATTCAAGTAATACAACGAACTCATATAGGAAGAACACTATGAAGATTAAGTTCCAAGCCGAATATCCACTGCGAGCATATGAAGTAGAAAACTTCTTGCGAGATGAACTACGCGTAGATCCAAAAAGACATAGTTGGTATTCACATTTTGGTCGCGGCCAGTGTAGTCAGTGTTAAGATGATTAACGAAGAAGCGTGCACGAAGGTGCTGCCGCCAAACTACAGTTTAAGCACTCAGTTGGAAATATCGTTACCGTTGAACATACAGGCCTAGGCATGAGGAGCCTCCGGGTATTCGAACTGCCTTTTCAGATATCCACCGAGTCCGTCATCTCTGCTCTTAAGCCACATGGGACTGTCATTAGCGACGTGGCTGAGAAGTGGCAGATTTTTACAACGTACCCCGCACTCATTGGAGTAACACAGATCAAAATCGAACTCACGAAGCATGTTCCTTCATACTTAATCATTGCCGGTTGTCGTGCAGTTATCATGTACGATGGACAACCGCGCACATGCTCGGGATGTGGTCATAGGGGTCATGTGCACTCTGTTTGTTTCCAGCGGCGATTCGCCCAGATACCATGAGAAGAAGTGGTATCAAATGTTCCTCCTTCGATTCTACCAGTTACTTACGCACAAGTGACGGCGCCTACGACGTCTGTCGGTGGGGACTCGGATAGGTTACCATCGCAGAAAGATGGACAAGTTATTGATGAGGCACATACCGCCCGCTCGCTACAGGGGGAGTCGGTACATAAACCCGAACAGCAACTGCCACCGTACAGCGAGCAGATGTGAGTTGATCCACGAGTCGTGCCAACCCACGCTTTCCTTGCGGAAGGCGCAGAGGAGTCAGATAGGCACGTCCGAAAGCAGCGTTCACTGCGCAGTCACAAGGAACGCCGACGGACGCCGTCTGACGACTGTCTCTTGCCGACTGATGCTCATGTCGTACTGATTTCGACACTGTCATGGATGCTCCTGCTACGGAGACGTCGACCGACACTGCTCCGTCTTTAGACCATGCATTATTCTTCTCCTGGACACCTGTTCGAAGGTGGAGGGGGCGATGGAACACCGTCGCAGCCACGAAGAATCACGACAAGGTCCTTTTTGGTAGCCGAGGGAACACAACCACAGCCTCTTTCCAGTGATTTAGGAGGACGGCGTGCAAGACGACTCTTTGGCGGGCACATCACTTGCAGAAGAGGGAGAGTTACACATATCCTGTGGATAGCATGATAACAGAGACGATAGAGTGGCGTTGAGGTGACCAAACACGTGGCCGCTGAGTACACTGATGGCTGCCGCTGCCTCCGAGGGCGAACGACAGTCATATCGATACCACCCAGTCGTACGCGACACACTTCATGCAGTCGACTTAGAGGTGCCTTATTGCAAGAGCTATACGTTCTTGGCTTCCTGGACATCCCTAGATACACAACATGCACATCACATGCGGCGGATACGAGCAGTGGCGTCGCAATACTTTTGAAATAAGGTTTAACAGCCACCGATGTACGTTAACCACCGAATCCTAGGGGCATGGCACTTACGGTCCAAGGGGTACACCTCGTCAATGTTTACGTACTGTCCGGTACCAGCAAGAGGCGTCAACATTCGCTATTATTTTTACTGAGGAAATAACGCAATTATGGGAAAACAAGATAAATGATACGGTAATCTGGGATGATTTTAATAGTACACAACCTCCCAAGGACCAAATTATTCACCTTTCCCCATGCTCAGTACTCGGCGCTGCCATTCGCGAACTCGGTTTAGTAGACATCTGGGACATCATCTACACTGATAAACCGGGTTTCACGCACTTCATGGAACATTCGTCTAGCAGTATTGATAGGATATATACCTCCCGCTCTCTCAGAGATGCGGTCATGCTAGCCGAGTTGTGGCCAGCAGCATTTGCTGACCACACTGTTTACATCTGTACCACCATGCTTCGACGCCAACAGGTGTGGCCCAGCCACAGCCCATGGGAATTTAACACCGCTCACCTGACCTCACCGGAATGCCAAGCGGCGATGGGAGACACGCGGAGACGGTGCCTACGACAACGGGGAGCGTGTAGGTCTGTTTTACACTGGCGGCTGGATTGTGCCAAGCCGAGCCTTCGGCGCGCCTTGAAGACGTTTAATTGGGAAGCTGCGGCATGGAGGCGCAGCACTACAGAGTTCTACTACGCCATCCTTTATGCCCTCGTCACTGGACCGCCAGATGACTGTCAGACGAGCAAAAGCGAAGATTGTGATGTTGACGCGTCAACACTTGGAAGGGGCCATCATCCGTACACGCCAAACGCTCGGAATCGCCCTCCATGTACCATATAGCCACGGAAAGAAAGTGCAGACACAGAACTTTGATTCATGAGATGACGACAGAAAATGGCATCCGTCGCGACACGCAAAGAGACATAAGCAATGCATACGTCACCCATTATTCTCTCCTGTACGCGGAGATGAGGTCTGACCCAGAGATCATTACTGATGTCGCTGGTTTCACACACGGCCCGGTTACTCTGGAACTCCAACAGGAACTGCTAGAACCGGTGACTGAAGAACAGGTGTTGGATACCGTAGGAAAAGGGCTACCCAGTAAGTCACCAGCACCGGATGCGCAACTACTGACTTTTTATAGAACGTTCCAGAGGCTGTCGGCACCCTGTTGGACTACTGTACGTCTGGAGCCTCTTGACACCAGAGGTGCGACCTCCGGCTGCCTGCGTATGTTGAAGTTTTCACTATCCCAATCCGTAAACCTCGTGCAGCATAACGTATTACGGACTGCCGACCATTAACTTTGCTGGACTGTGATATGGAACACACTACTGGCAGCTCGAATTCGGCCTACGACGTCTCGTGTCCTATCAATGGATCAGATATCGGTGGGTGGAGCGCATAGTATCGTTACCGCCCTGTGCCGCTGGAGGGCCTTGATTGCCCTCGCTAAGGTGCATCGTGAACAGGGAGCTCTGGCACCACGTTTCCTCGATCCTTCGTCAATGGGCTTACTGAGATACCGGTGCCATGTTCCTACTTTGAGAGGTTTTATTTGGAGTATACCTACCTACGGGACGTTCTCAGTGACCCTCGCTTACCAACGGCCAGCGGCATCTATCGCACACTACTTCGCACCCAGTCGCCTAATGTGAACTGATATGTCCTACGTGTACTGGAACGTAGTATGGGGCACTGCCAACGCTGTAGCGCTAGGTTTAGACGTTCGTTCGACCTGGTACTTGAAGGTGAAAAGAAAACGGATTACTCTAGAGAGGCTCCATAGGGTCCATTTTGCGGATTCGCTTTTATGTGTTCAGGATACAGACAAACACCACTTACACTGTGGGCCGACGGTAGGGACTTGGTATATTGTATGTCAAATTTTGGCTCCTATTACGGATATCGCCCGCTTATGCCGATTCACTCACTCTTCTCTACCCGGACGCTGTTTATTCAAATGTTCAAATGTGTGTGAATCTTATGGGACTTAACTGCTAAAGTCATCAGTCCCTAAGCTTACACACTACCTAACCTAAAGTATCCTAAGGACAAACACATACACCCATGCCCGAGGTAGGACTCGAACCTCCGCTGTTTATTACCCGAGGATCAAAAATAACGCTATCACTTGGCTCAGAGGTCACGCGATGCATAATTGGTTTTGGGGGTGGTGTCATAGGACTCAAAGGGTTTTGGAACTATTTAAACGACCTTCATTGTCCAATTGAAGAATCCTAACTACAGCCAATACTTTTCAAACTTCTGGCGGAGCATCTTTCACGATCCACCCCGTAGCTGGATTATTCATCGCGGGAGATAAATTTGATACATTCACATGTAGGAGGTTGAGCAGATAACGGGACCTGTATGGCAGTACGAAAAGACATGCCGTGAAATTGGGGTGGCGGCATCCATGGAGTATCGTGGCCGCATGTGCTTGTTACAGAACTTACAAAGTGTTTTATTTCCTTTTTTTTCCACAGACAAGTGACGGAAAAGGTAGATTTATTTTTGTCAATAAATAAATGAATATCCTCTCTACTTCGACCATCATCAGTTATTTTACTCCATAAATAGCAAAACTCCTTTACTACTTTAAGTGTCTCATTTCCTAATCTAATTCCCTCAGCATCACCCGACTTAATTTGACTACATTCCATTATCCTCGTTTTGCTTTTGTTGATGTTCAATGGCAAGGAAAGCGTTTCTGAAGAAGAGAAATTTGTTAACATCGAGTATAGATTTAAGTGTCAGGAAGTCGTTTCTGAAAGTATTTGTATGGAGTGTAGCCATGTATGGAAGTGAAACATGGACGATAACTAGTTTGGACAAGAAGAGAATAGAAGCTTTCGAAATGTGGTGCTACAGAAGAATGCTGAAGATAAGGTGGGTAGATCACGTAACTAATGAGGAGGTATTGAATAGGATTGGGAAGAAGAGAAGTTTGTGGCACAACTTGACTAGAAGAAGGGATCGGTTGGTAGGACATGTTTTGAGGCATCAAGGGATCACAAATTTAGCATTGGAGGGCACCGTGGAGGGTAAAAATCGTAGAGGGAGACCAAGAGATGAATACATTAAGCAGATTCAGAAGGATGTAGCTTCAGTAGGTACTGGGAGATGAAGAAGCTTGCACAGGATAGAGTAGCATGGAGAGCTGCATCAAACCAGTCTCAGGACTGAAGACCACAACAACAACAACAACAACAAATAAATGAATATTCTCCTGTGACTATTTACCCTTTACACATTTTTCTGATTGGCTACGGAGACATCGTGGCCAGGCCTCTTAAAATGACCCCTTCCCATTTTTGCCCCCGAGGCCATTCCTTCTTTAAAAAAAAAAAGTTGCGTTGTGCACTGCAGTGCAAAGGATCACAAGTTCGAAAGAACGTCAATTCTTGAATTTTTTTTTCATTTGTTACAATTTCACTACTTTGTTGGTCCTGCACCCGTGTTCTAGAGGTAGCGTCTTCGATTAGTAATCAAAACGTCCTCGCTCCTGGGTTTGAATTCCACCATTGCTTTAATTTTGATTAATAATCAGCATTGACTTCCGGCATAAGAAGTCACCCTCGTTCTGGCAACGGCCTTGTCAAAGCGGGCGGAAGAGCGGACAGAGGTTCAGGGCACTCTCTTTTCCTAGGCGTGGGAAACTGCCCTTAAAGGCGGAAGAATCAGCAATGGTCAACGGCATGAGGATGCAGAAGGCAACGGAAACCATTGCATTAACGACACTTAACGTGCACCCACAGGTCATGTGGCCTGTAATTGAAAAAGTGTCATGATGATCTCTCCACTGATGAAAGATTCCGGAGTGTCCCCCTTCGCATCTCCGGGAAGGGCTGCCAAAGGGGAGGTGACCATGAGAAAAAGATTGAATAACCGTGGAATGTAAGAAGCCTGAACGTGGTAGGGAAGCCCGAAAATCTGAAAAGGGAAATCCAAAGGCTCAATCTAGATATAGTAGGAGTCAGTGAAGTGAAATGGAAAGATGACAAGGGTTTCTGCTCAGATGAATATAGAGCAACAACAGCAGTAGAAAATGGTATAACAGGAGTAGGATTCGTTATGAAGAGAAAGATGGGGTAGAGAGAGTGTTACTGTGAACAGTTCAGTGATAGGCTTGTTCTTATCAGAATAGATAGCAAATTAACACCGACGTCGCAAGCTGAAGACGAAGAGATAGATAACGTACTCGTATATAAGGATATTGAAAGGGTAATACAGTATGTCAAGTGAGATGAAAATGTAATAGTCATAGGGGACTGGAAGTCAGTTGTTAGGAAAGGAGTAGAAGAAAAGGTTACAGGAGAATATGGGATTGGAACAAGGAATGAGAGAGGAGGAAAACTGAGTTCCGTAATAAATTTCAGCTCCTAATAGCGAATACTCTGTTCAAGAATCAGTTGGAAAAGGCCGAGTGACATGGCAAGATTTCAGTTAGGTTACATCATAGCCAGACAGAGATTCCGAAATCAGATACTGGATTGCAAGGCATACCCAGGAGCAGACATAGACTCAGGTCACAATGTAGCAGTGATGAAGAGTAGGCATAAGTCAGGAAGAGTGAATACACAAAGAAATGGGATACAGAAGTATTAAGGAATGACGAGATACGCTTGAAGTTCTCTAAGGCTAGAGATACAGCAATAACGAATAGCTCAGTAGGCAGGACAGTTAAAGAGGAATGGACATCTCCAAAAAGCGCCATCACAGAAGTTGGAAAGAAAAACACAGGTACAAAGAAGGTAACAGCGAAGAAACCATAGGTAACAGAAGAAATTTGATCGACGAAAGGAGGAAGTACAAAAATGTTCCGGAAAACTCAGGATTACAGAAATACAAGTCGCTGAGGAATGAAATAAACTGGACGTGCAGGGAAAATAAGGCGAAATGGCTGCATGAAAAATGTGAAGAAATCGAATAAGAAATGATTTTCGGAAGAACAGACTCAGCATACAGGAAAGCCGAAACAACCTTGTGTGAGAAACTTCCTGGCAGATTAAAACTGTGTGCCCGACCGAGACTCGAACTCGGGACCTTTGCCAATCTGGGAACCTTGGGTGACATTAAAAGAAGGGTGGTAACATTAAGAGTACAACGGGAACTCCACTGCTAAATGAGGAGGAGAGAGCGGATGGGTGGAAAGAATATATTGAAAGCCTCTATGAGGGGGAAGATTTTTATGGTATGATAGAAGAGGAAACAGGAGTCGATTTAAAAGAGATAGGGGATCCTGTATTAGAATCAGAATTTAAAAGAGGTTTGGAGGACTTAAGATCAAATAAGGCAGTAGGGACAGATAAGATTCCATCAGAATTTCTGAAATCGTTGGGGGAAATGGCAACAAAACGACTATTCACGATGGTGTGTAGAATTTATGAGTCTGGTGACACACCATCTGACTTTCGGAAAAATATCATCCACACAATTCCGAATACTGCAAGAGCTGACAAGTGCGTTAATTATCGCACAATCAGCTTAACAGCTCATGCATTCAAGTTTCTGACAAGAATAATATACAGAAGAATGGTAAAGAAAATTGGCAATGTGCTAGACGACAATCAGTTTGGCTTTAGTAAAGGTAAAGTCACGAGAGAGGCAATTCTGACGCTGCGGTTGATAATGGAACCAAGACTAATGAAAAATCAGGACACGTTCATAGGGTTTGTCCACCTGGAAAAAGCGCTCAACAATTTAAAATGGTAAAAGATGTTCGAAATTCTGAGAAAAATAGGGGTAAGCTATAGGGAGAGACTGGTAATACATATGTACAGGAGCCAAGAGGGAATAATAAGAGTGGACGACCAAGAACTAAGTGCTCGGATTAAAAAGGATGTAAGACAAGGATGTAGTCTTTTCCTCCTACTGTTCAACCTGTGCATCGAAGAAGCAATGATGGAAATAAAAAAAGGTTCAGAAGTGGAATTAAAATTCAAGGTGAAAGGATATCAACGATACGATTCCCTGATGAGATAGCTATCCTGAGTGAAAGTGAAGAAGAATTACATGATCTGCTGAACGGAATGAAAAATCTAATGAGTACAAAATATGGAGTGAGAATAAATCGAAGAAAGACGACAGTAATGAGAAGTAGCAGAAATAAGAACAGCGATTAACTTAACATCAGGATTGATGGTCATGAAGTAGATGAAGTTAAGGAATCCTGCTACCTAGGCAGTAAAGTAACCAATGACGAACGGGGCAAGGAGGACATCAAAAACAGACTAGCAATGGCGAAAAGGGCATTCCTGGTCAAGCACAGAGGAGATCCTCAGTATTGCCCGCCACAGTTGGCAATGCCGTGTGGCTAGGGCCTCCCGTCGGGTAGACCGTTCGCCTGGTGCAAGTCTTTTCGAGTTGACGCCACTTCGGCGACTTGCGTGTTGATGGGGATGAAATGATGATGATAACAACAACAGAACACCCAGTCCCTGAGCGGAGAAAATCTCCGGCCCAGCTGGGAACCGAACCTGGGCCGTTAGGTATGACATTCCGTCGTCCTGACCACTCACCTACCAGAGTCGGACAGAGCTGGCAATGCAAGATGCACAGTGTAACACAATCACAGATAACAATTTCTAGAAATGCGTGATGATTCTGTAATGAAAAAAATTCCTGTACTGTAGATACCAGTAGGGGCCCATGCCCCCTCTGACCCTCCTCAACCCTCTACTCCTACCCACTTGCGGAAGCGGATGTACGAGGGGTGTTCAATAAGTAAGGCAACACATATTTTCTCGGTCAGTTTCGGCTGAAAAAATGCTGAATTTGTTTTCGTACATCGTGAAATATTCTCGGTTCGGCCACTATGGTTTCATGAAGTTCCGATATGTGACAGTGCTGAACGAAGCCATCAAAATGGCGTCCCTAACGGAGGTGTGTTCCAAGCTGGGAGCTGTTAGCTGTCACCAGCTGTGAGTTCCTTTTAGCAGAAAACCATAGTATCGCAGATACTCATACGCTCTTGCAGAATGTCTACGGAGACCTGGCAGTGAACAAAAGCACTGCGGCTCTTTAGTGATGCAACAAGGTCGACCGCACACAGCTGTGACTCCTCTAATGTTGGAACGTGAAGACACTCTCATTCGAGCTGATCGACGGATCACAATCACACAACTCGCTGCACAACTGGACGTCTCTGTTGATAGTGCTAGAATCCTCGTCCTCCAGTTGGGATACCCAAAAGTGTCTGCTCGCTGGGTTCCTCGCCGCCTAACAGAAGAGCATGAAGAGCAACGAAGGACCATCTGTGCGGAATTGGTTGCGTACTACGAGGCTGATCATGACAATTTTTTGTCGAACATCATCACAAGTAAAGAAATATAGGTTCATCACTTCGAACCGGAAATAAATCGGCAGTCCATTGAGTTGCGCCACACCACCTCTCCTCTGAAGAAAAAGTCCAAAGTCGCTCCCCAACCGGTAAAGTCATAGTGACAGTCTTCTGGGACTCTGAAGGGGATATTCTGTTTGACGTCCTCTCTCCTGGTGCAACGATCAACACTGAAATGTACACTCCTGGAAATTGAAATAAGAACACCGTGAATTCATTGTCCCAGGAAGGGGAAACTTTATTGACACATTCCTGGGGTCAGATAAATCACATGATCACACTGACAGAACCACAGGCACATAGACACAGGCAACAGAGCATGCACAATGTCGGCACTAGTACAGTGTATATCCACCTTTCGCAGCAATGCAGGCTGCTATTCTCCCATGGAGACGATCGTAGAGATGCTGGATGTAGTCCTGTGGAACGGCTTGCCATGCCATTTCCACCTGGCGCCTCAGTTGGACCAGCGTTCGTGCTGGACGTCCAGACCGCGTGAGACGACGCTTCATCCAGTCCCAAACATGCTCAATGGGGGACAGATCCGGAGATCTTGCTGGCCAGGGTAGTTGACTTACACCTTCTAGAGCACGTTGGGTGGCACGGGATACATGCGGACGTGCATTGTCCTGTTGGAACAGCAAGTTCCCTTGCCGGTCTAGGAATGGTAGAACGATGGGTTCGATGACGGTTTGGATGTACCGTACACTATTCAGTGTCCCCTCGACGATCACCAGTGGTGTACGGCCAGTGTAGGAGATCGCTCCCCACCCATGATGCCGGGTGTTGGCCCTGTGTGCCTCGGTCGTATGCAGTCCTGATTGTGGCGCTCACCTCCACGGCGCCAAACACGCATACGACCATCATTGGCACCAAGGCAGAAGCGACTCTCATCGCTGAAGACGACACGTCTCCATTCGTCCCTCCATTCACGCCTGTCGCGACACCACTGGAGGCGGGCTGCACGATGTTGGGGCGTGAGTGGAAGACGGCCTAACGGTGTGCGGGACCGTAGCCCAGCTTCATGGAGACGGTTGCGAATGGTCCTCGCCGATACCCCAGGAGCAACAGTGTCCCTAATTTGCTGGGAAGTGGCGGTGCGGTCCCCTACGGCACTGCGTAGGATCCTACGGTCTTGGCGTGCATCCGTGCGTCGCTGCGGTCCGGTCCCAGGTCGACGGGCACGTGCACCTTCCGCCGACCACTGGCGACAACATCGATGTACTGTGGAGACCTCACGCCCCACGTGTTGAGCAATTCGGCGGTACGTCCACCCGGCCTCCCGCATGCCCACTATACGCCCTCGCTCAAAGTCCGTCAACTGCACATACGGTTCACGTCCACGCTGTCGCGGCATGCTACCAGTGTTAAAGACTGCGATGGAGCTCCGTATGCCACGGCAAACTGGCTGACACTGACGGCGGCGGTGCACAAATGCTGCGCAGCTAGCGCCATTCGACGGCCAACACCGCGGTTCCTGGTGTGTCCGCTGTGCCGTGCGTGTGATCATTGCTTGTACAGCCCTCTCGCAGTGTCCGGAGCAAGTATGGTGGGTCTGACACACCGGTGTCAATGTGTTCTTTTTTCCATTTCCAGGAGTGTATTTTGGTACCTTTGGGAAACTGAAGAAACGACTTCAGTGTGTTCGTCGCCACGAAAATAAAACCTAATTCTCCTTCTCCATGACAACGCAAGGCCTCACAAAAGTCTACCCTCCTGAGAGTACCTCACAAAACTTCATTGGACTGTTCTTCCTCATGCCCCGTGCAGCCTGGATCTCGCACCTTCCGACTTCCATCTGTTTGGCCCAATGAAGGACGCACTCCGCGGGTAGCAGCATGTGGATGATGGGAAGGTTATTGACGCATCAAGACGTTGGCCTCGACGTCGACCAGTAGAGTGGTACCATGCGGCCATACAGGCCTTCCCAGTAAGGTGGCGTGAGCCCGTCGTATTGAACGGACATTATGTTGGTTTTACAGCCAAAAGAGTGGAGAAACCGGCCGTTGTCACCGAGCGATTCTAGGCGCTTCTGTCCGCAACCGCGCTGATGCTACGGTCGCAGCTTCGAATCCTGCCTCGGGCATGGATGTGTGTGATGTCCTTATGTTAGTTAGGTTTAAGTAGTTCTAAGTCTAGGGTACTGATGACCTCAGATGTTAAGTTCCATAGTGCTCAGGGCCATTTGATCCATTTTTGAAGAGTGGAGAATAACATTGTGTATTGGAATCTTGAATAAAATCAATCTGCTTTCAGAAAAAAAAGCCGTTGCATTACGTATTGAACGCCTCACTTACACATCCACAAACAGTAATTCGTCAACTTAAGGGGTATGATGAGGCGCCCACGACGCATTGTAAACATATATGCGCTATGATTGTCGGAAAGGAGGCTGCAGTTAGCTACATAATAACGTAAGGTGACGAGTCTTAAATTACAAATAAACTAACGAGCCGAAACATTGTGACCTCCTGCTTAACGCGTTGGTTCATCTTTGTTATTCATTACAGCAGTGATTCTGCGCAGCATGGATTCGACAACTGCTTGGTAGTTTTCGGGGTGTGTGTGACATCACTTTGTGAGCATACAGTACCCTAACATATGAGAGGTGTCCAGGAAATAAGTCCCGATCGGTCGCGAAAATACGAAGTTTCGCACAGATGTGTTGTGCAGTGGTTTCTAGTATGCCTGTCGATCTCATTACGTTGCACTTTGCAGTTCTGAGTGCACGTAAAGGTGCCTAGAAAATGGTGCCCCGCAAAACATGAGTGGCTGCATAGAGATTTCGCCTGATTTCATGCGACCCCACATAACGTTACTGTCATGCGTTTCCTTCTTCATAACAATTCTCGGGTGCACACAGCAGGGCCAATGAAGACGCACGGGCAGCATTTTCGATGGGAAGTGTTTGTCTCCCTCAGATGTTCCTTTCTACGCACATGAACCGCTGGCTACGAAGACAACATTTTTCCGAAAACAACATTTTCCCGCAGACGACGAACTGCAGGCCAACGTAGAGAAGTGGCGAAAAGCACAGGCGTCTGCCTGTTATGACGAGGTTTCTGGGAAGTCGGTACAAGTGCTATGACAGTTGTCTAAGTCGGAGCGGCAGCTATGTGCAGAGGTAGCTAAATGTTTCAAATGAAATATTTCTGATTTTCATTGTGGTTTCCAGTTGGCGACCTACTGGAACTTACTTTCTGGACAATCCTCGTGTAAGTATGGCTCGGATTAAACAGCGGAAGATGCAACCATTTATGATCTGGAAGATATGTAAATATGACCTTAAAAATAAAAAATGACTTCCTATAAGTTTAGTTAAAAACTTTCTTATTGATTTTTTAATAAACTGTGTAATACAAAATTCACTTCTGAACAAATTGTGAGTATAGTACTTACTTTTTGCAATGTTTGAAGCAAATTAGCATTTATTTTTGAAATGTCTACATGTATATCTGAAAAACACCCAGTACAGTGAAAACAGTAACACCTACCCACCCAGTGAAATCATGATTTCACTACTGCGCACCACTCGTTTAAAGTGTTCCAAATTAGCTAATAAATCATGTCAGACTTATATTTCTCGAGAGTTTCAATGGATCACAAGGTACGTTATCACGTTAGTTGCCGCTGAGTATAGTTTTGTACCTGGAGAAACTCCTCTACTCAACACAGGATGTTACAGTAGCGTGTTTGAAGGCTGCATCTCACTACAGACCAGCTTTGACTCATTGCCTTCAAATTCAGTGGAGTTGCCAGAAAGATTGTCTCTAATTTTGCACTTTGTAGGATATCCAGGATTTCTCTAGAGAATACTTTTCAATTAATTGTTCACTTTGTCAGCCACATAAACACGACCCCGACCCAACTCACTCTACCGATGTTGCACAATATCCAGGGCGTCACGCAGTTGGATACCAGCACATGTCCGATAGAACACAACACCTGTTATACGGATGTACTCTGTAGGTTTCCTACCTTCAACTAACGAAGCAAAAGCAGACTGTCAAAAGAACATTGCTACAAACTCTCAAAATTCCTTTTACAAGGCAGAAAATGTTCTCCCATATAATAGTTTCACGCGTCAACAGTTAAAAAAGTTGTCGGAAACAGAGTTTGAACGCGGGACTCTTGATACAACGACCTCACGCTGTAAAAACTCACCTATGCAAGAGTTTCAAAACAATCGCTCACATACACGCTTTTCCCGTGTTCTATAGTTCTGGTATTACTTTTATTACGGTTTACGAATGTTCTACTGGACGACAGCACACAGCACGAACTAAATCTGTGTTTTGGTTGATACTCTACCGACACACAACGTTTGGTACTGATATGAGTGTCTCTCATCTGGAGGTTTGAGTGTCAGAAGCAAGACAGAAACCCCATCGTGTAAGAACAGGCTGATGGGGGAGGGGCAGTGAATTTCTGCACCCGTAGCGGAAATTTCACATAGATTTTCTTGCCACAGGAAATGAATTGGTTCACAACAGGGTAAACTGATGGCACCTCTTCTGCAACGCTGTGTAACGCACGAGCAAGGCAATACCTGTTGCACACCGTAATGGGGTAGACAATCTGAAACCCCTTGGCTGCTTAACTACGTATGAAGCACCATCTGTTACTAGCAGCACAACGTTGTCTCCGTTCGCACCATCCGGCGCCTCTAGCTTCACAGACTTGTCAAATAAAACGGCAATTTTCGTGTTAATTACTCCATCGAGAGCTACAAGCGTTAGGAGGAACATTTCTCCAGGCCCGTCAACTTTTAGAACACTAACAACAACATTTGCAACCAACTCCCATCCGCAGGGTTTTTTTTCATCTGCCGACATTGAAACTTTTGGTCATCGGCACTAATTCGTGTTTTGTTAAGCACCTTCTCGTATCACACGGATAAATAGTTCATTCTCTAGACTCATCAGGAACTGGATGTTCTGTGTGTTTCTCTAAAATCTGACTGAAACATGATTTTTCAGCTTCTACAATAGGAAGTTGCAAGTCATCATCATCTCACACAAGTCGTTGAAGAATGATTGCACATTTGAAGATGGACCTGTCGTCATTTTCAGCACTTCTCATCACATAACTGCTGGTTTGGAGGAGTTACAATGTTGTTGCACATTAAAGCGCTTTTCTACACTAGCTTTACTTCACATAGTTTGCAAAATTATATTTCGCCGTCAGTACTGAAGAACTTCTCCCCAAAATCAAAAACAAAACCTCCCAACTTCATGCTGTTCCTGCACTTTATTTTCGGCATGTTGAACCAGACTGAGTTTGTATTCAGACTGAATAGTGTGACCACGTGTGTGATGTTTGTTACATCGGAAGCCCCTTTGTTGGCTTCGAGAGCATTTTATCGACCATAAGCAACTCTGAAATACGTCGGCGAACCGACTAGTATGTTGTGCCATTCTGGCTCTTCTCTCTGTCCATCTCCTCCTCTTTCCTTTTTCTGTCCATCTCCTGCTCTCTGTTCTCCATGTCCATCTACTCCTATTTGTCCATTTCCTCTTCCCCTCTGTCAAAAATGGTTCAAATGGCTCTGAGCACTATGCGACTTAACTTCTTGGGTCATCAGTCGCCTAGAACTTAGAACTAATTAAACCTAACTAACCTAAGGACATCACACACATCCATGCCCGAGGCAGGATTCGAACCTGCGACTGTAGCGGTCGCTCGGCTCGAGACTGTAGCGCCCAGAACCGCACGGCCACTCCGGCCGGCTTCCCCTCTGTCCCTGTCCATCTCCTCCCCCCTCTCTCTCTCTATCCACGTCTTCCTCCCCTACCTGTGTCAGTCACCTCATCTCATCTCTCTGTTCATCTCCTCCACCCCCATTCTCTCTCCACGTTGTCATCCCCACCACAATAGAACGCTGGTGGTTCTTACCCCCACCGTATTCCTTTCTAGATACTTGTACCAAATTTGGTTGAAATCGTTCCAGGCGTGTAGGATGAGTTTTTTACCTATTAACTTGCCCGAATACTCACATTTCAAACATATCTGACATGTATTCAACATATTTCACAACTATTTGTACACATATTACACTTACAGTTTTATTTTCATGCAGCTCAATGTTTATGACGTAACATCTCCTAAACGATATGTTATACAATGATACAATTTTACAGGTACGTCCAGTGGTATGTGTGGCTACTGTCTGTGGTATTTGTTGTGAATAGAGTTAGTAGTAAAGAAGAGACTTAGTAGTAAAGAAGTAATAAGTTAAAAAGTCATGCATGATGCGCCAGTTTTTCACGCATCTCAGTATTCAACTTCATATCTCGTGAACTACAGCTATGTGTCGTACAATGATATATTTTTGTAGGTACATTCAGGACATATGTGATTACTGTCTGGAAATGTGTCGCGAATATGGTTAGGAGTAAAGAAGTAATAGAAGAAATAAATTAAAAGACCATACTTCATGCGGCAGTTTTACTGCACGAAGAGCGAAAATGTAGTAAGCGATAAAATTTTCTTCTTTCATCATTTTGTGGGGACTTTTCCCCTTTCATCATTTTGTGAGGGTTTTCATCGACAAAAAATTTTCTTAAAGTTTTAATATTATGTAAAAAGTGTGTTGGAAGTTAAAAAGTGCTCTTATTCTCAAATAGTGGATGTCCTTAGGTTAGTTAAGTTTAAGTAGTTCTAAGTCTAGGGGACTGATGACCTCAGATGTTAAGTCCCTAGTGCTTAGAGCCCATACGCTCAGGAAAATAGTGTACCTCCACAACAACTCTCCAATCGTCTCGCATCACATTTACCTGTATCACAACTTGCATGGTACTTTAGAAATATTTTTAATAAAATTAGTATACGATTTTCTTATCCATGACGATGAACTCGTAAGGAGGAGACGATTGTGTACGAACAGATATTTAAGAACCATAGCGAAGCTACTTAATACGTTCATTAAACCAACTAAATTACATGTCTCGTGGAATTAAAAATAAATCTGGTCAAAATGCGAAACATCAAACATCTTGTTGACCCAACCCCCACCAGCCCTCCTCCACCCGTCAACCGTTTATACGTAGGTGTATATAAAAAAACTATCTCCATTACAAATTTCATCAAATTCGTCCAGCCGTTTCATTTGGAGCCATGACGTGAAACTTCCGGTCGAAGTGGTTCCATAGATTCTCGAATGGGTTTAAATCCGGGGAGCTGGTGGTCAGGGGAGTACTGTAAGTTCATCCTGGTGCTCTTTGAACCACTCACATACACTGCGAGCCGTGTGACACGTTGCATTGTCGTGCGGGTAGATGCTATAATGCCGAGAAAAAACAAATTGCATGTCGGGATGAACATAGTCCCCAAGGATAGATGCATACTTGTGTTGATTCACTGTGCCTTCCACAATGAATCCCACCCGGGAATGCCACGACAACATTCTCAAGACCATAACGCTCCCAACTCCTGCCTGGACCCTTTCGACGACTGCTGCTGGGCCGCACACCCCAAAGGATCATAGAACGTAATTCATCTGAAAAGGCCACCTGTCGGCACTTAGTGAACGTCCAGTTGCGGTATTGGCGTGCAATTTTCAGCCTTCTTTGTCAATGAACATGGGCGTATGAAACAGGAGCCTGCTGCAGAGGGCCATACGCAACAACTTTCGCTGTATCGTCGTTGAGGAGATACTGTTGGTAGCTGCTTGGTTCATCTGGGAGATCAGTTGCTCAAATGTTGCACGTCTATTCGCGCGTAGCCTTCGTTCACCCCTGTTATCTATACCCCCTGGTGTACCACAATTGCCTCGTTGCAGGTTTTGTAAAGCGCCATTTTGACATGCAAGGTGTACTTTAACCCAGTGGCACGTGAACAGTTTTCAGGTTTTGCATAGCGCCATTTTGGCGTGCACGGTGTACTTTATAACCCAGTGGCACGTGAACAGTTTACGAACGTAGTCGTTTCGGAGATGTTTCCGGCGTTGACCAAGAGGCCAATGATCATGCTCATTTGGACGTCAGATAAATCGCTCCGTTTCTGTATTACGACTGCTGCTTCACTATTCACGTTTCCCTGACACGCTTTATATACCGTCCACTGCTACTGCTGCCATCTGCCGTCTATGAGTGGTTATTTCACGTTGACGTCGAACATAGTTGGCGGTCACATTAACGTGAGTTATACGATTCACTACACTCTAGATGTGTGACAGGGGTATGAATATCTTGACAGTTTATTTCTTTGGAAGAAAGTTTGTTGATGGCATTATTATTTGTGCTACTCTAATTACTGTGAAGGTAAAAACATCGGTAAACAATAGTCCAAATTAATCGAAAGATGATGATTCATTGGAAGAATCCTTAGGAAAGGTAGCCCTCTCACGAAGGAGTTAGCTTACAAAGCCCTCGTTCGGTCGATACAGCTGAGTCAGTCTGGGACCTATACTACGAGGGCAGTTCAATAAGTAATGAAACACATTTTTTTTCTCGGCCAATTTTGGTTGAAAAAACCGGAAATTTCTTGTGGAATATTTTCAAACATTCCCGCTTCGTCTCGTATAGTTTCATTGACTTCCGACAGGTGGCAGCCCTGTACGGAGCTGTTAAAATGGCGTCTGTAACGGATGTGCGTTGCAAACAACGGGCAGTGATCGAGTTTCTTTTGGCGGAAAACCAGGGCATCTCAGATATTCATAGGCGCTTGTAGAATGTCTACGGTGATCTGGCAGTGGACAAAAGCACGGTGAGTCGTTGGGCAAAGCGTGTGTCATCATCGCCGCAAGGTCAAGCAAGACTGTCTGATCTCCCGCGTGCGGGCCGGCCGTGCACAGCTGTGACTCCTGCAATGGCGGAGCGTACGAACACACTCGTTCGAGATGATCGACGGATCACCATCAAACTACTCAGTGCTCAACTTGACATCTCTGTTGGTAGTGCTGTCACAATTGTTCGCCAGTTGGGATATTCAAAGGTTTGTTCCCGCTGGGTCCCTCGTTGTCTAACCGAACACCATAAAGAGCAAAGGAGAACCATCTGTGCGGAATTGCTTGCTCGTCATGTGGCTGAGGGTGACAATTTCTTGTCAAAGATTGTTACAGGCGATGAAACATGGGTTCATCACTTCGAACCTGAAACAAAACGGCAATCAATGGAGTGGCGCCACACCCACTCCCCTACCAAGAAAAAGTTTAAAGCCATACCCTCAGCCGGTAAAGTCATGGTTACAGTCTTCTGGGACGCTGAAGGGGTTATTCTGTTCGATGACCTTCCCCACGGTCAAACGATCAACTCTGAAGTGTATTGTGCTACTCTTCAGAAATTGAAGAAACGACTTCAGCGTGTTCGTAGGCACAAAAATCAGAACGAACTTCTCCTTCTTCATGACAACGCAAGACCTCACACAAGTCTTCGCACCCGAGAGGAGCTCACAAAACTTCAGTGGACTGTTCTTCCTCATGCACCCTATAGCCCCGATCTCGCACCGTCGGATTTCCATATGTTTGGCCCAATGAAGGACGCAATCCGTGGGACGCACTACGCGGATGATGAAGAAGTTATTGATGCAGTACGACGTTGGCTCCGACATCGACCAGTGGAATGATACCGTGCAGGCATACAGGCCCTCATTTCAAGGTGGCGTAAGGCCGTAGCATTGAATGGAGATTACGTTGAAAAATAGTGTTGTATATATGACGGTAGTATCTGTTCGCGAAAGAACAGTTACCGTGGATGACCATGCAGCTTTGCTAGAAATGAAATGATAATTAAATAGACACCCTAGCTGCATACTGGCGTTGATGTACTTCATGAAGTACATCAACGCCAGTATGCAAATAGTGTTGTGTAGCTAAAAAATTGGGGAATAACCTGGTGTATTTCAATGCTGAATAAAACAACCCCTGTTTCAGAAAAAAAAATGTGTTGCATTACTTATTGAACTGCCCTCGTAGATACGACTGACAGAGAAAATGGAGCAGATACAAGCGTCATAGGAAAGCGTCACGGAGATGCTCATCCAACTCTGTTGACAGACGATACGATACAGGCGTTGTGGGTTACGGTATTGTTTACCTATGTATACCTCGCATAAAGACTCTGCAGTATTATTTAGACTCAGCTCTCAGGGGAGTGGGGAACTGCAGTGATGAACGAAGGACCCTCTGCCACACACCATGAGGCGGCTTGCGGAGTATGTAGCTAAACTAAGATGTAGAAACTCGGAGAATGTGTAGATGGATCCTTCAGCAATGAGTGAATAAGACTACAGAGAGAAGTGGCTAGAAATATGCCGTAGTCCTGGCTCATCCAATTACATTAAAATTTTGGGTTTTAGTGAAGTATTTTTGAACGTGGTTTAATTTGCACAACGTGGATAATAAAAACAGAGAAAACTTTCTGTCCCTGTGAATTTGGTCCTTGGTTTTTCTTCTGCTTCTAAGAATCCAGAAACAGTATTAGCTCCCGCATTTTCTGATTGATGTAGTACGAGTTCGTTGTATAGGATCATAAAATGTAGTGAACAAGGAAATTTTTATTCTGATATTGCTTTATAATAGTGTTGAAGTGGTAAGTGCGGTAGGAAGATTGCACACAACTGCCGAGCCGCAGCACGGCTCTGACTTAACGAATTTTTGTCACCTCTCACCACTTGCCCACAGAATTCTGACTCTGTAGTCAGTGACAGTGTGCGACGTTCGTGTTTTTTGGAAGGCTCCGGACAGATTTCAACTGACCACGCTCGACGAAGTGCTAGTGTTCTTTTCACGACTTCTCTACCTCTTTTCAGTATTACGGGGATATATTTCATTCTTGGAGGTATTATTAGGCTGTGGCTATAGATTGCTACTGTATTTACGTATTATAGACTAAATTCAATTTTAGATTGTTTGACAACGTTGGCGTATTACACAACGTGGTCACTCACACATGACTTGAATAAATTCAATTTACGCAAGAATATAAGTTCTAATGTATTTTCTTTAGATTCCCCCTCGAGACACATGTGGTTGCTCCTTATATATGTTCACGTGCGTCAGTGAAATTAGGTCCACGTAAGTACCTTTATAGGTATCGACAAGCTACGAGGGAAGTGCATACTAGAATCACGCAGCATTTACGAGTGAAAATAGGAACCTTTTAAACAAATTTCACTTTTGAGGGGATATTTAACTGCAACATTCTGCACAGTATCCTCTGTTGCATGAAATGTCCGCTAGGTATGCAGGAGAACCCCTGTGAAATTTGGAAGAGGGTAAGATACTGCTGCCCGCATCTCGTGGTCGTGCGGTAGCGTTCTCGCTTCACACGCCCGGGTTCCCGGGTTCGATTCCCGGCGGGGTCAGGGATTTTCTCTGCCTCGTGATGGCTGGGTGTTGTGTGCTGTCCTTAGGTTAGTTAGGTTTAAGTAGTTCTAAGTTCTAGGGGACTTATGACCACAGCAGTTGAGTCCCATAGTGCTCAGAGCCATTAAGATACTGCTGGAAGTGAAGCTGTGAGGGAGTATCCTGATTCGTGGCTGGATTGCTCAGTCGTCAGAGTAGATACCCACAAAGGGCGAAGGTTCCGGGTTTGACTCCCAGTCCGGCACACAGTTTCTATCTGCCAGAAGTTTTCAGATTAGGAGACACTTAGCTGCAGAGTGAATAGTCATTGTGGAAGAAATGTTAATTTTCAGTGGCTAGTGTAGGCGAACGAGAAGGAATGTGGTTTTATCGTGGCTGTAAGAACACTAAGCTACTGTGCGAGTCACCGTAGCGAGTGCTCTCTCCACTCCCCATTCATCTTATTACTTTTCACGATACCCGAAAATGAAGCTAATTTAGGGATAGCCCTAGTGTTTATTCTTGTCCGGGCGAATGCGGGGGTGGAGGGAACGAGAAGGTGCGAGGCACGAGTAGGAGGGCAGAAGCGTGTGCGGGCCGGGTGGTGGTGGTGGAGGTCGATCGGCGCAGCTCTCGCCGCTGGTCCGGCGCGCTATTGATTCGCTGCGGCCTCGCCAGACGTGTGGCGTGTCCCAGCATCTTCCGCACGCTCCACCAAAAACAGATCGGGACAGGCGCCGCGGTCAGCCAGCAACCGACGACAGCACACTCTCATGTGCCGATTCAAAAACTTTTTCTCACGCAGACGACATTACACTTGAATACTGGAGAGCAACACGATGGTATGACGAGTCTCATTCCAGTAGTTTCCTCAAATAACTTAGAGTCAGTGTGGGGATGATAAGCACATCGGACAATAAATTAGTCACTAAATTTGATAATGGCTTCAGTTCGAAGCGAGTCCACAACTTTCTTCAGGTATGTTTTGCCCACATGAAAGTACACAATGATGATTCGAAAACGTAGCTGCGAGTATGTTGGTTTCCCTCGCTATTCCAAGCAGTCACAGCTATTTCATATTGAGAGATTTTTCCGCGCCAGTGGCCAGGGTGCCTATTTGTTCGTCAAACGAGGGACATACGTGTGCAGCCCTGTGAACACTACCGTTCGCGTCTTCAAAGATGGGGGTGTCCTCAGCACACTAATCATGAAGATGTAAAGCAAAGCGTAACATTTGGTTACCGAGAATCTTGAAATAAATATCATAGTTCATGTTCTTGGTAATCAAAATGAGTGGACTAAAGTCACAGTACGAAAAACACCCCCAAAACATCACAGAACTTCCTGCAACCTCGGCTACACTTTCCACACATTACGAGTTAGTTCTTTCACTACCATTGGGACATAGTTTGTCCAGCGATAGGTCGTCAGAGAACCAATGGGAATTAGCTACATGCTGTTACAATGTACCATGTGTCAAATTGCTTTGTGCAGAAACTGTTCCACGTCGTATCACAAGTAGGAGGACCTGTAGACAACTGTAGCCTTTGTCTATTTGACTGCCGCTGACGATGCATTGTGAAGAAAAGGGCCCTTATAAAAGCTAATCAATCTCCTGCCAAACGACATTCAAACTAAACAGTAACAATCCCTCAGACTAACACTTACGAATGGTGCAGGGTGATTTCCTAAGTGAAGAAAGGTAATTATTATAAATAATGGACTACCTCAGGCGTCAGTATTATCCCCTATACCTTTCAACATTTGTATTTCTGAGATACCAGAAACCAGCACGAAGAAGTTTGGATATTCTGACGATCTAGCACTTGCGGTTGACCACAGAGTTCAACGGTGCTGAAACCACTCTGATGAGCTCAACGAAATACATAAATATTTCACCTTGTGGAGACTGATACCCAGTCCCTGTAAAACCGAAGTCAGCAGTTTCTACGTAAACAACAAAGCTACACATTATGAACTGGCTCAATGCTTCCGTACCAGCGTCACCCAAATTATCTTGGAACGTCTCTTGACAGGACGCTATCCTTCAGGAAGAATCTAGACAAAACATGTTGGAAATTAAGCACACGAAACAACCTTATCCAGAAACAATGCAACGCTAACTGGGGAGCATCATCAGATACACTTCGAACTTTGGCATTCAGTTTAGTGTTTTCTACGGCTGAATAGTGTGCTCCGGTGTGGTTGAACAGTCCTCATGTAAACAGGATAGACACTCAGCTCAGTACAACTATGAGAATCATGTCCGGTTGCATAAAAACTACTCTCCTATTCTGACTTCCAACACTCAGCCACATAGCTCCTCCTTTGTTAATCAGACAAGAATTCCCGCGAAAGAATATTCTGAATAATCTTCAACTTCCCATCCATGAAGATATTCCCGATTTGGAAACAAACCGACTTTCTTCCAGAAACCTACCTCTGCGATTGGTCCAGCAGGTTGCTGAGAGCAACTTTACCATTGGCAGCAAATGGCGTGAAATCTGGACAACGAATGCTGCACCTGAAGTGCGATATCTTATTGATTCTCAACAGAGATCCAAAAGTATTGATCTCTCCTTGACACGAGTGGATGAATGTCAACCGCATCCCAAGGGGCACGACTGTGTGCGCACAACCTGCACAAATGGGGTAAGCAGCCCACCCCAAGCTCTGATTGTGGAGCACAGAACCAAACAACCTCGCAAATTGTCGAGCAGTACAAATTGAGAGCTTACCTGAGTGACGAAGACACCTCTTTCATGGTCACATTATCAAGCTTTAACTGGGTAGGGAGACTGGACATTAGAATATAATACCAGTTTTTAATATACTATCTATATTTATCTCTATTTATGTATATTTATGATTTGTTGACCGCATTTCATGTGTAATGCTATACAATAAATAAATAAATAAATAACAGCCTCTTACTTACGAAATTGTGAAGGCTTTCGTGGCCACTTGTTGACAAATTGCCTATTGGCTTCTGTCTCGGGTTCTTCGGCCGACGTTCGTCTAATGATTTTACTGACGTTTCGCCAGAACGAGTGGCTGGCATTGTCAAAGCTTCACCCTCCATTGCAAGCCCTCGGACGTTGTTTCGCGAGGCACATATAGTCTGCGGCCGCGAGATCGGCTCCAGTTCACCTCCGGCAATGGAGGGTGAAGCTTTGACAATGCCAACCACTCGTGCTGGCGAAACGTCAGTAAAATCATTAGATGAACGTCGGCGGAAGAACCCGAGACAGAAGCCAATAGGCAATTAGCCTCTTACTTGTTACACACTATCTACAACGCTCCAAAGTGGCCACTGTGCTATTATAAGGGGGAGGGGCAGTGAATAATGGTTTCTTTGTGAACATACCTTTGGAAAGGCCACAGGCGTTTAATATCCTCAACGTATTTAACCAGTTCAAACAGATCCCCATCTCTGTGAGCCTGATGTCTACGATGCGCTAAATCCACCCTTTATTTCATCGAAACAAGTAAAAATTGACTTCAAGCTTAAATAGTCAAAGACTGGCAGAAAATCGACGAAAGTCATAATGGATTGCTAAGCGGTCTAGGAAGTCGACTTCTTCCTTGAGCGCCGTCTGCTTACAGATGGTTGGCGATCACTATGGAGTGTTCTTCTCTATTCTTTGCTACTGTAATGGATGTGACAGTATCAGGGGCGTCGCACCACTCTTGACTATTCGGTAATCGTGAATCTCTTCTCCGGTCACCCATCGTTTTTCTCATTCATTTCTTTCAGTCATGAGTTTCATGAAACTGTCATTTTTCCTTCAGAAGAACTATGTATGTTGCCTTCCTGTATTTGATGACGATTATGAGTTTATGATTTTTACGAGAACGATGAAGTTTCTAATCATTGGTCACATGATTTACCCATGGCACCTTTATCATCCGTCGGTGCATCCATATTTCAAACGTCTTCAGATTGTATCTGGATGAATTTTCGAACTCTAAGGTTCTGCTCTGCAGGCAGAAAATTATTTAACTCCAGGAGGTTGCACGAGACATCAAAACAAATATTTTTCTCTAATGTCATATTCACGTATGAGGATTCTTTAAACCGTAAAAAGAAATTTCTGGATGAAAATTAACTAAACGAACAAATTCTGGGAGGTTGCATGCGACACTGAAAACACTTTCCCTACTGCGTTTTCCTGTGAGGCACCATTTCATGAGCACGTCAGACGTTACTTACAGTGGATAAAAAGTAAAGTAAACAATTTTTGATTCTTTATTACCAAGAGACAACAAGATTAACATAACACAATTACTTCAATTACAGAAGATGTTCATAAATGTCTCCATGTCTTGTCTGTTAGAAAGAAACGCAGTGAAAACTGAATAATAATGAATTTCTGTACCAAGTTCATAAAATGGTTTGTCTAATGGATTTACGGTCGCCAGACTGTCTAGGCAGAGAAATGGTTAAGTTTCAGAAAAGTGGAAGAAGTAATTTTGGCCTATTTTCCTGCTGTTCCCTGACTTAATTTCGCATTACATGTAGCTTCTCTGGATACGGTCCTGAGAAAGACATGGGAATCTTTTAGCTATTACATCCATATACATATATAGTTTCGATCTAGAAAGGTCATGAGTTTTTAATCATCACTATGTGCTGAAAAAATTTGGTAAGGGAAAATTCTATGTTTGCATTTTGTACAACCAACAAATTAAGTACTTAAATATTCTAATAGTATACGATATTTAAATTTATTACGACACTTTGTTTATCCAGTTATCTTAACAAATGATCTGTCAAAAGCCAAGGTAGATTGAGGTCACTCAATATTGTCATTCACTATTTTTATACAACCCTACTTCAGTGTTACTGAGCCACAGCTCTTTGTACTTTACTGAATTTCATTTACAACTGCAAGAACTTTATCTTTATCTTATTCAAATCTTATTTACTCACTTCCACTTTACTTATTGTCACAAAGAGAGTACTAATATTAAAATCGTGAAATTTGCCTGAAAAGGTCTACTTTAGTATTTAAGCAAAATTTAACTTCACCAATTCTTTTACCTTCACTTTAAAAGTTAGTTCACAACAATTATTTTCAAACATTTATTCAGAGATGAAAATTATTGCTCATAGATACTGAATAAAGCACTTCATATATGTTTATGACAGGTTTACTCGGAATAATCAAACACCTGGAAAGGACCCTATGTAGATGAATGATTAGGAATAAAATAACAGGGTGAATCAAATTTTGTGTTTAACACAAAAATTATTCAAAAAAAGTTAATTTTGAATTAATGGTTCACGGTTCTACAATTCTAATTATACATTTCATAATCTGTTGGCTGTAGTGGTTGAGTGTAGCGGGTAGTAACGGTGCTACTCCACCCATGGTACTGCGTGCAAGTTTATTGAAGTATGGACTACTTAATTATTCTTGGCGTCGTTTTAACGTCCATAACATAGTCCAACAACTTGTACCAAAGCTGTAATAATTCAGCAGGCGTCATCGGCGGCTATTTTGCAACAATTTCCATGCAAGGCATTGCGTACTCCGTCCGAGTCTTGCCTCTTTCACTGCTGCTTATAGACTCTCCTCTCCTTCCCTCTCGCTCTACGGGTAGCGCACCAAAAACCCAAGCCACCTTTTACGCTTCCCACAGTAACTTCAGTAGAGTACAAAAGCACCCAATCTTTTACACAACACATATCAAAATGGTTCAAATGGCTCTGAGCACTATGGGACTCAACTGCTGTGGTCATAAGTCCCCTAGAACTTAGAACTACTTAAACCTAACTAACCTAAGAACAGCACACAACACCCAGCCATCACGAGGCAGAGAAAATCCCTGACCCCGCCGGGAATCGAACCCGGGAACCCGGGCGTGGGAAGCGAGAACGCTACCGCACGACCACGAGATGCGGGCACACAACACATATCCTCCACATTTTGTACAAATGACAATTTGCAGAAATATATAAAATTATATACACGAACATTTTCATTTCATTAATCCATGGCAAAATATTGTTTAGTGAATTATACATTTCACATATTCCTTTAAATAAGTTACAAACATACATTAGCAAAGCACTCTAACATCACATATATCACATTTTCCATATAGTCTTTGCATATCACAGTTATATAATGACAAATTTTAAAGGCAAAAAAAGTTTATAAATTAGATGACTGATTGAATAATAGTGTTATATGCGTGTCTCTCGCCACACCAAAAAAGCCCAGAATAGGCCATGGTGCAGGATCACTTCTGTCAATCCACTATCCTGGAAACTACTGGTTCAAGAATCAACGCACAGGAGCCTGATATATGCCGGCACCCCATCATGCTGGGGGCAAATGTGCAGCCTTGTAGCGAGTGGCACGTCATCCAGCAATCCCGGAAATGCTTTGACGAGGAAATTGCAATAGTGACTGCCATTTTATGGCCTAGGTAGGAAATATGCCCAAATAAATAGTCACCAACAATACCAGCTGATACAATCCACGCAAATCAACACTTGATGAGAGCGAGTAAATTTGGCAGGTGGATTAAACTCACTCCAAACGTGTGAATTATGGGTGCAGAAGACCCCATCGCTATGTAGCAAGCACCAACCACATCAGCGCTCCAATAGTACACAGATACTGCGCTGGGTAGAGAGGTAAAATTAAATGCGAATGTGAAACAGCTACTACAACTGAAGAACGAAGTGTGCCCTCTACCGATGCAACAGAACCGTTAGAACAAGAAATCAGTCGTTACAACTGAATGGGCCTCTACCAGTTAGAATAATGCTCCGCGGAAATTATGACGTTAGAGAAAAATATTTGTTTTGGTATTCCGTGCAGCCTCCCAGTTTGTCGGTTTAAATAATTTTCACTCTGTACAGAGAAGTTTACAATCATCCAACGTGTGGTGACTGGCGATTTCATATCGGATGTTTGCTTTTTAGAAATGCTGGCCGCGCAGTGTCAATTCTAATTTTAGCGTCTTCAGCTTGATCCCATTTTTCTCCTAGACAGCATTAAAACTATTTGATTCCCGAGTATCTCCCAAGATGACACTCACGTTACCTATTTTCTCCTTCCTAATGGACATAATAATATTTTTTACTTTCCATATTAAGTCTAAAACCTAATTCTGTAAACAATGAGATGAACATCTTTGATGTTATCAGTGAATATCGCAGTTAACGGATGTAGCTGAAGTGAATAGCACTGATCTTTATTCTTTTCTCGACGCCATCCAATATTTATTGAAAAGTAACTTTAGATTATTAATTTAAGAGTATCCTTGTTTGACATCGTTTAGTGTTCCGTTGTCATCCGAAACGGTGTTTGCAACATCAGATTGAATCGTTTGACCCACACCCAGAGGATCGCACTGATGCCAGATGGTATTTAGATCTCCGCTATACCTAAACTAGGTTCAAATGGCTCTGGGCACTATGGAACTTAACGTCCTAGGTCATCAGTCCCCTAGAACTTAGAACTACTTAAACCTAACTAACCTAAGGACATCACACACATCCATGCCCGATGCAGGATTCGAACATGCGACCGTAGCGCTCGCGCGGTTCCAGACTGAAGCGCCTAGAACCGCTCGGCCACAACGGCCGGCACCTAAACTAGGGTCCTTCGTGGTGTAAAATACATCAGCTCGATTGGTGTGTTTCTTAAATGTTCTAATCCTAGAAACAAGTACTGTGACAGCTAAAATGAGCCGCGCGGGTGTAGCCGACCGGTCTTTGGCGCTGCAGTTACGGACTGTGCGCCTGGGCCCGGCGGCGGTTCGAGTTCTCCCTCGGGCATGGGTGTGTGTGTTTGTCTTAGGATAATTTAGGTTAAGTAGTGTGTAAGCTTAGGGACTGATGGCCTTAGCAGTTAAGTCCCATAAGATTTCACACACATCTGAACATTTTTACCATGGAATTAATTTATTACCCAAAAAGTGGAAAAATGTTGTAACTGCCAAAGGTCATTACGTTCAGTAAATTGTCTTATACCATTCTATTAACAGCGAGAATTATTTCAAGTACCCAATATTTCGTAAATGGTGCGTGGTCATCGTCAAGGGTGCTCATACTTGGGGGCAAGGGTGGCCCACCCGCTTCCCCCTCCCCCCATCCCCCCCCCACCCCGTAGCTCTCACGGAGAGACAAAAATATAGTCATGTGTTTCTCTTCCAAGAAAATTACTTAAAAAGTCGGTAATACGAACTTTTTTAACAGGATCGGAATTGGAAATTTTTATGGCTACTTACAACTCGTCTTCCAAAATATTAAAAATACGCCATACCACCAGGTCTAGCCCAGTTCCCCCTACAGTCTACCATATGGGCGCCCTTAGGCTTAGTAACCATGTGTTGACGACCAACTTACTCCATTGAACGATTTCTGGTTACTGTAAAAGAATTCAAAAAGTTTCCGCTCGATGGCCGTACAGTACGGAAAGGGTATGCCAATGAAACAATATCACCCTGATAATTTTGGCAATCGTTCCACCGACGCACCAGATTGAAGATACCCATTTGGTAAAACACCGTGTCCTGTTGCCTGAAGAATCCATAAACGCGTGCTGCGCATCCTCGCCTGATAGGAATCGTCGACCGTTCAAGGGCTGTTTTAAGGGACTGAAGGTGTGATAATGACATTGGAAAAGATCAGGACTATTGACTGAGTGCTCGATTGTCTCCTACGTGAACTGGGTGGCCATTCAGATCGACCGACGTCTTACGTCGAATCGCGACCAGCACGTAACTTGGCGTACCATTTCACAATACTGGTTTCTACAGACTTACTACCTCATATATATAGTTCATTCTCAGATGGATGTCTGACGGTGTTTGTCCTTCGGCAGCCTAGAACACCATGTTATTCGTGTTTAACGTTTCCGCATTTACCGTAAGCCCGTCGGAAAAACACAAATGCCTTGCTTACATGTCGGTGCTTATATACATGCTTCGGTGTGCACTGATTGAGAATGTAGGCAAAAATGTGGATAACGCAAGCTGAATTGATATGACGCTGAGCAGACTTTGATTGATCAAACCTACTGAAGTTTCTCAACATAGGTGCAGCTGAGAGCAAGTGGCAATTGAGATCTGTACGCCCTGACAATGCCAGAATGGCAGTATGTTACCCTGGGTCAGGGGTGGGCAATTGTTTTGGCTCGGGGGCCACATTTTAGACACAGAAGTTAGCGGAGGGCCGCACCTTATAAACCTTTCACTCCTAATGCCGTATATATACTGGCGGTATATATATATATATATATATATATATATATATATATATATATATATATGGTGTCCCAGCTATCTTGTCCACCCAAAATATCTCTGGAACAGTAACAGCTATTGGAAAACGACTTTCACCGGTATCAATGTAGAGCTGGGTTCCATGAATGTACATACTTGGAAACATTCTAAAACGAAAGCATATGTGTTTTTTAACACAAACTTATGTTCTTTTAAATGGACCTCCTATATTTTTTCTTCAGCAATCCATAGCATGACAAAGCACATAAACAATGGCTTTGATTGCATCGCAATATTCCCATTACATCCCGAGATATTAAGACGCGAAGTTGACGCTTGAAACACCCGACATGCGCTGCTAGCGCAAGTCCTGAGGCTCAGGCGTGAACCCCATGCTGCCCGTAATCCCGATGTGATTGACATGCGTAATCACACTTCCATACTTATCAAGAGGTCCGAAACGAATAATACGGTCTGCTGCCATCCTGCTGCGATTACGGGCAGCATGGGGTTCACGCCTGAGCCTCAGGGCGTGCGCTAGCAGCGCATGTCGGGTGTTTCAAGCGTCAACTTCGCGTCTTAATATCTCGGGATGTAATGGGAATATTGCGATGCAATCAACGCCATTGTGTATGTGCTTTGTTATGCTATGGATTGCTGAAGAAAAAATATAGGAGGTCCATTTAAAAAAAACATAAGTTTGTGTTAAAAAACACATATGCTTTCGTTTTAGAATGTTTCCAAATATATACATTCATGGGCCCCAGCCCTACATTGATACCGGTGAAAGTCGTTTTCCAATAGCTGTTATTGTTCCAGAGATATTTTGGGTGGACAAGATAGCTGGGACACCCTGTATATATATAAATTTTGGGAATACTGCACACACACACACACACACACACACACACACACATACACACACATTATATATATATATGTGTGTGTGTGTGTGTATGTGTGCGTGTGTGTGTGTGTGTGTGTGTGTGTGTGTGTGTGTGTGTGTGTGTGTGTGTTGTGTGTGTGTGCAGTATTCCCAAAATTTTTATGAAAATGCAAGTTTTCTTTATTTCTAATGACATATCACACACAGAGTTGCAATTTCGGGTGTAGCAGTGAAAGCGTTAAAATGCGTTGATTAGTTAGCTTTGCATTTCATAAAAGGTATCATAAAAATCATTAGATATAAATGAAAGAGTCAGAAGCAAAGGGGTATAAGTATACTTCTTATAGTTTTGATAAGACTAAAGTCAGTTGTACCTCTTTCCTTCTGACATCCTCAAATAAGATAGTTATGTTCAATTTCATTTATTTTGCTAATTTAATGTCATCTCCTTGTACATTAAATTTTAAAAGAAGTTTAATGGGACAAATGCATCCTATCTCAATTTTGCACAATTTTTTTGAAATCAGGAGTCAGACTGCTAGTTGATATTCTCATCACAGCCTGCAAATTACTGTCTGTATTTGCTCTTGTTGAATTTCAAGCAAGAAAAACTTTGTTCACATATCCCATAATCCACAGCGCCCACATGCAGCTAGGTTGGTTGCGTGACTGTAGAGACTTCTGTCAGTGGTACGCACTACCAAGTAGCGCAGACGCTCGCGGAATATTTTAGTCACGCGGGGAAGGGAAATTTTGTCTCTCCTATGATTTTTGTAAATGTCTTGGCGGGCCACACAAAACCCCTCCGCGGGCCACATGTGGCCCGCGGGCCGCTATTTGCCCACCCCTGCCCTGTGTAGTTCGTGCGGCAACCTGACTTGCAGATGGCGAGATGTGTGCAGCTGAGGTGAGATGTGGAGGCGGCACCAGTGAATCGATCGCGGCCACGAAAGAAATGCAAAAATCTCACGGTGTAGCGATCAGGCAGACGGATCGTAATTTACTCTCTACCAGAGCCCTGAAATCATGGTAGATTTCAGTGTGTGACACACCCGTTCGCTGGTCGTACCAAGGACCAATTTGGCTCACTTATACGAGAGAGCGCACAAGGATACCAAACGTAAAAAAAAAAGCACCGAATAAGTGTGCCCTCGGCAAATGAGTAGTCCGAGACGTTTGAAGTCACACTGTCGATACAGAAAGAACTTCACTGTAGGCCCCCCAATCTAAACTACTCGCATGTGAAGTGAGTCTCATGACAGCTCCCAAGCACCAACCAACCACACATGCAAGGGCTTCGGCCAGAAGTGCTTACCAGTCCAAAGTCCCGAACCCGAGTGCTTCGCACCTCTGAAGGAAAAAAATTCCGTTTTCCTGGAAAGTGTACGATGACACCACCTTCACCCCATCTTGAGCCAATCACAGGGCTCTAGAGGCGATAAATGTCCCCTCCTACACGACAGCACAAACTCATGTCGAACCAGGGCAAGAATTAAGAAACGTGCATCTCTGAAAAAAAAAAAGAAACCGCCAATTACTGGCTTTTTTAAGTTTTCGCAGAGGGGGAAGATGATTTTTTCCCATGGTAACAAGTGAACAGATGCAATCTCAAAGATTTTTATCTATATCGCCTTTGCCTTGGAGCTTGTTAGTCCTAGCTATGAGGTGTAATAAAGATTCTATCTCTAAACGTTTCTCAGACGCCAGAGTTTTCTTATACAACCGAGGCGGCCAAGGGAAGTGGTTCTATGGGATATTTACGCTATCAGCGAACACGAAAACATGTGAACTTTTTTTACGTGTGGCCCTGTGCACAATGCCCGGTTTACGACTCCACTGTGTAGCACGTTCCTTTAGACCGTCGCCCCAGCCCAGGCTTCTGCTGGCGCTGCAGCTGGTAGCTTGGCATTGTTTTGCTGGAGTCCTATCTCAATGAGGGGCTGCCCTGTCTACCCTGTACGGCTGTGGGCCTGACTGGCAAGTTTTACCAAGGGATGGGCTCGGTGCCAATTGCTTTCAACTCGTAACAAGCCGTTTCTACAAGCTAAGATTCAAAAAATACCTCATTCTTTTAGTGCCCTACCAGGCTCCATCAACGTCTGCTCAGGCCATCGCTCAAGGTGCGTCAGGTTATAATAAAATCTTTAATAATTTTCTGTATGCAAAAAATAGGTGAGAGAGTAACATGTCCCCGCTCAGTGTTCTGATACGAAATGTGCTGCAGTGAGGATCGCACGTAGATGGAAATTTGTCCGCTAAGTCCACAGCATTGCTAAAATGTTTAAAGCTTGTTTGGATGCATAGCAATGGAGTATATGGTAGTGTGTCTTCAATGTAGTCAGAAACACTATCGGTATGTGCATTTTGGTTTAAATATCAGTAAATTCTATAGCGTTTAAATAGTCATTATAGTCAGAGGTGTATTTATTATCACTTCCTTGAGTCTGTATATTCAACATTAGTCGCATCTGTTTTCGTAATCAATTCTAGTCAGATGCACTTATGTAATCAGTATCAGTCAAACTTGCTTCTTTATTCAGCAAAAGTCATAGTGCGTATGTATTGATGATGGATCAGTTGCATTTGAAGATTCACTTTGTTCAAATAAGAATAGATCATTTCCAGTCATTCACATACACAACTACCATTTCAGAGACCTTTCAACCAACGACCTAACTATGGTCGAATGTAGTTTAATAGAAGCAAATATTTAAGGCGAGACAGGATATCGGAAGTACAGCGAACATAGTGGTACAACAGCTGTCAGTCAGTCAAGAAATACTCCGGCTTACAGATGAAAGACGAAAATACAATAATTCTAAGGAACAGAGAGAAAATCAGTGGTACTGCTTGCTTAAGAGTGAAGTTGACAGAAATTACAATCAGACTAAATGAAAGTGGAAGAGAGAGATATGTAAAGAGACAATTAACAAGAGAAAAAAATGATATTTAGGTAGATTATACGTGCTTCCTACAAGCCATAAGTAAACTGTTAATCCACAAGATGCAATGTTCAACAATAATTACAGCAGCAAAAAATGATAGCTACATAACAGTAATATATTGGAGAACTTGTACGAAGGAAAACTGTCCCGAAGGGTGATAGAAGAAAAGGAAGGGAAAGTAATAAAGAAGAAATGTACAGTGTAGTAAACCATTAGGGTCAAAATTATCCACGTTGTAGAGGTTCCTAAAGTGAGAAGTTTAAGATAAGGCACTAATTCTCGGAAATGAATATTTAGTTTTTTTTGTTGACAAAAAGCAACAGCTTAAGCTCAACTCGGAAACGAATATTTAGTTTCTTATTTACATAAAGGAACAGCTTAAACTCATAGAAACTGTTCAATATGACATTTGCCTATCTCAGGATATGTGTTACATCCTCATCCAGGGAAGGAAAAAACTGAGTTCAGATTCATTTGTCTCCATTGCTTGCACAACGTTGATAATACTAGCGGTGTAGTTGTTGCTTCAGTAGTAACTTCCACAATATGGGCTACACATTTCACGTGTAAGTTGAAGGGTGTTTACTGATGATACTATAAAAGATAGGCTCTTCCAATTCTGCTGTTTAAGCAGTTCTTTGTTGAGAACCTTGGCAAGTTCCCTGAGCCTTGCACTGCTCGATTTCCCGTAAGCTTCTGCCCACGATGAAAAATTACTTCCAGGTAGTATAATAATTGTTGCAAATCTTTTCCCCGTACATTCGTGCAGTTTACCGGCAATACATATTATTGCACCGTACATTAACTGCACGTGTGCAGATTACTGTAACGAGTGGTGCTCCATGTCCGACAGTCAGTCATGAATTGTTCGCGTTGGTTAACTCCACCGTGGGCACATTAGAAGGGACTGTGTAATTTTTTTGCAAGGCAACGCCACCAAATTTTATGCGCCAGTCAGTTTTTCTGTTATAAAACACAAGCAATCTACAAGCACGAAATTCACACACATTAATCCTTCAAGGCCCTCTACCGTTCGAAATACACTTTTCTGGCCATTGTTCCTGGTTTCGAAACATGCTGTTTACAATCCTCTAGCGGCCGCATAATTTTGACCTAAATGTCTGGGACACCCTTTTTTTGATCTAGTAGTGCGATCATATTTTAAAAGAGCTTCGAATGATTGGAGCTTAAACACGTCGGCGGGATACTAAGGACAAGGCAATGCTAGTATCAGAAAGGAGAGAACGAGTGGGCACACATCTTGCTCATGAGTGGTTGAGTTACCACTCCTTCAAACGCCGGACTCCTTCCGGAACTGTTCATTGCTTCTTCATTCAAACCAAAAAGCCACAGTTGCCAATTAAAATTGTAGTTTTATTCATGCATTCAATTTTCATGTCATTATACGTTATTGCCTATTGTGTTGTTTATGCCGAGGACAGCACAGATACGGAATAAAATGTATAAATTCGGACAACATGTGTCGTCTTATTCCAGCCCACATCGACACATGTCATCCGAATTGCAATATTTTATTCAGCTACTCAAAAATGATTTTCACAACCATCGTGTCTTGCATAGTTGGTTTTTAAATGACTGGCAACCTCTTCCTGGCAAAATTGCTACGTAATGTAATGTTGCTGTGTAATGTAGGTAACAGGAAGCCTGCATTCTCAGCACATTTGAATGATGGGCGCTACATCTTCAGCGATGAATGTAACAACGTGGTGTCCTGTGCGCCACTGAGTCTGTCAACTTACCTCGATCTGTCAATTTAAGCTTAGACTGTGTTCACATTGCCAATCTGTTGGCGGTCTGCAGCTTCTGAAATTTAGTTTACTAGTGTAAGTAACCCAACATGCCCTGTGTTGAAGAAGCTATGCCCTATTGCAGATAAAGTTATGACGCCTGTGATGAATTGACAAAAGCTACCTAGCTGTAAAATCACCAATGACCACTAAAAGAGCAAGATACACCTTAGTAGCGCAACGAAAAGGGCAGTGGGAAGAGCATTAATAGATCGAAAACGAAGTAACGGGATAGCACGATTTATGTACCCAAATCATCACCGAACCACCGCCATGTTTCACTGTTGAGGCGAAAACTCGGCCAGAAGTTGGGAACAGTGTGAAACAAGACTCATCGGACCAAATGACTTTTTCTCATTGGTCAGTAGCCCAGGTTTTAAGGCTTCGGCACCACGTTTTCTACTTACGCTCATTTGCATCAGTGATGAGCTGATTTGGAATCCCAACTCGCTCAACAATCCCCTCTTTATGGAGGTCCCTTCCTGTTGTTTTGGTGGTGACGGGATTCTCGAGTGCGACATTCAGTTTTGCAGTGACTTTTCAATTCGATTTCCTTGGTTACGGAAGCATCCCCATGCGAGCACCGACAATTTGCCCATGTTCAATCTCACTTAGCTCCGACACAATACACTCACAACCACTATTTTACGGACTATAAGACACACTTTTCTCTTCGAAAACTTGGCTTTAAAATTCGGGTGCGTCTTATATTCGAAGTTAATATAAAAACTTCCAGTGTTTGATCTAAAATTCCCTCCAGTCTTAAAAATGGCCATATATTCGATGCCGCGGGAAACCTACCTCTTTCTGGCAACATTGGATTCAATTGGCAGCAGCAAAGCTCTGATGCGACGAACATGAGTTGTGCGGATTCACAAGCTTGATAATACTATCTCCCTCCGTCCCTTCATCACAAACCTAGAACATTGTCTACCTTATGATGTGTCATTGCAGTCTGCTGTGCCAATGACATGAATTAAAAATAATTTCTTTTACCGGTAACAGTAAAATATCTTTGTTAGTAGTTAGTTTCCTAGTGCAAAAAAATACAAGGTATTCGTATGATGCGGTGTATAAACTGAAAGTAGTAGCATATGCAGAAAAACAGGGAAACAGAGCATCTGTGCGACGTTTCGGGCGTCCACCAACAGAAAAAAACCATTCGCGACTGGTGGGCTACGAAGAAGAACTGAAAAAAATAAGGAAGACTAAATATGCAAATAGAGGACTGAATGCGAAAGGTAGAAAACTAGAAGATGACGTATTGAAGTGGATTCAAGGATACCGTCAAAATGGCATTAGAATTAATACAAAATTGATTCAAACACACTGTCGCAAGCTAGCGCTACAGTGGAACTTTACAGACTTTAAGGGTGAAACAGATTTATAAAGCCTCTTGGACTTAGTGTGGGAACCAAAATCAAAATATCTCATAAAATGCTACAAGAGTATGAAGATAAAATATTGTCTTTCCGTCTCTTTATTATTCAAATCGAAATAAAACCGGTGTGGAGCTAAGCCAAATAGCGAATATGGACGAGACTCCTTTGAAATTCGATGTGCCGAGTAACAGAACTGTTAGAACTGTTGCTATGAAAGGTGCTAAAGCTGTAACTACACTGAAGAGCCAAAGAAACTGGTACATCTGCCTAATATCGTGTAGCCCCCCCCCCCCCCCCAAGAGCACGCAGAAGTGCCTCAAAACTACGTGGTATGGACTCGACTAATGTGTGAAGTAGTGCTAGAGGGAAATGACATCATGAATCCTGCAGGGCTGTCCATAAATGTGTAAGAGTACGGAGGGGGGGGGGGGGAAGAAGAATCCTGCAGGGCTGTCCATAAATCTATAAGAGTACGGAGGGGGGGGGGGGCGAAGGTGGAGATCTGAACAGCACGTTGTGCAAGACATCGCAGATATATATAAGAAACTATCAGCCTAGACTGCGGTAATTAAACCAACCTTTACCTAGGTTTCAGCCCAAATAATTGAGCCTTTTTCAGAAGATATACCTGAATCTATAATTTGTCTAAGAGGGCATGGTCTAGAAATAAAACTGAAACAGCCTGATCTTCTGAAGAAGGCTCAATTATTTGGGCTGAAACCTAGGTAAAGGTTGGTTTCATTACCGCAATCGAGGCTGATAGTTTCTTATATATTACATTACCACGATTGATGACTGTACTGCAATGTTAAAAGTACAAAACATCCCAGATATGCTCAATAATGTTCATGTCTGGGGAGTTTGATGGCCAGCGGAATAGTTCAAACTGAGATGACTGTTCCTGCAGCCGCTCTGTAACAACTCTGAACTGTGGGATGTCGCATTGTCCTGCTGGAATTGCCCAAGTCTGTCGGAATGCACAATGGACTTGAATGGGTGCAGGTGATCAGACAGGATGCTTACTTACGTCTACCTGTCAGAGTCGCATCTAGATGTATCAGGGATCCCATATCATTCCAACTGCACACGCCCCATACCATTAGAGAGCCTCCACCAGCTTGAACAGTCCCCTGCTGACATGCAGGGTCCATGGATTCATGAGGTTGTCTCCGTACACGTATACGTCCATCCGCTCAATACACTTTGAAAAGAGACTCGTCCGACCACGCAACATGTTTCCACTCATCAACAATCCAATGTCGGTGTTGGCAGGTAGATCCAGGCGAGGCATACAGCCTTGTGTCGTGCAGTCATCAAGGGTGCAAGAGTGGGCCTTCGGCTCCGAAAGCCCATATCGATGATGGTTCGTTGAAAGGTTCGCTCGCTGACACTTGTCGATGGGCCAGCATTGGAATCTACAGCAGTTTGCAGAAGGGTTGCAGTTACGTCTGGCTGAACGATTCTTTTCAGTCGTCGTTGGCCTCGATCTTGCAGAATCTTTTTCCGGCCACAGCGATATCGGCGGTTTGATGTTTCGCGGATTCCTGATATTCACGGTACAGTCGTGAAATTGTCGTACGGGAAAATCCCGACTTTATCGCTGCCTCGGAGATGCTGTGTTCGATAGCTCATGCGTCGACTATAGCACCACGTTCAAACTCACTTAAGTCTTGATAACCTGCCAGTATAGCAGCAGTAACCGATCTAACAACTGCGCCAGACACTTGTTTCCTTATGCAGGCGTTTCCGACCGCAGCGCCGTATTCTACCTGTTTTCATATCTCTGTATTTGAATACGCATGCCTATACCAGTTTCGTTGGCGCTTCAGTGTATATGAAGTGGATAGCGATGACAACGAAGAAGAAGAGGACGAGGGAGGAAGAAGAATGAAAAGAAGAAGGAGAAGAAGAAAGTTCAGACGATGATTTTCAGGGATTTTAAAGGTCATTTCGGTTTTATATACTAATAATTTTTTTAGTTCACGGTAAATCATGACAGCCAAAACAGTTGCAGGATAAAGATTTATTAAAATTCTTGACCAAGGTTTCGGTATATATAAATATAACTTCATCAGAAGTAAAAAATCTTAATTTACATCCTGCAATGGAGATTAATAAAACAATTGTGCCAAAGGCGTCGTCAATAGTTAAGACATCATCTCCATTTGTACAACATGATCATGGACGCAGGGTCAATGCGAACACAGTTTAGCACCAGTACTTCGCCTATGAACTATCGTGACACTCTCGTGTACATGCTGTACAAATGGAGATGATGTCTTAACTATTGACGACGCTTTTGGCACAATTGTTTTATTAATCTCCATTGCAGGATGTAATTTTAGATTTTTTACTTCCGATGAAGGTATATTTATATATACCGAAACCTTGGTCAAGAATTTTAATAAATCTTTATCCTGCAACTGTTTTGGCTGTCATCATTTACCGTGAAGAGTTTCAACAGTTGCTGTTTCAGCCATGTTTAAAATCTTGAAATTTTTTAGTGTGGCTTTGGAATATACTAATCGAAATGGTAAAAATTTTATTAAAAAAACTGCGTAAAAATTAAGATGCATCTTATAATCCGTAACGTGTTATAATCTGTATAATACGGTGTTCTGACCATGACTGACACCAACAACCTATAGAAGACGTTCGCGGTCGATACAAGAGCACAACCTGCATTTGTCTTGAAGCATGCACTTCTCGCGGTGTTTCCATATTTTTGATCAACCCCTGTCCGTAGTGATTGTAGTGAAAGGGTTAAGTCAGTAATGCTAACCATCCTGTTAAGGAGACGGCCTTGAAGGACATTGTATCCCGTGGCCCACGGTTGGCTCGCACGCCTTCTGGACCCGAAGCGACGGCTGCTGCTTAGCCGTGTGTCGTATGTGCGAGTACCAGCGGCCGCCTAGCCGCCACAATGGGGCCGCCCCCGCGCCCATATCAAAACGCGATGATCGTCCCGGCGGGGCAGCTGCGCCGCGCCTAATCCCCAGACAACGGCCTCTCTTGTCCGGCCTACATATGCACAGCGGAGGCGGTGGCGCTGCATCCGGTGACGAACGGCTGGCCCGCTCTCTATTCTGCTACAAAGGCGCTACCTGAGGCAACAGTCGCGCCCGACATTTCGTACGCTTTTTTCCTCTTTCACTGTCTCACTCTTTCGTTCTTTCATCTGCGCCCGCCACCCTCGGCGGCGGTTTTGTGCGCCTCGATAAAGGCGCGGGAGGGGGAGTTCGGTGGGCGGCGGGAAGAGGCGACAATGGCGGGGATTAGGAGCGCCGCGGCCTCTAATTGAGACGCCCGTCTCCTCCTTCCCGCCCCCTCCACCCCCAACCCTTGCCCTCTTTCGTATCGCCTTGGCGGCACCGTTAAGCGAAAGGGAAGAAATGGGGAAGACTGGCAGCGAAAGAGCAGCAAAATTCAGCTTCGCTAACACGGGCAAAGAGGATTTTAGAGTATTCTTTTCTCTAGTTAATGCTCCTCGGGTATCATACAGGGTGGAACATTTTACTCCATAATGAGGAATAACTCGGGGAAATGAGATGCAGTTAGATGTCCTACATAAAAGTTGTAGGTGGCAAAGAGGGTCACTCATTGCTACTAATGGCCATAACCTTGAACGTTGTTTTCAAGGTGATCTGGAGGTGAACGTGATTTTTTTAAATGAAACCCTTAATACAACGCTTATAAAAAAGAACCATCTGATTTTTTAAAAAAATATATCTATTATGATATTTCAGATATGTGTGCGAACAACGTACTGTTGGCAAGAGCAAACTCTCGAGTTTTACATGGTTCCCGCTAGGTAGCAGCAGTGTGCGCCCAGTTCAGTCCAAGTAAAAATGGTGTTGGGATAACAGAAAGCGTTTTGTGTTCTACGTTTTGCGCAGTGCTGTTCAGTAATAACTGTTCAGTGTGACTTTCGTACTAGGTATGGTGCGGTTCCTACTACAGCACAGGATATTAAACGACGGTATGAAGAATTCCAAGAAACAGGTTGTTTATGTAAAGGCAAATTGCTGGGGCATCTCCAAGTGTCTGACAGACGTCGAACGGATCCGCCTTAGTTTCACAAGGAGTCCGCAGAAATCCGTTCGCTGTGCGGCACGACGGCTCAGCATGTCCCTGATGTCTGTCTGGCGTGTGTTGTGTCACTTCCCATGGCAACAAGCGAACAGATACAATCTTAAAGATCTTTATCTAAATCGCCTGTGCCTTGGAGCTTATTAGTCATAGCTTTGAGGTGGAATAAAGATTCTATCTCTAAAAGTTTTTCAGATGCTGGAGGTTCTTATACAACCGAGGTGGCTGATGGAAGTGGTTCACAGGCCTATTTGCAGTACCGGCGAACGTGAAAACTTGTGAACTTTTATAACGCATGGCTCTGCACACAATGCCCGGTTTTTGACCCCACTGTGTAGATGTGTTCCTTTAGACCGTTGCCCCCAGCCGAGGCTACTGCTGACGCCATGACAGGTAGCTTGGCATTGTCCTGCTGGAGACCTGTCTCGACGAGGGGCTGCCCTGTCTGTCCTGTATCACTGCGGGCCTGTCCGGCAAGATTTACTGAGGGATGGGCTCGCCACCAATTGCTTCCAACTCCCAACTTGCCATTTCTACCAGCTAAGAACCATAAAAATACCTTGTGCTTTTAGCGCCCTACCAGGCTCCATGAATGTCTGCTCAGGTCGTTAACCTTCTAGAGTCTCAGTCAAGGTGCGTCAGGTTGTAATAAAATCTTTAATGTGGAAAACAGGTGAGAGAGTAACTTGTCCTGTCTAACTGCCCTCTACCTGCCATTGATTTCTGCATGGGTAGTGTCTCACTTCAGTATTGCTTAGTGTGGCATGAACCAGAGGAAATCATTTAATATAGCAGCAGAATTTCACCCTTATAATATATATATATATATATATATATATATATATATATATATATATATATATCTGTGTGTGTGTGTGTGTGTGAAATAAGGTAACTTTGCCAATCAGGGTTGCCCATGGCTAAAACACATCCTAGCTTGACCTCGTTCATTCCAGATGTCATTCACTCACATGAAGCTGCAAGCCAGCAAGAGTACATGAAAAGTTTGCTGTGAGTAGTATGAATAATGTTAGACCAGGGGGTCATTGGGGATCTTATTGAAGCAGAAAGATGTTGGGTCTCAATGTGTCAGTGGAGTAGCAACGTGCGGGTATATGGGCCCTCCCAGTAAGGTGTAATAAGATCGTCTCATTGAATGGAGACTAAATGGAAAAATAGCGCTTCCTAGCCAAAAGAGTGAGGAGTAACATGGTGTATTGATGTCATAAATGATATCAACCTGCTTTCAGAAAGAAAAACGTGTTGCGTTATTTACTGAATGCCCCTCGTAAGTTTGTCTTTGTTCAATCTATGTTGTAAGAGAAATAGCGTGTTGCCACATTTCTCTGGAATCCAAACTGATGTTCTCCGAACGCTTATATCGGTCCTCTGAGTCTTCTGCAGATAATTTGTGTTAATTTAAGGGTCAGTCAAATGAAAAGTAGATAGATGGGAAAAAAGTGAGAAAAGTTTTATCATTTCAAAAGTAACAGCCGCAATTGTTAATACATTTATTCCACTGTGTCTTCATGGAAAAATGTTTGCGTTTACCTACGGAATCATGATTGTACCCAGGCGTGCACCTCTTCCTCCGAAGCAAATCGACTGCCACGAATGTCTTTCTTGAGGACTCCAAAAAATATGGAAATCATACGGGGACTCTATAGAGGATGCATGAGGGCATCCCTGCGAAATTTCTGCAGCGTTCTCGAAACAACCTTGGTAAAATGTGGACGGACATTTTTCCATGAAGGCACTGATAATGTTGTGTCTTAGTGGGATAAATGCATTAACAGTTAGGGCGATTAATTTTTCTCCATCTGTCTCGTTTTAATTTGACTGTCTCTTATAATTTGCCATCATGACTCGTTAACCTGATGGTTCGGTAATATTCACGCTCGCCAGTGTTGGCGCTTAGCTTTTTCACATAAATAGAGTAGGTTGCCTTTATCCAATCTGAACAGTACTCAAAAATATTTGTTCAAGTAATTTATCTTTTTTTCCAAATTTGCATATACAGGTAAATACAACAAAATAACTGAAATAATTGTCTGCAGTACCCAGGACACCACGAAACAAATTTTAAGTGCTTCAAGTCATTAGGAACGTCCTTTACATTTCCTTCAACGTAATGCAACTAGCTCTAGCAAGTGAACTGCGAAGAATTTTCCATTACACGTATTATTTCCGTGCTTCACGTACCGCTCCTATTAAAGCAGTGAGATGCTGGGAGATGATGGGATCGTGTTTGGTACCCATTAGATCCATTTACCCACCTGCGGTTTATGTAAGCAACTCGGCGTTGACGGGGTCATTTCTTAATCGAGACCGCCAGTAATTCTTCTCGATTGCCTGCGTAATGCGTACAGAGATGTTCCGTGTCGAGCGATCTCCGTGATAACGGGGCATTAGATGCTAGAGCCAGTAATGAAGCAATAATCTAGTACGGAAAGAGGTTCTAGTTAGCAATTACGCACCGCGATACTAGTAGATTGGTGTACTTCAAGCAGGGAAAGCGATGGAGATGGAGTAAATCCGTACAGTTTTGGTGAGGAGAAAGGAGTACTTACGACAAAACTGCTTTTGTAGGTAATTTACTTGTTGCTAATGTAGCATTTCCCTAATGATGAAGCAGACAATTTATATAGAAAGTAACATGATCTGAAGTCGCAAGGTACACGTAAGACGAGCAACAAGCTCAAAGAAGAAAATGAATATTTGCTTCACTTTACTAATGTGCTGCATAACGTTAGGACAAATTCGCTTCGAGCCGTCCATTATGGCATAATAACTGCAAGTGTGTTGTCATTAGCTGAACATTTAATGAAGAAATAATTAAAAATATTGTGAGAATAAACCAACAACTACAAGTAGGTGAGATAACTAGAAGCTCTTGCAACTTTTGCAATATGTTATCATCTCTAAAAAGCCGACATTTGCTTGGCTTTCGTACAGTGAACCCATTCAAATATGAAGAGGTCCACTCGAGAATTTGGCATGAGTCGATAAGAGGCGATACTTGAAACAAAATTTATTTATTTATTTCTTGAAGTGTCATTTGGAGCAGCCACCAAATGTAACTGGACACGTCAAAATTATGGGAACAAATTAACGCAGAAATATACTTTACGATTTTTCAGATGTGTCCCAATATGCTCCAGCCGATAATGAAACAAAAGCTGTGTTCGTGGAAGTTGGTTCAGCTTAACGTATACTGACAAGTCAGAAAATTAGGATCACCTTCTTAACAGAGTGTGTCGATCCACCTTTAGAACGCAATACAGCTGCGACTCCGCGTGGCATGGACTGGACAAGTCGTTGGCAGATTTTCAGACGCATGAGATACCAGATGTCTACGCACAGACTACGTAATTCCCGAAAATTACGGGCAGGTGGTTTGTGGAAGCAGACCTGGCGTCCAGTGTCGTTCCAGGTGCGTTCCATCCGGTTCACATCCGGTGAAATTACTGATCAAGACATCCACGTCAGTTCACTGAACCGCCGGGTTAGCCGAGCGCACTAACGCACTGTTTCCTGGACTCGGGTAGGCGCGCTCCGGATCGAATCCACCCGGCGGATTAACGACGAGGAACGGTGTGCCGGCCAGCCTGGATGTGGTTTTAGGCGGTTTTCCACATCCCCCTAGGTGAATACCGGGCTGGTCCCCACGTCCCGCCTCAGTTACACGGATCGCAGACATCTGCTCACTTTCGCACTATTCCATGGATTACACTAGTCGCCGGCCGCGGTGGTCTCGCGGTTCTAGGCGCTCAGTTCGGAACCGAGCGACTGCTACGGTCGCAGGTTCGAATCCTGCTTCGGGCATGGATGTGTGTGATGTCCTTAGGTTAGTTAGGTTTAAGTAGTTCTAAGTTCTAGGGGACTGATGACCATAGATGTTAAGTCCCATAGTGCTCAGAGCCATTTGAACCATTTTTTTACACTAGTCGCAGACAGTTGGGGCGCACTAATTCCTTCCCGGGGGGTGCGGGGTGGCGACAGGAAGGACATCCGGCCACCCCTTCAACTAACATTGCCACATCCAATTAACCATGCCGACCCTGCGTATCTGCGGGAACAACGGCACAAGCAAAAGAAAGAAAGAAAAGGAAGACATCCACGTCAGTTGACTATCATGCTCCTCGGTTCTGGTCTTGCCGCACGGGGAGCTGTCCTACAGGAAGGTGGAATCACTGTCGGGAATGACATCAACCATGAAGGGATACAAGCTGGCGCAATAATGTACACTTCGTGCCTTGTGGTCCTGCCCTGCCATGTGTGGAGCTGCTGTCGAAGACACGCTCTCTGGCACGATCTGACTAAAAGAACACGGCACGTGCCATAACGCGGTTTCCCAGAAACTTCATTCAGTGGGAGAGGGATCAAAATAAACCAACACGTGTCTCGGCTTCTCTGTAGATACTCGACTATTTCTGACAAGGGAACCTCCCCATCGCACCCCCCTCAGATTTAGTTATAATTTGGCACAGTGGATAGGCCTTGAAAAACTGAACACAGATCAATCGAGAAAACAGGAAGAAGTTGTGTGGAACTATGAAAAAATAAGCAAAATATACTAACTGAGTAGTCCATGGGCAACATAGGCAACATCAAGGCTGAAATGGGTACGGGCGCGCCGTGGTCCCGTGGTTAGTGTGAACAGCTGCGAAGCGAGAGGTCCTTGGTTCAAGTCTTCCCTCGACTGAAAATTTTACTTTCTTTACTTTCGCTAAGTTATGATCTGTCCGTTCGTTCATTGACGTCTCTGTTCACTGTAATAAGTTTTGTGTCTGTGTTTTGCGACCGCACCGCAAAACCGTGCGATTAGTAGACGAAAGGACGTGCCTTTCCAATGGGAACCGAAAACATTTGATCGCAAGGTCATAGGTCAACCGATTCCTCCACAGGAAAACACGTCTGATATATTCTACACGACACTGACAGCATGTGCGTCACATGACAGGAATATGTTGTCGACCCACCTAACTTGCACACTTGGCGAATGGGAAAAAAGATTCTTCTACCTTGCCCGATTTAAGTTTTCTTGTGGATGTGGTAATCACTTCCAAAAAATTGATGAAAACATAAGAGTGTGTCACATAAACTTCAACAAATGAATGCAACAGTTTCACAGTCGCACAGTTTTCTCTGTGCTCTGTCAAAACATATGTTTTTAAGGTTTTCAAATTTTTCCGTGTGTAGACCGTCAAATCCTGCATATGTCCAAGCAAATCTGAACATGTCCTGGAATTTTGCACAGCGAAGTTGATTATGTGTGAGTGCCTGAACTCTGATAATTGTCTGAAAATAAAAAAAAATTTCCTCCCGAGGGAAGACTTGAACCAAGAACCTCTCGGTCCGCAGCTGCTGACGCTAACCACGGGACCACGGCGCTCTTGTGCTCACATCGTCCTTGACGTTGCTTATGTTTCGTATAGAATGCTTAGTTTGTATATTTTGCTTTTTTTCATAGTTCCACACAATTTCTTCCTGTTTTCTCGATTGATCTGTGTTCAGTTTTTCAAGGTCTATCGACTGTGCCAACTTATAACTGAATCTGAGGGGGGTGCGATGGGGAGGTTTCCTTGTGAGAAAACGACCGTCGTTCGAAACCTGATTTTGTTTTCATTTCATTAATTTTATATTTTTTTAAAAAAATTATCCGCCCATTTCCGTATAAGGTTACTACACGAATGTTTCTGGTCAAGTTAGGAGATGCAAGGTCGTTGCATCAACTGTAATAGTATAATTGGATTTCACAGTGTCAAACATTTATTATACAATAATTGAAGTCAGCTGATAGGTATGCCTGCTTAAAGGAAGTCCCTCTAATTAAGAGCTCGCCTTCCAAGGATATAACGTTGCCAAGTAGAGAAGAAAATAGCATATTTCATCAAAATATAAGAGGTATTAGAGATAAAGTTAGAGAACTGCTTATAGATGTTGACTCTGAAATTATTGGTATATCAGAGCACCACTTAAATAATTTGACAATTCAGAGGCTTCCTTTACCGAGATACAGATTAGATGGCTGTTTCTCAAGGTGTTCCTTGCAGGGTGGGGGAGTGGCTACGTACGTAAAAAACAGTATTCCATTTGAGTCCATAGACGTATTACGACACTCCACTGAACAGATATTTGAATGTTGTGTAGGGGCAGCTGAATTTAGTGAAAGTAAACTTCTAATTGTTGTTGTTTACAGGTCCCCTAACTACGACTTCAGAGCATTTCTGCTCAAGCTAGAGAGGGTTTTTGATTAGCTTTGTAGGAAGTACCAGAAATTAGTTGTACGTGGTGACTTCAATATTAATTTTGTATATGATGGTGCAAGAAAAAATATGTTGATAGATCTCCTAAATTCATATGATCTGACGCAGACTGTATTTTTGCAACTAGGGTGCAGGGGAACAATAGCACAGCCATAGACAATATTTTTATTCATTCTTCATTACTAGAAGGGCGTTCTGTTAGTAAAAGCGTGAATGGCCTTTCAGATCATGATGCACAAATTTTAACACTAAAAGACTTTTGTTCTCAAACCAATGTCATATTTAATTACGATCTAAGTAGGAAAGTTAATCCAACAGCAATAGAGAGTTTTTTAAACCTTGTCAAGGAACAAGAGTGGCAGGATGTTTATAGTGCCGATAACATAGATGATAAATACAATGATTTCCTTAACGCATTTATCATGCTCTTTGAGAGTTTGTTTCCATTAGCACGTTCTAAATGGGGTACTAGCAGTAATAGGCAGCCCGGATGGCTGACTAGTGGGATAAGAATATCTTGTAGAACAAAGCGGGAATTATATCAAAATGTTAGAAGTAGTCACAATCAGGCTGCAGTAGCCCATTACAAACAGTACTGTAAGGTGCTTAAAAATGGTGTTAGAAAGGTAAAGAGTATGTGGTATGCAAATAGAATAGGTAACTGACAGGATAAAATTAAAACCATATGGTCAGTTGTGAAGGAAGTGTCTGGTCAGCAGCTCAAGCTCGACGATATAGTCAGTTCGCAGTAAAAATATTTCTGTTACTGATAAATCAGATATATGTACAGTATTTAACAATCATTTTCTGAGCATTGCTGGTGAATTAAATAAAAATTTATTTTCTACAGGAAATCAAAGAACTTTCTTGGCAAATACCTTTCCGAGATTGATGTCTGAAATACACCTTTGTGCAGACAAGAGGGAGATTGAGTCAATAATTAAATCACTGAAGACCAAGGACTCTCATGATTATGATGGAGTGTCTAGCAGAATATTAAAGTACTGCGCTGCACATGTTAGCCACATGTATTTGGCCATATTTGTAATTTTTCCTTTAGGAATGGTCAGTTTCCTGAGCGATTAAAGTAATCAGTAGTAAAGCCGCTTTATAAAAAGGGAGAAAGGGATAATGTAGATAATTTTAGACCTATTTCTATGCCATAAGAATTTGAAAAAGTTATTGCAAAGGCTGTGTATGTAAGGATAGTTGATCATTTTATATCACACGATTTGCTATCAAATGTACAGTTCGGCTTTAGAAGTCGTTTAACAACTGAAAATGGTATATCCTCTTTTCTCTGTGAGGTACTGGATGGGCTAAACAAAAGGATTCGAACGCTTGGCATATTTTTTGATTTAACTAAGGCATTTGATTGTGTTGATCACAAAATATTGCTCCAGAAGTTGGACCATTACGGACTACAGGGAGTAGCTAACAAAGGTTCACCTCTTACTTTAGCAACAGGCAGCAAAAGGTCATTATTCACAATATTGATAACGACTGTGATGTGGGGTCTGAGTGGGGTACCCTCAAGTGGGAGGGGGAGGGGGGGTGTGCCCCAGGGATCAATGTTGGGGCCACTCTCGTTCCTTATTTATATGAATGATATGCCGTTAGTATTACAGGTAACTCTAAAATATTTCGATTTGCTGATGCCACTAGCTTGGTAGTAAAGGATGTTGTGTGTAACATCGGCTCGGTTTCAAATAGTGCAGTACATGACCTAAGTTCATGGCTTGTAGAAAATAAACTAACGCTAAACCACAGTAAGACTCAGTTTTTACAGACCTCTTAATTTTACAGAACGGGCATATGATTAGTGAAACTGAACAGTTCAAATTTCTAGGTGTTCAGATAGATAGTAAGCTGTCGTGGAAAGCCCACGGTCAGGATCTTGTGCAAAGACTTAATACTGCCAATTTTACTATTCGAACGGTATCAGAAGTGAGTGGTCGTTCGGCACGAAAATTAGTCTACTTTGGTTATTTTAATTCGCGTATGTCGTGTGGTATTATATTTTGGGGTAACTCTTCCCATTCTAAAAGGATATTTTTGGATCAGAAACGGCGGTTCGGGCAATAAGTGGTGAAAGTTGTCGAACCTCTTGTCGGCTGTTCACGAGTCTGGGTATTTCGACATTGGCCTCTCAATATATATATTCCTTACTGTCATTTCTTGTTAACAATATTGGCTTACTCATAGGAATAAGCAGCTTTCACTCGGTTAATACTCGGCAGAAATCAAACCTGCATTTGGATCTGACTTCCTTAGCTCTTGTGCAGAACGGTGTGCAGTATGCTGCTGCATCCATTTTCAATAAGCTACCACCCGAATTCAAAAATCTTTGCAGTAATCCATGCGCTTTTAAATCGAAACTGAAGAGTTTCCTCATGGGTCACTCCTTCTATTCTGTCGAGGAGTTCCTTGAAAAATTAAGCTGATTCTTATAGTATTGTTGACTGCGTTTACTTAAACTTATGGACTGACTTTTTTCGGGTTCATAAACATTTATTTTTATCTGTTATTACTTTTATGTTGTAATTTCATGTACTGACACGTTCCATGACCTTGGAGATTTGCTCCTGAGTTTGGTCCTACGGAACTTGACGTGTAAATAAATAAATATAATACAATATATGTGTTTGTATGGTATTTTCAGGGGTTACATTCTTTTTTAAATTCTCATATTCTTGTAACAATTTTTACGTTAATTTATATATTTTATTCTTCCGTTTGTTCTTCAGGAAGATTTGGTCCATTCCTTTGGATGATACCAAAAGTAGAAACACTCTAAACATAGAAATTTCGAACACCACGAGCATCGTGGTAAGGCAGGTCTGACACAGCGACATATATTCATATTAGCGCCTCCATAAAAGAAACGTCGTTAACATCGCTGAAGATTTCACTCGTTGGCAACAACTTCGCGACAAACCACGCAATAAGATTCCTTTTACGAAAACTTGCTCTTGCAGTTGATTATGAGTCAATATTCGATACAGGAATTTCACCGAAAACAATGTCAAATGATTTTCTCATTCATTTATTTTAATTTACTTTAATTTTTAAATTCATCCACCAAGCATACAGTTAGTAGACGAATGAGAACTAAGTTATTTCAGTATACATGGGAAAGCATCATCTACGGACATGGGTAGATAAATGAACAACAAAAATAAAAATAAGAAACGTGTTTTGAACACGGGGCCCACAAATATCAAGCTGCGACGCTAGCCACTGTGCCACATCTTCGGTTGTACCAATTACTCGCTAAAAGGCACACAAAGTTTCTCGAAAACTTTGACCGTCGTTTTCTCTGAGAGGGCGGAGTATCTACGGATAAGCAGAGATACGTGTTCGCTTTTTTGACACCTCTTCCACTGAGCGAAGTTTCTGGGAAATCGTGTTATGGCACTTGCCGCGTTCTCCACGTAGCAGTATGGGCCGCCTCTAGCGTTTGTGGTGAGGTTGCCTCGTTGCGTAGAGTTACGTACTGTATGTATATGTTGTGACACACTTTCCTTCGCTCCGTCATGGGCAGGAGAGTCGAGTTGCACACTGTTCAGTATTCACCTAAGTAGCAGAAATACTTCGACTCTTTTGCTCAGATTTCCGATTCTGTGGTTACTGACATGTTGAATGTAGAAGGCTTGTTTCTTGTTGTAGGGACCGGCAAGCCCGGCGTCTGCGTGGTTTCACAGTGGATTTAGTGCGTGTTTGTGTCCCTAGTCAATCACGTATCATGAGCACGGAAATGGGTTTTGGCATTATTGTGAGTGCAGTGTCAGGTGGTTAGGGATACGTGTTGTGTTTGTTTAGTAAGCGAAGAGCGTGGTGGATTAGTCATTAAATTTGTTGCCTGATGTTGTTCATCATTTATTGTGTGTGTGTTTCGGGTGTATTTAGACACCACGTCCAGAGTAATCGCTTTGTCTAGCTTTGCTAGATTTCCGCAGTGGCAAGCCGTTCCTAATAGTGAAACGTTCCCTTGGAAAAATTATGAATGACTGTGCTGGTAAACTTCTACGTTAAATGAAATAGGAACAGTTGAGTAAAACTCAACGTCCTCAGACAGTCTTCTCTTTAGTTATTCTGATCGTCACTAAACTGACACACAATATTTTTAGCGCAACGCAATCTGACTTTCAATAATCCCTACAAAAGAACGGCCCTGACTAACAATAACCTATACCTTTCATGAATCACTTACCTCACAAAAATTTTCGCTACTCGAACTACTGCAACACAGCGAGCGGCAATACTGCCAGCTTAGTAAAAGATTCTAACTACTGAAGGCACTAATTACTGATAGGCAAAGTCAGCAAATGAAAGATTTTGATAGAGAACAAACAATGTATTTACCTTAATAGTGTTCAAAAGTCATAATATATTTATCAGTTCATGACATCCAGTCTTAAAAATTTCCTTTTTCTGACGGACACCCGTCCACATCGTCCGCTCTCAAAACTCTGGCCTCTCTCTTCACACATCCACCACTGCTGGTGGATCACCTCCAACTGCCCAACGCTACGCGCTGTTCACATCCAACTGCCCAGCACTACACTAGCGAATATTCCAACAATGGAATGAGTCCAACCAGCCACAGACTGCACACAGCGCAGTCAGCGATTTTCATACAGAGCACTGCGTGGTGTTACCAACACAAAACGCTGAACAGCCTACTTACAATAGGACACTTAAGTTCACTGTGCGTGGGAAACGTCTGGAGGTTTAACCATAGATAGCTTATTTTCTGATGCTTGGTACTCTCAGTTGTACACTGGCATCTCTTTTGCGCAATCTGGTGAAATCCGTTATTGGATTTCTGTAGCAGTGGTTGCATCATTAACTTAGTGAGTTCAGTCATGTGCAACGAAATCTGTACTGAGTTAGATACTAGGCAGTATGTTTCTGGAAATGGTAGCGTTTTGAATTGTTTCACTCCACTGTCACATGCCTTAGTAACTTACTTTCGAAATGTGACAGTATCAGCTACCTTCGGTTATATTCTGTCAGCAGCAGGTTAGTGTTCGTTTCCCGCCGCAGGTCCCGGCAAGCTGTTGTCTGAGTGGATGTCTTCGGTATTACTTTTGTGAGATATAAAGTGATGTATTTATTTATTTATTTCTCACGTTCTGGGAAATTGGTTTTGGCTCCATAGTGAGTGGTTCCACAATGGCCTGTGGTCGGTGACTGCGGCATGTGTCGTGTTTGTTGCATATGAACAATTTGTTTGTCTGGTGTCTCACGTTAGCTATTGTGTTTTGAGATATTTGTGGCATTGAGTTGAATCTCTCACTGATTCCGGATCTCAGCGGTATGATACGGGTAGTGAATTTACTGACGAGGAAATAAATTTTGCACGTCATTCGAGAGGAACGGCCGGTAAGAGTCGTCCGTATACTGTGTAGAATCTTGACTGATTATAGTTGAAGTAAGACTGGAGGCATTAATGTGGATTAGATTGTCAGTCAGTGACGTTGTACGAGGACATATGGTTTCCGAGAGCCGTATCCAAGAGAGCAACAGATTTGAGTGGTTATGTTTTGTTAATCTGTCTTAATCTTGTCGATTGACTGTTTATTGAACGAAATGTGCACATTTTGTTATGTCGTTGCCTTCTGCTGCTGCTCTGTTTGCCACAGTATTCTCATCGTGTTTGTGGTATTACTTTTATATTGAACATATGTCTGCTCATTTATTTTATGTTGTCGTCGTGTTTTGATCAGTAATTGGCTTTAGTTTTGCTGTTGTGTATTTTGGTTGTTCTAAGGAACGACGTCCTTGTTGGTCTGTTTTTTGAACCGTTCGTGTACTTGCTGGTTCCGTTTATTCCACAGACTTGCGCATATTATGTTGTGCTCTTGTGTTGCGTGTAGGGGACAACAAACGTGCATTCGTTGTTCAGCTTGTTCGCTTTGCTCAGTAGCTGTTCTGAGCTCTTATCAACAAAATCCTATAGCGAGAAGTGATAAATCAGTCTAAAGCGATGATTACTATTAAATGTGCCGCCGTATGCTAGTGTTATGTTTGTGTTGACGAGGCTAGTGGCTGTTTAGATATGAAGGGGCTACATCTCCGCTAGTGCCGACTAGCATATGAGGGTTATGAACGAATACTAGCTTACGATAGGTGCCTACTGGCATATTTGGAATTAGTGTTAGGATTCTTTAAAGTTAACGAATAGTAAGTGAGTACTCCAGCTAAGATAGTTTGGGTGTAGCTTGTGGAGCGGCTACTGCCGTGTCTGCTACTAAACTGTAGCGAATTTTAGTACTAACAGGGTACGTGGAACAGTCTGTAACTATTTTGTCGTGTCTGTTGTGTATGTAACTGTTTTGTTGTCAGTTTTGTTTCTTAACTGTAGTGCATGACGTCTTCCCATTTCATATTTTATGTCGTAAAAAATTTTCAACTCCTTTTTGATTGATTATTCAGTCTAGAATGTTGCTCCATGGAATTCTTTTACTTGGTGGTTCTGAAAGTAATCAGCCCGTGGTTTTAACTGAAGAGAGGCCACCTTGTCTATACAGAGCTCAGTTTCAGAGCTTTGGCTCACCATTGGCAGCTGAGGGTCGCGCCTCGTAGTTGCTACCGATGCCGTGTTCGTCGTGATGGCCAGGTCTCAAATCTGGCACCTGGCTCACTCCAGGCAGGTCGGGATCGCAAAACTTGCTGATCAAATATGGAATGGAAAACATAGAAAAAATCTTCGAAAAAGAAATTTGTTTCTGTCCAACCGCCCTCAGTCGTAAAACGCACTGCTTCAACCCACCCTCTCCCCTCAGCCACGTCCGCTGACGCCTCAAAGTCGTCTGCAGCTGCTATGGTGCCTACGATTATCACCACAGGTCCCATGAAGGCACGGGTGAATGTCCCTCATAATATATCATCAGCCTCACCGAACCGCATCCATGGCGCGGTGCATACTGCGCCGTTCGCCTGGACGACAGCGTATCCGGACACATCTATTGTCCTGGTGTAACAGGAACTGTGACTCGTCAGACCGCGCGACGCTTTTCTGTCTATACACGGTCCAATCTAGACGATACCAGTCGTAGGTGATGATATCATTAGGTTAACACTGGAACACGTAACCGTGTGCTCTAAAATACTTGCCGCGGCGGGTAGCCGCGCGGTCAGGGGCGCCTTGCCAGGGTTCGCGCGGCCCACCCCGTCGGAGGTTCGAGTCCTCCCTCGGGCATGGATGTGTGTGTTGTCCTTAGGGTAATTTAAAGTTTGATTAAGTAGTGTGTAAGCCTAGGGACCGATGACCTCAGCTGTTTGGTCCTGGTCCCATAGGAAGTTACCACCACCACCGCCACCACCACCATCACCACCACTATCTAAAATACTTATGCCCGCACCAGCGTGATACTCTGTCGTCAGATCTGCCACCGATCGCCGCTGTCCTGCTTTACAGGCGGGTGAGACTCCGACATCCAAATTCTGTTGGTTGGTTGGATCATTTGGGGGAGGGGACAAAGCAGCGAGATCATTGTCCCCATCGAATTAAGGAAGGATGGGGAAGTAAGTTAGCCATGCCCTTTCAAAGGAATCATCCTGGTATTTGCCTGAAGCGATTTAGGGAAATCACGAAAAACCTAAATCAGGATGGGTGGACTCGGGTTTGAACCGTTGTCCTCTTGACTGCGAGTGCAATGTGCTAACCACTGCGTTACCTCGCTCGGTCCAAATTCTGTGATGAGGCGTGGACGTCCATCACCTTGCCGGCTACACGTGGTTTCACCGTCCTTCAACCACTTTCAGTGGACGCACACCGCATTAACAAGTGAACAGCCGATCAGCTTTACAGATTGGGAGATGCTCGTTCCCAGGGGACCGGCCGTAACTACTTTCCCTGTGTCAAAGTCGCTTGTGTCAGTGGATTTCCACACTTATCGTCCGTATCGTCACTAGGATGATTCCGCTTATATTCTTTTCTTACCGTGTTACGAACCCTCAATGCCACCAGTCGACTTTGTCTCACAGTCGGTAAAGGTCATGGTATTTTGGCTCATCGGAGTATCAAAAATAGTCGAGGTTGGCCAACTAGACACAGTAGACTTGATTGTGACATAGTGTACTGTTATGTGCAAATTTTGACTTTCTGGGCGAATCTCAATGATGAAATGTTCTCGGTTTATCAGCCGAGCCAAGGCGCCGTTCTGCAGCAACGTTTCAACAAGTTTTATACTTTTCATCTTCAGGCGAAGTGCCGGGTACGTGTTCTGTCTGGGTTTTCATAATCGCTGGATCTCAGGCTCCCCTGCCTCGTCTGCATGTTGAAACGTTGCCTTGAATGACGTCTTGACTCGGCTGATAACCCGGGAAGACTTCATCACGATGTGCTGTTATTTACTTATGTCACTCTGTCGTGAGAACATTTTTATTGTAGTTATAAATTATGTTAAAAAGTGTTGTTCATGATGTGACAACTGTGGTGCTGTCCCGTCAACAACACAACTTATTGAGATACTTGACAATTTTGACAGCATTTCGGTTAATTCGTTCGCCTCATTTGCGTAAGAATACGGAAACGAAAGAAAAAAAAATGGTTCACATGGCTCTGAGCACTATGGGACTCAACATCTTAGGTCATAAGTCCCCTAGAACTTAGAACTACTTAAACCTAACTAACCTAAGGACATCACACACACCCATGCCCGAGGCAGGATTCGAACCTGAGACCGTAGCAGTCCCGCGGTTCCGGACTGCAGCGCCAGAACCGCACGGCCACCGCGGCCGGCGAAACGAAAGAAAAATTCTTTTATACAGTCACTTTTAGAAATTGTCGTAAATTCAGTTATTGATTTTCTCCATTGCCCAGGCAACTGGTGATATTGTTTGAAGAGACGCTCTATGAAATCGCTCAAGAGCTGGTTTTGGGTTAGCAGTTATATTTGATACTAATATGTTCCAACTTTTGTACAGGATATCCCTGTGTGTCGCAACACACTTCGAAGGGTTGTAGACAGTGTATTGAGGAACACACCGAGATTATAAACCCATGAGGGGAAGCGTCATCCAACGACACTACAGAGTGTCGATGTTACAGGTGCCGGCACCTGCCACCAGGCCAACTCTTCGGCAGCAAACGTGACTTGAGTGACTTGACTGCAGGCTCAGCGTCTCGCAACGTTGTTTGTTATTCAGTGATCGCGACTGGTTGCCACGATCGGCAATGAAGAAGACGGAGCAAGCTGCTGCGTAAAGAGACTTGCCTTCTACGAATGCGATGCTCTGTTTCATCAGTGGATGACGGTTTCGGAGACGGGTTTCCATGTGCAGTTTATTTTTCTCATGGACCCCCCTAACATCTCCATTTTTTTTATGTACAGGAGAAAAATGAACTGCAGCTGTAAACCAGTGTCCGAAACCGCCATCCGCTAAGGCAACAGAGCGATGCCTGTCTAGCGCCGCAGCTAGCTTCATCTTTTCCGCTGGCGGTCGTGGCGATTAGTCGCGATCACTGAATAACAAACAACACTAGGAGACGTTTCACCTTGGGTCCGTCAGCGTAAAAAGTTACGTTTGTTGTCAAGGGGGTGGGAAAGTGGCAGGCGCCAGTATCTGCGAACTATTCGGGGCAGACGTCTCACCCACCAAAACAACAACACTGAACATAACTTTACACTCCCCTGTCACTGGACAGTCATGTACCATTGTCCCACCGACGCCGCAGCCTCAAGAGATCGAGGCAGCGGCGGCGGATGTGGACACAGAAAACCACTACACAGAGCTCTGGCAGGTGGAGGGCCCAAAACGCAGACCCAGAAAAACACCAACACAGACAAGCGAGCAACCAAACTCGCTAGGCAACCGAAAGGCGCTGTTGCCTACACCTACTAGCTCATCTCAGGCTAGCAACAATATTAACACGAAACAAAACGCAAACACAGCTGTGGCGAACAACAACAAAGCACACAAAGCCACAGCGGTGCCCACACAACACAAGACTGGTTTCCCCGCAGTCGTTATACAAAACTATGGGAACCTTAGTGCCCTTAAAGCCGGCCGAAGTGGCCGTGCGGTTAAAGGCGCTGCAGTCTGGAACCGCAAGACCGCTACGGTCGCAGGTTCGAATCCTGCCTCGGGCATGGATGTTTGTGATGTCCTTTGGTTAGTTAGGTTTAACTAGTTCTAAGTTCTAGGGGACTAATGACCTCAGCAGTTGAGTCCCATAGTGCTCAGAGCCATTTGAACCATTTTTTGAACCATAGTGCCCTTAACACTGCATTCGCGGAAAGGCACATAAACAGTACACTACACGCAAAGTACTCGGGGGATAGGGACTCACTGTCCATTGCCACAGACAAAGAATATAAAGATCTTCTGACCTTCCTCAAAGATCGGAAGATCGAACACTACATGTACAGAACGCTGGACGAGAGAACCCAGCAGTACGTGATCAAGGGAGTGGATCCCAGTACCCCCAACGAGACAGTACAGGCGGCGCTCTGTTATCTGGGATTCGACTGTAAAAGTGCCTCCCGGATGACAGGGTTCCGCACACACGCACCGCTACCACACTACATGGTTGAGTTAGCCGACACGGCTGATTCCCGCGCCCTCCTGCAGATAAAGAGGTTTCTGCGGATGGACGTACGTGTAGAACATCACGAACCACTCAACGTCCCCCAACAATGTAACAACTGCCAGCGGTTCGGCCACTCGGCCCTCCGCCGCGGCCTGGCAACTCGCTGCCGCGGATGTGCTGGCAGTCACAGATCCAACACCTGCACACAAACACAGCCAAACCAGCGACGCTGTGCCAACTGCGGTGGGCCCCATGCGGCCAACCTCAGGCAGTGCAGTGCATACAAACAGGCGCTGAAGCGTAAACAAGACAAGAGCAGGGTACTCTACGACATTCCACGCACAAGGCCAGCGCCGAACCCAGTAAGGAACGGCGTAACGTTTGCCACGGTTGCACGCCCTGGCGGAACGGCACAGGCCGCGGAACCTCAGCGCTCTTCACATACACGCGAAACAACCGCTGCAACAGCTACACAACAGTCACAGACAACACCTGAAAACCAATAAGCATCGGTACCAACACCTATGCCCCGAAACAACACGACCCCACTCCCGGAAGTCACGTGCTGCGAAGAAACGCACGCTATACAGGAAAACACACCCACACAAGAACCCCCAGAACCCCAAGCCCAGAGGAGGAATAGACGTATACGTAAACACAGGGCGGAGAACACGAAATCACCACAACAGGCCATCCAGCAACAACCGACCAATAACGTGCAGGAAAACAATCAACAAGACATCGAGACTGTAACCCACACTACCATCCCCCTCTCCACAGAAGTAACACAGGCGCCACAACCTCTGTCACAAAACATAAACACAAATGCCACTCCTAACAACACACTAATACCTGCACAAGCGGCCGCTAACTCCACAACAGCACCTCAGGCTGCCACACCCAACACCAACACACCACCTGGGGGAATACTGGAAACACTATTCCCTCGACACACGACCGTTCATATCCTTACCAAGGTACTGACGGCCGCCACTCCACTCATCACCCAGCTCATGAGCGCCGAACCCGGGCAATACTGGGCTGTCATACACACTGCCATCACAACACTCTTTCACACTCTTACATGAATAATATACCACACCCGGCCCATAACGCAAACCCGCACACACTATCACAGATCCTGTTCTGGAATGCAGACTCGATCCACAACAAAAGGTCAGAATTTGCCGCGTTCATGGAGCGCAAGGGAATCTTTGTCGCGCTACTGAGCGAGACTAAGCTTAAACCGCATAAACAATTAAACTTTCCTGGCTACTGCGTCTATCGTGCCGACCGACCGGGCGACGCCGTGGCAGGTAGAACTGCAATCGTTATACACAAAGACATTGAGCACACAAACACAGAGCTCCCTGAACTGGAAAAAATCGAGGCTACGGCCGTCAGAGTCAAGTTCAACGGAGCCTACACCACACTGATATCGGTATACAACAGCTCTGTAGGCATTTGCCGGCCGGGGTGGCCGAGCGGTTCTAGGCGTTACAGTCTGGAACCGCGCGACCGCTAAGGTCGCAGGTTCGAATCCTGCCTCGGGCATGGATGTGTGTGATGTCCTTAGGTTAGTTAGGTTTAAGTAGTTCTAAGTTCTAGGGGACTGATGACCACTGCAGTTGAGTCCCATAGTGCTCAGAGCCATTTTTTGTAGGCATTTCAACACGCGATATCAGCACACTACTCAACATTTCACCGCGAGTAATAGTCGCTGGAGATCTGAACGCAAAATACCCAGAATGGAATTCACGCATACGAAATCCCAACGGCAAAAAACTGTATGAACATTCACTAGGCAGAAACTACATTATACTAGCGCCGACTGAACCGACGCACATTCCCTATCAGAGGGGACACAGGCCAGACGTGATAGACATGGCCCTCATCAAGGGCATTACATCGACACTCAACGTTGCCGTTGAAAATGATCTGCCCTCAAACCACCAACCTGTAATACTATACATTGAGGAAACACTGCAGCACATGGAACAACGCAAGATGTTGGACTACGGGCGTGCGAATTGGACATTGTTCAAGGAAACGCTCGATAGCCACATCCCACCCATGCACGAAATTAATGAAACAGCACAAATTGACGAGGCAGTAGAAACCCTCACTAACGCCGTCCAGGACGCAATGGCAGGCACCATACCTGATAGCACCTCACAACATCACAGTGCGGCCCTGCCCCAGGAAATCCTGGGCCTAATCTCAATGAGGAATCGCCTCAGGAGACAATGGCAGCGCACCAGGCGTCAGTACTTCAAACGGCACATTAACAGGCTACAGGGCATCATACACAATAAAATACAAACACATAGAACACAACAGTGAAACCAAAAACTCGAAGGGCTGGACACCGCACGACCTGGCGTGTGGCAACTAGCCCGACACTTCACCAGGGAGACAATATACACCCCAACGCTTCAAGGGCCTGACGGACCTGCATACTCAGCGGAAGGGAAAGCAGAACTAATGGCCCGAACACTCGCAGCGTCATTCACACCGAACCTGGTACCATCAGATCCAGCGTTCACACTTGCTACTGACCAAGAGGTTACACGCATTCTAGCCCAACCATCGCGCGACGACATTTGACATGCTAGCACAGCCGAAGTCTCCTGGGCTATAATGCATTCCGCTGCTAGGAAAGCCCCTGGTCATGGTGGCATTCAAAACCGTGTCCTCCAGGAGTTCACGGATAAAGCAACTGAGTACCTAACACACATAACGAATGCCATACTAAAACACCAACACTTCCCCGCCTTTTGGAAGATGGCCAAGGTCCTGATGTTCAGGACGCCGGGGAAAGACCACAGCCTCCCACAAAATTACCGACCCATCGGCCTTCTGAGCTCGCTCAGTAAGATTGTTGAGAAGGTGATTCTCAAACGCATTACTAGGCACTGCATAACAAACTACATCCTGAGACCGGAGAAATTCGGCTTCAGGAATCACCACCCCACAACACAACAACTCTTACGGGTCGTTGAATATATAACTCATGGCTTCAACATAAACAAAGCTACAGGGGCGGTGTTCCTGGACATCGAAAAGGCTTTCGACCGTCTATGGCACAACGGCCTCATTCGCAAACTCAGCGACGCGGGATTCCCCGACGGGCTGGTGCGTCTAATACACTCATACCTCACAGACAGGAGTTTCAACACTGACGTGCAGGGGAAACAATCAACACGACACGGTATACACGCGGGAGTACCCCAGGGAAGCATGCTAGGGCCCCTACTGTTTAACCTCTACATAAACGATCTCCCAACCACACACAACACAACGATGGCAATCTACGCGGATGACACAGCCATCCTCGCGCAAGATTGGAAACCATCAAACATTACGTCACGCCTACAGACTGCACTAAGAGTGGCCGAGCCTTGGTTGGAGAAATGGCGTGTTAGAGTAAACGTCGACAAGTGCGAAGCCGTTCTGTTCACTAGAAGACCGAAGCAACTGCGCAAACACCGCTACTGCAGACCAATAACTCTACATGCACGTCCAATACGTTTCCGCGAGAAAGTCAAATACCTCGGTGTCTGGCTGGACCGGAAATTACTCTGGGGGGACCACATACAACACATGACCAACCGAGCTAGCGCGAGGCTCAAACAGCTCTACCCTATACTCAACAGGCGTAGCTCACTGAGCAGAAGGGTGTCGAGGTCCATGTACATGACACTTATCCGACCCCTGATGACGTACGCAGCTCCTGTCTGGGGATACGCTGCGCCTACACGCCTGCGCCGTCTGCACCTCATACAAAACAAAGTACTCAAAATCATAAGCAATGCTCCACGATACACATGCATCACGGACCTTCACCGGGAATACCGACTTGAGACTCTCACGGAGGTAATCCACAAACTCACCACAAGACTATACAGAAACTCCAGACATTCGCAGAACCCGTTTATTCTGAATCTGGGGAACTACGACCACAACCATAGATGGAAAAATAAAAGACCAAAAGACATACTTGTAAGGACCTAACATCTATGGCCAAGCACACGCAAACACAACGGTACAGGTGAGCCCCTGTTAATCAGACGCCATTACTGGATATCCAGCTGGAATACACTGCCGAATAACTGGTACCACGGAGGGAAGCGGTACCGTACACCGCATGCAGACAAGCTCCACACATCCCCCATACAGGGAGATGATCTATGGCCGATCTCCCACTACTGTATAACGATCTTGATTGTTCCAGGAATGTAGCGGCTGCAGCAACTGGGATACATCGCCATCGCTTGCCACGGTAATGATGCATGATACCCATACTAACAAACCCAACCTTGCATGAACTATCGCAGCTAGTAAGCCACTACTGCTTTTACTACCCATCCCACTGTCGCAGAGGTTTTTTTTTCCCACGGCACGAGCCTTGGCACTTTTTTCCCTCTGCTCTTCAAATCGCTTCCCTCACTCGCGTTTCGTCCACTATCACCTGACGGACCATGTTAATGCGTAGTCTTACCCAGACGCACGGATAACATCACAGCCCAGCATCCTGTGATCCACTTATTAGATAACTAACATGTTCACGGAGGTGACAGTAGAACTTTTGGTTTGGTCACCACGTTGGTGCGGGCGTGGAGGGGCCCCATCTCTAAAAAAAAAAAAAAAGTGTCTTAACACATTCCAGGAAATAAAGTTGGTTCAAGAGTGGTCACGAAGGGACTGAATACATTGTAACGGACGTAATACTGAATATTCAGTCACTTATTTAATTTTAAGCTCATGGATATGTGCTCTAGGTTTATGCTTTTTTGCAATGATGGACGGCCGTTGACCAGTTGGTTATTGTTTCTGGCGTCACAATAACTCGTTACGTGCAAAGCAGAGCAGTTATCGCTCGGCAGACCTCCGCGACGTACATTTAAGAAGTAAAAACGAACTTAGCAAATCATCATAACATCCTCGATCGTTTACATAAAATGAACTGAAATGTCCGACAGGTATTGAAAACAAAGTTGGAATGCTCATTCATCCCATCATCCTGGGTGCTTTTCGTTGGATTTTGAGAGCTTCAGTAACTTGTATGGCTTCCCTCTTTTTAAGTCTATGAAGGTAACCCTATAGTATCTGTTCCGGTTTTTCGATAAGAGCCCATGGGAGTACTTGGAGTGTCTGTGGTGGAACAGGACGACCACAAACACATCTGTTAAGCATGTCCTACATACGCACTACGGTGTTTAGGTTGGAACTCGCCTCCAGACGTCCATTCCTTCAAAGTCCAGACTTCGCAAGGCATCCCTGCTGACGCCCGTCACGTAGCCCCTGTCGTTAGAATGGATTCAGGACCACCGCCGCATGCAACAGCCACCACATGGTCGATTTCCTGGATAACATTTGGGAGGTACCGCCCACCACAGGTCTTCGCACACGAACACGGCCGCCACCATGGTTTTAATTGCAGGCTGCACTGAAAGCGAAGATCTAAAGCGACGGAATAAGATTACCAGGTACCGCCTGTATCAAAACTGATTTAACATACCGGACGTTGATACACGTGTTCCCTTAATTCTTTTCAACAGCCCGTAAAACTAATCCTTGACGCTTCGACTCCGACTAAAGGAGACATCTCCAGAGGTAAAACGCCAAGGTGTCTTCCGCTGTCGGCGTGGAAATGTCAGGGAATACTTTTATGTATAGGGCACTGCCTCTCAGCTCAGAAGCTTTGAGTGAAGCAAACAAAGGCCGTGAAATCCTGCGTTCTATGATTAAGCACTGTAGTTAATGTTTGACGACAAATATACACTGAAGTGACGGAAGTCACGGGGTAGCGATATACACATATACAGATGGCAGTAGTATCGCGTACATAATGTATAAAAGGGCAGTGCATTGGCAGAACTGTCATATGTGGGGTCGGTTCTGGGGCCGATCCTGTACACGCTCTATACGGCTGATACGCCCACGGTTCCTCGTGTGCACCTTGCACTTTACGCCGACGACACTGCGCTCTACTCACGAAGTATGAGCGCGGACACACTTCGCCAGAGGTTGCAACACGCCGTCGACACCCTCGCCGATTGGGCCATCAAGTGGAAATTACAGTTCAGTGGAGCCAAGACGCAATTCTTCATTGCTACCCGTCGTGTCATCCCAGCCGCTCTGCCGCCAATCATCGTTGGAGGCAGTCCTGTCAACTGGCGACCGACAGCGCAGTATCTTGGGGTCACCATAGATCGCCGCCTCACCTGGGGCCCATACGTGAAGAGCGTCGTAAACAAAGCAAGGGGTCGACTTCTCAAGCTCTACCCCCTGCTCAACCCGACGTCGACCCTCCCTCCGCGACTAGGCATCACGCTGTACAGGGCGCTAATCCGCCCTGTCTTCAATTATGCGGCTGTCGTCTGGGGGAACGCAGCAGGCCAACATCTGAAGAAACTCCAATCACTGCAGAACAGGGCTCTGCGCCTCGCGCTGCACTTACAGAGGGACTTCCCATCTGGACCACTGCACGACCTCGCTGAGGTCCGCAAAGTTAACGACCGTATCCGCACGGTTGCCCGCCGCTTCTATGAAAAGGCGCGGCAGTCCGAGAACCGATACATACGTTCACTGGGGCAGAAGATCCAGCGTAATGCCAACACACGCTGGCCCCAGCTCCTTGCAGTGTAGGCTGTAATTGAAGAAGACAAACAAGTGGAATAAACATGAAGCCAATCACCACCAGAAGACACACCGCCAAAATTGAATGGGAGGCAAAACATGCATATGTTGAGAACTCCGCCACACTCGAAGACCGAAGAATCTTCGTGAAGAAACCACGCAGCAGAACTGTCATTTGTACTCACGTGATTCATGTGAAAATGTTTCCAACGCGATTCAGGCCTAACGACAGGTGTTAACATACTCTGAACGCGAAAGGTTGTTGGAGCTAGGCACACGGGACATTGCGTTTAGGAAATCGCTAGAGAATTCAGTATTCTGAGATTCACGTTATCAAGAGTATGTGTAGAAAACCAAATTCCAAGCATTATCTCTCACCACGGACGACGCAGTGGCCGATGGCCTTCACTTAACGGCAGAGAGCAGCGGCGTATGCGTAGAACTGTCAGTGTTAACAGACAAACAAGATTGAGTGAAATGACAGCAGAAATCAATGTGGGAGGTATAACGAGAGTGTCCGTTAGGACAGTGCAGCGGAATTTGGCGTTAATGGGCTATGCCAGCAGACGACCTATACGGGTGCCTTTGCTCACAGCACAACATCGCCTACAGTACTTTTCCTGGACTCGTGATCATATCGGTTGGACCTAGACGACTGGGAAATCGTGGCCTGATCAGATGAGTCTCGATTACACTTGGAAGAGCTGATGGTTGGCCCTGAGTGTGGCGCGGACCCCACGAATCCATGGACCTAAGTTGTGAATAAGGCACTATGGAAGCTGGTGTGGCTTCTAACGGTGTGCGTTGTCTTTGCTTGGAATGGACTGGATCATTGACTGGAAACGATTATTTTCGGCTACTTGGAGACCATTTGCAGCCATTCATGGGCTTAATGTTCAGAAACAAAGATGGAATTTTTATGGATAACAAATCGCCACATCACAGGACCACAGTTGTTCGCGACTGGTGTGAAGAATATTCCGGACGATTAGAGCGAATGATTTGGCCACCTTGATCGCCCGACATAAATCACACGACCATTTATGGGACATAATGGAGAGGTCAGTTCGTGCAAAAAATCTTGCACCACCAACAGTTTCGCAACTATGGACGGCTGTAGAGGCAGCACGGGTCAGTATTTCTGCAGGGGACTTCCAACAACTTGTTGAGTCCACGCCACGCCGAGTTGTTGCACTACGCCGGGCAATTGAAGGTACGACACGATATTAGGAGGTATCTCATAACTTTTGTCATGGCAGCGTAATTCTAATTAAGTCGTTAGGTTAGTTATAGCCACTACAATTAATCTGTGATGCTGCTCAGCTTCTATATCGCCGCAAGTTACGTGTCTGCAGTCCTGGTACACACGGAAGTCCCTAAGCCACAGTACCACAGCGCACCGATAGAAGCGACAAAATGAAATGGGGCAGCCAATTGTTGATGTGGGTGTGGTGCTGAGGCAGTTTGTTTTTGCTCCTGTATAGGTGTGCTACGGTACTGTGGCGCATGGGCTTCCGTGTGCACCAAGACTACAGATATGTACCAGTGAACAAACGAAAAGTTGATTAACTTTACTTGACTCACGACAAATACCTTATCGACCATACGCCTGCTCTACGAGCCTCTTCCATTTCTTTCTGTCGAAAGCACTGGTTCTTCATTTCGTGTTGATGTTCGTCTTAGCTGTGTCCTTCCGGATGCTATCTGGCCACCTAATTCTGGGTCTTCCTAGTATTCTCATTCTTTCTGTCGTTTTGCAGAATGCTAATCCAGGTAGTCTATTCTCTGTCTTTCTTCCTTTATTGCTGCCCAGTTCAGCGTCATCTTCTATAGTACTTCGACGATTTTATGGTGTTTGTACAGTTTTCTTAGTTCATTTTTTCTTATTTTCGTCAAACACAGGTCCTAAAATTTTCCTTACTATTTTACTTTCGTATATTAACAGTTTTTCGTCACAATCTTTCCTAAATATTACTGCTTAACATCGGTATAACGTTACTGGAATATTAATCGATTGATACAAGCAAATTTTGTAGTTAGTACTAAGGGATGTTTCCTTTAGAATTCTGATGAAACCAAAAAGTGTTTTATTCACTGTTGTTAGATGGACATCTGTTTCTGTATCTATTCTATTATTGCTACTAAAAAGACTCCCTAACTACTTAAAGTGGTCAAAAGTCTTGAAAGTGAATCCATCTACAGACAAATGTGCATCACTTTTTTTTTTTTTTTTTTTTACTTGTGACCAGATATTCTTTCTATTCTTGATTAATACGTAACAATGCTTTCTCAACTATTTTGTAATAGTTTTGCATTATCCTGATTAATTTTGTTTTGGAACAACTTGTTAACATGATCTGCGTAGGCAAGTCTAGTAATGATAACTTCCTGAATTGGGTCTCTTGTGGATTAGATTTAGTAAATCGTCTATCGATCTTCTCGAAATCGAGGTTAAATAAGGTACGTGAAATGGCGTTTCATTGTCTTAGTTTAGTCTAAGTAATAAAGTTTGTAGCTTTTCCTACCAGGGGCTTTATGCGACATAAAGTTCCATCTATACACATATTAACTAATCTGATTGACTTTGGAGGTATTTCAAATTCCGACATTATGTACACTAAAGCAAAAGAAAACAAAAAGACACAGCACGAAGAAATTAGAAGAAATTATGGAATAGGACGGAAATCGGTAGATATGATTTACATGTATAGACAAACAAATGATTACGCTCAAAGGAAAATTGCATGATTTATTCAAGAGAAAGAGCTTCAGAAATTGAACATGTCAATCTACATCTACATCTACAAGGATTCTCTGCAAATCAAGTGCCTGGCAGAGGGTTCATCGAACCACCTTCACAATTCTCTATTATTCAGATCTCGTATAGCTCGCGGAAAGAATGAAATCCTATATCTTTCGGTTCGAGCTATGGTTTCCCTTATTTTATCGTGGTTATCGTTCCTCCCTATGTAGGTCGACGTCAACAACATATTTTTGCATTAAGAGGAGAAAGTTGCTGATTGGAATTTCGTGAGAAGATTCCGTCGCAACGAAAAACGCCTTTCTTTAAATGATTTCCAGGCCAAATCCTGTATCATTTCTGTGACACTCTCTCCCACATTTCGCGATAATACAAAACATGTTGCCTTTCTTTGAACTTTTTCGATGTACTCCGTCAGTCCTATCTGGTAAGAACCCCACACCATGCAGCAGTATTCTAAAAGAGGACGGACAAGCGTAGTGTAGGCAGTCTCCTTAGTACGCCTGTTACGTTTTCTATGTGTCTTGCCAATAAAACGCGGTCTTTGGTTAGCCTTCCACACAACATTTTCTATGTGTTCCTTCCAGTTTAAGTTGTTCGTAATTGTAACACCTAGGTATTTAGTTGAATTTACAGCCTTTAGATTAGACTGATTCATCGTGTAACCGAAGTTTAACGAATTCCTTTTAGCACTCATGTGGATGACCTCTCACTTTTCGTTATTTAGGGTCAACTGCCAGTTTTCGCACCATACAGATATTTTTTCTAAATCGTTTTGCAGTTTGATTTGATCTTCTAATGACTTTATTAGTCGATAAACGACAGCGTCATCTCCAAACAACCGAAGACGGCTGCTCAGATTGTCTCTCAAATTGTTTATAAAAATAAGGAACAGCAAAGGGCCTATGAATAAAGAGATAGTTGCGTTTCACAGGAACGATGTTTTCTAAACCCATGTTGACTGTGTGTTAATAGACCGTTTCCTTCGAGGTAATTCATAATGTTCGAACACAATATTTGTTCTAACATCCTGCTGCAAATCGACGTTAACGATATGGGCCTGTAATTTAGTGGATTACTCCTACTACATTTCTTGATTATTGGTGTGACCTGTGCAACTTTCCGGCCTTTGGTTACGGATCTTTCTTCGAGCGAACGGTTGTACATAATTGTTAAGTATGGAACTAATGCATCAGCTTACTCCGAAAGGAACCTAATTGGTATATAGTCTGGATCAGAAGATTTGCTCTTATTAAGTGATTTAAGTTGCTTCACTACTCCGAGGACATTTACTTCTACATTACTGACCTACTACATTTCTTGATTATTGGTGTGACCTGTGCAACTTTCCGGTCTTTGGTTACGGATCTTTCTTTGAGCGAACGGTTGTACATAATTGTTAAGTATGGAGCTAATGCATCAGCATACTCCGAAAGGAACCTAATTGGTATATAGTCTGGATCAGAAGATTTGCTCTTATTAAGTGATTTAAGTTGCTTCACTACTCCGAGGACATTTGCTTCTACGTTACTGATGTTGGCAGCTGTTCTCGATTCGAATTCGGGAATATTTACTTCGTCTTCTTTTGTGAAGGCATTTCGGTAGGCTGTGTTTAGTAACTCTGCTTTGGCAGCACTGTCTTCGATAGTATCCCCATTGCTATCGCTCAGAGAAGGCATTGATTATTTCTTGCCGCTAACATACTTGACATACGACCAGAATATCTTTGGATTTTCTGCCAGGTTTCGAGAGAAAGTTTCGTTGTGGAAAATGTTATAAGCATCTCGAGTTGAAGTCCGAGCTAAATTTCGAACTTCTGTAAAGGATCCCAAATCTTGGGGATTTTGCGTCTGTTTAAATTTGGCATGTTTGTTTCGTTGTTTCTGCAACAGTGTTCTAACCCGCTTTGTGTACCAAGGAGGATCAGCTCCGTTGTTATTAATTTATTTGGTATATATCTCTCAATTGCTGCAGATACTATTTCTTTGAATTTAAGCCACATCTGGTTTACATTTATATTATTAGTTTGGAATGAGTGGATTTTGTCTCTCAGGAATGCGTCAAGTGAATTTTTATCTCCTTTTTTGAATAGGTATATTTTTCGAGGATTTGGGGATTACAATCTCGCTACGACAACCCTGTGTTCACTAATCCCTGAATCGGTTTTGTTGCTCGTTATTAACTGAGGATTATTTGGTGCTAAGAGGTCAAGTGTGTTTTCACAACCATTTACTATTCGCCTGGGCCCATGAACTAACTGCTCGAAATAATTTTCAGTGAATGCCTTTAGCACAATTTCGAATGATATTTCATGCGTGCCTCCGGAATTAAACATGTATTTTCGCCAACATATGCTTTGGGCCATCTCTGGCCGTTATGCAAGTAGTTATTCGGCTAGGCATTGATTGACAGAGCTGTTGAATATCCTCCTCAGGGATATCGTGCCAAATTCTGTTTAATTGGCGCTGTAAGATAGTCAAATTTTCGAGCTGGTTGGGGGGCCCAGCGCGCAATGCTCCAAACGTTCTCAGTTCAGGAGAGATCCGATGCCCTTTCTGGCCAAGGTAGAGTTTGGTCAGCACGAAGACAAGCCGTAGAAACTCTCACCATGTTCTGGAGAACACCGTCTTGCTGCAAGGTGAGCACAGGATGGCTTGCCATGAACTGCAACAAAACGGGGCGTAGGGTATCGTCGAAGTACCGCTGGGCTGTACGCGGGCCGCGGATGACAACCAATGGGGACCGGCTATAAAAAGAAATGCAACGCCAGGCTACACGTCTGGTTGTCAAGCTGTATGGCGGGAGTCATGTTGTTACTGCACTGCAGTTCGATGCGTCTCCAGACACATATTCGCTGGTCACGGGTCTCAGTTCGAAGGCTGGCCGAAGTGGCCGAGCGGTTCTAGGCGCTATAGTCTGGAACCACGCGACCACTACGGTCGCAGGTTCGAATCCTGCCTCTGGCATGGATGTGTGTGATGTCCTTAGGTTAGTTAGGTTTAAATAGTTCTAAGTTGTAGGGGACTGATGACCTCAGAAGTTAAGTCCCATAGTGCTCACAGCCATTCAATTCGAAGATGGACTCGTCAATGAGATTGCAGGCCGAAGACATGTCTGGAGACGCCCCAGACAGCGGTGGGATACCAATCTGACCGTCGCCCTACATACGGCCAGCAATCAGGAGAGCTGGTCTGCGGAGCGATTTTACTTTCATAGCAGGACCCCTTTGGATGTTGTCTGCGGCAGCCTTGCAGCACAGCGGTTCGTCGACGGTATTCTAGGTCTCCTATTGTTCCCTTTCATGGGAAACCGCCGTGGTCTTACATTTAAGCAATATAATGCCCGCCCGCACATGGCTAGAATTTCTACTGCTTGTGTTTGTGCTCGTCAACTCCTACCTTGACAAGGAAGGTAGCCTAATCTCTCCCCAATTGAGAACGTTTCGAGCATCATGGTCACGGCCCTCAGATCATCTCGGGATTTTGACGATGCAACGCGCCAGTTGTGCAGAATTTGGTACGATATCTCTCTGGAGGATATCCAGCAGCTCTATCAATCAATGTTAACGCTCGCATAAGGGCAAGAGATGGACCATGTGTTATTGACTTGCTCAATTATTAAGCTCTTTCTCTTGAATAAATCATCAAATTTTTCTGAACTTGTGAGCGTTTTTTTTTCACATCTACCGATTTCCGTCCTATTCGGATAATTCCTGCGTGGCTCGCCGTTCCTTTTGTCGTAGATTGTGTAATTTAGAATTGTCTTTCAGTGTATGGTATTATATACCTTATTGAAATCTAAGCCGGCCGGTGTGGCCGAGCAGTTCTAGACGCTTCAGTCTGGAACCACGCGACCGCTAAGGTCGCAGGTTCGAATCCTGCCTCGGGCATGGATGTGTGTGATATCCTTAGGTTAGTTAGGTTTAAGTAGTTCTAAGTTCTAGGGGACTGATGACCTCAGATGTTAAGTCCCATAGTGCTCAGAGCTATTTGAACCATTTTTTGAAATGTAAAAATAATATGTTGACATCTACAATGGAATCCCACACTTCATCAGTTACTTATTAATTCTAAGTTAATTATGTAACTTCATTTTTAGCCCGCCTGGTTGGTCGTGCGGTCTAACGCACGGCTTTACGGGTGGGAAGGAGCGCCGGTCCCCGGCACGAATCCGCCCCGCGGATTTATGTCGAAGTCCGGTGAGCCGGCCAGTCTGTGGATGGTTTTTAGGCGGTTTCCCATCTGCCTCGGCAAATGCGGGCTGGCTCCCCTTATTCCGCCTCAGTTACACTATGGCGGCGATTGCTGCGCAAACAAGTTCTCCACGTACACATTCACCACCATTACTCTACCGCGCAAACATAGGGGTTACACTCGTCTAGTGTGAGACGTTCCATGGAGGGTCCACCGGGGGCCGAATCGCACAATAGCCCTCGGTTCGGTGTGGTGCGGCGGAGGGGTGAAGTGGTCTGCGGTAGTCGTCGTGGGGTTGTGGAAACGACAGAGCCTCTCCGTCGTTTCTAGGTCCCCGGTTAACATAACATAACATAACTTCATTTTTTGCGAGGTAATTAAAAGTCTATGATTACCCCGTGCAGAATTGAATTAGATTGTAGACCGCAGTTAAAAATTCTCTGAATCAGAGGGGGGAAAAATTAAGACTAGGAATTAATACATTCACGTTGGACCACAATGACTGCTGCAGACCCCCGGATTTCGTAAACTTTTTCGACTTCTCTGTGTGACTCCTGCTTATAAGATGGAGGATTGAAGAAAATCACCACTCGTTGCAAAAATAGTCACCGATTTCAAAACCATTATCCTCAATTACGGAACCAAATATTTCAAACAGCTTCAAATGTTCAAACGTGTGTGAATTCCTAAAGGACCAAACTGCTAGACTTATACACTATTTGGACTACGAGGGCAGTTCAATAAGTAATGCAACACATTTTTATTCTGAAACAGGGGTTGTTTTATTCAGCATTGAAATACACCAGGTTATTCCCCAATGTTTTAGCTACACAACACTATTTTTCAACGTAATCTCCATTCAATGCTACGGCCTTACGCCACCTTGAAATGAGGGCCTGTATGCCTGCACGGTACCATTCCACTGGTCCATGTCGGAGCCAACGTCGTACTGCATCAATAACTTCTTCATCATCCGCGTAGTGCCTCCCACGGATTGCGTCCTTCCTTTGGGCCAAACATATGGAAATCCGACGGTGCGAGATCGGGGCTGTAGGGTGCATGAGGAAGAACAGTCCACTGAAGTTTTGTGAGCTCCTCTCGGGTGCGAAGACTTGTGTGAGGTCTTGCGTTGTCATGAAGAAGGAGAAGTTCGTTCAGATTTTTGTGCCTACGAACACGCTGAAGTCGTTTCTTCAATTTCTGAAGAGTAGCACAATACACTTCAGAGTTGATCGTTTGACCATGGGGAAGGACGTGGAACAGAATAACCCCTTCAGCGTCCCAGAAAACTGTAACCATGACTTTACCGGCTGAGGGTATGGCTTTAAACTTTTTCTTGGTAGGGGAGTGGGTGTGGCGCCACTCCATTGATTGCCATTTTGTTTCAAGTTCGAAGTGATGAACCCATGTTTCATCGCCTGTAACAATCTTTGACAAGAAATTGTCACCCTCAGCCACATGACGAGCAAGCAATTCCGCACAGATGGTTCTCCTTTGCTCTTTATGGTGTTCGGTTAGACAACGAGGGACCCTGCGGGAACAAACCTTTGAATATCCCAACTGGTGGACAATTGTGACAGCACTACCAACAGAGATGTCAAGTTGAGCACTAAGTTGTTTGATGGTGATCCGTCGATCATCTCGAACGAGTGTGTTCGCACGCTCCGCCATTGCAGGAGTCACAGCTGTGCACGGTCGGCCCGCACGGGGGAGATCAGACAGTCTTGCTTGACCTTGCGGCGATGATGACACACGCTTTGCCCAACGACTCACCGTGCTTTTGTCCACTGCCAGATCACCGTAGACATTCTGCAAGCGCCTATGAATATCTGAGATGCCCTGGTTTTCCGCCAAAAGAAACTCGATCACTGCCCGTTGTTTGCAACGCACATCCGTTACAGACGCCATTTTAACTGCTCCGTACAGCGCTGCCACCTGTCGGAAGTCAATGAAACTATACGAGACGAAGCGGGAATGTTTGAAAATATTCCACAAGAAATTTCCGGTTTTTTCAACCAAAATTGGCCGAGAAAAAAAAATGTGTTGCATTACTTATTGAACTGCCCTCGTAACATATGCTAAGAACAACACACACGCTCATGCCGGAGGGAGGACCTCCAGCTTAATCCGTGACATGGCGCCCCAAACAGCGCGGCCACTCCGTGTGGCCAAGCTGCTTCAGAATTTCATCATCAGTGAAACTGGCCCCCATTTTGTGACAAACTTTCGCTGTCAAGACAATTGCAGGAGCGCACTACAACGACGAATGTGCGGGAACTGATTGCTTCTGTGATACGTTTTTCAAGACACATTGTACTTTATGGAAACAGGAACATCGGTTTAACGGCTCTTCAGAGTAGTAAAAGAGCGAACAACTTGAAGCCGTCACTGCTCGAAAATATTGCATTGTAAAGTGGCAATCAAGAAAACTGCGCACTGAAAGTTTTCGGGCGCCAACTGTTTGGGAAATCATAACGCGCCTGTAGTTTCTACGGGCAACGACCGGTGTGTGCTAACGACGAATTGCAGGTGTAAATAATATATATATATATATATATATTATATATATATATATATATATATATATATATATATATATATCAATATGATTATTTATATTATTTTAGTTTTTTTATAACTTTTGTTGAACTGAATTGAGATGGATAGAAATATTTAAAAATCAGTGAATATATTTAAACCATGATAAGGTGGCATCGGACATATCCTTTGAGAATTTCGTCGCCGTAAGAAGGAGGTACGTGGGCCACGTTATTTCTGAGCTAAAATGAGATAAATACTGAAAATACAGTTTACATATAATGCTGAAATTTTAGGATCATGGATTAAACAAATAATGAAATCACAATAGCGTTAATCATAACTATAATTACTGAAGTGCACTATGCTACTTACATTGGGAATACAATATTAATCACTAGTGATATGTTGATTATCCGCACGTCGGTATCTCGTCCGTACGCAGTGGGAATTTCCTTATATAATTACTAGTATGCGCGAGTATACGCCCTGCAGTACGCAGTGACTTTTTGTAAAATTAAAGAGTTTCAATTAGAGCGGCCAGTCTAACGCGCGAGGCTCTCCCTGGACTCCATTCCAGAACAGATAACAGAAGAAGAATTACAATAGACTAGACATCCTTCCTGTGTCTCACGAGCGATCACATGCGACAGCGCACAAGATAGCTTGCATTGGCTTTCTTGCTTTATTAAACAGGGTTCTCTGAAAAAAATAGATTTACATGCTATGGCTAAAAATGTGCCTTTAAACCGGCCAGCACTTCGCAGCGTCGTTACTGTGCCAGACTCCTGCCGCACAGCCCGCTGGAATCCGGGCCGAGTGCCCGCGTAGTGCTACGGCTGAGGAACACATTAGAACGTAACAACATAAAAAAGCAGAGGTAGCGGCGCGTCAGCGGAGCGGCTACTGTGCGTGGGCGGGGCCATTGTGCGCGCCACCTGGCCGGCGTTCCCAGGCGTCGCCACAAAGGCGGCGATAAGCGAGCCGGCGCGGCGACGCCTAATCTGCCCCCGGCGTGAATAGCAGCGGGCCCCGGCCGGCCGCGTGATTTATCGGCAGCGCGCTACAGCGCACCCGCCGGCGAAACACGCGTCTCCTTCATTAACACGCATTCTGCCGCCGCCGCCGCCGCAGAGACATCTGATTTATGCGGCACGGCTGCAGGCCTAATGCGGCCCCGTATGCTCTCAGCTGCCGCCCCCGGAGGCCGCCACCCGTGCGCCTCGGGCTCCCCCTCGTTGTCGCGACATCCCGGTAGTCGCATTCCACACGTCTTATTCTTTACCGAAGTGAGAGTTCCTGCAGCGCGGCGGGGAGCATTCGGGGCACTGACAAACGTTACACCGAGCTGGAAAGATGCAGGAGGAGTACAATGAACACTGTTCCCAAAAACCGTCACGCGTCTCCATTGCCCGGCATACTGCTCCGAGGTCACCACACGTAATACACTGCCATCTATTAACCCTAGGACGCCCAAGCCTTTTTTTCTAACTTGGATGCCTAAGGGGGGGTTTGGCGAGCCCACAGGTATTAAATAAGTTTACTGACGAAAAATTACAACTTTCAAAATGGTTTATGTATTTTAACTAAGGCATCGGTTTATAAATGTTGTTAATTGTTATAAATATTGGATTGAGTGAATAAAAAATTGACATATTACATACAAAATACAGAAGTGTTCATATACAATAGACTACTCTCAGTCCTCAACTTCAAGGCAAGAAACACACTTCACAATTTTTTCTGAGTGTGTGTTACACACATGTTTATGACACTTTCTACAATACTGTTTTGGTTTACTTAGATTGTTCTACTTCTGCTTCTTTGTTTTAGCTTTTCTTACACAAACATGGCACCGACCTTTCCCTGCAGGAGGCTGACGTGCTTCTGTTGTCACTTCTTTGATTTTCTTTTGTAGAATAGTCTCCATTGATTGAACAATTTCGTTAGATAACCCTCTTGCATTGGCACTTCTTTCTTCTACCTGCAATTTCACTAGTTCCATCCCAGCTTACAGAAGATAAAGTTTCCGTTTGTTGTGTTTCTCTTCATTCCATCTTGGATGTTGCTGGATGAATATGGTGGTTGCATTGATAGCACAAATGTCTATGAGAGAGTAAAATACAGATAGAGGCCATCACTTTGTTCCCCTCTTGTAGGTGTACATACGCACCATTTGATCAATGGTATCAATTCCACCTTTGGTGGAATTATAATATGTATTCATCTCGGTTATATTCTTCTCTCCTCCAACAGTGCCTTTATCTTGGTGCATTTTGACAACATCAGTAAGTTCTTACTTGGTTTCGTTTTTGCTGTGTGGGACACCAAAGTTACTGGAGGCCTACGTGTTGGGAACTGCACTAACTAACTGCAATTTTACAAGCTAAATAACAGCTGACTGACATCAACAATCACTTCCTCTGAAAGTAAACCGATTGTTGTGAATATCGAGAATACCAACAAACAAGAAACTAACTTGCATTGTTGTGGAGATGAGAAATACGAAATCCTACTAAGGGAAATTTTCTATAGCATGGAAGCCTAAGGGGCGGATTTGTTGGACCCATAATAAGTTTATTTATTTTTTCTTTCAAAGCAGGAATTTTCTATAAAATATATTGACACTAACGTTTCATAAAATAGCCAACAAACAATAACTCAAAGGGAATATGTAGTATGAAAGTTACTTGGGCAAAAGCAGGGGACATAAAAAAATTGTGGGTTCAATGAACCCCCCCCCCCCCCCTTTGGCGTCCTAGGGTTAAAATTCAATACAAGAAAGGATAGCAACATTGAAAGTTAACTTGCGAACCCGGCAATGTTAAGTCTGTGTGGTGTAAGAGGTCCATGAGTAAGAAATTGCTAGCGCACTCGAGCAGATGTTAACTTCGATGGAATGCTCACGCGCTGCCTGTGATATGTATGCTACAATAGAATCTCAGACCAGAGAGCAGTGTCGCCAGCAGTATTGGTAGTAGCTCGCAGTCGGGCGGTTGGGTCAGGTCGCTCTAAGACAGCAGTTGTCAAGTTGTATACCTCACAGAGAGCACTTGTGTCCTGTATGGAACTGCGAGGGGGCGGTCGTGGAGAGCGATGGCGGTGCCTAGCGATGTAGTATAAGGTAAAACCAAAAATTACTATTTACAGCAGCGCGCATATGTAATTTGTAACAACTGATTTTGTACTATTGTTATATCAAGTCCCGTGTAAATGTTTAAAAAAAAACTTTTAATAATAATCTTTCTTATAAAGATAACTTTTGACAACCACTCATCTGAATTTAAATGGTTCAAACGGCTCTGAGCACTATGGGACTTAACTTCTGAGGTCATCAGTTCCCTAGAACTTAGAACTACTTAAACCTAACTAACCTAAGGACATCACACACATCCATGTCCGAGGCAGGATTCGAACCTGCGACCGTAGCGTTCGCGCGTTTCCAGACTGTAGCGCCTAGAACCGCTCGGCCACTTCGGCCGGCTCTAAATTGAAAGATTTTAGTAATTTGTCCTATCCACGGTCATCCCGATTATCGTAAAGAAAAATCTGTTGTTTCTTTTTATACATAAAAAATTTAGTAGGCAGCATTGCACTGGGCTGTGCTAGAAAAATTACTTATAGGAGCAGATATATACGCGTTATCCGGCGACTTCATTAAGGTAAGAATTTTCAATTTATTCAGAATGATTTTTCAGGGCCATGACGCAGCATTGCTGACGTCCAGATTTACCAGTTTAGGTTCACAGTCGACACATTTTTATTACGAGATTAAACTGTTGGGAGGTTATAATGGGAATTCATATACATCCTAAAATCTTTTCCTACCCAGTCTCTCTCTCTGCTCATCACCTCCTCCCACTTCTCTCTGTATATCTCCTCTTCCTTCTCTCTGTGTATCAGCTCCTCCCTCATTTCTCTATCAGTCTCCTCCCGTTTTTCTATGTCAATTTACTACCCCCCCCCCCCCTCCGTCCATTTACCCCTCGATCTTAGCTTGAGTATTGTTTATTTTTACTACAAACTAAACCTTCATAATTATGAACTGAAGTCGCTTAAAATGAATGGGTAACTGGGTTGGGATCATTTGCAAATGGGGTATGAGAGCAACCTGTCCGGCTGCTCGTGCTGTGAGTGTAGTGGCTTCAAAGATAGCATTTCGTGCAGTTTTAATATATGAGGAACAATTTCTCTAATGCGGCTGGAATTACTGGAAGAAACAAAAAGAAAGTGCACAATTTCACAGCATGGCATAAAACTATATTTCTCACAGTCTTAAAAAAAACTGTAAATTGTATTTAAAGTAATTAGTCTATCTATCTGAATATTTATTAGTGTATCACGCAAAACTATGAAGTTAGTCTGTCAAGCCGGCCGGAGTGGCCGAGCGGTTCTAGGCGCTTCAGTCTGGAACCGCGCTGCTGCTACGGTCGCAGGTTCGAATCCTGCCTCGGGCGTGGATGTGTGTGATGTCCTTAGGTTAGTTAGGTTTAAGTAGTTCTAAGTCTAGGGGACTGATGACCTGAGACGTTAAGTCCCATAGTGCTCAGAGCCATTTGAACCATTTAGAAAATCGACACCAAATTCACTGAACACACTTTAGAAAATCGACACTCAATTCTGTTCGACGAAATATCTGTCTAAGATGATTCTCATTTATTGTTGCGTCTCAGTTGAACATTTTTTTAATGGAATTATATGTTGTAAGAGGTGAGGTATGCGCTATATGCGCTGCCTGCAATAGGCAAGGCATAGGAGAGTCTCTGACCAGAGAGCAGTATGTCGTTAGTTGTTGCTTGTGGCTAGTCTGCGCTTGTCTGCGCGTGTCGACAGTAGTCTTGAGTAGTCTGCGTGAGTCGGCGGTAGTCGGCGCGTGTCGGCTGTCTGGTCTGCTCGGGACTCTGGTCAGGACTCTGGACGATGAGTATTATTGTAGAAGGTAAAGAAGCAGCCTTGCGCATATCTAGTAATGTCTATTAATTGTCATTTAATTTCTTTCAAAAAAAATTCCCAAATAATAATTTTCATAATATAAAGTAATTTTTTTTTAAAAAAAGCATTCATTTCAATTTAAAGATTTTATCCAATGAATAATTAATTCCTTTCACGAGTCACAAAGCAATGGCCAGCATTGCACGGAGCTGTGCCGAAAATTTTATGTAAGAGCAGATATATTTGCAGTTTTTCCTTGAGGTAAGAATTTTTGCTTTTTTTATTCAGAATATAGGGCCGAGGCGCAGCGTTGCTGTCGTCATAAAATTTACCAGGTTACTGAATTTTTTTATTATTTTGGTGTTTAGGAACTTTTCTGTTTCGAACTTAACATTAAAATGAGAAAAGAATTTTGTGGGAACGTTAAATGTGAATGCATTTCTGCACACAGATTATAAATGGGAGCCAATTTTGTTCATTTAATTATAATAATTTTGTTGGGAGGTTACATATGGTCCAAACACATTAATAATTTCTGTGGGGAGGTTACACTTGGTTCATGGTTCATCAATTACATTAATAATTACTGTGGGGAGGTTACACTTGGCGACATCCGGCCAGGATCGTATTTCTTTGTGAATCTTCTGATAAGTAGTCATATATCTGCTCTTATTTACTTAAATGTAGTTTGTATCTGGCGCAACGCATTTACTAATTTGTCATTCTTTCTTTCACAGATCATCGGCAATTTTTTGCTCTTTGTTGTAATTGTGTTTGTTGCATTTTTTGCATTGCCCTTGTTTCATTTGTGCTTAATTCTGATTTGTAAAAAAAAAAAAAAAAAAAAAAAAAAGAAATGCCGCGAAAAACTGTTAACAGTACATCGCGATGTGTAATGAGTGAAATAGCAGACTCGAATAATTTTACCGATAGTACTTGCGACAGTCAGTGTAATGATAACAATCCTCCATTTACAGACAATCAGTGCCTACCGACCACTAGTAATGATTTTAATGCTAATGATGAGCAAACAAATTCAATTGTGTCCTTTGTTAATTTAACGACAATTGATGACGCGGGAAGTTCTGTTACAATGAACGCTGCCCAGTTTAACACACCCGGTTTGCAAAATTTGAATTGTGAACAGATAAATTTATCTAACGAAAATGAACAGTGTACTCAAAGTACGACAGATTTGTTTGATTCCGAGATAGTGACTAACAGTGCACATCCGATTGGGAAACATTTTCAAGAATTACAGAATGACCAAATGGTTACAGAAAACGTGACAAATGCAGATACACCAACACACAGCATAGAAAATAGAGTCGCTAATTTTGGCTTGGATCAAATTATGGCAGTATTGCTACAGTTTAAGAAAGAATATGACAACAATCACAAACAAATTAATGAAAATAACGAAAATCTCAAACAACAACTTAATGAAAATAATGAAAATTTCAAACAACTTAATGAAAAACATGACAACCTTAATGAAAAATTAGACAACAATTACAGACAGCTTAGTGAACAGATTACAGCCGTTGCCGCGCAGTGTCATGATACTAAGGAACAATTAGGTGAGGAAATTAAGGCTTGTGCTAGGAAAAGTAGTGAAGAAATTAGATCTGTTGCTCAAGAGTTAAGGAATATGCAAACAGCTACAACAGAATCGCTTAGAGACGAAATTAGTGCAGTCGGTAAACAATGCTCTGAAAGCGCAACACAGTTACGCGACGAGTTTAAATTAATGACAGCAGAACTTTCGCGCACACTGGATGCAAAAGTAGACGCGAAATTCAACCAACAGAACAGTCAAATTGACGAATGTTTTAATCACCACTTACAAAACAGTGAAACGCGTTACCGTAAATTCATACAGGAACAAAATAAAGAAAAACGACAAGTCATGGAAACAATTACCGCACAGAGACAGGAAGATAAACGTAAATTGTTTACGAAAGCAAAAACACACGTAGACAACAATATTGCTACAGTATCGGACGAAATTAATACTATCAAACAGTTGAACACCGAATTGCGTGATGAAATTTCCGATCTTAAATCAAAAACAGATACACACACAATATACTTTCAGACAGTGACCGATAGACTTGAACAATTAGTACTAATACAGGATTCCGATGTCATCAAAGCAGACGTTAAAAATTGAACGAAACCACACGTAAAATACAAAAACAAATTAATGCTTGTGACACTAAAAACGATGATCAGGTAGAAATACTGACTGAAAAATATGATGAATTGGCCAGTCGTATTGATGTTATTGAAAGTAGTAATGACAGCAAATCAGACGATACTTCACCGATTTCGTTTAATCAAACACCTGAATTCCAAAATTTACAGCAGACGATCAGTGAGATAGATTCGTCCAATAATACATTACGTAGAAAATTATCAACTTTACAGCAAGAAGTGACAGAGATGAAAAATATTTCAGTCAATAACACGTCACAGCATACGGCACATTCCGAACATTTGTCACACCCACACAGCCAGTATAATTTAGGTAATTTACAGAGACCACGCGACTTAGAATCCGAAAAGACACAGACAAACAGATTCTCAATCAATCCTGAACCTGTTCACAAATTCAGAGACGATAACGTTGATTGCGAGCAATTTTTATCCGTAAAAAAACCTAAGGTATTTAAAAATGACAGAGCACAGGTACACACTTTGAACTGGATACGTCAATTTATTTTTGTACTTTCACCGCCATTACCTGTAATGCAGAAACTAGCATTGGCTTGGATACAGCGATTTGTTTTTGAATTTTCACCGGCATTGCCTGTAACGCAGAAGCTAAAATTTATTTGTAGCGCGTAATAGACCTCAGGGGATTCATTACGCTTTAATGAATATGTGCCGTAGCGTGCACAGAGCCCCGAGCCGTAGTAGTGCTATTTCATCTTTAGTTTTCTGCACTGCTGCCTTCTCTTCTACTATCCTTTATATCTATTAAAACAGCTCTTCAACTATCGCTCTATCTAGGATTAAGAATGAGTAAAGAAAACCCGATAAGACAAGTTTTACCGAAAGTGACAATTTTTCATTAGACACTCCCGAAATGACAAATACCAGCGTAATTTTAATATCAGAGAAAATTTTAATCATCAGTATGTACAAAATTTTCAGCAGTCGCAAACACATTTTGGTAACAATAGACGTTTTTCTCCGCAACAGCATGATAGCCAACCGGTTAGCATACCTAACCAACAATGTAATGTACAAGGTCAACCAAGCTTTAATGTTTCGCCGCGTGCACGTATAGCATCAGCTCCAACAAATAGTAACGCACAGCAACAAGGAAATAACTACGTACAGAAAACACACTATTTCAATTCCTGTCGCAACGCGCCTTATAGCAATGACTATCATGACAGACGCCAAGGTAATGAGCTCAATGTTCAGCGTACGTTTAATAACAGTCGGTCTTATCAGCAGCAAAATCATCCGCAACAACATATTATCATGATTGAACCAGACAGTAGGTATCATCCCGAACGTAATACGTCAGGAAGAAATAACAGAACAGTACAAATAGTGGAAATGCCACAGTATCCTCCTGCAAATAATAGCACGTCAGATAGAATTTGACTAGATACAGTACAGGTTCCATATTCCAGCAACGTAAGCAATACTTCAGATACACAGAATCTTGTTCACGAAAATGTTATTTGAAACATGCCTTGTTGAATGCACCACTTTTATCACACCCAGATCTTACTAGAAATTTTTCCATTGCCACCGACAGTTCTAACACCGCATTAGGCGTACACATTTTTCAGGAAATTGAAGAAGATGGTACTACAGCAATTAAAAATATAGCCTTTGCGAGTCGCATTCTGTCACCTGCTGAATGAAATTATTGTTACAGAACTTGAAACATTATGTGTTGTATGGGCATTTACGAGATTTCGGCATTTTCTTTATGGAAGACACACTACCGTTTACACAGATCATAGAGCGATACAATTTTTACTTTCCTCTAAATTTACCACACGACAGATTAAGTAGATGGAAACTTTATTTACGGGAATTTAATTTTACAATTGTTCACATTCCCGGTACACAAAATATTATAGCAGACGCACTATCCCGTTCTCTCAGCAACAATCAGCAAGACATCGCAACCAGCTTCTGCAAAGCAAATTTCAGCGTGATGTACATTCAACAAGTTGCATTTGAAAATTTCATTTCGTCGTCATTACAAGACATAGCACAAGAGCAAATAAAGACAACGTATGGAAAGAAATTAAACACCTTTGGCAAGATAGGAATAATGTTACCATTAGAAACCATTACGCTGTAAGCAAAAACATTCTGTTTCGCCGCTCTCACCCTGACAGCAACAATTGGTTATTAAGCATTCCTGACGAACTTGTTAACAGATTAATCTGGTATACTCATTTAAGTTACGCACATTACGGAGCCAGAAAATGTTTTCTTATACTGAGACAGAACTGTTATTTTACCAACATGGAGAAACGTATTCGACGAATTTTAGCGTCATGTAAAATCTACCAGAAAGCTAAGTCAGATACGACTTCACATATTCCTCCATTACATCCCATTGTACCTGTTAAATTGAGACACATGGCCGCTGTAGACATTTTTGGTCCGATTCCCAGAACTAATAGAGGTTTTTGCTACATCTTTGTCGCTGTTGAACTCACCTCAAAATTTGTTACCTTCACTCCGTTACGCAAAGCTACTGGTAAAACTGTTTCGAAAGCATTTTTAAACATTTTCTATTTCATATAGGGCATGCATTGAAAGTAATTTCCGACAATGGATCACAGTTTCGATCTGCTATATGGACACGTATGTTACGAGCTAGAAACATTTCTCCGATCTATATATCCAAGTACCATGCTTCTTCGAACCCTTGTGAACGATTAATGAAAGAAATTGGTAAACTGTGTAGAATATACTGCCATAAAAAACATATTGATTGGGACACATACATACTCTCATTCCAGGATGTAATTAATTCCATACCAAATGAATCTACTATGCTATCTCCGTTTGTTATACTGAAAAATGTTGAACCACCTAGCAAAATTAAAGAATTAGTAACCTTTCCTACATCTCGTCGACTACGACACCATGAAATAATTGACATTGCGCTGAACAACATCAAACGTGCCGCAGAGCGCCGGAGAAGACAGCAAAAACAGGTTTGTACACGCCGTGACTTTCACATTGGACAGAAGATATTAGTACGCACACATTATTTATCTAATAGAGGAAAAGCTAGATGTAGTAAATTTGAGCTTCTATACGCAGGTCCATATCGAATTCGCAGCATTCCTCACCCCAATGTAATACACGTCGAAACTTTGAGAACCAGAAAAACCAAAGGGAACCACCACGTCTCCAACGTCAAACCTTTTATTGAATGAACATACTTTATGATTTATCACACTGTAATGCCATTTCCTGATTTTTTCTTATGACCACTTATGCAATTATATTCACATGAAGACTTACTGATGATTAACGTATTTTTTCTTGGCAAGTGCCCGGCAAGGTAAGGTTAGCAGGTCGCTTTTCTTGTCGTTACACATTAGACCGTGCACATTTTTCCAAATAAACTTACACATTTTACGACCACTTATGCAATTATATTTATGTGAACACTTACTTATGATTATCATATTTTTTTCTTGGCAAGTGCCCGGCAAGGTAAGGTTAGCAGGTCTCTTTTCTTGTTGTTACACATCAGACCGTGCACATTTTCCATTTTTCATGTGTGTATGATTGTTTTCCTGTTTTGTTTGTATGTACTATATAATCTTTAAGATATAACAAACACCAGTTGACTTTGACATTTTGCCTTATGATATCTCAACATCGTGACTATTTTTATATTTTTTTTGCTGCTACGTTGTGATATTCTGTGTACATTTTTGCGTCCGAACACTGTCTATTTTTTTTTGACGTATTACGTTTTCTGTCATGCTACGCTGTATGCTCAATTATATCACTAGAAACCAGCTTTTATTTAATGAGTATGTGATTTAAATGCAAGATATTAATCCTTATTCATCATTTTCAGAAAGAAATAACGTGTAAAAGAAATACATTAAACAGAAATGGGAATTTCACCTTCGGAATGACCGAAAGAAGATGCAATACCTCGTCACGAAAAGTAAATGGATCAGAATCAACAATCATTAACAAGAATATACTATACACATCGTATGATAGCAGTCTTAACTAATTTTTTTTCATTCAGAATACGAGGCGATTGATGCAGACTGTCAGACAGAACTACACATCTTAGTTTTAGTGATGAAATATGGTAGAATATGGTAATGTAGATAATGGAGTTTTTCTTTACAGGTGATGATAATAATGGAATTATGGTGATATGGATAATGAAGTTTTTCTTTGCAGGTAATGATAGTAATGATAATGAAGTTTTTCTTTGCAGATGAAAATAATGATGAAGTTTATATATTTAATGTTAGTTAAGAAATGCTATGTAGTTATTTAGGTATTTGTTGCAGTTCGGTTTGACAGTATGTCTTATGTCGCATGGTATGATGACTGAAGGTTTTGGAAAGGACAGCTAGAGAACACATATATTTTTTTTACACATTTCATTACCTGTTAATTCGAAGTTCACTACTTTTCAGCATAACATGCATTTCTTCTTTCAGCTCAATAATCCACTTAGTATTTTTTCCAGGAGAAGCTTTTCATGATACTTACTAAACCTGTTACTTATTAAACCTGTTCTAGTACTTGCATTTTTTTACCCAGTTGTGTCTATCATTTATAAATGTGATCACATATACTGCTTTTGTTTCATAACCTTGCTACAGCTGACTCATGACGAATGACGTTATTAATCCTTATTTCCAGCAATAAGTCAAAAGCAAATATTTTCATGCCCCAGCAATGAATTATAGATCCCAACACAATGCATTGCTAGCAAAAAAAAAAAAAAAAATTATTACCAGTCCCAACTATTACCAGTATACAACCAAATAATGCTACCAGTTTAAGATATATTTCTAGTTCTAAATATAATACAAATTTCTGTGTTGTATTGAATCCATTATGTCTATGTATTAGTCGACTACAGACTTTGAGTAATAGTTACAGTGTGTTACATTTTAAATATGTCCTATGTCACTTGAATGATGAGTTCTGAGTAATACTGAATGATGACTTATGCATTAATGCTATTCCAATAATTAACTCTTATTTTGAATGATGACTTCTGAATAATACTGAATAATGTTTTGTAAAACTATATGAAACTTTGTAACTGGCCAATGAGTGCCAATAATTATTTTTAAATATGTCATATGTCACTTGAATGATGAAAAATGTTTTGTAATATTCAATACTTGCTGACCAACGAAGGCCACTGTTTCTTATACTTTAAATTTATATTATGTCACTTTCATGCCATATATATGAATTAGGTCCTGTTTGAATGATGACTTCTGATGATTTGTAACTGGCCAATGAGTGCCAATGTTCTCTGTAAACAGATAACTTATGAACATTATTCTGTAATACTTCATACATGGTACAGAAATGTTCAGTAACTGGGCGATGAGTGCCACGAATTACTTAAAGGCAGTCAATAGACTAGTGTAATTATCAATGATGACTGGCATAAGATTTAATGTCCTTCACCTTCTAACCTAATTACCAGAAATTACTGTAATATCCCTTTGTCCTGTCTATCCTCATGCTCATGGAGCACTATATTTGGTTTTTGCACTAATTCTACGTTGGTGTACCTTACAAGAACGTGGTGTTGACACGACATGCTGTCCACCACCTTGAGCGATGGAGATATTATTATGGTCCCACTGTTTGGTGTACCTAATGTACTATCAAAATGATAACATGGAATATTAATACGACATTTCAGTGTCTTGGCTACACTGATCAATACTTCGAGGAAAAGAACTTCAGATTGTCTCACCTGGTGTTGTGCTTCTGTAGAAAGATATGGACTTACCAGTGCAGCTGCGTGCAACCTAATGTGCTACAACCATGATGCAATCCTTCCCATTCCTTTCCTAGTTCTTGTAAAATCATAATGACATATACAGTGCGTGTGCACTTCATTTTCATTTGTTAATATGATCAGTTGTCCTAAATATGCTAAAGACTTCTACAGTGCGTGTGCACTTTATTTCACCCCATGATATGTTATGTAAAAATGCTAATGACTTATACAGTGCGTGTGCACTTTATTACACTGCATGATATGTTATGTAAATATGCTAAAGACTTATACAGTGCGTGTGCACTTTATTTCACTCCTTGATGTGTTTATTTGTTGTAAAAATGCTAAAGAGTTTTACAGTGCGTGTGCACTTTATGTCATTTGTTAATATGATTTGTATTCATTGCCTATACATTTTGTGATTTCCTGATATGTTCTATACTACAGTGCGTGTGCACTTTTTGTCATTTGTTAATATGTTTTGTACTCATTGTGTACACATTTTGTCTTTACTTGATATGTTCTGTACTCAGTGCATGTGCACTATATTTTATTTCATGTTTTGCACTTATATATATATATGTATATATTCTGTGATTGTAAACTTAGTTATTAGGAAAAATTTGTTGCTCATGGCAAGTCCAATTGACTCGCCATCGCTGCCAAATTTTTGCCCCCCCCCCAGTGGAGGGTTATGTAAGAGGTGAGGTATGCGCTATATGCGCTGCCTGCAATAGGCAAGGCATAGGAGAGTCTCTGACCAGAGAGCAGTATGTCGTTAGTTGTTGCTTGTGGCTAGTCTGCGCTTGTCTGCGCGTGTCGACAGTAGTCTTGAGTAGTCTGCGTGAGTCGGCGGTAGTCGGCGCGTGTCGGCTGTCTGGTCTGCTCGGGACTCTGGTCAGGACTCTGGACGATGAGTATTATTGTAGAAGGTAAAGAAGCAGCCTTGCACATATCTAGTAATGTCTATTAATTGTCATTTAATTTCTTTCAAAAAAAAATTCCCAAATAATATTTTTCATAATATAAAGTAATTTTTTTTAAAAAAAGCATTCATTTCAATTTAAAGATTTTATCCAATGAATAATTAATTCCTTTCACGAGTCACAAAGCATTGGCCAGCATTGCATGGAGCTGTGCCGAAAATTTTATGTAAGAGCAGATATATTTGCAGTTTTTCCTTGAGGTAAGAATTTTTGCTTTTTTTATTCAGAATATAGGGTCCAGGCGCAGCGTTGCTGTCGTCATAAAATTTACCAGGTTACTGAAATTTTTTTTATTATTTTGGTGTTTAGGAATTTTTCTGTTTCGAACTTAACATTGAAATGAGAAAAGAATTTTGTGGGAACGTTAAATGTGAATGCATTTCTGCACACAGATTATAAATGGGAGCCAATTTTGTTCAGAGGTTACAATATTAAAAAAATTCATTTAGTTATTATTTTTGTGGGGAGTTTACGCTTGGTTCATTTTCATTTAATTATAATAATTTTGTTGGAAGGTTACATATGGTCCAAACACATTAATAATTTCTGTGGGGAGGTTACACTTGGTTCATGGTTCATCAGTTACATTAATAATTACTGTGGGGAGGTTACAATGTTTAGAACACTCTGGATCATCTTCAGATATAAAACAAAGTAAAACTAAATATGTACCACCTAATATTTACAGAAAGTACAACAGACAAGAACTGTACGTAAACGCAGAATTTACCTAAGTAGTCGCGTCAGCAGCCCGTCTTTTCTGCTCACGTATTCTTCCAACATCAGGAGATGTCCCTTAGGTTGATTGTGCAGCACTTGCCAATGAGTACCAGTAGTTCCTATAGCATTTTAAAAGATGCTCACCAAACGCTGTTTTATTGCTATGAACTGAAGCGTGCTCTTTGAAGCATATTTCGAACGTCCTGCCTGTTTGGCCACGTAAACCTTCGGACAGTTTCCTCACTTTAGTTTATGTACACCTGCTGCCGTGAGTTTCGAGGCTTTTCTATTTACACAGTAATCCAGCTGAGACGAAACAATAAACAAGAATTATTTTAATCATCTAATACAGTTGCTGACTCTCTCAAAACGATTGTGTCGACTATAGGGAAACATATGTCATTATGAGGACGAAGGGATGGAGCCCACGGCGAAATGGCAGTCATTTGCCACTTGAAAACGGCCGAGGAGATCACGTTCGAAAGCTCGTGGGATTTTAATCACCTGACGCGCCTGGTAGCCTGAACAGATTTTATCAATTCATATCGCCGCGAGACCATGCATTCATACATTCTACATCTTTGTTCTTCATGTCTGTACATGTATTTCTTAAAATAGTCACCCTGGCGACGGACACATTTCACTCAACGTTACAATGTTTGACATTCTTGACGGAGCTACAACCTCACCGCTGCTTTCACCTCTTCATCAGTATCAGAGCGAAGTCCTCGAAAGTGTTCTTTGACGTTTGGTAACACGAAAATCGGACGAGGTCAATCGGGACCGTGTGGAGAATAGTCGATGACCGTGAAACCAAGGCTTCAGATTATGGTAGGTGTCACCTAAATAATGAAAAGTGTGAGGTCATCCATATGAATGCAAAGAGAAATCCGTTAAACTTCGGCTGCACGATAAAGCAATTAAATCTAAAGACCGCAAATTGAACCAGATATCTAGGAATTATAGTTATGAGCAACTTAAATTGGAAAGAACACATAGAAAATGTAATAGGGATGGCGAAACAAAGACTGCGTTTTATAGGCAGGACACTTTGAAGATGCAACAGATCTACTAAAGAGACTGCATGCACCAGGCTTGTCCGTCCACTCTTGGAGTGCTGCTATACGGTGTCAGATCCTTACCAGATAGGGTTAACGGGGTACATGAAGAAAGTTCAAAGAAGGGCAGCACACTCTGTACTGTCGAGAAATAGGGGAGAGGTTGTCACGGACATGATACTAGATTTTGGGAGGAAATCATTAAAAACAAAGGCATTTTCCGTTGTGGTGGAATCTTCTGACGGAATTTCAGTTACCAACTATCTCCTCCAAATGCGAAAATATTTTGCTGACTTCTACGTACATACGGAGAAACGACCATCATAATAATGATATAGGTGTTCTTTTTTTCCACGCGCTGCTCAAGTGTGGAATAACAGGGAATTAGTGTGAAAGTGGTTCGACGTATCCTCTGTCACGGTCATAAGCGTGATTTTCAGAGTAGTCATGTAGAGGTAGATGTAGATGTAGATATAGACTCGATTACGTTGCACATCGTCGTGTCAGACTTCCAATTCTAAACCCTCTAGTGGTAGACGGTTGTAAATTTGTTGACAAGAACAGTAAAGGTTTAGAATGTCAAAAACTTTTTTATATAAAAAGCTTTAAGAGTTTTCACATTAAAAAATCTGAGGCATTACTTATCAGTATGCCCTCGTATATTGCTATCCTCTACATGGGCCAAATAAACTGAAATAAACTACACTATACTCTGTCCGAACAGGCCTGGAAGGCCCATAGGTACCTACGACCGACCGCTGTGTCGTCCTCAACTGGAAGGCGTCACAGGATGCAGATATGGAGGGGCATGTCAGAAAAGCGCTTTTCCAGCTGTTGTCAGTCTTCACGACCAGAGCCGCTAGTTCTGAATAAAGTAGCTTCGCAATTGGTCTCACAAGGGCTAAGCGGACCCCGCTTGCCAACAGCGCTCCACAACCCCATACGGTTGCCAAAGCCATCGCTGGCCAAGCCCGTCAGCACTTAACTTCGTTTATCTAACGGCAATAAGCGTAACCACTGCCGTAAGGCCGTTGACACTCAAGGGCTATCATACAAAATAGCGAACTTATTTAAAAAGAAGAATATTAAAATCATCTTCTCTACTAATAGTAAATTACAACAAAAAGTAATACATAATGTACAGGAGGTGAACAAAAGTATGGAACACCAAAACACATTACATTATCTCTGACTAATACAGTGTTAGAAAACCGTGGCCATTCAAAACAGCTTCCAGTCGTGGGTAAATACAGGTCCTGTGTGGGTTTCAAGGGAATCTTATACCATTCTTCCTGAAAAATTGCTCAGTTAACGATGCTGGAAGTGGGTAGCGATCACGCACCTTTCTGTCCAAAAGTAGAGTTCAAAGACTTAATAATTTAGCGATCTGGTGATTGTGATCGCAAGGGCAGATGTGGCAATTCATCCTCATGGACGATGCGAGCTGCGTGCACATGAGTCCTCTCGCCTTGGAACACAGCGTCACCCTGGGGTGGACCTGTTCATCAAGAATGGTCTCAAATCACCATCGAACCCCGCCATGGTAAACTCTTCGGGCATAAATAAGACAAGAAGTCGCAAACAGTGCGAAACGAGACTCGGTCAACCAACTGATTTTTTTCCATTGCTTCGTAATACAGGGTTTGTAGCTAAAAAAAAAAAAAAAAAAAAAAAGATTCAAATGGCTCTGAGCACTATGGAACTCAACATGTGAGGTCATCAGTCCCCTAGAACTTGTAACTACTTAAACCTAACTAACCTAAGGACATCACATACATCCATGCCCGAGGCAGGATTCGAACCTGCGACCGTAGCGGTCGCGCGGTTCCAGACTGTAGCGCCTAGAACCGCTGGGCCACCCCGGCCGGCTTTGTTGCTTCAACATCACGTTTACCTGTTACGAGCATTTGCAGTTTCAGCTCGCTCTGCAATTCCCTGCTTACAGAGCTCCCTTTGTGTTGCTTTGGTACTGACTTATTGCACTATCGTGCCCGTATTTTTCGACACACTGCTCTTCAATGACAAATAGTCTGCATACTCTTCTGTCTGTGTTGTGACTTAGCGGGCGATGATTTCTCACTTTCCATGTATGAGATATAAGTCTACGAAACGGTGCGTCTTCAAACACAAAACACTTCGGCTTCCTTAGTGACGAAAGCGTCCACTATACGAGCAAGAATAATTTGTCCATGTTCTAACTCACTTAGCTCCGACATAATGCACTACCGAACGAGGTGGCGCAGTGGTTAGCACACTGAACTCTCACTCGGGAGAACAACGGTTCATCCTGATTTAGGTTTTACGTGAGTTCCCTAAATCGCGACGGGCAAATGCCGGGATGTTCCTTTGAAAGGGCACGGCCGACTTCCTTCTCGATCCTTCCCTAGTCCGATGGGGCCGGTGACCTCGCTGTTTGGTCCCCTCCTCCGAATCAACCAACCAACCATAATACACAAACAGAACACTGTTCTCACCACTACTGAACGTGAAACATACTGAGTACATTGCTCAGGTGTCATTCGTGACTAAATACAACAGCGCAATCTTCAGGCTTGGCTAGCGTCTGTATTTAAGTTCAAACTTGCATTTCTAGCAGTGTTTCCGTATTTTTGCCCAACCCCTGTAAATTCTTCCAAGGCCCCCTCCGGAAAGTCAGGGATATACAATCTCAAATGTGACTGATGCAGCCGGCCGGGGTGGCCGAGCGGTTCTAGGCGCTACAATGGCTCTGAGCACTATACGACTTAACATCTGTGGTCATCAGTCCCCTTCTAGGCGCTACAGTCTGGAGCCGCGTGACCGCTACGGCCGCAGGTTCGAACCCTGCCTCGGGTATGGATGTGTGTGATGTCCTTAGGTTGGTTAGGTTTAAGTAGTTCTAAGTTCTAGGGGACTGATGATCTCCGAAGTTAAGCCCCATAGTGCTCAGACCATCTGAACATTTTTTGTGATTGATGCCCAAACTGTACACTGTCCAGGCAGGCAAAAGTTTTGGGATTAGGTACAAAAAACACATGCACGCGTTAAGACTTGGAAGCTTAAGCGAATTTATATTTTCAGTCCATACTGCTGAATAAAACCATTCAGTGAGAAACACCGAGAACAGAGTAAATATAGTACACTACAATGACTCTGTTAGGAGGCTGTATGCTTAGCGAGCAAACTGAGTTGACTGATGCTACTTTCCCGAAAATTTTAAGAAAGTGCCTTCCACACTTCAATATAAATAAGGTTTATCCACCTGTCTGCAGATCAATTAAAAAGAATTGTTGCATTGTATCTGTCTCCTGTAAGCAGTAAGTTGCATGGCACTGAATACTAATAAATTTTAATGCACTGTCGTCAGCACTGTTTAAATAGCACGTAAGGCTTTTATGTATCATCCTATCTACATTTATTTCTCTAGCGTTTTGTAAAATACGTTTGTAATGCTGCAAGTCACTAAATTCAGTTTATTTCTCTGTATTTAAAACCCTGCATTTAATATAACAGCATAATGTGCCTCCCTTACCGAAACGTCATATCTTTGTAATGCAGCACTGTATCACAGCATATTTGAAGTTCATGTATTTTGTAACCGTTCTTATTCTTTTCTCTATGTTATAAGAGAGTCAAAACACGTGGTGCGAATTGGTAATTTGTTTTGTGGCCCAACTAAAACGTATAATAATGAAAACAAACGTGTGTATGTGTGAAAATACGAAAAACAAGATGAATGTGATTCGTTGTAGAAAACTATGATAACAAATGATTCATACGTACATTGCATTCTAATACCAAACTGCAGCGTAACCATCATTATTGCACATTTGTAACCGTCAGTTATTTTTAATCCTATGGAAACTCATCTGTAAATCAGCTTAAAATGTGTTTTGACGAAAAGTACGCGAGCCGTCAGATGATGAATATAAAGCAGTCGAAACCGTTAACTTTTTTTTTCATAAGCAGGCTAAAACCAGCTTGTGGCTGGTCGCTGCTGTACGCCAGCAACAGTTTGTATTACATAGTGTTCATGGTCTCCAATCGTGTCCTTATTTCAAAAAATCTCAAGAATACATAGCGTTTTTCTATCTGTGTAATCAAATATACTAACGATATCTGTTAACTGAAGCTTCGTTCGCTTCTTGGTAGCACAACATTACAATAAATGAAAAGAGCTAGTTTGATTTTGTTTTACAGTATTACTTTTATTGTGTTAACCGGTTTTCGGCTCACAAGGCCATCTTGAGACATTTAGTGACTACTTTCACCAAAGAGGTTACAATGTTTGTAAACCACATTGGAAAAGAAGTTACACATCTAGACTGGAGCAGAAACGTACAGTAAATAATATCTTTGACAATGTGGTCTTAACTCAGTGTAAAAAGTAAAAAGCTGAACAGTAAATAAGTATAAAGGGAATAAACGGGAAAAAATCAGAAAGTCTAAATAACAGTTTATATTTTTAAAAAACCAATAAAATAAATAAAATAAAATGAGTACTTGTTAAAGCTACTTCAGGAGGTATAAAACGTGAAGAGTGATGCGAAAAACCAATTAAAAGAAAGAATTATCAGTGTAACTACAGAATATATGATGAACTTAAACAATATGCATAAGAGAACTAGAAATGAATAAATGCAGGAAAATGGAGAAGTGTGATGGAACACACAGTAAATGCCATCTTTGAGAGTGTGGTGGTACTGCATTTTAAAGATTAAAAAGTTTAATAGCACATTCTCAAAGATAGCATTTACCCTATGTTCCCTCGCACTCCTCCATTTTCCTGCATTTATTCATTTCTGTTTATCTTATGGGTACTGCTTAAGTTCCTCATATATTCTGAAGTTACATTGAGAATTCTTTTCCGATTTCGTTTACAAACAATGTAACTTCTTTGGTTACAATAGTCAGTAAAGGTCTGAAGATGGTCTTGTAAGCCGAAAACCGGCTAACACAATAAAAGTAATATTTTAGAACAAAATAAAACTAGGGCTTTTCATTTATTACTAACGATATGTATCTAATTAGGATCGACAGAGATTCTTATTAGTCTTATCTGTTTGTAGCTAAGTCTCATGTCATCGCAGGCGGTTCTTATACTTAAACCAGTTTAGGAAAGATGACTTAACGGCCAAGAAAACTTGTGCCAGTACGGGCTGTAGTATGGACAGCCATGAGGCGTCTTTCACACCTATGCAGTGAAGGCCGTTGCCGTCCAAACGTCAGCTGTGAAGCTGCCAGGCACTGCCACTGCAGTGGAGGACTGCCGTGCCATGCTCACGGTGTCGGGCGGATTAGTGGGAAATTAGAGGGCGTTGGCACCTTCACGACTATCAGGCACGCCTTTGGCAACAACAGTGTGTACATCAGGTCATTCGTACGAGTGTGATTTGCCTTTCTTTTTGTTTCCTAACTTGTTCTCGTAGGCCTGTACGCTGCTTGGGAAATAGACGTTGAGCGTTTAATTTCTTTAGACGAAGAACGGCCTGTTTTGTGAGAGAAAACCCTAGAAAGCTACAAGGATATCTATGCAAAAAAAATGTGGCTCGATGAATTCAAGGAACTAAATGCCTAATTTCAAAAGAGAAAAAAAGTGAGTAAATAAGAAGTTGTTTCATTGCATCATTTTCAAAAATGTGTTTACATTGAATGGAATAATAAGTCTCAACAAACATTCTATTTTAGAAAATTCTAACAAGGAACCCCTTGTGGGCGAGGCCGCAAATGGCCAATGATGTTTAAGGCAATTGACGCCCCACATATTGTCTACCATGAAACAGCAATATTGCCTGCCAATGACAACAGGAGGCGGAACTGGAGGTATCCAGTGGTGAGCATAACATCAGGGTACGGAGCGTAGCTGAACTGCTTAGTAACTCACAACAGTGCTACGCTATTAGTGGTGTTGATACAGAGCAGAGCGATGGTGCCGACAAACAAAATAAACATTGCATTACATCTACAACAACAGCTGCCGAAGTTGACATTTCGTCAGAAAGGAATCCAAGGTATTTCGGAGAGTGGGAAAGAAGTGGCAGCTGAAATATTACCGTCTCTGCAAGATGCAGTGGAATGTGTGGTGTCGCATACGCTCGACTGTCCTGACAATGTACACAAGGACTACAATGATGGCGATACGTGCTAATTAACAAGTGAAAGAGATATTGAAACAGGTGTCGATCCATGTACGAGGTGAGACAATAAAGTAATGAAACTGATTTTCTCTGAAAGATGTGGCAACCCTGCAGGCTTGCGTAGACACAATATCTTTGACCTAGGTCTATAAGCTGCATCTAGTCCAAGCGGCACATAGATGCAACTGCTCAGTCGTGAGTTGTGCTGTAATAAGTTAACATGTGTTTGTGTCTCTCGTCACGGAAATGGAACCGCATAATATTGCGCAGCGGTATGCCATTTCTTTTTGCGTTAAATTGGGTGAAAATGCCACGACAACTTACAGTAAGATTCAGAAGGCTTTTGGAGAGGAGGTTACGTCAAGAGCTCAAGTTTTCCGTTGGCATAAAATGTTTAGTGAAAGCAGAACCAATGTTGAAGATGAAGACCGCAGTGGACGACCATCAACCTCACGGACGGATGTCAACTTGGCCAGGGTGCGTGGACTCGTACGATCTGATCGAAGATTATCCCCGAAAATTATTGCAGAAGAACTGAACATCAGTCGAGAAACGGTTAGTCTGATCATAACTTAAGAGCTTGGTATGAGAAAGATTTGTGCAAAAATGGTCCCCAAAAATCTCACACCACAACAGCGAGAAACACAGAAAAATGTGGCAGCCGATCTGTTAGAGTAAACGGAAATCAATCCAGAATTGTTGAGCCATGTTATCACTGGTGATGAAAGTTTGTTTTTTCAGTACGATCCAGAGACAAAACGCCAACGTTCGCAATGGTCCTCAAAGGGATCACCCAGACCAAAAAAATCTCGCATGTCAAAGTTAAAAGTGAAATGCATGCTTGTGTGCTTCTTTGATGCCAATGGAATTGTTCATAAAGAGTGTGTGCCTCCTGGACAGACAGTTAACCAATATTACTACAAAGAAATTTTAGAAAGACTTTGTAAAAGAGTTATTTGTGTTCTTGCCAACATTGCTGGTAATTGGATTCTGCATCATGATAATGCGCCAGGCCATACTGCTCTGTCAGTACAGCAATTTTTAACCTCAAAACAAATTTCAGTAATACCACAGCCACCTTATTCACCAGATATCGCTCCGTGCGACGTTGTTCTATTTCCAAGAGTAAAAACGACGGCCAAGGGACACCATTTTCAAACAATACCAGATGTCCAAAAATCCGTGACGAGAGTATTGGATGATATTACAGAAGATGAGTTCCAGAAATGCTATCATCATTGACAGAAGCGCTGGAAAAGTGTGTGCAATCAGAAGTGAACTACTTTGAAGGAGACAACACTAAACTTGACTAAAACGGCAAGCAACATTTTTTTCACATCAGTTTCATTACTTTATTGTCGCACCTCGTAGTTCATCATCCCTGTCGGTCAGGGAACACAATTCCCGTCTCCAGTGAAAATGTCGGTCAGGGAGACACAATTCCCGTCTCCAGTGAAACGTAATAAAGCTCAATCGTTGTCCAAGGAGCGGGTACTAAATACACTGAAGAGCCAAAGATACTGGTACACCTACTTAATAGCATGTAGGGCCCCCGAAAGCACTCAGCAGTGCCGCAATGCGACGTGATATGGACTCGACTAATGCCTGAAGTAGTGCTGAATGGAACTGACACCATGAATCCTGGAGGGTTGTCCATTAATCCGTAACAGTTCGAAGGGTGAGGATCCCTTCTGAATAGCACGTTGCAAGGCATCCCAGATATGCCCAATAACGTTCATCACATTTGGTGACCAGCGGAAGTGTTTAGACTCAGAAGATTGTTCCTGGAACCACTCTGTAGCAATTCTGGACGTGTGGGATGTCGCATTGTCCTGCTGGAATTGCCCAAGTCCCTCGCAATGCACAATGCACATGAATAGATGCAGGTGATCAGAAAGGATTCTTACGTACTTGTCACCTGTCAGAGTCGTATCCAGACGTATCAGGGACCCCATATCATTCTAACTGCACACGCCCCTCACCATTACACTGCCTCAATCAGCTTGAACAGTCCCCTGCTGACATGCAGGGCTCACGGATTCATGAGGTTCTCTCCATACCTGTCTGTACACGTCCGTCCGCTCGATACAGTTTGAAACGACACTCGTCCGACCAGGCAACATGTTTCCAGTCATCAACAGTCAAATGTGTGTGTTGACGGGTGCAGGCGAGGCGTAAAGCTTTGTGTCGTGCGTTCGTCAAGGGTACACGAGTGGGCCTTCGGCTCCGAGAGCCCATATCGATTATCTTTCGTTGAATGGATCGCATGCTGACAGTTGTTGATTGCCAAGCTTAGAAATCTGCAGCGGTTTGCGGAAGGACCGCACTTCTGTCACGCTGAACGATTCTCTTCTGCCGTCGTCGGTCCGGTTCTTGCAGGATCTTTTTCCGGCCGCAGCGTTGTCGGAGATTTCTTGTTTTACCGGATTCCTGATATTCACGGTTCACTCGTGAAATGGTCGTACGGGAACACCCCCACTTCATCGCTACCTCGAAGATGCTGTGTCCCACCGCTCGTGCGCTGACTATAACACCACGTTCAAACTCACTTAACTCTTGATAACTTGCCATTGTAGCAATAATAACCGATCTAACACCTGCGGCAGAAACTTGTCGTCTTATATAGTCGTTGCCGTATTCTGCCAGTTTACATATCTCTGTATTTGAATGCGCATGTCTATAACACTTTCTTTGGCGCTTTAGTGTATAATAACGAACATGGGAGATCATCCGCAGCACAGTAATTTAAAAAAACACAATTATGAACTGCTATAGAGAAAGTCAGTAGCAATATGAGCAGGTAGTGTATAAGAAAAACTTCGGATTTTCAAATGAAGGGTAAGGCCCACTTGTTACAAAAACTGGTGTTTCCACGTTTCAGTGATGCTCAATACAATTTACCGCATTTGCAGGATAGTGACCTACGGCGTTACGCACATCAAACTTTGCGCGCCATGGATTATAGTGATTTCAAGGGAAGCAGTGGATGGTTGCCTAACTTCAGACAGTGCTACAGTATTGGAAGACGTAAGGCCACGTAAGACCGCGAAATTTCAAACTGGACGATGTACAGTAAACTGCAGAATCACCCGGAAATTTGTAGATGAGACAAACAAAGTTATGCAACCGTTCAGTAAGGAATTTGCTGTCAACTCCGACCAATTACGAGTTGAAAGGAGATGCACATAAAAGGAGCCCCGGAAATTAGAGGTATCAAGAGAGTTGTATCGAGATCAACGAAGATGAATGCCTTAGCGCATTCGTATACAATTACTCCGACAGTTAATATGGATGTTAAATTAGTTGGAAAGTTATTTATTCTCCTGTGAGACGTTGTGTAAGTAGGCTGTTTAGGTTTTTTTATTGATAACGCCACCTCAGTATGAAAATCACCGGCTGTGCCGTGTGCAGTCTGTGGCTGCTTTGCATTGTTGTAATACTCAACCATTGTAGTGTTAGGCAGCTGGCTGTGAACAGCGCGTAGCGCTGGGCAGTTGGAGGTGAGCCGCCAGCAGTGGTGGATGTGGGGAGAGAGATGGCGGAGTTTTGTAATTTGTCATGATATCAAGGTAAATACATTGTTTGTTCTCTATTAATATCTTTCATTTGCTAACTATCCCTATCAGTAGTTAGTGCCTTCCATAGTTTGAATCTTTTATTTAGCTGGCAGTAGTGGCGCTTGCTGTATTGCAGTAGTGGGAGTAACCAAGATTTTTGTGAGGTAAGTGATTTCTGAAAAGTACAGGTTAATGTTAGTCAGGGCCATTCTCTTGTAGAGAATTTTGAAAGTCAGATTGCGTTGCGTTAACAAAATATTGTGTGTGGAAAGTTAGATTGCGTTGCGCTAAAAATATTGTGCGTCAGTCTAAGCACAGTCTTGTAAAATTGTTCAAAAGGGGACGTTTCATATGGCGACCCTGCCAGGATACCTCACTGGAATCTTCTGATTTTTTCTTATAGTTTGTGTAATTAGTGTAGCTTTTGTTTATTGCTAGCGCGTAATTGTAGAGAGAATTTCCATTGTAGTTGTAGTTTTTCATTGTTGTACAGTAAAACAGTTGTGGTATGCATGTAGATTTGCACCAAGTATTTCGCAGCTGCAATTAACTAGATATTATTTTAAGTGTTATGTTAATGTGTTCTCTTATTTTTGCTCTTCAAATTGAGTTTTTCTGTGTTGTCGTGTGAAATACTGTGACAATAATGGCGTGTGAAAAAACGTAACACTAGGCTCCAAAGTAAATTGAGAAATGACAGTGAAGACGAAAGCAATATGTTAGCGCCGCAGAATAATGAATTAACTAATGTTAATAGTAGTAATTTGGTAACTGCGCATAGGGAAATGGAGCGGGTTTCAAACAATGGCGTGGACAGTGAAACAATTAGGGAAGAGGGAAGCATTATCGATCGATCGGTCGGCAATAGCTCGGCTCAGGAATCCGAAATGACGCGACACGATCTCGCAAATACTGTAGATTCAGGTTTTGGATCCTCACCGTTTTCTCAAATAAGTCAAGACACATTTTCTGCTTGTCAAAATGTGAATGTTTCCGGTGCAAATTCACTGCCGAAAAGCACTGAGGAACATGTTCCAGACACCAGTGCATTGTTATTACAATTAATACAACAAATGGGACAAACACAACAAAAGCTTCAAAAGTTAGACACAATGGAACAAAATCTTCGAAAGTTAGACACAGTGGAACAAAATCTCAAAAAGTTAGACACCACATTTGAACAAACACGTGAGGATTTAACTAATGAGTTACATCACATTGAATCGAAATGTCAAAAAGTCTGTAATGACGTAAAAACACAAATTTGTGAGCATTTCCAACCTATTTTTTCGCGTCATGAAAATGCACTACAGAATCACGAAGCAGCCATAAAAGAACTGCAAACTACTGTTCATGAAAATCATGAGACCTTGCAAGCTAAATTTGACTCAGTTGCATCTACCGATTCGGTTATGCAACTTGCAAAAACTCAGGAAAACTTGAAGGACACAGTAGATTCGATTTCAACACAAATGGACACTCTGAAACTTGGTTCAGAAAAACACACTGAGGAAATGTGTTCACTATCGGAGGAAGTAGGCGAACTTTCGGATCAGGTCACTAACTTATCTACAAAGGTAGATGATGATCTGAATGGCACAAGACCTGTAGCCTTCACTGACACAGAAGAGTATGAACAAATTAGAAAATTCAAACAAAATCAAAATCAAATCAATACACAGTACAAAAGAGAAATCCGCGAAGTACAAGATCAGCTGACACAGGTAATACAAGAATTACATATTTCAGAGGACACTCGCGCTCCAGTACGGGAAGAGGGACATAGAAATACGGAACAACCACAAAATAATAACACAGGACACTTCGGAAATTATGAAAGAAATTGGCAAGGCACACCGAATTTTGAGATGGAACCGCCGACACGACGTAACAATGACCGATATGCGACTCGCCGACATGATGACTTTGACTATAAGCTGTTCATTACTACACGTAAATTCAAAACGTTTAAAAATTCTGCCAACGACATTCATCCACAAGCGTGGCTCCATCAATTCTCTCATTGTTTTCCCCCTAACTGGTCATTAGAACACAGATTAGAATTTATGTGTGGCTATTTAGAGAATGAACCAGCTGTAAGAATGCGTTCGGTCATTCACGATTGTCATAGTGAAGGAGAATTTTACCATGCCTTCCTCTCAGCATATTGGTCTCAAGCCACACAAGACCGAGTAAAACATGGCATCATAATGATGAAACATTTCGAACAATCTGAATTCTCCAGTCTTGTGAAATATTTTGAAGACATGTTGCACAAGAATCAGTACCTGTCAAACCCATACAGCCCCTCAGAACTCATCCGCATTTGCTTAATCAAACTGCCTGAACATTTGCGACATATTATTTTGGCAGGACGTTGCAAAGACGACATTGAAGCTTTTCAGGGACTCTTACAAGAACTGGAAATTGACACTGACAATCGCGGAACGCAGGAGCACAACAATTACAGATTACATCCGTCGCAATTCCGCGATGAAAGAAATAATAACTGGACGCGACAAGGCTATTCTCACAACACAAATCGTGACCGAAACAGACACCACCCGTATAACAACCGTTGGCAGAGTAGTAATAATTACAGGGAAAGATCACCTCTCCGCGGTAATGACTATCACAGAGACAATCAGAGAAACAGACAATATGGGAACCAAAACAATTATTATTACGAGGGACAGAATAACTTTAGACGCAACGGTCCAGCGCGCAGTTACGATTCAGGGAGAAATTCTCCACCACTTAACCGACAAGAAAGAAACCACAGAAACTACCGACATGACGACAGACGATGTGATCGTAACGACAGACCTGAATTGCATCAGAACTGGCGGGACTCAAACAGAGCTGGGCCCTCTCGGCAAGGCGAATTTGTAGAAGTTCGGTCTCCTAATCCGAATAACGACGCGCGCCAGCAAAGAAACAGACAATGACTCACACAGCAGGCAGCCGCGTGCGCCCGCTGGCTCCGAGAAAAATAACACAGACGCTAACCTTGAAAAAAATTCCAGTATTCTTTACCGATGTATACTACTTGACAATTGCGTTAAAGTTGAAACTCTGCATACTAGGAAGAGCAATACATTCTGGATTTAAAGTACTTTCAGTGAGATACCAGATGACATAGTGGTTAGTTTATGTGACAGCTACACGATTTTATCACGACGCTACTAATGAGTGACACTTTACAATGTTGCTTTTGCAGTGTTTCTGTTTTATATCTGCACAGTTTTTCTGCATTATTCTGGAAAGTAAAACGTGTTTTAGTAGCAACTTTTTTGGTATAGCTACAATGAGACAGCCTTTTTCGTAGCACAAGAATACGTTACAGCACAGTATTTTCTTCATCACGGCAATAAGCGTAATAACTAAGATATCTATTCGCAAAGTATTTCATTTTGTGTATCGTGAGGTAAGTACATTGACTTCTGCAGAACTTAGCTTTCGGAGGACGATAACTACGACACTTCCACAGAGATTATCTTACAACATGACGCACAGTTTAGCGCTACAGGACACGTATTTGAGTGATTAATTTTGTACTTCAAACATTTATTTTTTAAGATTTTTAAATTGCAAAGAAAGTTTTCCGTCATACATTTCATTCCATTGCTGTAATTTGTAACACCTGAGGGTATAATTACATTTATCCTCAGGGGGGTACACGCTTACTTTGTGTACCATGTGTGTGGCAACCACAAGGAACCCTAGCTAATATGGTATTTGCTTATACAACTTTACACATCGGTACCATATTTCTCCAACACAGTATTACACAGCTATCAGATCATTTAACTGAGAGAGACAAACATTTTTTTTACTACGTCAGTGACAGATGTTTACGTAATTACACAGTTGAATAACTTCATACGTATGAAATTGTATTTTGTCTGTACTTTGTAAACTGTTCATATTTTTTCGGAACCATTGTGATACAATGTGAGCTTTGAATGATGTGTTTGGTATGGAATCATGATTTTAAAGTACGTTTGAGGCAGATGACACTTTTGAAATGAGCAGAGAATTTTTTTTAGGTTTTGAAACTATTGGAGGAAGCTACGACGATTTTGAGATTTGACTGAGGTGTTATGATGTTATTTTTTTTGACGACGATGTGTATTATGTTGTTGAGGTATGTTTATGATTAGTAAGCTAATGTTATATGAAGAATTTGATTATGCTATGTATCTAATGATGAAGTATTGAAGAAGCGTCGACGAATTTGTATATGTGTAATAAGGTAAGGAGTAATGAGTAGCGGTTAGGAACTCTGCCTTGTGAAGACGTATGTTGGAAACCGAGAATCGTACTTTTAGAATTATGAAATGTGTGTAAATGCGTGAATGTATCACAATGCCGACGAAAATTTTTTGGACACTGTTATATTCATGGGATTTTGTTTTTACAGGTTTGCAACGCTAATTCTTGACCTGTGAAATATTTTTATTTAAGACTGCCATTGTAGCGGAAACTGCTGTCGTAAATATTTCCGTACGAAAGTTAAGTGACCACCTGCACGTAATACGTCGTGGGCACACAGCTGTGTCACACACCTGGGCGACAGCCGCCCGAACAAAAAAAAACCATTAGCCTTCCAGCGGCACAGGTAGAAGAAAAAAGAGGCCATTATAATCGCTATTGACGTTCCTTTGTAGAAAGCATCGCAACATTTCACGGCTATTGTCGTGCTAATTGAGAGAAATGCCATATGGCTAGTGAATGACGTTTCACGCCTTGCTTTGCCCATTTTGTTTAATATCTAGTTTCTAGCTGCACTGCAGCACTGGTTAAAATAAAATTTTATAGATGTACTAATATAAATATTTTCTGTCTGCAGATCTATTAAATAATAATTTTGTAATCCACATTCTTCGAAAAAGGAGCTCTTGGAATGGAAAGAACAATAAGAAGGGACTAATACCAGGAACTGCATACATAATTTTCTTTTCAACTACTGAGTAATTTTTTGTAGAATTAGTTTTTGTGGTGCACCACTTTAATTACTTAGACATTAAGATGTGATTATACATTTCCCTTATCTGCATTGTTATCTTTAGTGTACTATTTTTTCTGCTTGAGCTATGTCATATTTAGGTATAAGTTGCTGCTGTTTGCCAGGCATAGTGTTATTGAATTTGATTTTGTATTATTCTGTTAAGCCAGTTTTACTAATGATTTATTTTTATATTTTTATTGTTTGCTGCACATTGCCTTAGATTAGTTGTAATATTACAATTGCTTTGCTAATTTCTTAATACTGCTTGCTTCGCAAATCTGCGTTTTTTTTTCATTGCTGTTTATATTAATTGTTTTATGTGATGCTGCATTGCCTCGTCCCTTGGTATATATATCTGAGCTCAGTAGATTTAAGTTAGCTTAAGAGGGGGTAGACTATATAAGAAACTAACTATGATGAATTGGAAGAAATACATTGAAAATCTATAAGAAAATGGTTTGGCCAAAACAGTATTTTGAAATAGGATATGAACCAAAAAAAAGTAGGGTTTAGGGACAACAGGTTTAGGTAGGATTTTCTTGGAAATAAATGATGAAGTAAGATAATGGAAAATAAATAATGAGGTAAGAAATATGTGAACATATATATATATACAGAAAGCATGCTTGAATAGGATTTTTTTGGTGGAAACAAATGTGGAAATAAGACGAAAGATCTATGGAATGAAGTTTTGGGTTGGACTGCAGTACCAAAAGTTACACTGAAAACGAACCCTGTCCTTTCCATTGTGTTATCCCACTATGTGTTTGTGTACCCTTGTGTATTTGTTTTCTTCCTGTCTTTGTGTAGTTTCATAGAATTTTTTCTTCTTCTAATACTAAGCTACATTCACTATGATGAGGAATACTGTGATCCTCAAATATAATTTGCATTGATAATATGTTATTTACTTTGTAAAGATGATTAGACATTTATCTGTTCTGTGTTAATGCTTAGGTGTGAAGTTGATGTTTCAAAAGTTATTCTGATCTTTTATGTATGAAATTATGTCATAATTCCTGTAACACTGATGTATATGTTTATTTCTATTCTTTTGTAAAGCCCCTATTACCGCAACTGTTATTTGTATTGTTATGTTCTTGAATGATGTGTTTTGTACCTTTGTTATTGTGTTCTTATGTTATAAAATTGTAATTGACACCAGGTCATCAAATTAAGTAACTTGTAAGTTACATTTCACTGCACACGTTTCTATTGGTCATAGTATATGGACAATATGTGAGAAGTAGGGACTGTTAGTGTTTGCACGTGTGTTAATAATTCAGCAAGGGACTGGATAACAGCATTGCTAGTTCTGAGGACAATTCCAAAAACTTTGTGAGTGCACAAGTGGTGGTTATGGACTTGCTACATTATCCGCAAGACTCTTCGATGGTGATTGTGCACCTGCACAGTCGCAACAGATGGCTGCTGGCCGTCTCTACAAGGACTACAGTGGGTCTGCGTCTTTGCTGACTCACCAGTACCATTATCTCTACAAGGACTGCAGTGGGTCTGCACCTTTGATGACTCACCAATACCATTATTTCTACAAGGACTGCAGTGGGTCTGCACCTCTGGTGGCCCACCAATACCGTAATCTCTACCAGGACTACAGTGGGTCTGCTCTGTGATGACCTACCCACCAATACTCTTCAAAACTTCGACTGACTCCGCTGTGGGTTTGCTCTCTTGTGGCCCATTACCTGTCAGCATGTCGAGAGTCAGCACTGTCTTTCCGTTGGAAGGACAACGATACTTCTTCAAGACTGCATGGAAATCCACTACTTCCGTGTGCATTTTCTTTTACTGCTCAGACTTTGAGAAAAACACTGCAATGTGATGAATGATCAGGACTGTCTTTATGGACTGTGAGAAAATTTTAGCTTTTGACCAACATTGTATCAATAAGTGTGTGCATTTGATTTCTTTGTTATTGTAATTGTAAAAAAAAATTTTTTCAAATCTGTATTGGGCACTGCCCAACCCAATTTGTAAAATTTTTTGTGGGGAGCATGGGGGCTATGTAAGTAGGCTGTTTAGGTTTTTTTATTGATAACGCCACCTCAGTATGAAAATCACCGGCTGTGCCGTGTGCAGTCTGTGGCTGCTTTGCATTGTTGTAATACTCAACCATTGTAGTGTTAGGCAGCTGGCTGTGAACAGCGCGTAGCGCTGGGCAGTTGGAGGTGAGCCGCCAGCAGTGGTGGATGTGGGGAGAGAGATGGCGGAGTTTTGTAATTTGTCATGATATCAAGGTAAATACATTGTTTGTTCTCTATTAATATCTTTCATTTGCTAACTATCCCTATCAGTAGTTAGTGCCTTCCATAGTTTGAATCTTTTATTTAGCTGGCAGTAGTGGCGCTTGCTGTATTGCAGTAGTGGGAGTAACCAAGATTTTTGTGAGGTAAGTGATTTCTGAAAAGTACAGGTTAATGTTAGTCAGGGCCATTCTCTTGTAGAGAATTTTGAAAGTCAGATTGCGTTGCGTTAACAAAATATTGTGTGTGGAAAGTCAGATTGCGTTGCGCTAAAAATATTGTGCGTCAGTCTAAGCACAGTCTTGTAAAATTGTTCAAAAGGGGACGTTTCAGTTGGAGGTGCTCTGCCCCCTACGATTCTTTCTCTTGTGCGTGATCTTGCAAGGGCAGTACGAAATATTTACGTCACACTAAGCAAGAGTGGGAAAATGGGTGTGAGAGAACTACAGCTACCTCATGGTATGAGCACTGTTTTTGGGCAGTTACTGGTCAAAATAACTCAATTTTGCTTTATTCCTGGTGTGCGTATACAAATCATACTCCTTTAGAGCAAACTATCCCTCCTGAAAAGTGTGTGACATTGCAATTTATACCACCTGGAACCACTGGACGAATTCAGCCTCTGGACGTTTTCTTTCTTTTTTTTCCGTGCCCGTAAAAGATATTATAACACCATCTGCAGCTACGCCTTAAAGGATAGTCAGTTTCATTGTACGCTCTAAGACGGACTGTTTTGCATTCGCTTGCGTGCGATCACATTCCACAGCATTCTCGTCACCCCGTTACACCAATATGATTATATATGCATTCTTTAAGAGTGGATACCTAGCTGAATGTCCTGTACGTTTGTAGCTCCCAAGAACTTCATCTTCGATCTTGATGGTGCGATCCTTTGTGATCACTGTGGTGCGATAGTTTTCATTCGATGTTCGTGGTGCAAGTTAATGGTTTGTCTTGAACATATCTTGAATGTCGGCGATGTCCGTTTTGTGAAGTGTAATACATCCATCCCATAGAAGGTTGATCACTGCACCTCCCGGACACTCTTATCTGTCGCTCTCCTGATGCACATGGTGAGTCATGTTTTTCCTGTCATAATTGTTAAGACAATACTTTAAAATGAGCATTACTAAAGACTGAACCTGCGACATCGCACTCAAGGAATTCCTCGTCAGTTTAGACATCCAGTGAAGTCCAAATTAATCCATCATTATGTTTCACATATTATTTCCTGAAATTTCTCCATCTAACTGTCTGGCAACCGTGCCGTGCCCAAAAGTAGCTGATAAATGTGAAACTACTGTGACGTCATGTCGTGTCACAGTGCCATTTTGACGGCTGCCGGACAAGTGTGAAATGGACCCGAGGGAGTTTCTGTCGGGATCATCTTGCAGAGCGGCTAATCACTTGAGCATTCACATCGCATGGTCACATCAGAAAAATCATCATTCACGGTACCCAGTTTCGCCACCAGATGTAGTACACCAACTGCATGCGACGGCACCTAATGGTTACTGCGAGCTGAGTGACACTTCGTAGCAGTATCCCATACTAGCAAAACGGTTGCTACTTTGCCTCGTATTCCTCGAATCTTAGGTACTTGGTCTATGCATGGCTATGTTTAAAATGAATACCTCCATTTAGTCACAGGATCGAGCCGTGTACGTCTGGCTTCAAGCCCCAAAGCAAATTAGCTGCAAATTATAACGCGTAGCTGTGACCCTGAAGTCAAATAATCATGCATAGATTAATATTACGACTTAATAAAATGAACAGAAATACAAAATAAAAGTTAAATGAGTAATTTAATAAAAATTTTTCTTTTCTGATGTCTGTAAATGATGTAGACGGCAGATAATTATATTGGATAATGTTTATTCAAGAAAGGACATCTCAATTAAACAGAAAGTGGTCCTACGATAACCAAGTATAGTACAGACAGAAATACACTTCTAAAATGCAAGAAAGTTGAGAGCATTACGAAAATAGTAGCAAAATCTGCAAACTAAATAGTCATCGAAGATACATGAAAAATTAATAATTTTTTCACAATGCGGGGCCACAGTCATAATATATTTCTTTAATGTCAGTTCCGCCATTAGACTGTTGTTTATTTGCAGTGTTACATTTACACTTACACTATCATGATTTCGGCTTCAAAGTGCCATTATCAAGTGTTTTAAGTGTTATACAGTGCCTAAGATGGCATACTGTCATATTTAAAATATTTTAGGCACTGTATAACACTTAAAACACTTGATAATGGTACTTTGAAGCCGAAATCATGATAGTGTAAGTGTAAATGTAACACTGCAAATAATTCACGGTACTTGATAATGGCACTCTGAAGCTGAAATCATGATCCTATAATTGTAAATGTAACACTGGAAATAAACAACAGTCTAATGGCGGTACCGACTTTAAAGACGAAAAGTTAACTCTATTTCGTAATCAGAATACACGAAATATTCACCAGCTCAAAACATTCCAGAGTTCAACATGATGATTTAAAAATTAACACAGACGATACAAAAAATAGTAACTCAAACTCTGTCTATTCCCAGTTCCTTGATCCAGTGGAATAAGTTTGAGTTCTACTCTGGAGCACATTCAGACTTCTCGAAATATAAAGTCCCTTCAGAAATTAAAGTATGGTAGCAGCCGCTCACCCCCCAGAATCACCTAGACGACGAATCGCGCACATTGCTGTATAAAGAACTCGTGTAAAAGCGTCTAGAATCGTTCCCTTGACTCTCGTAATGTTGTGATACTGTCTGCTTTTTCATTGGCTGAAAGCCAATTGAATTGCGGAGAGAAGAAATTTGTGACACAACTTGACTAAAAAAGGGATTGGTTGATAGGACACATTCTGGGACATCAAGGTATCACCAGTTTAATACTGCAGGAAAGTGTTAGTGTGTTTTTGAGGGGCGGGGGGGGGGGGGGGGGTAAGACCGTCTCCACAAAAAATGCATTGATCTTACGTGCTACACACTGATATTTGACGCATCTTGACCACTTTCCCGCACTAAGCTAATACAGTGATCAACCAGAACATTATATCCACCTACTTAATAGCAAGTACGTCCACCTCTGGCACGGATAATAGTGCCGACATGCGTCATGGCATGGAAGCACTTAGGCCTTGATTGGTTGTTGGAGAGAACTGGTACCACGTCTGCACATACGAGTCACATAAGTCCCGTAAATTCTGGGGAGGGGGGGCGATGAGTTCTGACACCACGTTCAATCACATCCTAGATGTGCTTGATGGGGTTCAGATCTGACGATCTGAGTGGCCAGCACAACAACTGGAACTCTACATTGCATTCCTCGAACCAATCCATCACACTTCCGGCCTTGTGACATGGCGCATTATCGTGCTGAAAAATGCCACTGCTATCGGGAAACATAATCGTCGTGAAGTGGTGCACGTGGTCCGCAGCCAATGTAAGCTACTCCTTGGCCATCATGATGCCTTGCACGATGTTCACTGGACCTATGGATGCCCATGTGAATGTTCCACAGAGCATGATAGAGCCGCCAGTTTATTTCCGCCCTGCAGTACAGTTGTCAATAACCTGTTCTCCTGGAAGACCACGGATTCGCGACCTCCAGTCGGTATGATGAAGAAGGTATCGGGAATCATCAGATCATGCAACACTCTGCTACTGTTATTGTGTCAGAGTCCAGTGTCAACGGTCAGATAACCATTTCAGTTGTAGTTGCCGATATCATGGTGTTGATATTGACACATGCATGGTTCAATGGTTCATCGTAAGGTCCATCGTAAGTGTGTTCAAAAAATGGTTCAAATGGCTCTGAGCACTATGGCTCTGAGCACTGCTGTGGTTATCAGTCCCCTAGAACTTAGAACTACTTAAACCTAACTAACCTAAGGACATCACACACATCCATGCCCGAGGCAGGATTCGAACCTGCGACCGTAGCAGTCGCACGGTTCCGGACTGCGCGCCTAGAACCGCGAGACCACAGCGGCCGGCTAAGTGTGTTCAGACACACTTGTACTCTTCCCTTGAAGTCTGATGCTACTTCCGCCACAGTTCGCCCTCTGTCCTGTTTTACCAGTCTGCTCAACGGCACGACATCTGGGAGTGGTTTCACCTTGATTTCGGCACGTATTGAAGAGACACACCATAGTACTCCTCGAACACTGACAAATCACGCAGTTTCCGACATGATCGTGCCAAGCCTCTGGGCCATCACAATCTGACCTCGGTCAGACTCAGATAGATCGCAGGCCCTCCCCATTCTACACACGGACAGCACGCTCACATATACGACATGTCCCATGCGTGTGTCTGGCTAGCTGTCATTCGTCATCGCCTGGATGGGTTTTTATAGACAGTAGGTCGGTGCTCATAATATTATGGCTGATCGGTCTATATTGCAACAATACTTAAATAAAAGAATGTTATAAACACTGGGTCACACTCAGATATTGAACAACGATTACAAGGAAAAGTTTGTTCACAAATAAAGAACCTAGCAGTGCGCTTACGTTAAACGACAACGAATTGCCGTTAAATTTTATTTAAACAATTATTTATGCTTTCTTGACAAAAGGGTCTTTTAGTTCTCTTTTCATTTGCAGTGTCCGCTAACAAATGATAATGACGACTTTTAAATTAGCACAGATTTTTCATAGCACTTACAATCAACATCTGAATAACGTTACTGGCAAAATAGTAAACTGTTCGGTAAATAAACACACAAGTGTGACAAAATATGAGGTATTCATGCTGCATTCATTTGTTGTGTGATTCTGGCGGAAGCGATGTTCTGCCAAAAATTTGGGTAACGAAAAAATCTATGAAAGACGTTGCAAGTCGGTATATGAAATACATACAGACGACTGGATGGGATGAGAAATCTCATTCTGGAAACATCCCCCAGGCTGTGGCTAAGCCATGTTTCCGCAATATCCTTTCTTTCAGGAGTGCTAGTTCTGCAAGGTTCGCAGGAGAGCTTCTGTAAAGTTTGGAAGGTAGGAGACGAGGTACTGGCAGAAGTAAAGCTGTGAGGACGGGGCGTGAGTCGTGCTTGGGTAGCTCAGTTGGTAGAGCATTTGTCCGCGAAAGGCAAATGTCCCGAGTTGGAGTCTCGGTCCGGCACACAGTTTTAATCTGCCAGTAAGTTTCATATCAGAGCACACTCCGCTGCAGTGAAAATCTCATTCTGGAAACATCCCCCAGGCTGTGGCTAAGCCATGTCTCCGCAATATCCTTTCTTTCAGGAGTGCTAGTTCTGCAAGGTTCGCAGGAGAGATTCTGTAAAGTTTGGAAGGTAGGAGGAGAGGAGGTACTGGCAGAAGTAAAGCTGTGAGGACGGGGCGTGAGTCGTGCTTGGGTGGCTCAGTTGGTAGAGCACTTGCCCGCGAAAGGCAAAGTTCGAGTCTCGGTCCGGCACACAGTTTTAATCTGCCCCGAAGTTTCATATCATCGCACACTCCGCGGCAGAGTGAAAATCTCATTCTATTAATAGGGTTGTTAAAATCGGTTTTACTGCTATACATGACCTATAACCGTGGTTTGATAGCGGATAAAACTTACTTATTGTCAGTAAAGGAGAGACATTGTCGATTCAAGACGAAATTTATCTGACAGTGTTTCAGACTATTCCTTAGTTACTTTAAGAGGATGCAAAAGATACGAAGGATATGAGCATACAGCAAGAGGAAAAAATTGATACATAAAGAATTTGAAGAAAAGTAAACGAACTTATCTTGAATACACAACACATTTCATCAGTTTAGACAGCAGCAGATGCTACAGCAACCAACAACGTAGAGATATTTGCAAGTCTGAACGAAACTAGAGGTGGAAAACAGACATAGTCACCATGAACCTGACATCAGATGATAGTCTGTGTAGTGTTGTGTTACGGAACACTGTGTGTATAGTGTGGGTAGTGAGTGCAGGAACTGGGAGTGAGAAATGAATGAACAGAGTAGTATTAGCCATTCACATTACTAAATAACTGCTTTGTGAAACAGTATTGTATATTAGGGATAAAGCAAGAGAGGTAGCATTCTTTTAAACAGACTGTCCTTGTATTCGAGAGGGTGAAGGCTCCAATCTTAGTATGGCCATCCAGATTTAGGTGTTCCATGGTTTCTCTAAATTACTGCATGGAAACGCAATAATGATTCCTACCATAAGGCCATGGCCGACAACCTGTCCCTCCCTAGTCAAACTAGACCTGTAAGTATGTAAATACCTGTATTCATCAATCAGATTTTTTCATTTCTTAAACTGTAAACTACGAGGACATGTCCAATATCATTGAAAAAAAAAGGATCTACAGGTGAAGGAAAGTACTATTACTAACACTATTATTAGAATGGAGCAATAAATATAGACCGGAAATGAGAAACGTTGAAAGTTCGAAACGTAAAAAAGTAAGGAAACAGGAATATAGCATGACAGATCCACATTACAAATCATTTTATTCGGTGGAATGAAAATTATGATAGTGTCGCAGCATTTGTAACGGATGACAGATAAAACTTTTACAAACGTGTAATAAGTTTAGAATTAAAAAGTATATAAAGGTGAATTTAGGTAATGGTATGAGGGCCATGTTTCACATCCAAAGAATCACATAATATGTACAGCACCCCGCTACGGTCGCAGGTTCGAATCCTGCCTCGGGCATGGATGTTTGTGATGTCCTTAGGTTAGTTAGGTTTAACTAGTTCTAAGTTCTAGGGGACTAATAACCTCAGCAGTTGAGTCCCATAGTGCTCAGAGCCATTTGAACCATTTTGTACAGCACCGCTTCACTTATTTCTAAGTATTAACAAAGAATACAGTGTTGACATCACTTACATAACGAGAAATAAAATTCCACGTATTTATTTTACTTCAAGAAAATAGACCATGGCTAATATAGGTCCTTTTCTTTTCAGCACTTCATTTGATTGTCATTATGCGGCGAAGAATATTTCCTAAGATGTGAGGTCATGCATTTTGAACCCAAAAACTACGTGATACTTTGTTTAACTTTGTTATGCAGCCCAATACGGACTTAAATTCTACTGATTTCAGCTTATTTCATCTTATGGTGGTTCTCTCTGGGCAACAGTCTTCCTTTTTTTGTTATCTTTGGGTTTTGGGCTTCTTTGGGTTTCTTAGCTCAATATTCTTCTTTATGTTGGCTTTCTTTTTCTTTATAAAGCATTGGACACAAAAGGTTCGCATCGAAAATAACTGAAATGTACTATTTCTGGTTAAGTATAGGAAAGCGAGCGAGAAACTTTACGAGATGTTTACCACGGTGGTCAGACACGCTCTGCACTTTCGACGTTCCTCATGTCACGAACAAAGGAACTTACACACTGCTAAATCGAGTGGAGATATTTTGGAATACGAGGAGGGTTTTCTGGAACTTCCAACCAATCTCAAGCTATTAGGCATGGCAAATTTAGCGATTTATCGAAGAAACCGAAAATATTTTGGCGCTTTCACGTGTTCCCAATTTCCAGTCTTCAGATATGGATTACTCTTTGTCCGGTATTCATAAATTAAGAGAAATCTTTGCGCACCGTTTCGTGAGATTCTGACTGACTACTCCAGAGAAATAAGAAACTGATTCAGTTTATGTTAGCATACTGAGGAATTTATAGCCTACATTAGTGTTACAACAGCATTCATATTCCGTGAAGAAAGAAATTCAGAATGGGAAGAGTAATCTATTTTTAGGCGGTTTTCCACATCCCCCTAGGTGAATACTCGGCTGGTCCCCACATTCCTCCTCAGTTACACGACTCGCAGACATTTGCAACACGTTCGCACTATTCCATGGCTTACATTAGACACAGACAGCCGGGGTACATTAATTCCTTCCCGGGGGGTATGGAGTGGCGGCAGGAAGGGCATCCGGCCACCCCTTAAACTTACCATGCCACATCCGATTAACCATGGCCGACCCTGTGTAACTGCGGGAGAAGGCTCAGACAAAGAAAAAACGAAAGTAAGAAAGAAAGTTGCTGAGTGAAGAGAGAGGGTGTAATCCGGTGCCGGCACATAGAGCACTCCTCATAAAGAGCACCTAGGGTTCCATCGAGCTTAACGTTCCCATCCAATGGACGGATTACCATCAGCAGTGTCGTGTGCCCTCACTTCATGAGACGCTGTGGGGAGGTTTGGAATTCAATCCACGACACTGGCGCTAAAACTGGCGATCTGGAACTTGGCGCCACCATCTCTCTTCTCCTTTCCAAAATATTGGCAGCGAAAATTCCATCCACCCCAGGATACAAACCGGCTTAGCTCCAAGTCAAGCGCCACCGCCCAGGTGTGCGTTAGCGCCCTCAGCGATGGAGGTGGGAAGCGTACAAAGGTTCAGTCGAATGCCCGAGGACATTTCAAAAAATAAGTCAGTTCCTCCAAGAGCTCAAAATATTACCATTTTGCATCCGTCCTTGCTGTGCAGTACAACAAATGCTTGTTCGACTGGATTCCTGATTTCCCGTCAGGCGGGTCACAGTTGTTAGCAATTGACTTCGTCATCATTGAACCCGAGGAAGTGTTATAGGTTCTCTTCTGTTCTTAATCTAAAGAAACGATTTAGGAGAGAATCTGAGCTACCGTGTCGTTCACCATTTAGTAAAGTTTGTATGAAGCTCCAAACGAAGTGCAAAATTATTTAGATTACATATCTGTATGGTGAGAAAAGTGACAATTGACCCTGAAGAGTAAGAGGTCCTCCGCATGGGAACTAAAAAGATGGCGTTAATTTTGGGCCACACCTTACATAAAAAAGTTTAAAAATTCAGTTACATTCCTGGGGATTACAATTACAAACAACTTAAATTGGAACCCTCACCAAGAAAATGTCGTTGGCAAGGTGGACTAAAGGTTGCGTTTTATTGGTAGAACACTTAGAAAAGGCAACAAATCTTCTAAGGAAACTGGCTACATTATGTTTTTCCGTCCTCCTGTGAAGTACTGCCCCGCGGTAAGGCATTCTCCCAGAGACGATTGACGGAGGACATCAAAAAAGCTCAAAGAAGGGTAGTTCGTTTTGAATTATCGCAAAATAGGGGACAGAGTATAACGGATATGATAACTGAATTGGTATGTCAATGATTAAAACAAAGGCGTTTTTCTTTGCAGTGGAGATCTTCTACGAAATTTCAGTCAGTAACTGTTTCCTGCAAACGCGAAGATATTTTATTGGCTGTCATATATATAGGGAGAAATGACCACCGTAATAGAATGAGAGCAATCAAAGATCACACGGGGAGATTTAGGTATTCGTTTTTCCCACATGTTATACGAGAGTGGAGCGTTATAGAAATAATCTGAAAGTGGTTATATGAACCCTCTGCCAAACACTTATGTGTTAACTGCAGAGCAATAGTGTAAATGTAATCATGTAGACATAGAAAGTTCGTCAAGTGTGTGCTTGTTAGCGCCTGTCTTGTTCTGGTACAAGATCTGGGATTCGCAGTCTTGCAGACAGTTTCATTCTTCGGTATCAAAGTTTGTTGGCACTCTATTCTATTGTCTCCGTATCTACTGGAGCATTACCTCAGCTTACTGGGGTATTCGAGTGGGGGCATCGAAGTTTGGTTCGATGTTGCAGTACGATTGTTAAAAGTGGTGTTCGTAAGCCTGTAAATTCACGCCGTGGGTAATGAAAAGTGTGCAATGTAATGAAACTTCACTGGCGTGTCATCAGACATCTTGCAGGCAACGTTATGTAACTGAAACTTCCTGGCAGATTAAAACTGTGTGCCGGACCGAGACTCGAACTCGGGACCTTTGCCTTTCGCGGGCAAGTGCTCTACCACTGAGCTACCCAAGCACGACTCACGCCCCGTCCTCACAGCTTTACTTCTGCCAGTACCTCGTCTCCTACCTTCCAAACTTAACAGTGTTCCGTAACACAACAGTACACAAACTATCATCTGATGTCAGGGTCATGGTGACTATGTCTGTTTTCCACCTCTAATTTCGTTCAGACTTGCAAATATCTCTACGTTGTTGGTTGCTGTAGCATCTGCTGCTGTCTAAACTGATGAAATGTGTTGTGTATTCAAGATAAGTTCGTTTACTTTTCTTCAAATTCTTTATGTATCAATTTTTTCCTCTTGCTGTATGCTCATGTTCTTCGTATCTTTTGCATCCTCTTAAAGTAACTAAGGAATAGTCTGAAACACTGTCAGATAAATTTCGTCTTGAATCGACAATGTCTCACCTTTACTGACAATAAGTAAGTTTTATCCGCTATCAAACCACGGTTATAGGTCATGTATAGCAGTAAAACCGATTTTAACAACCCTATTAATAGAATGAGATTTTCACTCTGCCGCAGAGTGTGCGCTGATATGAAACTTCGAGGCAGATTAAAACTGTGTGCCAGACCGAGACTCGAACTCGGGACCTTTGCCTTTCGCGGGCAAGTGCTCTACCAACTGAGCTACCCAAGCACAACTCACGCCCCGTCCTCACAGCTTTACTTCCGCCAGTACCTCGTCTCCTACCTACCAAACTTTACAGAAGCTCTCCTGCGAACCTTGCAGAACTAGCACTCCTGAAAGAAAGGATATTGCGGAAACATGGCTTAGCCACAGACTGGGGGATGTTTCCAGAATGAGATTTTCACTCTGCAGCGGAGTGTGCGCTGATATGAAACTTCCTGTCAGATTAAAACTGTGTGCCGGACCGAGACTCGAACTCGGGACCTTTGCCTTTCGCGGGCAAGTGCTCTACCAACGTTATGTGCTAACTCGTGTTACATTGGAAAACAAGGGTACACTTTCGTAAGTTGCTCTATTGCCATTTGAAACTTTTTATATAATCGTCGTACAAAATTAAGACACCTGGCACTTAAAAAAGTGAATTACAAAACTCTACTTGCCTTCACAATTGCATTCATTCGGCAGCAAGGACTTGGTCGGCTGGGAATTGAATTCAATTAAATTTCACGCGATCAAAGGACGCTGGGTGTTCGCCAATACAATGCGTTCTCGAGGATAGGCGTATTGTGAGTGAGGAAGGCGGGATAACAGAGCATGCGGGGCTTTCTGTGACCATAAATTTCCGCCTCAAGCTATACAGCCGAGAGCTTAAGCGGAAATACTTATCGCCAGATCACGCACATTGTTTCCACTCGTTTCCCTAGAGGAGTCAGCCGTGTGCTCTCGCAAGAACGGCTCTTTTGAGATTGGAATCGGCGGGAACGGATGTGAGGCATTGAAGTGTTCGCCTTTCGCGACGTCTATTCGAACAGGCATGGGCGACAGAGATGGTGACCTCGCCTGTGATCTTTCTTTCTTTTGTAAGCCTGAGATAGAAGAGCATCGTTTCGACTTTTTTGAGATACATATTTTCTTGAAATGGAAAAGAGTAAACATTTTCTAAAGTGAATCGTTGATAAAAGGTATCTGTTAGGTCTACAACTTTTCTTAGGCCGTTTTTTCTCGATGTTGGAGGCTTTATTGTGAAAAACTTTACGATTAAAATATTGGCCATCGCTGGTTCCTACGTCTTTCGATCAGCATATGAATCCCTCGGTGGAATGAATCGATCCAATTTTACATCTGTTTATATGACCGTAAGTGCTGGTCAGCGTGTCCGCGTTCCGATGACTGATGTCAAATCGAGCAATGCCTGGAAGATACGACAGGTGGGACAGGACTTACCATTTCAACATTTCCAAGTATATTGCGACGGGTTTTGCGATATGGGGTCGAGCAATGTCATGCTGCACAATCACCTTTACGTTTCTGTCGCAGTATTGTTGCCGTTTGTCTTTCAGTGCTAGGCTCAAACACCTCAGTTGCTTTCGTTAACGATCTCCTGTGACTCTTTCCGTCGATTTCGGTAGCTTCGCTAACTTTCTCTCTTCCACCATCACGTCGGTTTTCGATGTCAAAATCACCGTTCGAGAATCTTAGGAACCATTCTCTGCACTTTGTTTCACTAATTAGTGCCTCACCACAGGTCTTATTCAGCATTTTATGAGACTCAGCAGTATATTTCTTCATGTTAATGCAAAAAATTAAAATTACCGCTAAATGACGAGAATTGGGCTCGTAAGTTGACATATTCAATCGACAATGACTTTACGACTCAATCACAAATCAACTACTGTTCCGTATGCCGTTACGTTTATAAATGCCTGAGCTTACTGTATGAGACTTACGACCTACCACCTTCTCTATCACTTGCCTCTAGTGCCATCTATTGCATAGCGACGGAAGCAAAGATGTAGACACTTATAACTTGGAAAAGAATTATTGTCAGTTACCTGTCTTCTCTTGTGTGACATGATCAATCTGTCCAATATTTGCCCGTACGGAACCTGCCAACTTACTCTTCCATCTTACATCAACATCGTCGTCATCGTCATCATCATCAACACCATTAATAATAGCAGCAGCAGCCGTTTGACAATCACTGCTACATAAAAGCCTCGTCAAGATTTTTCAGTGCATCACAGTCTTCCAATATGAGGATACATGTTACTTCTGCATGTTTCCTACTTTCATCCACTCAAATTCCATTAGGCTGTCATTAACCTTTCCTTATTTCTTGGAATCCAACAAAGAATGTTAATCTACGTTATCCAATCACTTCCACGTAATTTGCTTTCGGTCATAATAATGTCTTCCACTCCACCCTGTTCCTTTATTCTTTCGTTTATTTTCCTGTCTCTCCCCGTAATTCCCAACGTTCATCTCTCCGTCACTCGCTGAGAAAACACAGATTTTTTTTTTATAATTTCCGTATTTCAAGTCCCTGTTTCACTCTCAAAATTCAACACTTACAATACGCATTGATTGTAAACTTTTCACTTCAGGTACATTGAAACCTTCGTTTCGACACCCCCATTTTGTTTATCGAAAATACTCTACCTTCTTCATTCTGCTTATTTCTTCAGCTGTTAATCCAATCAGTCTCTTCGACTACACTGGTGTTTAAAACAGAAGGACAAAAATAACTTCCACATGATGCGTCGCTGCCAAGTAAGACCTCGATGAACCTTAGATCATACACAGGAAGAACTGTTACAAAGTAGTATAGAAGGTAACTGAAAGAAATATGTAATGACACGAAGAGAAATGACAGTTTTATTCAAAGACAATAATTATAGCTATGCCAGCGTGATTCATGATGGGCCCCTGGAGATTACAAACGGAGGGACATGTTTCTTAATAGTGTGTTTGACCACTACGGATGGCAATGCAAGCTGTGCGACATGCTCCCACGCCGGTCATAAGGTTGGTAAGGATTTTTTGTGGTAGAACATTCCATACCACGACCAGCGCGGTCGAGAACAGCTGGATGGTTGACTGTGGATGTGGACGTACTGCAATACCTCTGCGCAACGCATTCCACAAGTGCTCGATGAGATTTAATTCGGAGAAACAAGCAGGCTGCTCCATTCGCTGAATATCCTATATTTCCAATAGATCCTCCAGCTCCGCTGTTCGATGCGATCGTGAGTTGGCATCTATAAAAATTAAGTCCTGGCAGAATGTAACCCTGACTCTGAAAAGACGCGCATGGGAAAGGGATACAGCGTCACAACGACGTTGTTCAGTTAGTGCACCGTGTTCAAAGATTTGGAGGTCAATACCCCATGTTACTTAAAATCCGTCTTGATTGCAATTTTTTTTTTTTTTTATTATTCATATGACCGGTTTCGGTTCATTCAGAACCATCTTCAGATCTGATATTTCAGTTACAGGGGTAACCCGTCCAAATCCAGCAACTTTCACATGCTACGTCACACCTCATGATGTGACGTAGCATGTGAAAGTTGCTGGATTTGGACGGGTTACTCCTGTAACTGAAATATCAGATCTGAAGATGGTTCTGAATGAACCGAAACCGGTCATATGAATTAAAAAAAAAAAGAATTTGCAATCAAGACGGATTTTAAGTAACATTATAAAATCACTGATTGCGGTTATCCCGTAAGACATTATGTCTGTTTTTGCAAATACCCCATGTAATATTATGCCTCTCCACATCATAACACCTGGGCCATCAGAACGATCACGTTCGACAGTGTTCCTGGCTGCATTACGTGTTCCCCATCTCTTGCCATGCAGAATCACTACTCGGGCATTGTGCTTTCACCCGAGATGAGCACGTTATCTCACACCTCTCTGACGGAGTCCCTCTGCTCTTGGGCCCATCGGAAACGGTGTCGCCGATGTATGAATGTCAACGGGACACAGCGTACTGCTCGTTGGAGAAAGAGACCATCCCCATGCAGTCGCCGTGCCACGGTGGTGCATCAGACTACGTTCCTTTAAGTCCCATTAAATCTGGTTGCAAATGTATCCGCTGATTGGTTCCTTCTTGTCTGTTGCACAATGTGGCGGTCATTTGCTACTGCAGTTGACTGCTGTCGACCGCCTCCTGTCCTTCTGGCAGCAGTGCCTGTGGTTCGGAAGGCTCTTCACGAAGGTGAAAAATTGCTGTCAGCAATGCCAGTCACCATACTTTGTCCTTCTTCCACTTTTCCTCTGATTCGTCCCCGTGTGAAGTCATCCAGATGTTGTCTGTTGTGATGAAGGACACCACCGCAGTGCACCATAAGTGCTCGCTCGTTGACACACACTGGCCTCCCCCTTGGGTTCAACTGCCTCGTGTTGCGGGACCAGCCCCATTTGGCGCTACAGTCACGCTGACCTCGCGCTGTACGACGTCCAGTTTTTTTCCACAGCTGGGAAACCTTTAGCAACATGCTCTCGCACTTTCATTTATTTCCACCTAGTTTTCAATATGTTGTATTACTTTATCTATTCATCGTTATGTTTTGCATAACGGTGCATGTTAAATATGGGATGGGCTAAATGAAACTGGCCCGAAAAATATGTCATAAGCCTTCAGGTAGGCAACCCAGATTGCACCACCACACCCGGCAAAGGTGATGTACGTTGGATTGCGTACCTTAAAGTTCATTAAGCATTTTATCTCCGTTTTATTTTGCTTACCTTGTACACACGATCATCAACTCTTAAATTTACTCCTTAGTTTACTTTTAATACTTTTTTTCCTAATGGGTGTGTTACGCATTATGTTAGTCTGATTTTAATTGCCTTTCACAACCTCTTCGTATAGCTTAATGCTCAGCGCAGTAGCTTGCGGGACGGGAAGTTGAGCTGGATTAACGTCCGCTGGTTTGCTAGACCGGCCACACTGAGTATAGTTTTTAGGCGGTTTCCCACGCCCGCTTAGGCAAATGCTAAGTGCTCCACAATCTGCGCCTCACGAAGTGTGATACACAAACAGCTGAAATACCATAACAAACAGAACGAAGTTTACACGCTTCATGACGCACAAGACTTACTTCGTTTAGCTTTACTAACGACCGTCATACAGGCAGAGCATCCAGCCACAACGTTAAAATAAAATAAATTTGAAAAACTGTGAAAACACCGGACACCGCAGTATAGAATAAACACTGGGAAAGAGATAGACAGAGAGAGAGATTTATTTGATTTTCATGCCTAGTTTCAAACTTTATCAATCAGTTTCTTCCAATCGTTGTTGTAGATTATGTGTACTAAACAGGCTGGCCGGCACACCAGCCCTACGTCGTTAATCCGTCGGGCGGATTCGATCCGGGGCCGGCGCGCCTACTCGAGTCCAGGAAGCGGCGCGTTAGCGCTCTCGGCTACCCTGGCGGGTCTCCCTTCTCTCATCACAATACAACACAAATATTACGCTACACGATACACCGTAAGTGCTCTCATCAACTGTCTACAAATACTCATACGACACAAGTCTCGCGTAACCACCAAGTTAGTCGAAGGAAAAACGTCCGTTCCGGCGGGCGGCTGAACCCTGTCCGTGAGAAAGCACAGCCAACAATGCCGTACGACATTTACATTTTTACGTTTCGGAATATCGTAGATTCTCGGCATTGAATATCGTCTTAATTGTTTGAATTTTTTTTATAAAATATAAAAATACGTTTGACTTACTTTGTGTTACTTTTAATTATTTAAAAAATACACTCCTGGAAATTGAAATAAGAACGTGAATTCATTGTCCCAGGAAGGGGAAACTTTATTGACACATTCCTGGGGTCAGATACATCACATGATCACACTGACAGAACCACAGGCACATAGACACAGGCAACAGAGCATGCACAATGTCGGCACTGGTACAGTGTATATCCACCTTTCGCAGCAATGCAGGCTGCTATTCTCCCATGGAGACGATCGTAGAGATGCTGGATGTAGTCCTGTGGAACGGCTTGCCATGCCATTTCCACCTGGCGCCTCAGTTGGACCAGCGTTCGTGCTGGACGTGCAGACCGCGTGAGACGACGCTTCATCCAGTCCCAAACATGCTCAATGGGGGACAGATCCGGAGATCTTGCTGGCCAGGGTAGTTGACTTACACCTTCTAGAGCACGTTGGGTGGCACGGGATACATGCGGACGTGCATTGTCCTGTTGGAACAGCAAGTTCCCTTGCCGGTCTAGGAATGGTAGAACGATGGGTTCGATGACGGTTTGGATGTACCGTGCACTATTCAGTGTCCCCTCGACGATCACCAGTGGTGTACGGCCAGTGTAGGAGATCGCTCCCCACACCATGATGCCGGGTGTTGGCCCTGTGTGCCTCGGTCGTATGCAGTCCTGATTGTGGCGCTCACCTGCACGGCGCCAAACACGCATACGACCATCATTGGCACCAAGGCAGAAGCGACTCTCATCGCTGAAGACGACACGTCTCCATTCGTCCCTCCATTCACGCCTGTCGCGACACCACTGGAGGCGGGCTGCACGATGTTGGGGCGTGAGCGGAAGACGGCCTAACGGTGTGCGGGACCGTAGCCCAGCTTCATGGAGACGGTTGCGAATGGTCCTCGCCGATACCCCAGGAGCAACAGTGTCCCTAATTTGCTGGGAAGTGGCGGTGCGGTCCCCTACGGCACTGCGTAGGATCCTACGGTCTTGGCGTGCATCCGTGCGTCGCTGCGGTCCGGTCCCAGGTCTACGGGCTCGTGCACCTTCCGCCGACCACTGGCGACAACACCGATGTACTGTGGAGACCTCACGCCCCACGTGTTGAGCAATTCGGCGGTACGTCCACCCGGCCTCCCGCATGCCCACTATACGCCCTCGCTCAAAGTCCGTCAACTGCACATACGGTTCACGTCCACGCTGTCGCGGCATGCTACCAGTGTTAAAGACTGCGATGGAGCTCCGTATGCCACGGCAAACTGGCTGACACTGACGGCGGCGGTGCACAAATGCTGCGCAGCTAGCGCCATTCGACGGCCAACACCGCGGTTCCTGGTGTGTCCGCTGTGCCGTGCGTGTGATCATTGCTTGTACAGCCCTCTCGCAGTGTCCGGAGCAAGTATGGTGGGTCTGACACACCGGTGTCAATGTGTTCTTTTTTCCATTTCCAGGAGTGTAATTAGGAACGGCAGTAGTCGCCTGCAGGGGACATAGCGACTTTTGTGGTTAAATTTCAGACAAAATAGCAACTGGTTACGTTCAGCAGACAAAAGTGTCATTAGATATTGACGAGCGAAACTTGTCAAGTAAATAATACGCAATCTGTGGTGGTTTATCTGTACACTTGAATTGTGGATCAGATTGTCATGGACAATTTTGGCGTTACTGACCTAGTGGTCTTCATCAGATACTGCAGCGAATGCTCTAAGACCTCGCGCAGAAAAATGGAATCGCCAGTGTGTCAGAAAACAATAACGTATATTTTCGCTAGATTACACCTGGACGATCTCAGACCTCAGCAACGACTTGACAGCAGTTTGCACTCACGCTCTTAATCACGTAGGGTATGCTGTAAGCAAAATTGTTAGTTTTATTTTGCAATTTATCTAAGTGTCTTTGTTTTGTTCGGTTTGAATAAATGATTTCCATTTTTATGAATGTGTATCAACTAGAGAGGTGGCTCAGTTGTCGAACATTGATCTCGTGTGGAGGTTCAAACCCCCATCCATACTTGGGTAAGTACTTTGATAGTGAAAAATAGATGGCTATAGCTGCAGTGATCCAGTGAGTAGTGCTGGACAGAAAGAGGTCAGTAAGAGGGTAGAACTAAATTACAATTTGATTAATTTCTTATTTTAAGATGTAACTGATGATGTATTAAAAGTTTTAAACACGGCTGCGTGGTCAGTGACCGTTAACAAAGTAAAATTAAACCAATAACAACCCTCGGTTGCAAAAATTAAGTCTTTTGTTTTGGTTTAGGCACTACTGTGAGTGCCTTCATCAGAAGTAAAACATTCAAACTGGCATGTCACGTATAAAAGAAATATCAAGCTTTATCGCTTCACTGCTTTTTTGCGACCGAGGGCTGTTATTGCTTTAATTTTATTATGATGCTGTATTATTCACGTTAATAATTTATGTATTGTTGTTGTTTTTGTTATTGTTGTGGTCTACACCTAGGATACTGGTACGATGCAGATCAACACTCTGGTCTATTCTGTGCGAGCCTCTCCATCTCTGAGTAGCTACTGCAACCAACACCCTTTTCAACCTGCTTTCTGTATTCACGCCTAAGTCCTGACCCCGTCCCCTACCACCCCGACATACTTCCTCTCTTTCAACCGTCCGCAGTTTTAGTTGTATCGTTCGTTATCCGGTTTACCCATTTAATCTTTAATAGTCTTCTGTAGCACATATCATCCGGCCTCTGTGGCCGAGCGGTTCTAGGCGCTACAGTCTGGAACCGCGCGACCGCTACGGTCGCAGGTTCGAATCCTGCCTCGGGCATGGATGTGTGTGATGTCCTTAGGTTAGTTAGGTTTAAGTAGTTCTAAGTTCTAGGGGTCTGATGCCCTCAGCAGTTAAGTCCCATAGTGCTCAGAGCCATTTGAACCATTTTGTAGCACACATCAAAAGCTTCTATTCTTGACCTGATTATCATTCACATTTTACTTTTTGTGGAATGGTATAGTCCAGACACACACCTTCCGAAAAGACTTCCTAACATTTAGATTTACTGCTAGCGAACTTCTATTTTTCACAAACCTTTTTCTTGCTATTCACAGTCTGTATTTTATATGCTCTACTGCGAACATCGTTAGTTTTTTCACTGTGCAAATAATATAACTTACCTAGTTCGATGCGAGTCCGTTTCTTAAACTAATTTCCTTAGCAACGCCTGATTCAATTCGAAAACATTCTATTACCCTTGTTTTAATTTTGTTTATATTTTTCTTATAGCCTCTCTTCAATTGCTATCTCTTACTTTCAACTGATCTCCCAAGCCCTTTGCTACCTTTGAATTACGTAGTTATCGGGAAATTTTGAAATTTTTATTTATCCCCCTGAGCTTCAATTTCCTTTCCAAACTTCTCCTTGAGTTACTTTACAGCTTGATCGATGTGCAGATTGAATAACATCGGGGGCAGGCTGCAATCCTGTCTCTCTTCTTTCGCAACTAGTGTTTCTCTTTCGGTTTCTTCGGTTCTTATAACTACAATCTGGTTTCTGTAGCAGTTGTGGAGAACCTATTGCTCCCTGCATTTTATCTCTGCACCCACAGAATTCTAGAGTGCGTATTCCAGTTACCCATCTCACATGCTTCCTCTAAATGCTATAAACGTAGGTGTGTTTTTCTTCAGTCGATATTAGAAATTTATAATTTATATCCCTTTGTAAAGAAGTAATCATGAGGCAGATAGGCATCGAAAGTGTTTAAAGGTTTCGAGAGCAGAGGATATGATAACTGTGTATATTAAACCGGGGACGTAGAAACGACGGAGAGGCTTCGTCCCGCTGTAGCCCTCAGTGGTACACAACCCCACAACAGCCACAGCAGTCCACCCATCCCACCACTGCCCCAGACCGCACACAGGGTTACTGTGCGGGTGCGGTTCGGCCCCCAGTGGATCTGCACCCCCCCCTCCCCTCCCCTCCTCCGGGAACTTGGAGACAGTGTTTGTGCAGCAATCGCCGAAATAGTGTAACTGAGGTAGATGGAAAACAGTCTTAAAAACCATCCACAGGCTGGCCCACACACCGGGCCTCGACACTAAAACGCCGGGCGGATTCGTGCCGGGGACCGGCACGCCTTCCCGCTCGGGAAGCAGCGCGTTAGACAGCACGGCTAGTCGGGCGGGCTATGATAACTGTAGTTGGGGGAAGAAACGATACAGTGGACATGTAACTGACTGCTGAGGCCACCGTAAAATCTTGTGACACACATGATGGACAAGATGGGCCAACAAGACGCCACTTCATTAGCTATGAACCTGAGAAAGGCAGAAAATGGTGGGATTGTACAAGGAGCCAGTAGTATTCAACATATGAGGTAATTTGGTCGTCCACACAGCCTGTACTGACGCAATCTGACGGAAGTGGCCAACTTCTCGCCTGTTACTTGTAAAATAATGGCACCTTGAATTTGTAGCTCTCTAAGAGCAGCTCACACCTGACAGATGTAGGTAGTGTACAGCACAAGGTTGAACCAGGTGGCTCAGCGGGCTGATGCGAGTCTTCTAATAGGACGTCACATCAGTGACTTGCAACCACAGTAACCCTACAGGGTTATTAAAAATATGTCGATGAACTAAAAATGCTAACGTTTCATTGACGTTGTGCCGTCTTCTATCTTGACAACGAGTCTCCTGTTGTAGTAGCTGTTCAAACAAATAATTTCGATAAAAGCAATTTCATTTTTGCTGCTACACTTTTGACATAATTTTATTGGCGTTATTGGTGCTTTTAATGTAATAGGTCAATACGCGAGATGTACAGAAGTTGGACAAAAATATGGAATCACCGTGAAAAAATACGGGCTTAAACAAAACTGTAGAAGCTAGCAGGTTGCGCAGCTGTATTTGACCACGAACGGCACATACGCAATATCCTTGATACATTGCAAGTGGCAGTCGTAAGTCAGTAGTCAGTGCAGTATGTCGGAGCTAAATGAAATCGAACGTTGGAAAATTGTTGGTGCTCGTATGGTTGGTGCCTCCGCTACCAAGGGAGTCGAAGTGTCTGCTGATTCGAGCAGGGTGCGATTTGTGCTTTTACCAGTGGGGGGGGGGGATGTCTTAGGGGGTTAGTAGCTTGGACCGCGGCGTTACCCATGGTTAAACAGTTATTTATAAATAGATGTTAATGCCGAAACTCACTATGCACGCGTATGCACTATCAGAAAAGCCATCCCTTGTTATCTTTAAAAGTTCATTATAGGTAAAGCTTATTTACAAAATCATCTACATACAGGTATACGACGGGAATTCAAAGAGTAAAGGCACATTTGTGAAAAGCTGTACTTATTGTGATGATATAAAACTGAGACATGCGTTATTTTTCTACGTAACCTCCCTGGACTTAATGTAGTTTTCCCGCCGTTTTACGAGTTTTTTTTTTATTTCATCAGAAAATACGTTTTTCGGTTGCATCTGTAACCAATTTTGCACCGCAGCAATGACGTCTTCATCACTTTCAAATCTTCCGTTAAGGGTCCAAACATGTGAAAATCACTTGGAGCCAGGTCTGTACTGTATGGTGGATGTTCCAGCACCTCGAATCTCAACTTCTTTTTGCGTCGGCTGTCCGTTTGGCAGAACGTGGGCGAGCTTTATCTTGCTGCAGGATGACACCTCTTCACAGTTTTCCACGACGTTTGGATCTGATTGCAGGTTTTAGTTTCGTACGCAACACATCACATCCACCATACAATACAGACCTGGCTCTAAAGCCTCGTTTACGCTGGGGCGACGTCTTGCAAGATTGTGGCATGCAACGGAAATGTGGCGTGCGTCGCCTTGTAGCATGCTAGAAAAGGCAACATCTTGCGGCGTATGTTGCATGCGGCAGGTTAATTTATACCAAAGCAACAGAATTTGTGCCACACGCGTGTCGGTCTTGCAGTATAAATGATGATAAAGTATCGCAGCGGCGGCCTACTTGGTACTTGCACGTGCAGCTAACAACGGAAATGAAAACCAAAGGAAAAGAAAACGATGGTGGAAGAGAAGAGTATTTAAAGAAGGTCCACGAAATAGTATGCTGGGAACTAGAAGCACACGATGGTGCGTTATTTAGTAATATGTGCTTTCGTCCCAGGCGCGTTAGTCCGCGCCATACCGTTGCCAAAAGGTGGCCTAACGGTAAATGTTCGCACAGGCACCGGGCCGGTCACAACCCTGTGTCAGGGCCCGGGGTGGGAATTTCAGCCCCCAGATCACCCAACTCTGCGGTACGACTGCTGCGGTATGACTGCCACACTACTTCCCTCGCAAGCTCGCAAGTAAACGGATGACGAACCTTAGACGAAAGCAACAATGACAACATGAGAATGGTGCTTTAGTTCTAAACGTTTAGAAATGCTTAACTACTACATAACACTTTTTCAAAATTAATAAGCAAACATATTAATAGTAAGACTGTATTAAAAACTTTCAGTGTTCGGCTCCACAAATTTAAATTATATGAGTTTTACTCAAGTGCATGGGAAATAAACATCCCAGGTTGGGATGCATAAACTAAAGCCAGAGGAGGGGATGGTCTGATGCAGAGGGGGGGGGGAATCCACCCCATTCCCCCCCCCCCCTGCAAATCGCACACTGGATTCGAGACGAATCACATCGAATATCTCTACTGCATACAGGGAAAGCGGAGAAATATCATCCACTAAGTCACAACGCGGACGGAAGTGTGTGTTGCGTGCTGGTGACAGATGGTCATTAAAGTGGATTGTGATGAAAACTAAGAGGAAGACAGCTTCAAAAGTCACTCTAGGCTGCATGTCGCCCTCGAGAAACCTGTCAGCACCAAAACAATACGAAAGGAGCTCCAGAAGCAGGGAAGTGCAGGGCAAGCTGGAATTCCAAAAGCACTCATCAGTGACGTACATGCCCTTAGCAGGAAAAGGTGATGCCGAAGCCACAAAACCTGACCTACGGGACAAAAGAAGAAAGTTATTTGGACGGATGAGCATTGCTGCACTCTGTTTGCAGCTTCTGGCCGAGTTTACGTCCCAAGAGTGATACATAGCTGGGGCTTCGTGTTAATTTGGGCAGCCGTATCGTGGTATTCCATAGGTCCTGTGGTAACTCTGTGTGGTCGCTTTACTGTGAAAGATTATATGAATGTTCTGGCTGATGAGGTCCATCCCGTGATGCAATATTTCTTCCCCATTGGTGATGCAGCGTTCCAAGATGACCGGGTCCCTGTTCACGAGTCCGCATCGTACAGGACTGGCAGCAGGATGAATCGTCACATCTCCCCTCGTCACCACAGTCACCAGATATCACTTGTCAGTATTATTGAGTCTCTGACATCTATTTTGGAGAGAAGGGTGCGTGATCCCTATCCAACTTCATAATCAGTAACTGAAGTATTTTGCAGCACGAATTGTATAAGATTCTCTTGAAAACCATGTTGTTGTTGTCTTCAGTCCTGAGACTGGTTTGATGCAGCTCTCCATGCTACTCTATCCTGTGCAAGCTTCTTCATCTCCCAGTACTTACTGCAACCTACATCCTTCTGAATCTGCTTAGTGTATTCATCTCTTGGTCTCCCTCTACGATTTTTACCCTCCACGCTGCCTTCCAATGCTAAATTTGTGATCCCTTGATGCCTCAGAGCATGTCCTACCAACCGGTCCCTTCTTCTTGTCAAGTTGTGCCACAAACTCCTCTTCTCCCCAATTCTGTTCAATACCTCCTCATTAGTTATGTGATCTACCCGTCTAATCTTCAGCATTCTTCTGTAGTACCACATTTCAAAAGCTTCTATTCTCTTCTTGTCCAAACTATTTATCGTCCATGTTTCACTTCCTTACATGGCTACACTCCATACAAATACTTTCAGAAACGACTTCCTGACACTTAAATCTATACTCGATGTTAACAAATTTCTCTTGTTCAGAAACGCTTTCCTTGCCATTGTCAGTCTACATTTTATATCCTCTCTACTTCGACCATCATCAGTTATTTTGCTCCCCAACTAGCAAAACTGCTTTACCACTTTAAGTGTCTCATTTCCTAATCTAATTCCCTCAGCATCACCCGACTTAATTCGACTACATTCCATTACCATTTACCCATTCCGAGATGACTGGAAGCTGTTTTGAATGTCAGATCGCTTCCTTCACCATATTAGGCATGATAACGTTTTCTGGTGTTTCCATGTTTTTGTTCAACCACTGCACGAGTGTTCTATGAGACAGTGTGTTTTGTGACAATACGCTCCACGTACGACAGAGTTGCTTCTTTTTGGGTGGAGATTATGACGTTGACACATGCAGAGCTGATTAGTTCTTTTTTACCTTTGGTTTGGAGACAAGTGAAGGATGTTGAAGGCGGGTTGCCTGATGAGCATGTAATAGTTGCATGGAATGGTGAAAGACACTCAGGTATTAACTGTGATGCTTTTCGGAACATTCCTTTCAAACGTGTGCTTCATATAAATATGAATTGCCAACATGCTCAAGTCGTACGTTAGATGGAATAAATTTCTCGTGAACTACTCTAAATTACACAGCCCCGTTACATCATCGTTGTAATGAACAATAGGACTGCTGTCCAGACTGATTAAAAATGGAAAATTACTTCATTGTTCCCGTTCTTATGCTGATTACGGTTATCTATAACTGCTTAAAAACTCTTTTGCTTAAAAAACACTCCTGAGTAAGCGTCCAGGCAAGTCGCTAGTTGTTAGCAAGCAAGAGATGCTCGGATGAACGTAAAGAATTGTTACGCCTCTGTGTTAAGCCTTTGTCGTACTAGACACGATTCTCTTCCTCCAACGTTCTCAGATGTTCACAGCGTTATACGACAAGTATGGGAAATGTTGGCAGCCATCGGTACAGAAAACGCAGACGTGCGCCGTACCACAGTGTAGTGACGCTCTTCCTGACTACATAGTTGTGTTCTTTTAATTGCGAGGATTTTGACCTCGCTGCACATAAACGTACCGACTGTAAGATTACCCTTCTTTGAATGGTGGACTCCATTGACTACTGCTATACAATTTAGCTCTGTTGTTTTGCCTGCCGTGTGGAATGGTGTGAAGGAACTGCACCTAAGGGTGGAATCAAGTAACTGGTTTAACTGAACAGCTCGTAATTGTGCTGATCTGACAGTGACGATACGTCTTTCGGAACTGTGGAACGCAGAAGTAACGGCAATAGACAGGTAGCATGGCCAGGCGAAAGTTCCGTACTGTAGCTGCGGGAAAATGTATAGCACGTTGAAGCGTTGGTTCTTGGTCACACAAAGCGGCAGCCCGAACTATAACCTGGGGCCGTCTTGTGAAGAAACTCCTAGGTTATTGCTCACTGACTCGTAAGACCTTCGTATTCCACAGTCGTATCTCGTTACTGACCTTCCTGACCACGAGACGTGGGCGTTTTTATTCGCTTAGCAAATCATAAGCCAACATTCGAACATCGGTTAATTTGTATATATAGAAAAGGAAATAAGAAAGACCACACTATGAACGTTGCTGTTTCGGCGTTTCGAGTGTTGGTATATCGAAAATCATAGACTCTTGTTGGTTTCGGGATACACTGTAAGTTTTAAGTGACGTAATGTTCCTGGCACAATAAACAAATCAGGACAGGTGGCTCGCAACGAGTCCCCGTTTTTTCAGGCAGAAAAGCGTTATAGGAGATGTTTATCTGATAAAAAAATGCGGCACTCGTTGCACTGTGGTTCTGAAGGCGTAGCGGATATCATTCCTCCGCAAAAATTCCTGTGTGTGATCGAACAATGCTTGTGTCCAGCTTTTAATCATGAAATTTGTGACGATGGCTCCATAATCTTCTTCTGTCTTGACAGGTATAGACTGGGACAGCCAGTTTTGGTTCGTCACCTTTTCCTCGGCCTTATTTCACTTATACTTTGTTCCACGTTCGGATCTGCGGGCGAGGATTGAACAAGAAGTTATTGTCGTGGAAAAACACCGCATCTAATGTTCTGCTGGACGGAGAGTGGATTGTTGTATCCCTTAATTTGGCAGGTAGGTAAGAAAATTTTTGAAAAATAAATGGGTTGAACGAAGATAAATATATTTAGAAATAATGAAGTATGGTGGAAGGAAGAACAGGATTTATGTTGCAGATGAGTGCAGATTTATCAACACGAAACTAAATAGGGGTAATTGAAGAGTAGATCTAATAATGAATATGGAAATGGGAATGGAGGTGAGATACTATGAACACTTAACAGATACTTGAAAGTCAACAGATATCACTGCAGATTCCGGACCTATTTTAGCGAGTGAGTCATTGCTGAATTTATTATCAAGTTATCAATTTTATGTCAGTGTTCCCAAAACATTAAATGCAAATATATCCCTGATTAGAAATTCCAAGAGAAGAGAGACCGTAGCAGGTAGATTATTGCCGTACTGGGTAATAGTAAGCCAAAATCTAAATTCTGATGCAATCATTTTTAGAAGGTTTGATTGTTTGCTTATGACGGCGTCAACCACTAAAACTGACATGCATTCAAATGGGTCATCTTCTTCCTAGACGGTGGAAACATTTGCGCACAAAAGACGATGTCTATTCTGTTTGTACCATCAGGCAGTCCTTGACCACTGCCTCCCCCCCCCCCCCCCCCACGCCCTCCTCCTCCGCCCTCCGCCGCAAAACAGCAGTTAGCAGTAGCTCTACTTTTTGAGATCGGAAGCACAGCGGCGTGCGGACGTTCAGAAGTCATAAAACGTCAGGGACTAAAGGTTGCAGCAAGACTACTCCGATAGGGACTCTCGGCATTTGAGTCAGAGTAATGTTTGCCTGCCCATTACCTTGATACTTGAGCACAACGTAGGAATATTGATCACGTATTGACGCTATAGTTTACTATGGGAGGGCGTGACTATGTCGCGCTCTTCCTGTGAGGTGATACATTCTGTCATGTGGCAAGGAGTCATCGCAACCACCCCCTTTCGCCGCCACTTTTTTTTAATAATCTTGTATTGCCTTATGAACGTACATAGTTATTCAACATTGTAAATTGGAAATAATTTGACACTTCACGCAGTTTGTAGTGGCCAGGTGTTACTCTTAGGCTGACTCAGCGTAAAGGGATGCCTGCTGCAGCTTTCTGCCCTCCCAGGTCTTCGCCCGCTCTGTAACTGCGTCTTGATGTCGATAGGAGCACTTCGGTTTGTTGTTGTTGTTAAACAGATCGTTAAAAGTAAAGTGTATGGAATAAATGGCTGTGAGAATCCTGAATGGCAGGTTCAGCCGCCGCATCGGAAAGGTTTTCCCAATCGTCCGCGCTCGCAGGCATATTTCTTTCTCGAAGGATGAACATTGTTTCTGTAAGTGTATCTGTTAAGTGGTTTGTGTGCAGTGTCGTATACGTGCTAGAGACGACAGAAAGGAGAGGGTGAAACCCTATGCCGGCACATTGCCTGCTCCTCTCGAAGAGCACCAAGAGGGCCACCGAGCTCGAAGTCACCATCTGACGGACTGACCACAATGTCGGATTCCCTCACTTCATGAGACACTGCGGAGTGATTTACAGTTGAATCTACATTTGCTCAAAGGCTGGTGACCAGGGGACTCTACACCGCCACTCCTCCTGCCCCCCCCCCCCCCTCCCGCCGTTAATGCAAAGGGAAAATTGTAAGTAGCACTCGCCGTACCAGGACGGTCACCCATCCATGTAATAATCATGTTCGACGGTGCTTAACTTCGGGAACAGTTGTATCATCTCGGCACCGCCGTTGACAACCGCTTATTGACCAGCGTGATTGCAATCATTCGCCACAGGTTTTTTAACGACTGGGTCTAATGAACTTAATAAAAAATTGATAAAAATTTTCTTCATATTGGTATTTTCCTAGTTTTCTCATATTGGTTCCATCGCGAAGTTAGAAACTAATTTCTCGGTGTGTCGCAGGTGATAGATGGAGTGCACTGTGTGGCGACTGTCCATGTGGTGGCAGATGTCGTGCAGGCAGGGAGAGGCTTAAAGTCTGTGTCCTGATTGTTGTTGCGGTGAAATGATTCGGCGCGGTTCTGTTTATCAGCTTATGTGTTAATTTACTAGTTTTTGAAGCGTTCTCAATCGTTCGAGACCGAATCCTTTGCTCCGTAGTGTCTTGTTCACTGCACGTGTCGTAAGCGTCCGTCCTGACTGGTCGGTATCGATCTGTTAATAACTTTGTACCATGTGCTGCCGACTTCTGGTGATAAAAACGCCCTGAGACATGCTGCCGTACGATATTTCACCGGTACTGCGGAAATTTTCACTGGTATTCTTGAGTGGATTGTTTTTGATTACGTAAAATATTTTCTTTGCAGCCGTCTCTCTAGGATTGAGGGCGCTTACTGTTACTCTTCTGCATGTAGTATTGACACATGTAACCGAGTGTAAATGGAATCTTTGTATGGTAAATGGGCGCTATTTTGGGCTCTACTCTGTATTTGTCGAACAAGGCCGCTGTCGGAGTGGCCTGGGGTTGTTTGCTGTGATTCTGAATGGTTCAAATGGTTCAAATGGCTCTGAGCACTATGGGACTTAACATCTGAGATCTTCAGTTCCCTAGAACTTAGAATTACTTAAACCTAACTAACCTAAGGACATCACACACATCCATGCCCGAGGCAGGATTCGAACCTGCGACCGTAGCGGACGCGCGGTTCCAGACTGTAGCGCCTAGAACCGCTCGGCCACACCGGCCGGCGATTCTGGATGTGCTGACTATCAGCAGAACAGCGCTCTTCGACATAAAACCGATTACGCCTAGGCCTCCTTCTGGGTTTAGATCGCACTGGTGTATGCAAACTTAAATATGTCACTATGCCAAAGTATTCATCCCACAAGTTCAGCTCTCTCTGTAATATGCTAGGATTCTCACGTCAATCGAGCTCTTTTCCCTACACTTTGAACTAAAGGTGTCGTTGAAGTTCTTCTGATAATTACGTATGTTGTTTTCTGCATTCATTGATTCCTGTCTCTATATGTTATGGTTTATCTGGTCAGTGAATTTTGCACTCGGCTATATGTTTACAAATCGCATAGAAAGATATCCTACTGTTTAACATTCATCTACTTTCATTTCAGTTGTATCCTCTGAGCACTTTCCTCAGTCTGCTAATTAACTGCGATCCTCTGCAAGTAGGAACGATGTTAATTGCTTTCCACTGTCGGGACTGAGTTACACCTCCATTAAAATTCCTGGCAGTTTGCACATGTCCACTCAAGAAGCAGAGCCTGTTGTTACGGTCAGAGAACAACGGGGAAGGGCACTGGGGGCCGGGGATAGTGGGAGGCGGTTACAAGCTCAGTGAATGCGTCATAATAGCCGAGATAGACACAAAGCCAACACGCACCGCAGTGGTGCAAGTTTATACGACTGCTAGCTCAGTAAATGATGAAGATGTTGAAATAATTTGTATTCAGATACATGCAACGATTAGATTGTTGACAGAATTTTAATTGTGTTGGGAACTAGAATTCGGTAGTAGAAAAAGGAACAGAAGAAAGCTGCCTGGTAGAATTTTGCACAGAATGCAATTTAATCATTGCTAACACTTGGACTGAGAATCACGGAAGATGTTTCAATACGTGGAAGAGAACTAGAGGCACCTGACGGTTTCCGCAGGTTAATTAACGGCAAGACAGAGTTTTGTAAGCAAGATTTTAAACTTCAAAACATTTCCAAGAGTTGTCATAGATCCACGCCTTAATTTATTGGTTGTGAACAGCAGATTCAAACTGAAGAAGGTAGAGAATTAATGAGATGGGATCTGGATAGTTTGCAAGGACCAACGATTGTAGAGTTTTTCAAAGGGAACATTAAGCAATGGTGACCAAAACAGGAGAAAGGAACTCAAGATGAACGGATGGCTTTGCAGGATGTTATATGAAGGAAACGGGACACCGAATAGGCAGGAGACGAGGTTCAGCAGATATCTTTGGAGAACATGCGACACATTGAATCTAACTAACGGAAACAGAAAAAAACACAGCAAGTTTATCAGGCAAAAGCGTATACAGATGTCTAAAAAAATGAGACTGACTGAAAGCGAGAAATGGTATAGCAGGAAACAAGCTATTGAAACAAACAAGTATGAGTATGGGAAATTAAAAAAATATAGAAGATTATAGTACCAGCTGTAATCAACATCAACAGTGCAGATAGCAAAAAAATGGTTCAAATGGCTCTGAGCACTATGGGACTCAACTGCTGAGGTCATTAGTCCCCTAGAACTTAGAACTAGTTAAACCTAACTAACCTAAGTACATCACAAACATCCATGCCCGAGGCAGGATTCGAACCTGCGACCGTAGCGGTCTTGCGGTTCCAGACTGCAGCGCCTTTAACCGCACGGCCACTTCGGCCGGCTGCAGATAGCAGGCCAGTATCAAGCAAAGAAGGGGACTCTGAAATGTGGCTCTAATATTTAGAATGGTATACAAAGGAAATGACCTTGAAGGCAGTGTTATGGATGGGAAGGTGAAGCAGATGGAGGTAACACAAGAAGAGACGTGAGATACTGCGAAAAGAGAGAAAGAGTGCTGAAAGACCTTAGCTGAATCAACGCACGTGGAGTAGACGACATTCCCTGAGGATTATCGAGGACAACACTCTATGAGAAAACTATTCTACTTAGTTCATATGTCGGAGAATCACAATACCATCGGGCTTCAAGAGAAGTGCAATAATCCGTATTCCAAAGATGACGGATGCTGACGAGTGTCAATATTAGAGAACCGTCAGTTTAATAATACATGGGTGTTAAATTCTGACGCAATTTATTTACAGGATAATGGAAAGACTGACATAAGCCGACCTCGAGGAAGATAATTCTTTGTTTCCGAGAAACTTAGAACCACAAGAAGGAATACTTACCTTACGACTTATCTTAGAAGATAGTGAAGAAAGGTAAATATACCTTTAAAGTATTTGTAGATTTAGAGAACACCTCTGACAACGTTGAGTGGAATACATTTTTTGAAATTCTGAACTTAACTGGGATAACATACAAGGAGCGGAAGATCCTTACAGGTGCCTTAAGGACATGAAAGGGAAGCAGTGGTTGCGAGAAACAGGATTGTAGCCTACACCTGACACTATTCAATCTGTACATTGAGCAAGCAGTAATAGAAACTAAAGTAAATTTGGAAAAAAGAGTTAAATTTCGGGAGAAGAAATAAAATCTTCGAGGCTGACCAATGACATTGTAATGCTGTCAGAGGCAACAAAGGACTGGGAAGATCATTTGATGGAGATGGATAGTGTCTTGAAAGGTAGATAAGATGGCTATCAACGAACTGAAGGAATTAGATTAGGAAACGAGACATTAAAAGTAGTAGATGAGTTTTGCTATACCAGCAGTAGAGGCTATATAAAGTGCAAACTGGCAATAGCAAGAAAAGAGTTTCAGGAAAAGAGAAATTTACTAACGTCGAATGTAAATTTAAGTCTTTTCTGAAGGTATTTATATGGAGCGTAATACTGTATTGAAGTCAAACGATAAACAGTACTGATAAGACGGGTAAATAAGTTTTTAATTAGTAGAGGACGTCGGAAAACTAAACTAATGAAGAGGTCCTGAATCAAGTCGGGAAGAAAGGAAACTAACGGCACAATTTGAATCATCAGGGAATAGTCAAACTGGTAATGGATGAAAGTGAGATTGGGACCAAGTTGTAGAGGATGATCCACGCAAGACAGTACATAGGTTCAAACGGATGTAGGCAGCTGTAGTTCTCCAGAGATGAAGAGACTTGCGCAGGTTAGATCAGCGTGGGCACCACCAGTCTTCTGATTGAAGACTGTAACAACTACGCTTCGTATCTTCTTCCTGAAGGGTTGTAACGTAGTATTTACTTTTGCGACGTAGTATTTACTTTTATTAAGTATTTATTTCGGAATCCATATCACCAGCCTTCACAGAACAAGTTTGTTCCATTATGTGCTGTCCTTTTCTCTTCGTAGTACAATTGATTCTCAAGTTCTGTAATTCCATGTTTTATTTGCTTTGCTACAACTTAGTTCCGACGTAGGGAAGAAATTTATTATATTATTTCTTCTGGTACATCTCTCGGAACGCTAAAACGACGTTAGAACTGTGATCTCCTAACAGAATTTAACAACTGCTCATGACTTGTTTTGCCTTGGAGAGATTTTACAATAGTGTCAGATATTGCCTATTATTATTATCGTTATAATTACATATTTTTATCCTTAGCGTTTGATCTTGAATTCACATGATTATTCAATTTTTTTCTTGTATCCTATTTTTTCTCATCGGAGAATCTCATCATTGATTGTCTTCCTGTTTCCTTTGTCCTGTCGTTATATACATTAGTTTCTTCTTAACTTTTACTTCATATTTTGTGTTCACAGTTTTATTTCTGAATTTGCTTCTTTCATTTATCATTTTCCTATTGATTCCTGATTGTCTTAGGTCTTCTTCTATTTCTTGAAGCCATCTGGTTTTCTTGATTGAGTGGCTTACAACTGTTGTTATTCATTCTATGTGTGTGAGCACAGAATGGTAGTCAGTGCTTTCTGATCGTGCCTGTGAGTCTACCTGAATGTTCGTATAACTCTTTGGTCCCTTCTTCTATATGCCATCTCTGTACATTGCTATAAAAATGTTTCTGAGCGTTTTATGTTCTACGAGTACCTTTTCTGTTTCAATGAAATCTGATTTATTATTGTTGTCGTTTTTGTTTTGTAGAATAATTCTGGTTGTGTGGCTGTATTGCAGTGCCTGACATTAGCCTGTCTTGAAAAGTTTCTTTTATTGTTCTACTCCCACGTTACATAGTGAGCCTTCTAAAGTTTTTCTGTACTTCTGGATGTCTTGTTTGACCCTCCCATTTGTTTACATTCCTCTGGATACTTAAATCCTTCCATTTTTTAACCCCTCCGTATTTTGTGGGCATGGCTTGTGTGTTGTAATTCTTTCTTTTCATGTACTGCGTTCTCTCATATGACATCTGTAGACCTATTTTGGCAGAGACTTCATGAAAGAGTTCCACTGTTTCTTGTGCTTCTTGTCTATTGTTGCTGAGTATTGGCAGATCATCTGTGAATGCCAGATATATGCTTTGTTTGCATGCATCCACCCTGACTGGATCCCTTTAACGTTTTGTTCCTATTGTTTGTTAATTTTATCTAAGATCATGCTGCTTGTAAGTGGTGAGAGCCCGCATCCTTGCCTGACCCCTATGTGCATCTCAAATAATTCTGAGATTTTGTTTGCCGGCCGCGGTGGTCTAGCGGTACTAGGCGCTCAGTCCGGAGCCGCACGACTGCTACGGTCGCAGGTTCGAATCCTGCCTCGGGCATGGATGTGTGTGATGTCCTTAGGTTAGTTAGGTTTAAGTAGTTCTAAGTTCTAGGGGACTTCTGACCTCAGCAGTTGAGTCCCATAGTGCTCAGAGCCATTTGAACCATTTTGAGATTTTGCCCTTAAATTTTAATTTGGATGTGGTGTCCATGAATGCTTGTTGTATGAGAGGCCTAGTTTTTCTGTGTATTTCATATTCTTCTACTGTGCCAAACTGAGTCTGCCTGTGTATGGGGTATTAGGCCTCCTTAAAGTTCGCAAATGTGGCTATACTGTTCGTCGGCCTGACCTTCAAGAGTATTCACAGGTACCAAATCTGCTCAATACGTGATCCTTCTTTTCTGGAGCCTGCTTGAAATTCACCTGTCTTCGCATTTGCTTGTCGTGAGTCTATTGAGTGATGCCTTGGACAGAATTTGGTAAGCGACTGTTTATAATGGGATTTCTCTGTAATATTAGGGCCTGTCTTGACGCCTCTTTTGTGTAGTGAGTGGAACAATGCGTATTTCCATTCCTGTGGGATTCTCTCTTAATCCATATTTCTGTAAGAATTAGTTTGATTTTCCTTGTGTTATTTTGATTTTTGGGTGTTTTTTGGGTGTCTAGAACCGACGATAATGTTATCAGTGGTAACATTCCCTTACGCCCCCCCACGCTTCCACCTTCTTTTCAGTGCTAGCTATAGTACTTCCCTAACGATGGACCATCAAGATGAGCGTGAGGTATTTCACTCAATAATTCCAGTTCTTCGGAGAAGCAACTAAAAGCATCTTTAATAAATGGAAAATACAAGGTTTCGACAGTACTCAGTCACCTGGAGGCAGCAGGAAGATCATAGTTTGACTATAATACAATCTTTGATATTCTGATTGTAGCAGCGATAAAATACAGCGAGCGAAAAGTTGTCTGCAACTTGTACAGAAGCCAGACTTCAGTTACGGAAGTCGAAGAACATGAATGTGAAGCAGTGCCAGTTCCAGATGTTATTCAGTCTTTACATTGAGGAAGCAGTTAAGGAAACCAAAGATGTGTTCTGAAAGGGAATTAAAGATAGAGAAGAAGAGATAAATATTTTGAAGTTTATCGATGATGTAATTCTGTCAGAGACAGGAAAGGACTTGTCAGAGCAGTTGAACGGTGCGGATAGTGTTTTGAAAAGAATCATCAGCAGAACATTAACAAAAGTGACACTAGGGTAATGGAATCCAACAGATTTAAATCAGGCAATGATGAGGGAATTAGATTAGCAAAAGAAACGCTGGACGTGGTAGATGCTTTTTGCTGCTTTGCAGTCCGTCTTCAGGCCACAGGTGGCCCATCGGGACCATCCGACCGCCGTGTCATCCTCAGGTGAGGATGCGAATAGGAGGGGCGTGTGGTCAGCACACCGTTCTTCCGGTCGTTATGATGGTTTTCTTTGACCGGAGCCGCTACTATTCGGTCGGGTAGCTCCTCAATTGGCATCACGAGGCTAACCCGAAAAGTGGCAACAGCGCATGGCGGCCGGATGGTCAGCCATCCTGATTTAGGTTTTCCGTGATTTCCCTAAATCGCTCTAGGCAAATGCTGGGATGGTTTCATTGAAAGGGCATGACCGACTTCCTTCCCGTGCTTCCCTAATCCGATGAGACCCATGACCTCGCAGTTTGGTCTCTTCCCCCAAACAACCCAACCCAATCCCGGATGGTCACCCATCCAAGTTTCGGCCACGCCCGACAGCGCTTAACTTCGGTGACCTCACAGTAACTGGTGTATCCACTGCGGCAAGGCCGTTGCACTTTTGCTGCTTTGGCAGTAAAATAACTTACGACAATCGAAGTAGAGAGCAGGCTCGTGCTAAATGGTTTATTAAAAGCGTATAAATTCAAAATGCAAACAAATACTTGATTATTTTTTCTATTTCAAACGTAAACACAAAATGGTTTTAAATAGAAGTATTTAAATACAATAAGCAAAATACTTATTTTCGAAATACTTTTATTCAAATAAAATATCTGAGTCAATGACCATCTTACATGCCCTTTATGTCACTGATATTAAAACCAATAATTGTTGTCATGAACGAATTGCAGACAGACAATACCTGAGAGTGCTATGATATAGAGCTTCAGAAACTCTTAGGGTACATTATGAAATCATAAAACGTAGACTCCCGAGCAACGCCGAGTATTCCAGCTAGCTTAAATTTAAAATTTTCAATAAAATTTTCTACGTTACCAAACGAAGGTTGATAATGGTATAATTTTATTTTAGATTAGATTTCTAGAAATAACTATATTTCATGTTTAAGAAGTTGATGTTTAGTTAAAGCTATCAATACTAATTTAACAGTCGAAAAGAAACAACAGTTTTTCAAGCACTCCATAAATGTATACACTGTTTACAAAAAGGTCAGCTGACACAGTTATATCAGTGTTCCCTGTGAGTAAACTCCCAAAAATGCGATACTGATCTACCTCCTGCGTTCCTTCATTCCCTTTTGAGATCACTAGACATCATCAGATGATTTCGGAACGTTTTACATTATACAAACAACATTGGTAAACATGTAATGTGTACTCAAGTCTTACTGCTTTGCCTAATAATTTGGGTCACGTTCACATTAACTTGATACGTATACCTTTGGCGCTTATTGCGCCATCTGTATCCGTCGGGGAACTATTTTTATTAAAGCAAATGACTCATTAAATGTATGAAAACAACGAAGTATTAAATAAAAAAGTGCATAAGAAGCAGTCAGCCCTTTAGAAATACAAAATATCTATATTTTAAGTATTTCAAATAAAATAGAAAATGTTTTTTGAAAAAAGTATTTCAAATGAAAAATAACAATAGATATTTTGCATTTTATATCTGTATTTCAAATACATGTATTTCACATAATTCACACTTTAGTGGCCGGCCGAAGTGGCCGAGCGGTTCTAGGCGCTACAGTCTGGAGCCGCGCGACCGCTACGGTCGCAGTTTCGAATCCTGCCTCGGGCATGGATGTGTGTGATGTCCTTAGGTTAGTTAGGTTTAAGTAGTTCTAAGTTCTAGGGGACTGATGACCTCAGGAGTTAAGTCCCATAGTGCTCAGAGCCATATGAACCATTTTTGAGCCACACTTTTGTATACAAGATATAAAATGCAGACTGGTTATAGAAAGAAAAACTTTTCTGGAAGAGAAGAATTTGTTAACATTTAACATTAATTGTAAGGGTTAGGAGGTATTTTGTGAAGGTATTTGTACGGAAGCGAAATGCTGACGATGAACAGGTAAGACAAGGAGAGAACAGAAACGGCTGAAACGTGGTGTTACAGATGAATTCTGAAGATTAGATTAGCGGATCGAGTAACTATTGAATCAAACTGAAAAAAAAAAATCTGGCACAACTTAACTAAAAGAATGGCTCGCTGGAAATAGTAGGCCGCTGTAGTTATTCAGAGATGAAGACGCTTGCACAGGATATACTACGTGGTGAAGAGCTGCATCGGACCAGCCATCGGGCCTAAGACTACAAAAACAACATTTGTGTCAAAGGGCAATTACTGACTATTACATTGTTATAAAAGTTTCATCTTGTTGAGGAGACCAGGGCATATTTAAGAGGATTTCTTTTCGGAATTTTTTAAATTACTTTGGTCATGTTTAAAATTTTTTAGTCTTGTACCATAGGTATTAAAGTATAACTTGGTATATATGCTTATTACTCAACATTACATTTAAGAGAATAAAATAATTTTATATAAATTTTGTATAGTCTCAAGTCGAGTGCGTAAATATGCGCGGTATATGGGACAGGTTTGCGCTCCTGTGAGGGGTGTATCATAGAACACAATAATGAGTAAACAAAATCCACTACTAAAGTTATCAAAATATATTTTATTGGCAGCAAACAAAATTACACGTTTATGTGCACCTGTTAACGTGGCAAAATATGGAAACTTTACTGTCAGTAAACAATTTTTTGACGAACTTCCACCTGTTAGCTTAATGTGGCCTACATAGAAGTTTGAATGTTAATTAAAAGCCTATTCATCACCATTGTCCGAGACGCTATTTATGCAGACAAAAAATGGTTCCTTGTGGCACAGTCGTTGTGAGCCCACCTTTTACATCTACGAGTAAGACAGTGTACCCGATCTTGATTTCTTTTTGATTGGTTGTATCGTTTCAAGCAGTAAATAAAGAAGGCAGTTTTCATCCTGTTCACTACTGGAAGTTATAAGAGAAAGAAAGAAGAAGTGGGTGGGACATCCTTTGAGACGGGAGCGCTGGCTAACAGACGCTTTGGAAGGACTGGTTTGTGAGATAAGATTGAGAGGAGATACAAGATGAAAGATGACATAAGGGGAAGGGAAAGTTACGCAGACCTGAAGAAGGTAGCAGAAGATAGGAGAGCATGGAGAGCTACCATGTTAAAACCTGCCTATGGGTAGAACACTAATGATGTATTCAGAGACTTGGCTGTTCTTGCTCTTATCAGCACTTGCTGTCATAACATTAATTCTACCTGCTCGAGATTCGTTAGGTTCAAATAGCTTTGCAACAATTTCTACCTCTTATTTTCCTGTGCCTTCATTTTTTTTATACTGCGATTCCAACTGCTGTAGTCTTACAGTTTCCTCGATCGGGTTTTCAATTAGGGTGACAAAGCCAAATAGTGCGTAAACGGGTCCCTCCAGAAATGCGTAAATGTGCCCATTCGCCATGTTTGAATTAGTTTCGAAACTTCAATAGTAACTTTCAGGCACTCAGATCATACAAATATACCTCACAATGTAGAATAACCTCCTGTAAACGAACGTACACTATGTGATCAATAGCATCCGGACACCTGGCTGAAAATGACTTACAAGTTTGTGGTGCCCTCCATCGGTAATACTGGAATTGAGTATGATATTGGCCCAAACTTAGCCTTGATGACAGCTTCCACTCTGGCATACGTTCAATCAGGTGCTGGAAGGTTTCTTGGGGAATGGCAGCCCACTCTTCACGGAGTGCTGCACTGAGAAGAGGTATTAATGTCGGTCGGTGAGGCCTGGCTCGAAGTCGGCGTTCCAAAACATCCCAAAGTTGCTCTGTAGGATTCAGGCCTGGGCTCTGTGCAGGCCAGTCCATTACAGGGATGTTATTGTCGAGTAACCACTGCTCCACAGGCCGTGTACTATGAACACTTGTTTGATCGTGTTGAAACTTCAACAGTGGGAAGCAATAAGGTGCTTAAACATCAATGTAGACCTGTGCTGTGATAGTGCCACGCAAAAAAACAAGGAGTGCAAGCCCCCTCCATGAAAAACACGACCACACCATAACATCACCGCCTCCGAATTTTACTGGTGGCAGTACACTCGCTGGCAGATGACGTTCAACGTGCATTCGCCATACCGACCCCTGCCATCGGATCGCCACATTGTGTACCGTGGTTCATCACTCCACACAACGTTTTTCCACTGTTCAATCATCCAAAATTTACGCTACTTACACCAAGGGAGACATCGTTTGGCATTTACCGGCGTGATGTGTGGCTTATGAGCAGCCGCTCGACCATGAAATCCAAGTTTTCTCGCCTGCCGCCTAACTGTCATAATACTTGCAGTGGGTGCTGATGCAGTTTGGAATTCCTGTGTGATGGTCTGGATAGATGTCTGCCTATTACACATTACGATCCTCTCCAACTGTCGCCGGTCTCCGTCAGTCAACAGACGAGGCCGGCCTGTACGCTTTTGTGCTGTACGTCTCCCTTCACGTTCCACTTCAGTATCACATCGCAAACGGTGGGCCTAAGAATCTCGCGTACAGATGTATGACACAAGTGACACTCAATCACCTGACCAACTTCGAAATCCGTGAGTTCCACGGAGCGCCCCATTCTGTTCTCACACTATGTCTAATCACTACTGAGGTCGCTGATATGGAGTACCTGGCAGTAGGTGGCAGCACAATGCACCTAATATGAGAAACGTATGTTTTTGGGGTTGTCCCGATACTTTTGATCACATAGTGTATATTTATGTCTTCTCAGTTCTAAGAGGTGTGCTTTCTAGGAGCTTCGATATTTGAGTAACAAAATTTGCTCAGCGTGCGAAGAAACACAAACATGTTCTTCACACTAAGACGTTCACTCAGCTGGTGGCGTGAAATTTGTGAGAGCCCCCCAGCATACCGCAGTACTAATCTGCCACTTTCGGTAACGCTCTAACCAGTACGGTTCCCGAGAAAAGTGCTCTGCATAAATGTGCCCCATGCTAAGCGTGTCCCATGCTAAACGTGCCCCGGTCACCTCTGTTTATTACAAGCACAGAAAACAAACGAAAACTTCTAAGGTTCTACACGACACATACAACATTGATCAGTCGAAACATCATGATCACTACACACTGAGACGTTGGGTACCGCCAGGTGACGTTGCGGGCACGTGATGCGGTAACAAAAATATGTAGGCGGAGCAGACACGAACGGGGGATCACCCTAGCGAAGATATGGTCTGCAAATGGGGAAATGCTTTGAGATAAACGACTTTGACAAAGAGCAGATGATTATTATTACGCAGAGCCTGTGAACGATGTAACTTCCCCGGAGAATTTTGTAAATGACAATAATTAAATGTTAATGGGAATAAAGCCCAGTGTAACCTTCACGCAAAAATGAATCCCCGGAGAATTTTGTAAATGACAATAATTAAATGTTAATGGGAATAAAGCCCAGTGTAACCTTCACGCAAAAATGAAAGATAATTTTTAAATGTGAATAGACATCGTGCTAAGTGTAGCCTCCCCGTAATTATTTTTAAATGATAAGATTTGAATAGAATTGCAAATAGTACCAAATGTTAACTTCCCACAATAATAAAAGTCAATGATAATAAAAATGTGCAAAAATATTAAATCCTCACAAAATTAACGTTAAGATCAACCTGATAAATTGATTCTGGGAGGAAAAGCAAAGGAAATATTGCTTCAATTGTAATGATTATTTTCTTAAAAGATTGTTTTGAGAACAAAATTATTATTAGGGCAATTCTTGAACAAATTAATTACAGTTAACATACATTACATTATCAGATGTGCGCAATGCTGCTTCATTACCTTATTTAAAAAATATACCTCGTCCCGAACCTTGATCAGAGACCCATGTCGACGCCCGCCGACTCCTCACACACAACTCCGACTGTCTCTCGCGCGCGCTACTAGCACAGACTAACTACATGCTCTCGCGACTCGCTACGTACAACTACTCTCTCGCAACTGCACTACATGCTCTCGCGACTCGCTACGTACAACAACTGCCTCGCAACTGCAACTGCACACTCGCGCGGTCAAGCGCAGACTAGCAACGATAAATAACTCTCTGGTCAGAGATTCTGTCATGCCTCGCCATCGCTGCTACTCAATACAGACGGGTTTCAACGAGTGTCTCGAAAACGGGTGAAGCTGTCAAATGTTCAGGTGCTACTGCCGTGAAAGTCTACGGAAAGGGGTAGAAGGACTGTAAAACTGCTATTAGGCGCTAAATGGTTGGACGGCCACGACTCTTCACAGAACGTGGGGTTCTAAGGCTTGTCTGCACCATAAAGGGGGTTCACGGTAATCTGAGGCATCTCTGCCGAAAGAGCACAATGCTGGTGCTTCGGAGCACACCGTTCATAGTACTTTGTTGAACACAGCAGACCACCCGGCGCGTTCCCTTGTTCACCCAACGAGTCGTCAGTCACCGATGCAGCGGGCACTGGACCATTGGGATTCGAACGTCGATCAATGGAAATGTATCGGCTCTTCTGGTGAACCACATTTTTGCTACACTAGGTCGATGGTCGTCTCCACAAACCCCATCGTCGAGGACCAGAGGCTCGAAATGTGTAGCGCCAAGGACGCAGGATGGATGGAGCAGTATCTATGGGAGGCACTCTTCTGCGCTTGTAGGAGACCTTTGGTAGTAATCGAAGACAAGCTGACAGCTGCGAACCACCTGCATCCCTTCACTCTTGATGGCTTTCCCGACAACGATGTCATCTTTCAGCAGTGTAATTGCCCGTGTCTCGGAGCCAGAGCGGTACTAAGCGGTTTGAGGAGCGTTATAGTGAACTCACGTTGTTGTCTCTGCGACCAAATTCGTTTGATATAAATCCTGTGGAACCCATCTGGGTCGCTATCGTGCGTCATCACCGCGTACGTAAATCAGCGGCCCATTATTTACATGTACACTACTGGCCATTAAAATTGCTACACCAAGAAGAAATGCAGATGATAAACGGGTATTCATTGGACAAATATATTATACTAGAACTGACATGTGATTACATTGCTCGGCTACCATTGACTAGACGTTTTCAATTGGTGAGAGATCTGGAGAATGTGCTGGCCAGGGCAGCAGTCGAACATTTTCTGTATCCAGAAAGGGCCGTACAGGACCTGCAACATGCGTTCGTGCATTAACCTGCTGAAATGTAGGGTTTCGCAGGGATCGAATGAAGGGTAGAACGTCCACTGTTCAAAGTGCCGTCAATGCGAACAAGAGGTGACCCAGACGTGTGACCAATGGTACCCCATACCATCACGCCGGGTGATACGCCAGTATGGAGATGACGAATACACGCTTCCAATGTGCGTTCACCGCGATATCGCCAAACACGGATGCGACCGTCATGATGCAGTAAACAGAACCTGGGTTCATCCGAAAAAATGACGTTTTGCCATTCGCGCACCCAGGTTCGTTGTTGAGTACACCATAGCAGGCGCTCCTCTCTGTCATGCAGCGCCCCATCTGTTGACTCAGGGATCGAGACGTGGATGCACGACCCGTTACAGCCGTGCGGATAAGATGCCTGTCATCTCGACCGCTAGTGATACGAGGCCGTTGGGATCCAGCACGGGGTTCCGTATTACCCTCCTGAACCCACCGATTCCATATTCTACTAACAGTCATTGTATCTCGACCAACGCGAGCAGCAATGTCGCGATAACATAAACCTTAATCGCGATAGGCTAGAATCCGACCTTTATCAAAGTCGGGAACGTGATGGTAGGCATTTCTCCTCCTTATACAAGGCATCACAACAACGTTTCACCAGGCAACGCCGGTCAACTGCTGTTTATGTATGAGAAATCGGTTGGAAACTTTCCTCATGTCAGCACGTTGTAGGTGTTGCCACCGGCGCCAACCTTGTGTGAATGCTCTGAAAAGCTAATCATTTGCATATCACAGCATCTTCTTCCTGACGGTTAAATTTCGCGTCTGTAGCACGTCATCTTCGTGGTGTAGCAATTTTAATGGCCAGTAGTGTATTACATGACCTGCGCGCAGACATCTAATGCCACATGCCTGCACAAACCTACCAACAGACGGTGGGATCCGTGGTGCACAGTATTAGTTATGTATTTCGTTCCAAAGACGGACAAACGAACTATTAGGAAGGTGGTTTGTTAGGTTGATTTGGTGGAGGAGACCTAAACGGCTAGGTCACAGGTCTCATCGGAGTAGGGAAGAATGGGGAAGGAAGTCGGCCGTGCCCTTTCAAAGGAATCATACCGCCATTTGCCTGAAGCGATTTAGGGAAATCACGGAGAACCTAAATAAGAATGGTCGGACGCGGGATTGAACCGTCGTCCTCCCAAATGTGAGTCCAGTGTGCTAACCACTGCGCCACCTCGCTCGATCAGGACAAGTGGTCATAATGTTTTGGCTCATCAGCGTAAACCAGAAGTTCAAACCAGAGCGAACAGTTTTCTCGCTTATTCGAAACCTGCTCTGATTAAAATTCGTAGTTTTCAAGCTAATGTACGTTGTTTTTTGTTACTTTCTCTTTCGATAGTTGAGAATCCTTGGAGATTTAATCCGACCACACAAAGAGTATTTTCCTCTAACACGAAGTTATTCGGCCACAAACAGCTCCATACAGTATAATGCATTGGTTAAGGCAAAAATAATCGGTTAGCAGAAAGAGACAAACAGAATTGTTTGCATTTCGTATCACCTATCAGATCTGATGTGAACATATCTTATTTTTAATAGGAATGACTTCTGTTGGTCCCACATATTTTTTCAACAGCACCAACAATCAAATTTCAGTTCATGCGTACCAGTAATAATTCAATTAGCAATCACAATGATCACAAGCTATTGATGAAAAAGATATATTGCGGGAGATGGCCAAAATGGTGTTCCAGGGAAATCCAATTTCATATTTTATCAACTGTCGTAATGGAATCTCTGATAGCTTTTTTAAAAAACTGCAAACGAGCGTCCTCCATATTTTTAGCGAAGCTGTAGCCATTTTCTTCACAAAAATCGTCCAGCATAATGCTTGCTATCGATCTCGACATTAACAGGGCCGTAAAACTAAGTAAAGAAATGATTTTACAAGATTATGGTCATATGCTAAGCTTTCCCCTGATAATATGAAATAGTCAAAGCCTAAGATCAATCGACTCCCTGCTTGTGTTTGAATGTCCATGTTTATGTCTTGCGTGAATTCATGAAATATTTTGTAGAATAGATACTTTCATTATAACACATGTGAGACTCGTGAAATACGTCCGTGTATTTCATGTGGTAATACACGTTTCCTTGTAGTTTCTTCGTATTTTGGGATTCACGGCGCAGGATTTTACCACAGCGAAGACGGTTAATTTTGAAAGACTATCTGCATCATAGCTTAATTTAAATTATGTTACATCTCAGTCCGGGATGAAAAACATTTATGCCCGATCATTAAAAAGAACGGTTCCGATGTATAAATTGAAACATGACAGCAGCTTGCGTGACGCATCTGTGCGCACGCAGTTCGGAGTTCCAATAACAGATGGCGGGCGGTGTAACTACAAATTCCTCGCGGGAGTTACACGCGCAGTTCTCTCTGGAGGATGACGTTACTGCTTCCAGTTTTCGGGCTAACGTCGCTGTTATAATTGAAGCGCGTTAGTAAAATATCGAGGGGTAAAATAAGAAAAATGATTTCGTGGACGATACCAGATTTAGTTCCAACACTGGATCAATGGGAAGCAATATGGTGTATTAGGCCTACGTGTTGGAAGTTGGCCCTAACGCAAGTACGAATAAGACTCAAAACAACATACTTATTTAGGTTTCAGGTTGACAGCTGTGAAAGATTACGTATTGCCTTCGATGTACACAAATGCCAAGACCATGAAAAGAGACTGTAATCATTAGTTTACGTGAAGACACTGAGTTGCGAAACTTGTTCTTGAATCTAACTTTGCGAAATTGGTTTCGTAAATGGCTGTTTACACATCAGTGTACACTTCAGTTACGACGTTTTGTGAGTACCGAATTTTCGTCTCTGAAACGATAAAACTCAGGCTTGTCTGCCTGCAATTAATACAAAAGAAAAAGAGTAAGTTTATTTGAAATCGTGACTGGATAAAGAGCACATGTCATCTCGGGTGATCAGCGACGAAATTTTTGAGATTACTACAGAAGATATTTCAGCCAACTAAGAATGACGTCATATCATAACAAATTTAAGATGTTATAAAGGAAGAAGATGTGTTAATGCGTGAAGTATTATCGTCGGAACTGAAACTGGAGAACCCATAGCGTTCTTTGTAGATAGTATAGGTTTCCATTCCTCGTCCCTGTAGTATTCATACTGCCTTCAAAGTTCACAATTGCCAAATTTGTTCCGGATTTTTTTATGCCACCTATTGGGAAGTTTTTTTATCACCGACTTACCGACATCAAGTTTTTCGCCTCGTACGTATAAATTTTTCTATTGCCACCTTTAGCTCCACCTTGTATCCTTTGGGTAGCTTCCACATGTGTTCATCTGTGCTTTTACTGAAGTACGTCTCTTCAGGATAGCTCCATATTGACAGAAGAACATCTACAAAAGTCATCTACCGTCAGTCTTTCGATGCTCAACTGTACCACTTCGTTCTTTTAATGATGATCATTAACGTCCCACAAGCAACTGTGGATAGCGTAACTATCCAAAAACCATTTCCTTAGTGCCCCAAACTACATCGCGTTTACTGAAAGGCCACTAAACCTAAAAACACACGCATTTAATAGTTTCGTGTCGTTAATGAAGAAATGTCCGAAACTGAACAGTTTCGCCAACGACTTCCGCCACTGCAGACAGCGCAGGCGGAGTCGCTAACAGTACCCTAGTTTCGCAAATGTAGTTTTCGTGTAAAGCAGGCCTAAACAGCAATCTATTTTTGTCCCGTGTGTGAAGAGGAAGAAGCGGTGCAACCAACAGGACAAATACTGTCGAGCGTATTAGCTGTTATAAGAGCGCCAGATTCAAAGAATTTACTATGGAAGAAGATCCAGTGCGAGTAAACAAAAAATGGCCGCCGGTATAAAACAGCGGGAACGCCATTAGACACGCTCAATGAAACATTAGCAGCTAATAAAACAGTAATTACGACGGATTCAGACGATCACGACGATTTCGAAGTGACCTGCCCCATGTGCAGAGACTCAGGTCACTGTCAAACAATGAAGGGATGCATCAGAGCTAAAAGTTTCTGGGGTTAAGCAAAAGGCGAGGAGGAGTCTAAGGCGAGGAGGCGTCCAAGCAAACGGGAAGCGGAATCTACAGTGAAGAAAAATTGAAAAATGGAGCCCTCGCACTAAGAAAGCAAAGAAGAACAATTAACAGAAGCAAAAAGTGTTGCCCACAAGTTACGCAATGATGTATTAATATACCGGGAACTTCATGAGCTTGAAAAGGAAAACATAGTGATAAAAGCCACAAGGAATATGAAGTCGAAGCGCATGACATAAGGGAAGGAAGGCGTTAAATGACCATGTGGGCTACTTACACAGAGTATGACAGCTCGCAATCTACCGATAATTTTGCAAAACACGTTTACTAAACTACTGAGGGCATCACGACGCTTGCAAGGCTAGAGGAAACGCAATTACTGCCTGTAGCTACACGCCAACTGGTAAGAACCGCACGTTCAACAGCAGATCATATTACATTTCCTGTTCCAGAAGTAATGGACTGAACTCAGCTGAAGGCGAATAACCTGACAACTGACGCACCTCAACTTCCAATCTTGCTCGACAAAGTTTTCAAGAGATGAGGGAAACGAACAATATTGATGCCCCTTAATAGCAGCTCGTTACGTGGCATGGCCGCAAAGCGTTTGATACCGGGGTCCCGTAACCGCGGTGCTACCCGTAAATGTTATGCGACCAGATGGCTTTAGATAAAAGAATATTCCTTGTCGCTATGCAGTATCCAAAGCAAGAAGCATCAGAGCAGGTCAGATAAATGTTACGCGTAATGCTGCTATGTCGCAGAAACTGAGAAAGCTGATCCCCAAATAATATACATTCAGGAACAATACATAAAAACAGACAAATTACCATTTATGCTAGTCAAAGCTCAATGAGGGGGATGACCCAATGGTGGCTATCGTCTGAGATAAGAGAATCACCATGGAAAAATGAATCAACTTTGTGATGAAATTCACTAACTGGAGAACTTTTAGACGAAAGCGGCACATACCACATTTCTAACATATAATTCCACCACAGTCATTATATAAATACGATACGTACGTTGAACGTATGCAGAAAGCAGCAGTACTTGGAAAACATATTTTTGGTTTGGATGCTAACGCCAAATCCAAAGTGTGATATAACTGGAGAACAATCGAAAGTGGATAGGAAGTCTAAGATGGAATACAAGAACAAGGCTTGCATGTAGTTTACAAACAATTCAATACCCCTACAAAACGCAACCGAGCAGGTGCTTCAAAAAACATTTGTGTTACAGATGCTACTAATGACGCCTATTCTAAGGCAATATCTTGGCAAGTAGGTGACTCTCTAACAACGAAGATCACAGCTTTATCTTAATGGCTCTGTAATCCACGTGACGAGAACTAATGTTACAGTGGAGCATATCTACAAACTACGAAAGGCAAACTGGGATGTGCTGTAATTTGAATTCAAGATACGGTCGATAGAGTAGGATCTGATATAGATAAAAATCAGAAGGGCTGACTAATGTCATTCAAATAAATACCTGTAATAATTAAGAACAGAAAGAAAATCAAAACATCATAGAGCTCTGCTCTACACAATCTTAGAGAACAATATGAGCCAGGAGGTGGGAGGTGGCATCAGAAGAGACTTGAAATAAAAAGAACGTGCCAGAATAATAGAACACTACTAGAGTATAAAACAACAGCGTATAGACTTCTTAACAAAAATGACGCTGAAGCACTGACAGTCAAACATGAATTCCCTATAGATGTCTGAGGAACGTCCTAACAGTTATAACAAACAAAATTAAATCACAGAACACTGAAAGACAACGAAGCGAACCATATGGAACACTAATACATGACTGGGAATCTTCAGGCAAATTACTGATGAAGCCACTTCTCCCCGATGACAACGACAAGGAACATGCGGAACAGCAACTCCGGTTACAGGCAGAAACGGACGCTCTCTACAGACACGACAGAGAAATAATCCTGTTTGCCGAGGACAAAGTACGTGTCGCAATAATAAAAGAGATAACAACAGCTGCGAAGTCCGGATTCAACAAACGCGTAGATATTATAAGCGCTGAGCAACCAAATTATTCCATTACTTACAACACTGCTAAAAGAAACCTTGCTGCAAGGCAGGATTCCTGGAATATGGAAATAGCAGAAGCACAAGGGACGATCGAAACGTTTCCGTTTGAAGGTCACACTAACTCCTTGCCTAGCTGCCGGTGCTTATATACCCGACGGAGTCGCTCTAGGTTTCATATGTGCTGCAGCAAGGATCGCGAAAGGAAACTTTTTGATCGCCTGTAATGGCTATTATCAAAAACGAAGACGGCAGAAATCGCAAGAAAACAAAGTCTTAGTGATCTGACGTATGGTCACAATTTTCTCGGGTTCTTGGCAAGATCTGTCGCTGAGGTATGACTATGGAAGTCGTTGTAGCTCCTTTGGAGTTGGAAGTAATCGTATACTTCGAGCATTGATCTTCTTACAGACACACGACTTTCTATTAAGTATAGCCTGTCGATATTTGCGCGTTTCCCGTCATCGTAAGAGGATAAGTCGTGACCCCAACGGACACGAACACAACCTTGTATTAGTTGTATTGAAGTAAAGAGTCTCCGAATGTCAATATGAGAAATGTATTGTCGTACTTAAAAACACTTAACAGTATCCACAACGAAACTTTGTCTCGAAACCTGGCAGAAAATCCAAAGAGATTCTGGTCGTATGTGAAGTATGTTAGCGGCAAGAAACAATCGATGCTTTCTCTGCGCGATAGCAATGGAGATACTATCGAAGACAGTACTGCCAAAGCAGAATTACTAAACGCAGCCTTCCGAAATGCCTTCACAAAAGAAGACGAGGCAAATATTCCAGAATTCGAATCGAGAACAGCTGCCAACATGAATAACGTAGAAGTAAATATCCTCAGGGTAGTGAAGCAACATAAATCACTTAATAAAAGCAAGTCTTCTGGTCCAGACTGTACACCAATTAGGTTCCTTTCGGAGTATGCTGATGCATTAGCTCCATACTTAACAACCATATACAACCGTTCGCTCGACGAAAGATTCGTACCCAAAGAATGGAAAGTTGCACGGGTTACACCAATATCCAAGAAAGGTAGTAGGAGTAATCCACTAAATTACAGGCCCATAAGGTCAACGTCGATATGCAGCAGGATTTTAGAACATATATTGTGTTCGAACATTATGAATTACCTCGAAGAAAACGGTCTATTGACACACAGTCAACATGGGTTTAGAAAACATCGTTCCTGTAAAACACAACCAGCTCTTTATTCACATGAAGTGTTGAGTGCTACTGACAAGGGATTTCAGATCGATTCGGTATTTCTGGATTTCCGGAAGGCCTTTGACACTATACCACACAAGCGGCTCGTAGTGAAGTTGCTTGCTTATGGAATATCGTCTCAGTTATGTGACTGGATTTTTGATTTCCTGTCAGAGAGGTCACAGTTCCTAGTAATTGACAGAAAGTCACCGAGTAAAACAGAAGTGATTTCTGGCGTTCCCCAAGGTAGTGTATAGGTCCTTTGCTGTTCCTTATCTATATAAACGATTTGGGAGACAATCTGAGCAGCCGTCTTCGGTTGTTTGCAGATGACGCTGTGTTTATCGACTAATAAAGTCATCAGAAGGTCAAAACAAATTGCAAAACGATTTAGAAGAAATATCTGAATGGTGCGGAAAGTGGCAGTTGACACTAAATAACGAAAAGTGTGACGTCATCAACATGAGTGCTAAAAGGAACACGTGAAACTTCGGTTACACGATAAATCAGTCTAATGTAAAAACCGTAAATTCAACTAAATACCTAGGTATTACAGTTACGAGCAACTTAAATTGGAAGGAACACACACAAAATATTGTGGGGAAGGCTAGCCAAAAACTGCATTTTATTGGTAGGACACTTAGAAAATGTAACAGACCTACTAAAGAGACTGCCTTCACTACGCTTGTCCGTCCTCTTTTAGAATACTGCTGCGCGGTGTGGTATCCTTACCAGATAGGACTGACGGAGTACATCGAAAAAGTTCAAAGAAGGGCAGCACGTTTTGTATTATCGCGAAATATGAGGGACAATGTCACAGAAATGATACAGGATTTGGGCTGGAAATCATTAAAAGAAAGGCGTTTTTCGTTGCGACGGAATCTTCTCACGAAATCACCAACTTTCTTCTCCGAATGCGAAAATATTTTGTTGACGCCGACCTACATAGGGAGGAACAATCACCACGATAAAATAAGGGAAATCAGAGCTCGTACGGAAAGATACAGGTGTTCATTCTTTCCGCGCGGTATACGAGATTGGAATAATAGAGAATTGTGAAGGTGGTTCGATGAACCCTCTGCCAGGCACTTGAATGTGATTTGCAGATTATCCATGTAGATGTAGATGTAGATGTAGACTAGGAAAAATACGAGAAAAACTGCTATTGTGTAGGCTTAAACAACATAAAAATTTTACTCGTTTGAACGAATCTCATGTCGGGTTTAGAAAAGGCAGGTCAACTGAAGGTGCTGTGAATCAAGCAGTGAAAGCGATCAGTACATGAGAGGGAAAGTACGTATCTGGTGTGATGACAGGTGGAGTTTTTGATTACCAATGGTCGCCTACCTTGTTCTCTAGACTGAGGCAAATAGGATACCCAGAAAACTTCTAAATCAGTCTCCAGAACAGTCGCAGAGCAAGAGAAACAAAACTGGTCTGGCCGAGGAGAGCAATAGGAAAAAAACTTATACAGGCTGTCAAAAAAATCTCTGTATTCGGATCAGAGTTCTGTGATATGGTTTTGAAACTCTGTTACAGAACATGAGTGACAACCCCAAGCAAAAGAACGCATCGAAGACGTGGACAGTTTTATAACACTAGTAACGGGGTTCACCAGGGCAGAACTAGAAGAAAACAGTCGATGTCTTATGGCACTGCTTAACACACTGTGTTCTGAATAGAAACTTAAAATAGGTACAAATAAAACGCTATACATGGTTCCAGAATGAGATTTTCACTTTGCAGCCGAGTGTGCGCTGATATGAAACTTACACAATATCCTTTTTTCCAGGACTGATAGTTCTGAAAGGTTCGCAGGAGAGCTTCTGTGAAGTTTGGAAATTAGGAGACGAGGTACTGGCGGAAGTAAAGCTGTGAGGACGGGGCCTGAGTCGTGCTTGGGTAGCTTAGTTGGCAGAGCACTTGCCCGCGAAAGGCAAAGGTCCCGAGTTCTAGTCTCTGTCCGGCACACAGTTTTAATCTGCCAGGAAGTTTCACTATACATGGTGCTCAAAGGAAAACTGTCATGGACGAGAAACCCAGCTACAAGAGTATATAATAATTCGATCAAGAGATATGGGATTGCGAGGTACTTAGGGCTGCACGTTGGCGAGAAGTTAAGTTTTCATAAACACATTGAAATAGTCTGACAAAGAGGTCTAAGTGCCAGGACAAAATTACAACGACTGTCCAAAATAAATTTCATATACCACTCAGTATCATAAGAGTGTTTCATGAACCTAATCTTGCATTCATATTACGCTACGTTGTAAGTGTTGTTGCCTAATGCAGTACTATCTAAATATGAAGTAGCTCTATGCAGAGTACAGAGGAACATAACACTGAGATTTACAGATGCACATCGGAACATTTCGGCGTAAGCTCTTTTTATACTGTTGATAACAAGTTCCCTAGACGTAGCAATCAGGAAGAAGGGCACACAAAACTGGTTAAGAAAAGGTGAGCTAGAAAACTTGACAGATATACTGGGTTATTACAAATGATTGAAGCGATTTCACAGCTCTACAATAACTTTATTATTTGAGATATTTTCACAATGCTTTGCACATACATACAAAAACTCAAAAAGTTTTTTTAGGCATTCACAAATGTTCGATATGTGCCCCTTTAGTGATTCGGCAGACATCAAGCCGATAATCAAGTTCCTCCCACACTCAGCGCACCATGTCCCCATCAATGAGTTCGAAAGCATCGTTGATGCGAGCTCGCAGTTCTGGCGCGTTTCTTGGTAGAGGAGGTTTAAACACTGAATCTTTCACATAACCCACAGAAAGAAATCGCATAGGGTTAAGTAGGGAGAGCGTGGAGGCCATGACATGAATTGCTGATCATGATCTCCACCACGACCGATCCATCGGTTGTCCAATCTCCTGTTTAAGAAATGCCGAACATCATGATGGAATTGCGGTGGAGCACCATCCTGTTGAAAGATGAAGTCGGCGTTGTCGGTCTCCAGTTGTGGCATGAGCCAATTTTCCAGCATGTCCTGATACACGTGTCCTGTAACGTTTTTTTCGCAGAAGAAAAAGGGGCTGTAAACTTTAAACCGTGAGATTGCACGAAACACGTTAACTTTTGGTGAATTGCGAATTTGCTGCACAAATGCGTGAGGATTCTCTACCGCCCAGTTTCGTACATTGTGTCTGTTCACTTCACCATTAAGAAAAAATGTTGCTTCATCACTGAAAACAAGTTTCGCACTGAACGCATCCTCTTCCATGAGCTGTTGCAACCCATTGATTTCCCCTTACAGAGGCATCCAGAAGCTTTAAACTGCGCATACCATCGCCGAATGGAGTAGGCAGTTGGTGGATCTTTGTTGAACTTCGTCCTGAAGTGTCGTTGCACTGTTATGACTGACTGATGTGAGTGCATTTCAAGCACGACATACGCTTTCTCGGCTCCTGTCGCCATTTCGTCTCACTGCGCTCTCGAGCGCTCTGGCGGCAGAAACCTGAAGTGCGGCTTCAGCCGAACAAAACTTTATGAGTTTTTCTATGTATCTGTAGTGTGTCGTGACCATATGTCAATGAATGGAGCTACAGTGACTTTATGAAATCGCTTCAATCATTTGTAATAGCCCTGTATTAGGGAAAAGAGCAAACAGCAATCAGGAATCACTTAGCTCTTAACGCGAAAGTGGCGGGAGGATTGGAATGCAGGAACATCAAGTCTACGCGTCTATGATTTCCGTCTCAGTATGCGGGAAAGACTTTATATGAAATAAATTCTATCACCGAGGGATAGGATCCATTTTCTTACAGGACGTGGACCTTATTCCACGTATCGGAACAGCATAGACGTCGACTTAATGGTGGCTGTGTCTCTGACTGTGGAGAAAGTGGCACGCCAAATTATAGTGTTCGGTAATGTAATCATTTCAGAGACGGAACAGCTGTAAAAGGAGATGAAACAGTACGCATCGTCATACTAGGATGATCAAAGTGACGTGAGTTAAAAAAAAAATAGCCGACAACGAATCCAGGTGAGAGCTGGAGGTTTATCTTCAGAAAAGAGGGAGATGTAACACTAATTCGCACATAAAAAAAACCAGAAAGTTCTACAGTAGGGGCTGTAACAATACACAACATCATACGGAACCAATCAGAATGGCATCATAGCAGTTGTTCTCACGCGTTTGCTGCGAGAAAGAGCGACTGTAATGTGCTTTGACTGGTGGTTATTGCGTTTGTATCACACTAACTAATACAAAATTAGTGTCTTTTCTCAAACATCGTTGTTATAGTGGAAGATGATGAACATGAATGGAAGAAGCGATACCACTTCTGCTACGTGATGCATGAATGTTGTACAGCGTTTTAAAGCTTTCTCAAGTGTCAGACCTCTAACCTAAAGCGTCGGGGAAGGGATGTCAATGAGATATGAATGGATGGCTCAGTTAGTTTCTGTTCGTACTAAATGGTAAGCCGTCCACGTAAGAACGGCGTTACTCACGTTTCTACACTTTTCTCAAAAACAATGACTTCAAATCAAACCAAATGTGAAACATGCATAAACTGTCATATTTTCTTCAAAGTGTATTATTTATATGACAATAGCATTGTTATCACAGTATACCTAAATATTTGTCAAACATTTTATTTGGTTGCCATAATTTTAGTAAATTTTATTGAAAGTGATTTAATTAATCTCTGTAGGAAGTTTCATTGACTTAGATGTATTATTTTCAAAAATGGTTCAAATGGCTCTGAGCACTATGGGACTCAACTGCTGAGGTCATAAGTCCCCTAGAACTTAGAATTACTTAAACCTAACTAACCTAAGGACAACACACACATCCATGCCCGAGGCAGGATTCGAACCTGCGACCGTAGCGGTCGCGCGGTTCCAGACTGTAGCGCCAGAACCGCTCGGCCACCAGCGGCCGGCTGTATTAGTTTCAGAGAAAACTGTACCGAAAGCTAAAATCTTACACACTTTCGGGAAAAAGCATGTACAGTTTTTTATTCGATATTTTCAATCAACTTTCAAAGTTAAAACAAAACGCCAGGTTCATAGTTGTCATCGTTGCGGGTTTCTGCATCCTCCCGCATACGCTGGGAGACCCTCTTTTGAATTCTGATCTCTTCTCTCAGTTTTAGGGAACTTTTCTCGGCCTCCCGCATCCTCAGCTGGCCAACTAACAGTAGCGCCCATATCACTGAAAACTTTCAGCCTGCTGGCTGACCCATCACTGACACACAACACTGCATCAATCACACCAAGTTTTTTGGGGTTTCAGGCCAGAAATACAGTTTCAGGCAAGTATTCCGTCACTCAGTTATTGAAACTTTCTTGGGATTTTGAGTTCTCCCATGGATGCATTTAGAAATCAACTTTTTGCTAGCTACGACTCTGAAATAGGTTTTGCAACCTGTCTGTTACCTTTGAACTTTTTCCTGCTGTTAAACTTCCCTATTCTGCCCATATTTACGATCTGCACGAGTAAAATATAACTACAAACACAATAAGATAAAATCAAGAGCTACTTCAAATCACTATGACGACTAAAATTGATGTTGAGCTCGCTTAGCACCAGGATGCCCAGCTTGCAAGAAGACAAAGAAAGTTTACTGTAGCCAGAATAAACACAGCTAAATTGATAGCAGACCGAAGGGGGCATTATGGTGTTTAGAAAATGCTCTTTCCTTCCTATTAGTACGCACCAAACATACAGAAACCATACATATTCTGGTTCAGGAAGGACTGCGTTGTAACGTAACACAATAAAAAAAAATTATTTCAACGTTTTTCTCTTCCCGGTTCCATTAAGGGTATTGGTCTGCAATTACACGGGTCCGCTGTTTCACCCTTCCTATATAGAGGAATTACTTGCGCTTTCATCCAGTCGCTTGGGACTTCGCACTCGACGAGAGATTCGCATTAAATACAAGCTAAGTAACGGGTCAATGCCTCTGTAAAACCGAAGGATCTGGTGACCTACTTGTTTCCAACTCTTTCAGTTGTTTCTTTACGCCACAGATGCCTATTTCTATGTCCTACATGCCGGAGGCTGTGCGACATTCCAATGACGTTACGTTTGTACGGTACATCTGCATGAAAGAATTCTGTTTAAAACTTCAGATTGTATTTTGCTGGCTTCTGTTTCCATCCCAGACTGGTCGACAGGTAACTGCACGGAAGCCATCAACCCACTTAGTGATTTTACGTATGGTCAGGATTTTCTCTGGTTCTCGGCAAGATCTTCCGCTGAGGTATGACTGCGGAAGTCGTTGTTGCTCCGTTGGAGTTGGAAGATGTTGTACATTTTGCTCATTGGTCTTCTTACGGGTACACGACTTCCTATTAACTTCAGCCTGTCGACATTTGTGCGTTCCGCATCATCAATAACAGTATAAGTCGTGACCACCACGGACACGACCACAGCCTTCTATTCATTGTGGCATGGAAGCAAAGAGTCTCCGAGTGTCAATTTGAGGAATTTATTGTCATACTTAAAACACACGTCGTGTCAGTTCATGAAGATGGCTGGCCGGAGACTGGCATGAAACTATCAGGTCGTTGTAATTAAAGTGTAGTTACTCACGGAAGTCCAGTGTGGGCCCTGGTTACCGTATGGCAGAGAAACGTGGTAGATATACTAATGCGTTAATACGGATCCGATTTATGCTGCAAAATATTAGTTCCAATTTTGGGCACTAGGCGCAAATCTGGCGCTGTAAAGCATCTCGTCCACCTCTCCGTGCTCATAGTGAACAAATTTCGTAAGTGGCGCTTACTAATAAAATCAATATCACGCCTTTCTCACTTGTTTGACCCTATCTGCCCACGTCCCGCTCCTAATCCATTACAAAGGAGACAATCGTGCTGTGTCGGTCGCCTTACAGTACCGGCTACTACTGCAATTTCCCATCCTGCTTCCAAGTAGCAGACGAGTATAGTAAGCAGAATCAAGCTCGTGTGTCCATATGCACTGGATGTGTTCGTTCTCTCTTCAGTACTTTCTCTGCTATGAGTTATTGATGGTAATCGCTGTAGCTGTTAGTGCACGGAAGATCTTTTGAGGCCTGTCGTACCCATTTTTAAGGTAAGTGATTAATTTTGATACTATATTTCGGTTATCTACGTCACGCAAGGAACAACAAAAGTTTTATGATAATTTCTATAAAAGAACTACAATATGGCTAGATCCCCTGTGTGTTTGTTGTGCGGTACCAGCCACCCGAGTGTCTTATAGTATCGTCCAGAAGTTATTTCAATTTTTAATTATAATTTCTACTTTTTACTTCTTTTCAAATTGAAATGGCGGAAAATGAGAAAAAAAATAAGAAGAAGATGGAACGCAGAGTGCGTGAAAATGGCTGTGAACCAGATAATGTCTAACAAAATGACAGAGAGAAGGCGGCTGAAGCGTTTTCCATTATTGTAAAAGAAAAAGATCGCCACCGAAGACAAGAGAATAAAAGCAGAAAAAATAAAATCTGAAGAAGGCTGAACTTAAGTCGTGTGTTCCAAAATGCAATACACATACAAAGGGTGGTCATAGAAAGTTAATTACAGAGCAGTAAAAAAAAAAGCACTCCGTCTTCAGGCCACAAGTGGCCCATCGGGACCATCCGACCGCCGTGTCATCCTCAGATGAGGATGCGCGAGGAGGGGCGTGTGGTCAGCACACCGCTCTCCCGGTCGTTATGATGGTTTTCTTTGAACGGAGCCGCTACTATTCGGTCGAGTAGCTCCTCAATTGGCATCACGAGGCTGAGTGCACCCCGAAAAATGGCAACAGCGCATGGCGGCTGGCTGGTCACCCATCCAAGCGCCGGCCACGCCCGACAGTGCTTAACTTCGGTGATCTCACGGAAACCGGTGTATCCACTGCGGCAAGGCCGTTGCCACAGAGCAGTAAAGAAAACTGGAATTTACTGGGAATAACGAGTCAACAGAAGAGACTGAAAAGTGCAGCTATGTTTGGAGTCTTTTGAGGAAGACCGAGTACTGTATACCAAGTGCAGAGGCTGAGCATATGCTGGATGTATAGGTCAGCAGGATATTTTATATTTTATTTGAGATCTCTGTAAAACAGTGAGCTAAATATTGGTGAAATGAGCTGAAGTGGTATCAATAATTTCCTATGCTTATGCGTTTTATTATTATTCAACAAGTATCAGTGCAGCGTATCGTCAACAACCGATGTCATCACATAAAGACAATGGCTGGTGATGCAAGACACTTTCTACGAGCCTTAGAATTGTAGCTCTTACATTTTCATTGTAATTAAAATCTATAAATAACATATGAAAATCATTACATTCCGCCTTTTATAGAACATATCTCGAGGTAATGGTATTGTATGTTAACAGTCCGATTAAACACCACAGTTACAGAGTAAAGTGAAAGAACTTAAGACTGGCGATACTGCACGTCTCTCCCCTACGGAAACATTTCTATAGTCTTTGATGCAGTCACCTCGTGCCCAAAGCTGAAACTATTTTTTTTTTTCAGTGTAAATCAGTTCCACATTAACGTGTCAGAATATCTACCAAATTTAGTTGCCATACGATAATTACAGCCCACACTAGAACTCTGTGTGTAGCTCCATTTTAATTATTACCATCTGATAAACGGCATCCCATCGCATAACAGTCATGCTTTATTGCTAAAAAATCAGGCGACCGTGCAGATCAGAGAAGGATCCGTGCATTCCTCAAGGTGTCTCTGGTGTGGACTTCAGCGTGCGTTCTTGGGTTATTCTGCTGGAAAACGGCATTTGGTATCCTCGTCATTAGAGCATGACAATAGAGTTTACCGTTCTTACCAGATACTGGCGAGCATTCATACTTCTTTCAACAATCAGCAAATCAGTGCTGCTGTCATGCCAATAGCTCCCCACACTACGACTCCAGGAGGTGAGGAGATACGGTTCGAGACACACTGCTTTCTGTGACCTTTCAGCAGGTCGTATACGGACACATTGGTTCGCCTTGACAGCTACAAACGGAAACTAAACGCTTCGCTTATCACCACAGAATGCGACTCAGCGTACTCGTTGACTCTGGCATTTCCCTATGGAAGTCTCTATTGTCTGTGATATGCTGTCAGTGATAAACGACGCGTGGCAACTAGAGATCTCAGTCCAGCTTGCACTAATATTTCCAGACAGTTCCTGGTGGAACTGTCCCTGTAACCTGTGCTCGGATTCAGCTGTTGCCATCCACCTACTTATCAGAAGCAATCGAACTATATTAAGATCTTCTCATGGTGTAGTCCTTGTCGGAGGACCCGATGCTGCTCTCTTTGCCAGACCCTTGTCCTGACTGCATGTAGTCACCACTCGTTCTGGAGTCATTGGACTACAGCCAAATGTCTGTGTGAGCTGTCGATGTAGTGCTCCCTGTACCTCATGGCAAGGGTTCGAACTTGGCCAGAATCCGAAGGGTGGTGAAAACAGTACGTTCACGTACTGCGAACATGCTGTTTTGCATTCTCTGTATGAAAATACAGGAAAAATTTTCTCAGTTGCGAATATGAACCGCTTTCGGTTGCATATTGGAAAGACAGAGTGAAAATTTGGGCCGGACTGGGATTCGAACCCGGACTTCCCGTTTTACGCGAGCGGTCGCCTTAACCGTTTCAGCCATTCAAGCACTAATCGATGCCAGATCCAAACTTCCATATGTCGTCGTCCATGTGTCTCAACCTGTCCTCGGTCGTTATCGTATAATCCCGTCCAGGAAGGATTTATTGAGAGTCGAGGCCCTGGTATTGGCAAATAAATACGAAATAGCAGTGCCTGTATTATTTAGAAGTACGATGCAATGCCGCAGCAGTTAAGGTAACCGCTGGCGTAAAGCGGGAAATCCGGATTCGACTTCCAGTCCGGCCCAAATTTTCATTATACATTCATGTCCGAAGGAACAGGCGCTGCACCGACAGCAGCCATCAAGAAATACAGTGAATGTACTCGCAGTTGCGAATAAGAACGTACGAGTGTAGATTGTGATACATGGACGACGACGAATGGAAGTTTGGATCTGGCTGTGATTCGTTCTCGGATGGCCAAACCAGTTAGGCGACCGCTAACGTAGAGCGGGAAATCTGGATTCGAGTCCCGGTGCGGCAGAAATTGTCATTGCCGTCATTCCAATATACAGCCGAAGGTGTTTCATATTCGCAACTGCAAATACATTTCCGGTATTTCTTGATGGTTATAGTCACTGTAGTGAATGTTACATCTACATCTACAAGGATACTCTGCAAATCACATTCAAGTGCCTGCCAGAGGGTTCATCGAAACACCTTCATAATAATCTATTATTCCAATCTTGTATAGCGCGGAAAGAAGGAACACCTATATCTTTCCGTACGAGCTCTGATTTCCCTTATTTTATCGTGGCGATCGTTCCTCCCTATATAGGTCGGTGTCAACAAAATATTTTCGCATTCGGAGGAGAAAGTTAGTGATTGGAATTTCGTGAGAAGATTCCGTCGCAACGAAAAACTCCTTTCTTTTAATGGTGTACAGCCCAAATCCTGTGTCATTTCTGTGACACACTCTCCCATATTTTGCGATAGTACAAAACGTGCTACCTTTCTTTGAGCATTTTCGATGAACTCCGTCAGTCCTACTTGGTAAGGATACCACACCGCGCAGCAGTATTCTAAAAGAGGACGGATAAATGTAGTGTAGGCAGTCTCATTAGTAGGTCTGTTACATTTTCTAAATGTCCTACCAATAAAACGCAGTTTTTGGCTAGCCTTCCCCACAACATTTTGTGTGTGTTCCTTCCAATTTAAGTTGCTCGTAACTGTAATACCTAGGTATTTAGTTGAATTTACGGTTTTTACATTAGACTGATTTATCGTGTAACCGAAGTTTCACGTGTTCCTTTTAGCACTCATGTTGATGACGTCACACTTTTCGTTATTTAGTGTCAACTGCCACTTTCCGCACCATTCAGATATTTCTTCTAAATCGTTTTGCAATTTGTTTTGACCTTCTGATGACTTTATTAGTCGATAAACACAGCGTCATCTGCAAACAACCGAAGACGGCTGCTCAGATTGTCTCCCAAATCGTTTATATAGATAAGGAACAGCAAAGGGAACGCCAGAAATCACTTCTGTTTTACTCGATGACTTTCTGTCAATTACTAGGAACTGTGACCTCTCTGACAGGAGATCACAGATCCAGTCACATAACTGAGACGATATTCGATAAGCAAGCAACTTCACTACGAGCCGCTTGTGTGGTATAGTGTCAAAGGCCTTCCGAAAATCCAGAAATACCGAATCGATCTGAAATCCCTTGTCAGTAGCACTCAACACTTCATGTGAATAAAGAGCTGGTTGTGTTTCACAGGAACGATGTTTTCTAAACCCATGTTGACTGTGTGTCAATAGACCGTTTTCTTCGAGGTAATTCATAATGTTCGAACACAATATACGTTCTAAAATCCTGCTGCATATCGACGGTTCTTCCGTCGAACGAACGGTTGTATATGATTGTTTAGTATGGATCTAATGCATCAGCATACTCCCAAAGGAACCTAATTGCTATACAGTCTGGACCAGAAGACTTGCTTTTATTAAGTGATTTAAGCTGCTTCACTACTCCGAGGATATCTACTTCTACGTTATTCATGTTGGCAGCTGTTCTCGTTTCGAATTCTGGAATATTTACTTCGTCTTCTTTTGTGAAGGCATTTCGGAAGGCTGTGTTTAGTAACTCTGCTTTGGCAGCACTGTCTTCGATAGTATCTCCATTGCTATCGCGCAGAGAAGGCATTGATTATTTCTTGCCGCTAACATACTTCCCATACGACCAGAATCTTTAAGGATTTTCTACAATGTCCTAAGGAATACTGGATATGACTCAAGAGTTCGAGTATCGTTAGACACGCCCAAAAGCCATGATGTACTCCCACGATTCTTCATTTGCAGGACACTTTTTTTTTTGCTGAAAATTAGCTCGCATTAGGATGAATTTGAAATTTTAATCAACATATCCCACAGACATGGAACAACTGGAGTATCAGTTTGCTATGGTTCTGGCAATTAGGTCATGATGTAACACTATCCGTTAGTGTATTTGGACATAGATCAGTATAAACAGAAACGTACTTGGAAGAGCTGACCGAGGTCCTCCAAAATTAGTTGTTCGCACAGTGGAATTTAAGGCATGTGGGATGTATTCATCGAAGGACATAGGGTGGAAAGTAGCAGTGCAGCAGCAGTTGTACCCCAGTCATAAAATGCTGTGCATGGAATGTGAAGTGACTCTGAATCCAGAAATCTGTCAGTGGATTTTACAGCGCAGTATTGCAGTGCTGAACTTTATATAGGTTGTATTGTTCACAGATGAGGCACCTTTCAACCATGATGGCGTCTACAAATTCAGTAACAGCCGTGTCCGCAGTGTGGAAACACATTCGCCACATTCGTCTCAGATCACTACAGTAACACACTATCAACATGTGGGCTGGAGTTGTACGAGGTCAGCTAACTGAGACTTATTTTCTGCCACACGTTTGAATGTTAGACGCCACCTGCTGCTCGAGGTCTGGTGCAGTTGTGGGAGATGTGCCTCTTGTTGTCCACGAGAGGATGTGATATCGACACGAAGATGCACCATCGCTCTTCAATATTAATATCCGTCAGAACCTAAAATGTGGTGCACTCATCAGTATGTTGGAAGGGGAAATTCTTGGCCTGTGGCCAATGTTGTCGTCAGATATCACACACACAGAAATTGGTTGGTACGGTTCCAGCTGCCTGTCTCGTTATAAGACGCAGAACAAAACTTCGTGTGCCGTTGTATTGCATTTACTGAGATTGGCAGTCGTCGCTTTCAGCAGTTGCTGTGAGACGGATTTATGTTCTATTCCGTCGTATGTTACTTCGGACGGGAACTCCTAAGTAATATTTGTGTTGTGAGCGTCTCTAATGAGTTACTAGTTACGCTTAAATCAAACAGTACAGACAATATTCGCCAGCTCGTGCTACTTGCATTACATTTGCTTATATCAGATATTGATAACTGCAAGTCGTTGCACATTTCACAGCATTTTTTGTCTCTGCCTCCTGTTAGTAGACAACCGCGTTGCCTGTAAATATTCTCAAGGAGTTATCGACACTTCTCTCTACCCCTTTCGCATTTAGTCAGTACTAATCGAGGTATTACACTTACTCGAGAGGTGTACGCCACTGGTTACAGTTATGTTTATACATCTCCGTTCAGTACGACTTGTTGAGCTGTACCTCCGTATAAGTCCTCGATGTAATCATAAGCGCTTATTAGGTTTCGTAAACCACAAAACTAACGTGTATGATATGCTCTTCGGAAGTCCAGAGCTACACAGGCCTTAGCATATTCACCTGCAGACTGTCTGACCTAGTGAACGAATTCCTTAAACCTCTCCACTTTTTGAAAGCTGTAGATTATGAATAAGCGTTTCAGCATTACTATTGTGCCACAGAAACTTTCCACCAGTTTCTGTTACGTAAGACATGGTGCGTAGGTAGAAAAAGATAATCTGTACCTCTACCGTATATTACAAAACATCGTTACCCTGGTAGAAGGCTACGTTAATGATCGTACTGTATAATCGTAATGAAGACAATTTTATGCCGGTATCGAAATCATAGCTTGTTATATGTGGTTCTGTAAATATTTTATGACGCTGATGTTTTCCAGTTTATCCAATGCAAAGTTGAATTGCTTATCCATCTTACCTGCATCTTCTTCTGAAGATGGTCATTACGACAAAAACCTGAAGAAAATAAATAAAAAATTTGTACAGCTGATGGCGAACATGTAGTTCTTCAAATTCGTAATATCTGTAACGAGTCACCTCATGAAATCTGGGAGAAGAGTCTTCTGTTTGCATGTATGTGCGTGTATCAAGGTTGGCCGCGGCATGCAACTGCCCACATAAAACAAGAGAGAACTACCTGAAAAAACTACTACATTTACTTCAACATTCATGTATTGCTAACGTGTCGCCTGGAGTGTAAACGTTCCAAAAAAACATTTGATTACATACATTTACGTTTATTAATGAACTTGGTAACACTTTTAGCCTAAAATTAGAACAGTTTTACAAACTCTAGCTTGTTTAATACGTTTCTAGTAACCACGTGTATCTCTCGCAGTAAGTCTATGCACAAACATCTCACAGCAGGAGCTAAAATACGAATGGTGTTAAAGTTTTGTGGACAGCAGCGAGTTCCAACAGTGTTGCCAGTTACCAAGGCGACATGCCGCTCCGTCCCCTCATCTCATTTATAGTTCACTCAGTCTCCAATTGCAGTGAACGCCCCCAAGCCTACAGTACGAGTGAGCTCTGCCATCCATGTCTCTGCTGGAAAAGAAATGGAAATCAGCGTATGACATTGTTGGTCGGGAGGCCCACTGCGTGGGAGGCAAGTACGTAACCACCCAGCTAAGCAAGGGGGCTGTCTGTGCTGGAAATGAGCCCGAAGTATGAGCAAGTGGTGCTTTCTGGTAGCTAAACACTGCTTGAGAAGTGCCAATCAGAGGGCAGCTATTGTCCTTTGATTTCTTGTGTCAGTCAGCCTTGTCACAATCTTAAATTTCTATTTTTCTCTTATGGCACAGTCAGCGAAGACCAAAGTAGGGCGATCAGGAGAATATATTCGTCTAGTCGGAAATTTTTATACAGTAGTATGATGGAGTGACATGAACAACATATTAATGATCCCCATGTGCGGTGTGTGAACATTTGGGGGAGTTAAAGATCAATTTTTTATGTTTTTATTGAATAATTCGAAAACCCCGACTTCTGGCGAAAATGTTTCCTGGTTGTTGTTGTTGTTGTTGTTGTTGTGGTCTTCAGTCCTGAGACTGGTTTGATGCAGCTCTTCATGCTACTCTATCCTGTTCAAGCTTCTTCATCTCCCAGTACCTACCGCAACCTACATCCTTCTGAATCTGCTTAGTGTATTCATCTCTTGGTCTCCCTCTACGATTTTTACCCTCCACGCTGCCCTCCAATACAAAATTGGTGATCCCTTGATGCCTCAGAACATGTCCTACCAACCGATCCCTTCTACTAGTCAAGTTGTACCACAAACTTCTCTTCTCCCCAATCCTATTCAGTACTTCCTCATTAGTTACGTGATCTACCCATCTAATCTTCAGCATTCTTCTGTAGCACCACATTTCAAAAGCTTCTATTCTCTTCTTGTCCAAACTATTTATCGTCTATATTTCACTTCCATACATGGCTATACTCCATACAAATACTTTCAAAAATGACTTCCTGACACTCAAATCTATACTCGATGTTAACAAATTTCTCTTCTTCAGTAACGCTTTCCTTGCCATTGCCAGTCTACATTTTATATCCTCTCTACTTCGACCATCATCAGTTATTTTGCTCCCCAAATAGCAAAACACCTTTACTACTCTAAGTGTCTCATTTCCTAATCTAATTCCCTCAGCATCACCCGACTTAATTCGACTACATTCCATTAAAAAATTACATTATGTTAAATTTCCTACAAAGTTGGTTCCATTCATTTTTTTCTCTGGGACCACGTTGTGCAGCAGAGCAATATTGAGGAATAAATTGTGTTCTGGTGTGGAACAGGGTGGAGGCAGTGGAGGCTGAACCTATAAGTGGGAGAGATAGAGGTCGTGCACTTCCCTCAATTCTAGTTCTGTAAACTGAAGAGTGAGTAGATGATTGCCCACTCTACCTATCCCACCACGTCACAAGAAGCAACGACAGGGTGTTTCACAAAGTTAGATCGACACTCCACAGTGCGCCCCGTGTATCACTGACGACATAGTGCAGATACATGCCTGGGGATGGGGGCGTTTATTTGCCACAAGCGCTACACGGAATATAAATATGAGTTACTAACAGTGCTAATGAAAGAAAGGCATATGTACAAATCTCTACGTAAGTTTCTGAGCACTGTTCTACACTGATAGAAGGGAAACTGATTCTTGCCATCTCGTACTCCAATTGCAGTGTTCTTCCTCGAAAGGCTACTTCCGTTACCATGAGCGGCGCTACCTTTACATTTTGCAGACGGACTGTATCTTCCCAGCATTTCCTCCAGCTTGTTTAATACGTTGCTAGTAACCACATGGTGTTCCCCTATGTGAGTAGACAAAAAAACTTCAGCAAGCTCGTGTTTGCATAGTGGAATTTTTTTCACTTTATCAAATGAGTACTTATTTGCAGTTGTTAACTGAAGTTTTACGTAAAATATGTTCCTATGAAGAAAGGCTGAGAAGTGTATCATTTGTAAGTGTGGTGTTGTCAGTGTCCTCTGTAGTATCCTTGGGAAAGGAATAGGATTGAAAATCTACCCTGCCGTTGTCTACCATTGACAGCGTATTGTAGAGCCGTGCAATTCTGTTGTAGATACTTGGTGCTAAATGAATGAATGTGTGTGTGTGTGTGTGTGTGTGTGTGTGTGGTTTGAGGTTTTCGGGCGCTAAACAGCGTGGTCATCAGCGCCCAAACGCATAGAAACAGGAGCACATGCAGTGAAGGGACGAAGACGGTCAGCGAAGAAGGAGAACGGCTAAAAGACACAGACCTGACGCAGTTACAAATCCTCACATACAGAGGCAAAACAAGAGGAGAAGAAACACACTAAAAAAGGAAATGAAACACAAGGAAAAGAGAACAGAAATCGAAGTGAAACAAGTAGGTAATCATGACTGGCGGACCTCTTACCTAAAGCCTGGGTGAGCCAGTCACACAGCAGCACATTAAAATCCTCTCCCTAAAATCCGAGGCAACAAATTGGACAGGACACAAAACCGTAAGACCTTAACCACAGTCGTTGCGTCGTCTTGCAAAATAGAGGGAAAATCCGGTGGCAAGGAAACCACCGCCCTCTGGTCAGAGAATAAAGGACACTCAAGTAAAATGTGGCGGACAGTTATCTGGACGCCACAAGCGCTGCAGATTGGGGGGTCCTCCCGCCGGAGTAAAAAACCGTGCGTTAAGGGACTGTGCCCGATGCGGAGGCGAGTGAGGAGAAATTCATCCCGCCTGCATGACTGTTAGGACGTACGCCATGGCCGAGTGGTGGCCTTGACCAAACGCAGCTTATTTTCACCGACTGTCAGCCACTCCTCTTCCCATTGACGCATAACACGAAAACGCAAAAGGGAGGTAACAGCATGGAGGGGGACGGCACATTCAACAACGTGAGGGAGGGAACATGCATCTTTGGCAGCCACATCCGCCAGTTCGTTTCCCCTAATAACCACGTGCCCCGGCACCCAGCAGAAAGAAACCTCCTTCCCCTGCCGTTGCAGCTGGAGTAGGGCATCATGGATGTTCTGGACGACCGTATCCGCTGGGTACAAGTGTTGCATGGTCTGAAGGGCACTCAGGGAGTCAGAACAGATGAGAAACTTAAGACTGGGAACACATCTCATCTGCTCCAATGCCCGCAAGATCGCAAACAATTCGGCATAAGATGGTAAATGCTGCAGGAAGCCGTAACTTGATGACTCGATCAGGGAAAACAACAGCACAACCAACAGAGTCCCCCTGTTTAGAGCCATCCGTAAATACTGGTACATGGTCGGCATGCTGGTTTAAAATATCGTAAAATAAGGTGGTAAAAACAAACGCAGGAGTGCAGCTCCTCCGGTACTCTGCCAAGTCTAAAAGGACGCTGGGCCTCTGGAGCAACCAGGGAGGCAGGTGGGTAAAACCCTGGAGTTGGGGTGCCACACGCTCCACACCAAGGGACTCAAGCAAATGCTTGGCACGAATCCCAAATGGTCTCGTTGCCCTGGGACGACTGGAAAAGAGACGTTCCATAGGCGGTCGGGCAACAGTAGGGTATGCAGGGGAGGTAGGACAGGCAAGGAATTGACACACCCGTCGCACCATGAGGAGTTTCCGCCGGATGGCGAGCGGCGGTTCCCCTGCCTCAGCACACAGGCTGGGGATGGGACTGGTACGGAAGGCACCAGTAGCCAGCCTGATACCCTCATGGTGTACTGCGTCAAGAATCTTCAGATATGAAGGCCTCGCTGACCCATACACAGTGCATCCATAGTCAAGACGCGACCGGACGAAAGCCCTATAAAACTGCAGCAGGCGTGCCCGGTCTGCTCCCCAGGACCGATGGCTCAGACACTTCAAAATATTCAGCGCCTTCAGGGCCCGCATCTTGAGGTCTTTAAGGTGCGGCAAACACGACAACTTGGAATCAAAAGTGAGGCCGAGGAACCTCACAGTGTCTCTAAAAGGAAGAATGGTGTCCCTCAGACGCAATTCAGGGGAGGTAAAAGCACGTCGAAAACGATTAAAATGAACACACACACATTTGTCTGCAGAAAAGGTAAAACCCGTCTTCGCAGTCCATGCCTCTAATCGCTTTATCGTAAGCTGCAGCTGCCGACTAGCAGTGACAAGACTGGAGGAAGAACAGAAAACAGCAAAATCGTCCACAAACAAGGAGCACTGGGCAGGACTCCGGATAGTGGACGTGATACTGTTAATGGCGACGGCAAAGAGGGTGACACTTAAAACGCTTCCCTGAGGAACACCATTCTCCTGCACGTACAAATCAGATAGCACATTACCAACCCGATATCGAAAGAGGCGGCGGGAAAGAAAGGACCGAATGAAGATGGGGAGATGGCCACGAAAGCGCCGCTGATGGAGTTGATTGAGGATAAGGCGGCGCCAAGTAGTGTCATACGCCTTATTAATGTCAAAGAATACACCTAGACAATGCTGGTTACGTAGGAAGGCCTGCTGGATGGCCGCCTCAAGCAGGGTCAAGTTGTCTATAGTTGAACGACATCTCCGAAAGCCACACTGAGAGTGGCTAAGGAGCTGCCTGGTCTCTAGCAGCCAAACCAGGCGACGGTTGACCATGCGTTCCAATGTCTTCCCGACACAGCTCGTCAAAGCAATACTCCGATAACTACTGGGATGCATTCGGTCTTTTCCCGGTTTGAGGAGGGGAACCAAAATCGCCTCCCTCCACGAGTCAGGGTACATGCCGGATGACCATATCATATTAAAACAATTCAGGAGAACTTCCTTGGATGGCAGCAACAAGTGCTGCAGCATGCTGTACAGGATTTGATCATCACCTGGCGCAGTATCATGAGCCACAGACAGCGCCGAATCCAGTTCCCACATTGTGAAGGGGCAGTTGTAGGGTTCAGAATTTGGAGACCGGAAGTCCAAGTGATCCCTCTCGATGGCAGTGCGGTAGCGGCAGAAATCTGGATCACAGTTAATAGTGGCAGTAGATTCCGCAAAATGCATGGCCAATGTCTGGGCAATGTCTCTCGGCGCCGTGAGTAGACAACCCTGATGCAGCGATGCCGTGACAGGTAGTTGGCTGCGTTTCCCGGAAATCCTCCTGATGGCTTCCCATACTTTTGTAGAACTAGTGGAGCGGGAGATGGAGTTCAGGAACGATTGCCATGACCGTCGTTTGCTCTCTTTAATCACTCGCCGCGCCTTGGCCCTTGCCACCCGAAAGGCCGCAAGATTGTCCGCTGAGGGACGGCACTTGAAGCGGTGCAGAGCTGCACGGCGGGCTCGGATGGCTGAGCGGCACTCAGTGGTCCACCAAGGGACAGGGCGCCTCTTGGGATGACTTGAGGACCGTGGGATCGACAATTCAGCAGCATGGTAGATCACGGCTGTAACATGGTCGACCCATTCGTGGACGCTGGCACGGTGTTCCAAAACAGCTAAATCGCTGAAAAGTATCCAGTCAGCTCTGCAGAGGTGCCACCTGGCCGGCACTGGTAATGCCAAAGTCTCATCCAGGAGGCGAATCCAAAGGGGGAAGTGGTCACTAGAATGGAGGTCAGCGGCAACCTCCCACAGAGCAGAATCCGCGAGTGCTGGAGAGCAAAAGGAAAGGTCAATAGCTGACGACGACCCAGAAGCAGTACAGAAATGAGTGGGAGCACCAGAGTTGAGGATGCACAGTTCTTCGGATGCCATGAGGCTTTCCAGAATGCGACCCCTGGGGCAAGTAGTTGTAGAGCCCCATAAGACATTATGAGCATTGAAGTCCCCCAGAAGGAGAAATGGGCGGGGGAGTTGGCTAATAAGGTCTGTGAGAGCCTCAGAGTCTATTGTATCCTGAGGAGGTAAGTAAACGGAACAAATTGTGAGCCTCCGCCCCACAAGAAGGTCAACTGCAACTGCTTGCAAGTCCGTAACGAGAGGGAGCTCAGATGAGTGGTGCATGTCATGGACAAAAACCGCAACACCACCCTTTGCCCTTTCCCCCATCAGATCATCTTTTCGATACACGGTATAGCCCCGTAAAGAAAGAGCATCAGTGGCCCGGAAATGTGTCTCTTGGAGACATAAGCACAAGGGGCGCTCTCGTACAAGGAGTTGAAATTCGGCCACATGCTTCCTGAACCCATTCAGGTTCCACTGTAATATGGGAGCCAGTGATCAGGGTGGCTGAATTTTCACCCTGCCCCTGTGCTTTGGAGGAGAGCCCATACTGGCCGGAGATTTATTCCTGGGGCGAGAAGATCGCCCCCGGTCGACATCAATGTCCATCAGCTCCGATGGCGACCCATGGGAGATGTCAGATAGTACGATGGCATCGTCATCGGACTGACCCTGACTAGTCTCCTCAGGTGGCAAAACCTTCACCTTCGGCGTCTTCGTCTTGGGGGGCTTAGAATGCAGAACCTTGTCAACAGTTGGAGCTTTACTCGCCTGGGCAGAAGGTGATATATGGGGAGGGGCAGGAAGTACCCCACTGTCAGCAACCACGGCCTTGTCCGACGTTGTGGGGAGAGCTGCAGGTTGCAAAACAACCGCAGCAGCACAAGTGCACTGGCAAACGCAGGTGTTAGTGCTGACGCTAGCAACCTCCATTTGTGTAGCAACAGTGGCCAACTGTACCGGTTTCTGCAGAGCGGAAGCGAAAGATGTTGTAAACACAGGAGGCTGCATGGCCTTAAAGAACTTCTTGGCCTCACCATAGGGGATGCGCTTAGATGTTTTGATCTCCTGTATCTTCCGTTCCTCGAGATAGATGGGGCAGACCCGGCTCCAGACAGGGTGACTCCCAGAGCAATTCACGCACTTCACAGGCGATGAACAATCGGCTCCTTCATGGGCAGGCTGACCACATTTACCACAAGTGGCTATCCCATTGCACCCCAACGTAGTATGCCCAAAGCGCTGACATTTAAAACAGCGCATTGGGTTGGGGAAATATGGCCGTACTGGCAAACGTAAGAAACCCGCTTTAACATGCTCTGGGAGTCTCGGGCAATTAAACGTGAGAATAAACGAGTCGGATTTGACTAGGTCACCATCGACTCGTTTCATAATATGCTGCACGTCGACAATACCTTCGTCAGCCCACTCAGATTTCAACTCGTCCTTGAGGATATCCACCAAGTCCCTACATGTCACAACACCCTTACTATAGTTCAAAGTGGAGTGGAGCTCGGTCTCGATGGCGTACTCTCCGAGACAGGTTGCTTTCCTAAGAGAAGTGACTTGACGGGAACTAGAAGTTTCAACTAACAGATCCCATTGCGCAGTCGCTTCACAGATTTCAGTGTTCCTGCAATTCCCTCAAGACCCTTGTGGATGTAAAAGGGTGAAACTCTCTCAAAGCTACCTTCCTTCCGTTTGACAATCAAAAACACATTCTGGATATCAGCATGTGCTCTGTTACGACAGTCTGATAAATCTCTAGTAACACCAGGCGCTGGAGGACTCCCAGCACGAAGTCGCTTTTTCGATTGGGTGTGTTTTCCTACCAGTGGCCCACCCAATCCACTGGTAGGGGGAAACGTAGAGGTCGAAGGGTCCATTGTGGTCCCACGAGCAACTAGGGAACTAAAGGTCCGCTCAGACAGAGCCCCGCATGCCTGAGTAAGCCTTATACAACTGGGGTGCGGCAGGTGCCCCAGAGGTTGCCCGCTTGCGACTGTTCCACCCCAACAGCCATGCATCTCATAGGCGTGGAGCACACCGGAAGATTGAGGGGTTTTTATAGAGGTTGTCCTTTCTCGCAATCCAGGCGGTCAAGCCAAGATTACCATTCCCCGCAGCACACAATATTCCACCGCCGCGCCATACGGTGGTCGCTGAAGCATGTCCGGGGGTTACGGTGACAGGAGACTGGCGGCGCTGACCAGTCCCCAGCTCAGGACCCCGGGGGCACCAAGCCCGTACTCAGCAAATGAATGCTGAGCCCCTGGGGGGAAGAATGAATGACCAGAAATTTACTGCACGTCTCTTATCATTAATTCTGTTACTGGCAGACTGTGTAAACCTCCTCCATTCAGGAATTACTGGCACTCGTAGCGTGGACTGCACTGAGTGGACCACCGAGCGAGGTGGCGCAGTGGTTAAACACTGGACTCGGACTCGGGAGCACGACGGTTCAATCCCACGTCCGGCCATCCTGATTTAGGTTTTCCGTGATTTCCCTAAATCGCTCCAGGCAAATACCGGGATGGTTCCTTTCAAAGGGCACGGCCGACTTCCTTCCCCGTCCTTCTCTAATCCGATGAGACCGATGACCTCGCTGTCTGGTCTCCTTCCCCAAAACGACCCCAACCCAACCCCACTGAGTGGACCCACTATCAACGGCCGTGCCGAGGTGGATGCACCGGTTCCCGATCGATCAACGAAGTTAAGCAGCGTCGGGTAGGCCAATATTTGGATGTGTGACCATATGGGTATGCCGCGTCCTCTTGACAATTTTCGGTTTACCTTTAGGGCAGAAGGGACAGAAGAGGTGGTGGTGGCGCAAAGTCGCTGATCACCAGTCTTTGCACCAATGTCCTGGTTTTAGTTCCAAACATTTCCGCAGTATCTTATGAAGTGATGGTATGGAGCACCTTGACGGTGATCCGTCCATTGGATGGGGTCGTTAAGCCCGGCAGCCCCAGCTGTGTTCCTGGACTGGAGTTTTCACCTGTTCCCTTCTGTCATCATCTCCAACACAAATACAACACTACACTACACATACACCATTACAATCGTCTACACTTAAGAGATACACTGACACAAACGGTTCTCATACTTCGTGAAGGTGAGGTTGCTGATGGCACGGAGGCCAGGAAAAACATTTCCAGTTAGGCAGCTGAACCTGCCGTTTGGGACCTCCCAGCCTTTCATACCATACCATTTTACTTCAGCGGAGCCACTTCCACAAGCCCGCAGAATAACTTCCAAAGTGGGTGTGAATATGACTGATGGAAGGAGACTGATCATGTTCAGTCTAGAACAGTAATCTGATGTATTGCACTGCTCCATTCACTTTGAAGTATATGCAGTTCCGTAACTTCTAGGAGACTTAATTTTATTGCGGAGGGGGACAATTTAAGTATCTAGGCCTCTTCAGATGGTGAGAGAGCTGAGAGTGGCGTAATGCAATCGATACCCGTCGTGCTGCGAAATGTATCCCAGTCAGTGACAGTGGACACAGTGAAATCGGCCTTGTTGAATACATATTGACAGCATATTGCACTTGGTTCAGACTATTTAGTATTGTGCACAGCTGACCGTTTGTGCGTAATAGCTCACTTAACAACCATAAATAAGTACCAAATTCATAAACTGAAATAACTCCTTCATACGAACACGAGTTCAGCGAAGTAATTTTGTCTCCTCGCCAGGAAATGCTGGTCAGGTACAGTCTGAAAAGTGATCAGAGCTCGTAGTGGGGATGATAGCCTTTCCCAGAAGACTGCTACAGTTGCTGTACAGTATCACTGAGGATTAATTTCTCCTCTAGCAGTGTAGAACAGTGTGCAGAAATTTACGTAGAGTCTGTCCATAGTCCTTTCTTGCAGTAGTATTGTTAGTGACTCATATTTGCATTCCGTGTAGTGCTAATGCACTTTGTGGCAAATAAACGCCCCCCCCCCCTCTTCATTCCCCATGCCTGTCTGTGAAGTGTGTCGCCTGTGATACATAGGGCACACTGCCGAGTGTCGGTTTAACTTTGTGAAACACCATGCCGTTGCTTCTTGTGACGTGGTGGTGTAGGTAGACCAGGTAATCACCTTGTCGCTCATCAGTTTACAGAGCTAGCAATGGGGGAAGAGCATGACCACAATCCGGCGACCTAAACTCCCTCGCGCTTCTATCCACAGCCTCCACCGCCTCCACACTGTTGCACCCCAGAACACAATTTATCCCTTAATACGGCTCTGGTGCACTTAGACGTGGGGGGTATTTGCTCTTAACCCACTGCTTTTAATCGTAAATCATTAATTTAATACCACTAAAACACTATTTTTAATAATCACCTTGAGGATGAAACTCATCTGTCAGTGTCTGCTTACAAATAGATTTCTTTTCGGAGAGGGTCCGCTTTGTACGAAACAGAGATTTTATCTTTTATTTGCCAGTCATATTTCGGTGAAGTTCCAGCATCATCAGTGGGCTTTTATTATCTTTCCATAAAACAGAAAAATACTGGTACAAATATAAATTTGAATTTGTAAGACAGTATTTACAAATTTTAAAAAGCAGACAAATTTTTGTGTATGTATCTTGTTATCATGTGCTGTGGTTTTCCTGAATTTTGTGTTGTTTATTGCAAAATCCAGGAAAACCAGAAAAATGGTTCAAATGGCTCTAAGCATTATGGGATTTAACATCTGAGGTCACCAGTCCCCTAGACTCAGAACTACTTAAACCTAACTAACCTAAGGACATCACACACATCCATGCCCGAGACAGAATTCGAACCTGCAACCGTAGCAGCAGCGCGGTTCCGGACTGAAGCGCCTAGAACCGCTAGGACACAGCGACCGGCTGGAAAACCACAGTATGTGGTAACAAGGTACATATACTCGTACAAAACTTTGTTTTTCAGTTTATAAATGGCTCTGAGCACTATGGGACTTAACTTCTAAGGTCCTCAGTCCCCTAGAACTTAGAACTACTTAAACCTAACTAACCTAAGGACATCACACACATCCATGCTCGAGGCAGGATTCGAACCCTGCGACCGTAGTGGTCGCGCGGTTACAGACTGTAGCGCCTAGAACCGCTCGGCCACATCGGACGGCTTTCAGATTATAAATACACTCTCTAAAGCTGAAATTTATATGTATTCAAGTAGTAAAGAGCATGTTTCCCTTTTTATAGAAAGATAATAAAAGCCCACTGACGATATTGAAACAGATCTGGGAATTAAAGGAAAACATAAGAACCGTCTTTTGCTCAAGGCGGGCACTCTCCAAAAAGAAAACTATTTTTAATCATCAGCGATTTTTCCATCTCCTGCAATGCATAAACTGTTATTCCTAGAGAAAAAATGGATAAAGCATATTTTGTAGGAAATGTAGTATAGTTGAAGTTTGTGTCCGGAAACATTTTCTTCCGCGGTTTTCGAGTTATTCAAGAACAACGTAAAAAAAGTGACCTTTAAACGCCGCCCCATCCCAAAGCTCACACCCCACATGCTGGGATTTTAGTATGTCGTTCATGGCAGACCCCCTATCACTGCTACGAATTTTTTTACGGCAATTTTGTTTTCTCGACTCGACTATTAGTTAAAGCTGCCCTCGATCCAAACGTTGGTTTGGACATCACAGTGCCCGATGAAACGTGGCCCTATTGAAGGTGGTATGTTCTTGTATTTTTCTGACCTTCAAACTGACTTAGCCAGCCTGTCATAGAGTGGTATTCTAACGTGGGCCTCGATTCGCGGTGCAACTCCTCCGCATTTTTCAGACTTTGTTTGCAGTTAACTCTCTGATCTAAATCGCTGGCACTGTACATGGCCTTAAGTCTGGACAGAACAGTATGCGACACCACTGCCTCGTGCATGAAGAACGCAGTACACTGATTCCAAGTCCCTGGAATCTTTAGTTTTAATAGCTCAAACGGAGATATCTATCATTACAATACACCATAATTTATCCAGTTTTTCCTTAAAGGTCTCCTCACAAGATATAAATCGTTGTATGTAATATGTTTCTTGGTTCGGGTTGGGGCCTAGTTCCTCTGAATGTGCAGTTATCACTGAGGTGACGTAGTATGTGAAACGAGACGTTGCAATAAAGGTCGCGTGACGGGACAGTTATCCATGCAACACTCTTTTTCCCACAGGGGCGATACGACAAGCAACAAGACACAGCAGAGGGTTACAGCATCACGTGTAGTGCATCGCTGTTAGTCTAGTCGTGGACAGCTTCCAAATATATAACATCCTGCGAACTTTTAAAAATATTTGCTGTGTTTTATAATATCACAATAACTATGGACATAGCGAAATGAAAACAAGTTCATTATCGGATGTGATATCAAACTATAAGATGCAAAAAATCTGCTTTTTATCAAATAGTTTTGCCAATATCGAATGAGAAAGATTGCATAGCGGAGAACACACGCGAATCCCTAAACAGTGGCTTTTAATTTTTTTACGCGAAAAGTAACACTTTTACTGAGAAACTTGGTACAGAGGCGGATGTAGCTTTGCTACATCTACATAAAACAATTTTTTGAGTTACCTCAAACGATGTGAAATTTCCCTCCCTTTACATCATACGATACAGTTGCGTGTAATAGTTGCGCCTGGCGATATGACAGAGAATCACAGCGTTATCGTATCGCTGTTGTCCCAGTGTGAACCAGTTAAGTCGCTTAGGAATAGTTCTTCAATTCTCTAAGTCATTCTCTTCTGTTACTCCAACTTTTGTAATGGTTCCAAGCCGACAGGCAACTTTAAAGAATTGGTAGAACGAATATTTTTGTAAGCGTGGATGTACTGCACTTCCATAAGACGCTTCGGATTTATATCACTTTGACAACTGCCTACACCATTGCTTGATTTATGAGACAATCCTAGCTTAAACCCCTGAACACAGAAACTCCCAAGTATTTAACGTCCGTGATTCTGTGAGTGATCACCATTCGTGCAGTCAAACGGTATCAAGTCTTCTCGTCTAAACGTGCATTATTTAACATTTGTTTCATACCACTAATATTTACCAACTACTAACCTAGTTTCGGCTTATTACGCCGTCATCATGTAACAACCGAGGCTAGTCCGCTGTGTACGTAGCATGATAATGTGTATCTCGCCAGCAAAATAATACAACAGTACACGAATTACTGCATCGAGAAATACTTGTATATTGGATAGAGGTGCATCCAGTGGAGCCGTGATTTTTCCTCTGAGTAATCCATTGTCAGTTTAGCGCGAAGATTGACAACAAACAGTTCTACGTCAGGAGAGAGCTTGGAACCCGAAATAATCTGCCATTTGTGTGGGAAAGATAGCACTACTGTCGTGGGAGGCAGTTGGTGCAACCGTGGTGGGTCTCTGCTTCATCGGAAGGCGACAAGGAACGGAAAAAGTTCTTGGAACATTTATTTAATTTGTTTACTGAAATCGTTAGCCGTTCTCTCCTTATCATGAGCAACGATGTTTCCTCCGATACATTTCAAATTGGTCGAAAGCGTGTTACAAGGTGAGGATCCCACTCGAATACTTCGATTAACGTGCTTCTCCGACTTGAATTTGGATTGCACTTCGAAGACGTATTTCCACCAAGGCCATTGTGCACACACTCCTCCAGATGGAGATTTTTCTTGTTAAGAGTGGTAAATTCCTTTTAGGAAGCCATCAATTACGCCGTTTAATGCAGGTAAGAATCCTTGTGGACGTTTTCCGATGAACGCACACCATGCTAAGGGAACTGCCAGTACGGCAGTTCTGAATTATTGTTATTGTGCAGAAATTGTCCTTTACTATTGGAGAGAAGTGGGGGGGGGGGGGGAGGGGCAGGGGGGTAGTAAAAATTTGGAGGGAGACAAGCTTTGACTGCAGTAAGCAGCTTCTTAGGATGTAAGTTGCACATGTAAGCCGACGTGCACAAAACAGACTAGCGTCAAGAGCTACGTCAGAGCTGTCTTCAGACTGATGAGTACAACTATGTTTGAGTGGATGTGCACCAAATGTAGGAACTTGTCGTCTTTATCAATTTGCGGGACTGGTGTCAAGATAATAAATTGTTGTTGTTGTGGTCTTCAGTCCTGAGACTGGTTTGATGCAGCTCTCCATGCTACTCTATCCTCTTCAAGCTTCTTCATCTCCCAGTACCTACTGCAACCTACATCCTTCTGAATCTGCTTAGTGTATTGATCTCTTGGTCTCCCTCTACGATTTTTACCCTCCACGCTGCCCTCCAATGCTAAATTTGTGATCCCTTGATGCCTCAAAACATGTCCTACCAACCGATCCCTTCTTCTAGTCAAGTTGTGCCACAAACTTCTCTTCTCCCCAATCCTATTCAATACCTCCTCATTAGGTACGTGATCTACCCACCTTATCTTCAGCATTCTTCTGTAGCACCACATTTCGAAAGCTTCTATTCTCTTCTTGTCCAAACTGGTTATCGTCCATGTTTCACTTCCATACATGGCTACACTCCATACAAATACTTTCAGAAACGACTTCCTGGCACTTAAATCTATACTCGATGTTAACAAATTTCTCTTCTTCAGAAACGATTTCCTCGCCATTGCCAGTCTACATTTTATATCCTCTCTACTTTGACCATCATCAGTTATTTTACTCCCTAAATAGCAAAACACCTTTACTACTTTAAGTGTCTCATTTCCTAATCTAATCCCCTCAGCATCACCCGATTTAATTTGACTACATTCCATTATCCTCGTTTTGCTTTTGTTGATGTTCATCTTATATCCTCCTTTCAAGACACTGTCCATTCCGTTCAACTGCTCTTCCAAGTCCTTTGCTGTCTCTGACAGAATTACAATGTCATCGGCGAACCTCAAAGTTTTTACTTCTTCTCCATGAATTTTAATATCTACTCCGAATTTTTCTTTTGTTTCCTTTACTGCTTGCTCAATATACAGATTGAATAACATCGGGGAGAGGCTACAACCCTGTCTCACTCCTTTCCCAACCACTGCTTCCCTTTCATGCCCCTCGACTCTTATAACTGCCATCTGGTTTCTGTACAAATTGTAAATAGCCTTTCGCTCCCTGTATTTTACCCCTGCCACCTTCAGAATTTGAAAGAGAGTATTCCAGTTAACATTGTCAAAAGCTTTCTCTAAGTCTACAAATGCTAGAAACGTAGGTTTGCCTTTTCTTAATCTTTCTTCTAAGATAAGTCGTAAGGTTAGTATTGCCTCACGTGTTCCAACATTTCTACGGAATCCAAACTGATCTTCCCCGAGGTCCGCTTCTACCAGTTTTTCCATTCGTCTGTAAAGAATTCGCTTTAGCATTTTGCAGCTGTGACTTATTAAACTGATAGTTCGGTAATTTTCACATCTGTCAACACCTGCTTTCTTTGGTATTGGAATTATTATATTCTTCTTGAAGTCTGTGGGTATTTCGCCTGTCTCATACATCTTGCTCACCAGATGGTAGAGTTTTGTCATGACTGGCTCTCCCAAGGCCATCAGTAGTTCTAATGGAATGTTGTCTACTCCCGAGGCCTTGTTTCGACTCAGGTCTTTCAGTGCTCTGTCAAACTCTTCACGCAGTATCTTCTCTCCCATTTCATCTTCATCTACATCCTCTTCCATTTCCATAATACTGTCCTCAAGTACATCGCCCTTGTATAAGCCCTCTATATATTCCTTCCACCTTTCTGCCTTCCCTTCTTTGCTTAGAACTGGGTTGCCATCTGAGCTCTTGATATTCGTACAAGTGGTTCTCTTCTCTCCAAAGGTCTCTTTAATTTTCCTGTAGGCAGTATCTATCTTACCCCTAGTGAGACAAGCCTCTACATCCTTACATTTGTCCTCTAGCCATCCCTGCTTAGCCATTTTGCACTTTCTGTCGATCTCATTTTTGAGACGTTTGTATTCCCTTTTGCCTGCTTCATTTACTGCATTTTTATATTTTCTCCTTTCATCAATTAAATTCAATATTTCTTCTGTTACCCAAGGATTTCTATTAGCCCTCGTCTTTTTACCTACTTGATCCGCTGCTGCCTTCACTACTTCATCCCTCAGAGCTACCCATTCTTCTTCTACTGTATTTCTTTCCCCCATTCCTGTCAATTGTTCCCTTATGCTCTCCCTGAAACTCTGTACAACCTCTGGTTTAGTCAGTTTTTCCAGGTCCCATCTCCTTAAATTCCCACCTTTTTGCAGTTTCTTCAGTTTCAATCTGCAGTTCATAACCAATAGATTGTGGTCAGAATCCACATCTGCCCCTGGAAATGTCTTACAATTTAAAACCTGGTTCCTAAACCTCTGTCTTACCATTATATAATCTATCTGATACCTATTAGTATCTCCAGGATTCTTCCAGGTATACAACCTTCTTTTATGATTCTTGAACCAAGTGTTAGCTATGATTAAGTTATGCTCTGGGCAAAATTCTACAAGGCGGCTTCCTCTTTCATTTCTTCCCCCCAATCCATATTCACCTACTATGTTTCCTTCTCTCCCTTTTCCTGCTGACGAATTCCAGTCACCCATGACTATTAAATTTTCGTCTCCCTTCACTACCTGAATAATTTCTTTTATCTCGTCATACATTTCATCAATTTCTTCATCATCTGCAGAGCTAGTTGGCATATAAACTTGTACTACTGTAGTAAGCATGGGCTTTGTGTCTATCTTGGCCACAATAATGCGTTCACTATGCTGTTTGTAGTAGCTAACCCGCACTCCTATTTTTTTATTCATTATTAAACCTACTCCTGCATTATCCCTATTTGATTTTGTATTTATAACCCCGTAATCACCTGACCAAAAGTCTTGTTCCTCCTGCCACCGAACTTCACTAATTCCCACTATATCTAACTTTAACCTATCCATTTCCCTTTTTAAATTTTCTAACATACCTGCCCGATTAAGGGATCTGACATTCCACGCTCCGATCCGTAGAATGCCAGTTTTCTTTCTCCTGATAACGACGTCCTCTTGAGTAGTCCCCGCCCGGAGATCCGAATGGGGGACTATTTTACCTCCGGAATATTTTACCCAAGAGGACGCCATCATCATTTAATCATACAGTAAAGCTGCATGTCCTCGGGAAAAATTACGGCTGTAGTTTCCCCTTGCTTTCAGCCGTTCGCAGTACCAGCACAGCAAGGCCGTTTTGATTAATGTTACAAGGCCAGATCAGTCAATCATCCAGACTGTTGCCCCTGCAACTACTGAAAAGGCTGCTGCCCCTCTTCAGGAACCACATGTTTGTCTGGCCTCTCAACAGATACCCCTCCGTTGTGGTTGCACCTACGGTACGGCCATCTGTATCGCTGAGGCACGCAAGCCTCCCCACCAACGGCAAGGTCCATGGTTCATGGGGGAAGAGATAATAAATATCGTTCTCAAATGACACGTGGGTCATCATGTCGGGTGACCAAAATATGAGACAAGGCAACACGTCGCGGCCGAACATTTTTTTTGGTGTGTATTCTGACTATCGATGAAACTCTGAAAGGTCTCTGTTGGATTCCTTTCATGTTAATTTCTTAAATCTGTTGTCATTTACGGCATAAATTCCTCTTCTAAATTTACTGTGGTGTTTATGACTATCTGGGAGGAGACTGAGCAGTGAAACGTGTTACTTTTAACATAAACAAGAACGATCTGTCACACTACTACACTTTAAAACACAGTTTATATGTAATTCATGTCACACAGTCTCATACGGAACCTACATCCGCTTTCTTTTATATACTGTATATGATAAGATACTGTCATCCCCCTTCCCTTCTGTGCGAGAGGATGAATGAGCAAATGTATTTCTAGTTGCATGCTGGATGGTAGCAGACAAGCCTGTCTGCTAGAGAACAGTAGGACCAACGTCGGAACAGGTAGCTACGCTTTCTAAAAGCAAAGAGGTTTCTATCCTTAGTATGGTCCTGTCTGTCCCTTGTCATGTTGGTATAGGAAGCTGCCTCTCTGGTCACTTCCGTTTTGTATACGGAAGCACCGTTGGTAGGAGCCCAGGTCAGCCTGTCCGCGGCGAGCGTCTGAAGTGGTAAGATCTCCGGCTAAGCGCGTGTCTGCTAAGTCCGCAGGACAATGGATTTCTTAAGTTCAGCCTAACTGAAAATTTAATCACCTTTATTTCATGTTTAGCTCTAAAATATCTAATGTTATCTTAAATTGCAACGCAGTGTAATTCGCGTGTGAAGTTCAGAATATCTTCCGGTAGTTGCTTTGTCACTACCTTGTGAGTAAAGTGGAACCACGTGTTGATCAGTAACTCTAACGAAGATCATCAATCTTAAATGCGAATGTGCGTGAGATTATAACGTCTCGTCTTGACAATATTTTTCAATATAGCAACTTTTCTTTATGTTCAACCCACATGGGGTGTACTTTGTGAGACCAGTACCACGTGCTTATACAATTGTTTGACGCATCAGGTTAATAGTAAGACGATAGCAACCAGTTCGAGGTTTTTCTTTTGTATATTGCTTTTCGATCTAATTTATTTTAATTATCAAAATTATTGTGGAGTTACACTCTTTGTGTAAACCAAGTTGACCACGTGAAGCATGTGGTGTAATCATCAAAGTAGCCCTCAGCTGTTCTTTTCGGGAAGATTTCACAGAGAGTTAGTATGAATTTAGTATACCAGTATGTGGTAATTACATGACGGACAGGATTGCGCTACGAATGTAACTTCTTTGGGTGAAAATTGAATCGGTTGGTTGTGGTTAATTTCCTCTTGCATATGTTTCAACGTTCTTCGTGTGTTATTTTATGAATGCAGTGTTGTATGCAATCTCCCAATCTTGGCTCCATATTTGATGTGTTCTGTAAGATTACAAACTCACATTTTCACAATCCTAAATAAGGCACCAGTTCAGTTATGAATCAAGTTTAATATGCTGAAATTTCAATGATCAATGTTAAAATAAATTTCCAAATAGAAACTGATTTATTTCTTTTTATTTAAATTCTCTTTATATCACCGGTTGTCGTATGACGATTAAAAGATTATAATTAATGTTAGTGTGGTTGGGAATTTGGTAAGCTAGACTGGATACCTGGTGAAACAGTTGCGCAGTAATGCAAGGTTAACTTCCCCACATAGCTCACAGCTTTTAACCCGCTTTTATTGTCCATCAGCACCTCCTTCATAACAAATTAATGCAACAACATTACAACTCCATATAGTAAAATGATTTGCATACCTTCGTAAAACTTGCATGTGAAACACTAAAACTGTTAGCTAATGTCTGGATATCAGATGTAATGACCCACGTGACATGTGAAAATGATACTGAAAATTTAAGGGAGAGAATTAAAAATAAGTTTTGTTCCAGTATTACTTAATAAACAAATATTAATGGAATAAAAAGCAGTCATTTTACTTTTCAGTGTTAATGAGGAATGTACTCACGAGTGACTGAATAACACGTCAGTATGAGGTCGAATGTGTTGAAAATTGTCATATGAACAAATAAATTCGAAAAACTGCAACAGTAGTAATGACTGATTATTTATTAATTTTCTGGCGTATCTGAAACTGACAACAGAATGTAAGTGTGATGTATTATCTACGCCGCTTCTCTTATGTAGATAGACGTAATGCTTTACACGTACATATTGAATGGTTGATGTTTCACAATAACAGTATTTTCAGTTGTCTTCTCGAGTTTATAAGGCGCTGACTAAGTAGGATAAAAGAAATACAAATTTTAGAAAGAATCAACGAAAGAGTATTTTTCTCTTAAGAGTACGAAAAATATTTAGGACGTTACTAGCACACATCTTTGTTGATGGAGGCAGTGATCGGACCGACAATATTTTCTTGAGATTTTCGGGCCTGAACAAAACTTGGCCTTTGTAAATATCTAAGGGACAATAAAGGGTGTGAATTATATTTCGCTTTGAACGACACGTTTGGTAAACACAAAATTGTGCAAGTATAGCAAAATAAGAGGAGCAAGTTGGTTACATAAGGAGAAAGGAAAACATGTAAAGCCATGTTAATATCTATAAAGAAAGATTTTTAAAAGAAAGAAACCTATGACATCAAAAGTAAGGTAGTAGCTTGGGAAAATGCGTGTTTACCTGGCAGGAATGATATGAACTGATAGGCAGATAATAGAAAAATCGGAAGAATGGAAAAGCAGCTGAAAATTTAATACTTCAGACTCACATTAAGAGGTAGGATGAGGACAACAACGTATTACTTGAGGATGTAATAGATGGATTTTGCGAAGAGAAGATCTATGGAAAACTGTACCAAATGGAAGAGTAGTTTGGAAGGGAATGTGCCAAGTTCAGATACTCTGTCAAGAGGTTAGGAACGGGTAGAGTGTGGGGGTGGGGGTGGGGGGAGAATGGGGAAGTGGGTGAGTGGGGAAATATGTGGGGAAACTAATAAAAGAATAACGTCCTTAGGCAATGGTCACTCTCAAGCACGAGGCATAGAATACAGATACAATTGCCTTCAAATTCGGGTACATTATGATACGGAAGTGTTTGAGTTCTAGTAATTTTCTGGCGGCTTAGGAAACGCGGCGGCGTAACTGGCGGCGTGTGTGTTTGAAAGTGCGGCCGACCAGCTGGCTCCCGATGCCGCAGGTAATGCCATGGAGCAAACTCTTCTTTTTATTTTAAAAAGACAGATAGTAAACTCAAGGATGCTATTTCAAATATCCTTGAAAGTAATAGTTTTTTCATCTCTTATTCAAAAGATATTTAATTGATGCAACTAAGTGCTTGTGTCAGCTACGAAATTTTAAACTTAATTTTGTAGCTATTCCAAACGAGTGCTATATACAGGTTAGTTATGACACTTTTAAAAACCTGGAAGACAGTTACAAAGATTTTGTTTTGTGTGCTATGTGAGAGTATGTTTGAACATTTGGCATACCCCTCAGATGCCAACAAGACGTGACCCCTGTGATCTGTATAGTGAACAAACTGTTCCCCATAAGACCATATGAAACATTAAAAAATAGATCGTACAATGGAATCGCAATTTACACAAGGATCGCACAATTAAAAATCAAATATTGATACCATAGCTCACAAAGAGGTTTCATAAAATTATGAAATGAAACCAAGGGCCACAATAAAATTCTGGTTATTACTAAGATGCATTACTTGCTTTCAATCAATGAACTGGATCACCAATTAATGATAAAGTGCCCAAAGGTTCAAATGAGTTATAACAGAACACCAGTTAGAAGCGGACTGATACAGCCATTTCCATGTAAACCACTAATGATTGCCTAATTAGTCGACATACTGAGGAAAAGAATTCAGAAAAGTACACCTAAGCTCCAGCACCCTTGCCCAAGCGCATGTTGTGTTTAACTAGATGACTGGGTGAATCAATTTAGAAAAAGAAGACTCGCACTCGAAACAAACAACTTCGCGGTCCCTTCGTCATGAGTCGTGGAAATGCGGATTGTGATTACCATTGATCCAAAGCTATGTGCAGAGGATGGCTGCAGTGGTAGCTGGATGTTATAAGATCAGCCCCAGCATCTATGATCAGCTCTAGGGCAGGTTCCTCCCTCTCTGCAGTTCTAAGGTGAAGTTTTCATTCTCTGGAGCTCCGAGACAAAGTATTACCTCTCTGCAACTCTAATATGAATTATTTGCCCTATGGAGCTTTAGTCAATAACTGTGGCGTTCTGAATTCCGACCATCAAAAGGTTTGTAAGTGTGACAATAATTCCCTTTTCCTAGAGAGTTTGCCATGATTAACCAGTAATACACGTTTTTCCCATAGAGTGAAGCAGAAAGCAGAACTTCTCGCTCACTGTGAGAGTGGTTTCACACTTCAGCCAGTGATAGGAACTGCACGTACGCGCTACCGAGTCTTCCTCCCTGCTATGAAAAAATTTTGATGAACTAACCCGGAACTGCCTTACAATATTTCACCATCAACTCCTGCTGATCTCCTGTGAATCCAACAGTTTCTTCTCGCCCTGAGTGTGTCATCGTTCCTAACCCTAGCAGATTTGTACCTTTATCGAAAGCATTCTTTACTAAGCTTCTGAAGCTGGAAGGTTAGCTCCTTCGAGGCTTTTATCGGAAGGTGGGACGCTGTCTCTGGCAACGCCTATCCGTGCAGGATACTTGCCTAAGAACCCGGCCTTTCAGCTAAGAACATTTTTACGACACACTTATCACTGGGTTCCTATGTCCTTCACTTTCCCCCAGTCTACCAGCGATTCCAGTTGAGAAGAAAACATTACGTACGTCTTTCACCAAATAAAAATTAAATTGAGTAAAACCTATTAGATTTGCGATCATTGATGATAGTCTCATTAATCACATTTTCATGCATCCCTAGTAATTTGAATTATTTGGGAGGTTTAAGCTGGATAGTGGACTAATAATTAGGTTACGTAGCAGTTTTGGAAAAACTGTTCCATAACACCTGTAGCTTTTTTTTCAACCGGAATATTTGCCACAGGTTAGAATGCCACACCTTTCAATTTACACTCTGCCTTTTAGATTGAAAGGGTGTCTTAAAAACTGCTTAATACAAAGGCACACAAAATGTTTCCCTTCAGTGATTCGCGTATCGGTACGTGAGTCCCTGCATCAACTAGGAAATCAGGGGGAGGAGATTCCCACGGTACTGCAGTATAACAGACAACTTAATAAGAACTTCTGCTTACTATTTGTTTCCTATCTCGACATCTATATCCACCTCTACATTCACAACTTTACTTGACAAACCACGTGATGTGCATGGTAAAGGTACTTCCAATTGTACTAAATGTTAGAGTTTCTTCACGTTCCATTTACGTATGGACTGTGGAAAGAATGATTGCTTAAATGCATCTGAGCGCACTGTAGGTAGTCTAAGCTTGTCTTCGCAGTCTCTATGGGGGGAATACATAGGAGGCAGTAGTATGTTCCTAGATTCTTCAATCAATACTGCTTCTTGAAACTTTGAAAGTAGCTGTCACGGGATAGTTGACGTCTTTCTTCAGGCGTCTGGCAGTCCAAGTTTCTCCGCATTTCCTTAATGTTCTCCCGTGACTCAAAAAACCGTGTGACCATTCGTGCTGCCTTTCTTTTACATGTTCAGTATCCTGTGATAGTCTTACATGGTATGGGTTCAACATACTGACGCAATTCTTTAGTACGGCCATTATTTTGTAACAAACGTTTGTATTGACAGAACGTTTTTTGGCGAAGAGACCAAACAGCGAGGTCATCGGTCTCATTGGATTAGGGAAGGATGGGGAAGGAAGTCGACCGTGCCCTTTAAAAGGTTGGTCATACCGGGATTTGCCTGAAGCGATTTAGGGAAATCAAGGAAAACCTAAATCAGGATGGCCGGACGCGGGATTGAACCGTCGTCCTCCCTAATGCGAGTCCAGTGTGCTAACCACTGCGCCACCTCGCTAGGCCTCTTTGGTTATGGAGACTTTTGGTGTAGACGTGTGACAAACACGCATTCTGGGCGTCTCAGCTGCAGAGGAAATCCCTGCTCCATTCTCGGCGTGTTGCTGCGCGATCGCTGAAGGTCTGTATGTACGTCTCAAACTCGGAGAGGAAAAGAGATCCTGAAAACTCGTGATAGCTTGGCCACTGTAATTAACATTAATTCACTTTAAACGTGATTCCACTTCCTTGGAATATCCTTAATGAAGTGCTGTATACTGTTATGGGTACATCGAATAAATGATGAAGAGGTACAGCATATGAAAAGATCCTAGAGAGCAGAATCCGAACAAAGGCCGAGAACGAATTGAGATAGCAACAACATGGCTAGAGACTTGGAGGTCCACTGTTGACCTCATATTTGCAGTGAGGCAGCTCCAGGAACGTCGTTATTAATTTGGGAAAGGCCTCGTGATGGCCTTCCTCGATACAGAATAGGCATTTGACAGCATCTGTAGAAGAAAAGTCTGCGAAACACTAGAAAATAATGGAGTGGAAAAAGAGACAACAAGAGGAGGGGAGGAGATGTACTGCTGTACTGCGGAAGTGTAAGTTGCGGGAAATGAAAGGACGGACTAGTCCCAGCTAACAAGTGTTGTGAAACAGGGCAATACATTGTCACCGTTCCTCTTCACCGTGCTCTTGTATGAGATAAAGACTAAGGTGCAGAAAAAGCTGGAGAAGACAAGATGAAAGCAATGGCCTTAGCGGGTGGCTTGATTATCTGGGGAAACAGGGAGGAGGAGAGTCCGGAACAGCTGGATGCTTGGGAAGAAACTGTAACAAAGTATGGAATGGAAGCAAATATAAACAAATGTGAGACCTTGTTCCTGCTAGAAAGAAAGACAGACAAACTAGAGGAATAAGGACTGGAGGTGAAAAATTGAAGAAGGTGGAAAGTGAATAGTACTTGGGAAGCGTGATAGAAGAAAATGGAAGAAATGAGAAAGAGATCAGTGAACGTGGCAGACAGGCAGAAGCATTCCAGTGAAGTGTCAGGAGCCTGTTTCGGAACAAAGATGTCCCAGTGAAAAGCAAAGAAATAATATATAGAAGTTACTACATCTGAGTACTGACCTATGTATCTGAAACATGGCTAATGAAGAACACAGACGTAAGCAGATTACAGGCATGCGAAATGAAGTTCCTCAGAGGTAGAATAGGAGTAATAAGGAAAGATAGGATGAGGAATGGAAGGATAATGGAAATAGTGAAAGAAGAACCCTTGCAGACCAAGATAGAGACATCAAGGTTAAGATGGTCTGGGCACTTAAAGAGAATGGAAAACAAGAGATTTCCCAAGAAGATACATGAAATGGAGATGTAAAGGAAACGACCAAGAGTCAGACCAAAGGATAGATGGCTGAAAGGTGTGGAAGAGTGTGTTGAAAAAAGAAGCGAGACTGGATCAGAGTGAGCACAGAAAGAAGGTGGGAAAACAGGACCAGATGGTGAGGCTTATACTCCAACCAGATCAAGTCTGGAGCTGGAAACTATTCAAGATGATGTTGACTGTATGGAACTGGGAGAAAACATTATTACATAACATGCATGAAATATGCGATAAATTGATACGAACTATCGTGAGGATTCAGTAAATGGTTACTTTAGTATTGTGAGTAAAAAACTGTAGAGGGAAGCCTACATGTGATTACAGTAAGTCAAAGCGGATGTAGACTGCCGTAGCTATGCAGAAATGAAGAGATCTGCGCATGCTAGACTCATGTGGAGATGTGCATTGAACCAGTGTCCGGACTGAGGACCACAACGTCACTCTTATGTCTGGTAATTACATTTAAATATAAAATTTACTTAATCGTAGTCCAAGTAGACGTAATTAATATATCAGAATTGGTACTATGTGTTGTCCTACTTCTGGTAGCTAGCACACCAAATCATAATTCTTCAAATTTAGTTTCGGTTGGCGCAGTCAGTGATATACTACATTTTTAAATGTTTGACTTACCTGCTGTGTCGGCTAACGAATTCCTCCTTTACACCATCACTAGCTGAAAAAAAAACCTGCGCTTCAGCATTGTCACAACAACGGTACGTGTATACTGAAAATGGAAGACTTGGAAACATGTTGTGAAAGGGATTAAATGGTGACAACTGCTCTTCAGTGACTTATTGTCAGAATAATTTCTGGTGAATGTATGTTCCAAAGCTAAACGTGTCGTCAGATAGAGTGTGGTTTATATCGCGTAGAGTTTCACTTGCCTTCTTCCGACATCTGAATTGACTTAAGCGTCAGTTATAGAGTAGCTTACAGTTTAATGTGAACTCCGAACTACACTATGCAGTTCGACGTTTTACCCATATAAAAAGGATTTCCAGAAGGGAGAGAAGCGAGAAATGACTGAAAAAGCGCAAATCGTCAACAGTTTGTTACAGGATAGTCGTAAAGACTGCTTCAGTATGTTTAAGGAAATCACGGAAAAACGCAAATTAAAAGACAGACGGACTGCGATTCGAAACTCTCTCCTCCCCAGCGCAAAACACCTCTCTTAGTCATAGCGCCATCAGTATGGGAAATGTCTCAAAGGAAAGATAACAATAGTCTCGAAGCCTATACGTCTCTTAGCAACGGCAACTTATTTGTGTTCAGCTCATCTCCTGGTCTTCAGAAGTCGCGCTACAGAGGACACTACCAAGAAGGTAAGAGAGCAGCAGTGGATTCGAAAAAACGCAGATATGTATGCCGCTTAGCACAGAATGTTAGATCGGTGTGGTCGATCCCTCCTGGAGTTGATACTACTTCTCTGTCGTCGTCCTTCAAACGGGTTCACACACAATTTTTACGACGACAAGTTTACAGTGTAGAGAGCGATATTTTTTAATGTTTTATGAGACGCTTTCAGCTTTCTCTAGTTGGCACTTGAGGGGGAAACCCATAAATTCGCTACAGTCATTCTCTATATTTTAGACGTCGACACGCGAAGCGTCGTGCGATTACAATATTTTTGTTCAGCTTCCTCAAACTCTTACGTCACTAAATAATCTGTCCGCCAAATTGGATTAACTAACCAATCGTTCTCGACCAGAATATCTTTACGGTTCAATATTTTTGTGTATATTATTATTGACTGTATACAGTACTCGCAAATTTGCATTTCTTTAGGCCGCTAGACGTTGGAAGGAACGCTTCTGGTCGTGGTCTGAAGCCATTAGCATTTCCGGTTGCATTAAGGTGCTGTCGCAATAGAACACGACGGAACGGGAGGGTGGTTGCGAGACAGACATGGGCATAGGGAGATGCTAATGCCTCCTTGCACATCGCAATTATGTGCTCTGTCCAATTTAGATTTTCATCTATTATTACTCATAGACTATTTGCTGAAGGAGTGAAGTAGATATTTGCCCCATTTAGGGTTAATGATGGTAGTGATACCTCACATTTCTGGCTAATGAGCGTAGAATGACTAACCAGTGCAGCTTGGGTTTTGGATGGCTTGACCCTATATCCTACGCCCGCTTGGACAGTGCACGAAGGTCGGTATTGACATTGTCGACAGCTGTCTTCAGGTTTATTGCTTTTGCACTTAGGGGTCGCTGGAGGTCGTCAGCGCATGTATGGTATTTCCAGTAGAACAAAACTGATGACACATTATTGACACACAATGAAAAGACTATAGGGCCTAATACTGAACCATGGGGGTCGTCTCACACCAGCTGCCTCCATTGCGACTTTATAGAGTCGGACTTGACGCAGTGCTGGCGAGAGATGACGTATGAGTGAAATCATTGCACTGCACTAGGCGAAAAATTTAGGCTGCTAAGTTTGGCAAGTGAAATGTCGAAGCAGACAGTGTCAAAGGCTTTGCTGAAGTCTAAGAAGAACATAATAACAGCCCCTTGAGCATACATGGCAAGCTTCAGGTCATCTGATACGTTTATTAAGGCAGATATTGTGCAGTGATGTTTCCGGTAAACTGACTGGTATTAGTAGGTTGTTTGCAATTAGGTGGTTTGTTAGCTTATACACACAAATGAACTAAAACATGAACACTGACCGCCGTTAGAGTGAATGTCGCCTGGTGTCACTGCGCTTACGCGGCGCTTTACGCAAGGTATGTAAGTGGGGCAGGGACTAATGGGGAATCTTAGCGACGATTGGGGCCGCAAATGGGAAAATCAAATGACTTAATCAATTTCGAAAAAGTGCAAATTGTCATGGCTTGGCAGCTGGCAAGAAGCACTTTGGAAACGGCGTATATGGTCTGCAGTTCGCTTGCTACGGATGTGAGCACCTATTAAAAGTGGTTGACAATGAAGCCACGACCTGTGTAAAGCAGGATCGGCTGCGATTCATGGCAGATATGACGACCGAGCAGAAAAATGGTGCTAGCAGAAGTGTTTGAAGCACATCGTTCAGCGTACACTATGAACATGGACTCCACAGACGACCTCCATTCGTTACCACGTTGGCGTAATGAAATCGTTAATTACGGATGCAGTGGGGACGAGATCATCGAGTTTGTACCGTGGATCAAAGGAAACGTGTCTTCATGTCGGATGAATCACGTTTCTTGTTACGGCAGGATGATAGTCATCCCCGGATACCAATCAACCAGGTGAACGGAAGATCGAAACATGCAGCGCACTACGACCCCAGGCCGGAGAGGGTAGTATTATTCTTTGGGGATCATTCGCCTAGGCTTCAGTGATTTAGATACCATGACAGCTGTGGACTTCATACGGATCATTTGCATCGCTACGTGGTTGATGTCTTTACTGAAGGCAATGTCATCTTTCAGTAGAAAAGCTGTCCGTGTCAATAGGTCAGAATTGTGTTATGGAAGTTTGAAAAACATAATAGTGAACTCACGTTCTAGTCTTGGCCAGCAAATTCGACTGATCTGAAACCGGTGGAAGACAACTGGGATGCTATTGGGCTCCATTCTCGCGGCCACTAACCACCGGCCTATAATTTTAGGAAATTGTGTGAACTGCTCATAGACATCTGGCGCCACACACCTCTAAAGACTTTCCAAGTACTTGTCGAATATACGTCACGCAGAATAGCTGCTGTATTCCGTTACAAATATGGACTCACATGCTGTTAAGCAGGTGGCCATAAAGTTTTGGCTCACCAGTCAATATAATGACCTTTGTCTGTGAAAATTCCTAGAGGATTAACACAGTCTGCCGGACTAAGACTCGAAAACGAACCTTTCAATCAGAGGCGGAGTGTCCACTGTTTTCAGACTTCCCGGTAGGATAAAACTATGTGCAGTATGGATACTCAAACCGGGACACATTCTGCGAACAACTCCCTCCTCTCTGGCTAACACGAAGAACATACTCCAACTGGACTTTTATAATTTTTTATATTTATGGTACGTGGTGTTCAGAACTCAAGTATCAATCTCTCAAAGCAGTTCGATACAGCTCCCAAAAATTCTCGAAAAAACCGACTTTGCAGCTAACGTCTTTAATAATGAAACTTAAGTGATGTTTTTCGACAGGCAGTGTGTGGCTCTGTGGCGGAATGATTGCTCGTTATGCGTGTGTGTGGGTGCGGGTGGGGTATGGGGGGGGGGGTGTTAAATTCCCTGCCGATCGAAATAACGTTTAAAAAAAAGGTGCACGTTCTACGAGCGTTTCTGAGAAGCATATGAATAATACACTGGGAACTGAACCTAGACCGTCAGCATAACAAGCGAGCATTCTACCACAGACCCACGCAGACCATAGTAATATTAACCTTGTTTTAATGTATTAAATATGCTTCGAAAACCGGAAAGTCTATGTTCTCGAGGACTGTTGGGAGTTGCGTCTAATTGCTTCGGTTACTGATGTTTGAGTTCACAACTTCAAGTTCGATAAGCACACACACACACACACACACACACACACACACACACACACACACAAAACATCCGTTTGGCCTCTGGTTTCCTTGTAAGTTTCCTTGTAAGTCATTTCTCTGCAGTATACTCTCTTCCACAACTGCTAGTCCAGCAATGTATGAACGAAAGGTTTTGGAAAATATGGAAGATAGGAGAGAGGTACTGGCGAAAAGCAAGTCTATGGGTCCGAATCCCGGTCCGGCACCTTTTTATTCTGCCAGGGAGTTTCATGTCAGCGCAGTTTCATGTCAGTGCAGTTTCAAGTCAGCGCATAACCCACTGTAGAGTGAAAGTTTCTTTCTGGCCTTTTCTTCTGCTTTATATGAGCGATCAATTCGGTGATGAAAGGAGTTTCGCCTGAACAGTAACTTGCAGAGTGTGTAATTTTCTATTTATGTTCCTAATTATTCAATATTAACACATTTTCTGCATTAATAGTATATCATTCACTTGCTAGTATATCTTGTTGCTGTTAGGGACTGTGGCTATTGCTGAAACAACAGGTTTTCGGGTACACTGGCTCTTTTTGCGTCCAGTTTAAGCTGACTGTTGAAACTGCTCAAAATAACCAGTTCCTGAAATTTCCGATTATCGGATTTTTCTGCTGTTACTTCCAATAATGAAAGTATATGTCGAATAAACACTGAAAAATTGTAATGAAGGTGAAGGAGACGGGCATGGCGACACAGAGAGCACAGGTTGCGATTTGATGACTTTACTGCACCGTCACTTTTAAATCTCAAAATTAATGTTTCAGTTATTATCCGGAGTTTACAGTACGTCAACAGGTGTGTCAATCAAATTTATCTTCTCTTACAAGGGACATTGTGGATGTTTTCTGTTTATACGATGTCGCAAATTTGTTGTGCTTCCTCCTGTTTTAAATTTGTTAAAGCAAACCGGAACATTGTATTTCATTGCTACCGCACTTCGTAAAATACTTCCAAACTAGGGATGGTGCCATTCTGCAATACAACCGATGTCCGAGGACAAAAGTGAGACACTATCCCATAGACCAGGCGGAGGGCCGGCCGAAGTGGCCGAGCGGTTCTAGGCGCTACAGTCTGGAACCGCGCGACGGCTACGGTCGCAGGTTCGAATCCTGCCTCGGGCATGGATGTGAGTGATGTCCTTAGGTTAGTTAGGTTTAAGTAGTTCTAAGTTCTATGGGACTGATGGCCTCAGAAGTTAAGTCCCTTAGTGATCAGAGCCATTTTTTGAACCAGGCGGAGGTATGTTTTGCACACAGCACGTACATACGTACCGTCTAATAGACCACTCCACACAACAACACGTACATTATCGTCTCTTCAATGCTGTATCTATTCTTAAGTCATGTGCCTCTCCGTTCGGGAAATGGGTGTTGTGTTGTCCTCCCGTTTGTATCGTCATAACTGACGTTCCACTACTGAGATGGCTGTATGCGCACGTCCCGAAAACTAATTAAAAAATAGTCATGTGTATTTTGCTAGTTACTAACTGTGAGCGTTGTTATTAAAATAGTGCGATCAGTTTTCCCAATCTCTATAATAATACAATATTTCAAAGCACTGGAAATTTTGCGAATAGACATTACCACATTAAAAAAAATTATTTAAAAATTGAAAAATTTTTCACTGCTGCTATGGCAAGTTGTGATGACGGTTTTTTTCCCGGTTATTACCAAAAAAGGAAAGAAACCTGTTGTACCCGAGACCAAACAAACACCAAAAAATAGCGGTTTTTCAGAAACAAAACACCAGTATCTGTTTTAACTGGTCGGTTTCCGCCACCCCTAGTTGCTGAACGACAGAATCTTCTAATGTCATATTGACTGCAGGGAATGCTGTGATACAGCAAGCAAATACACTTGCAGGTGCATCTCATTTCGGTAACTGTGTTATTTGTGCCTGGAGATGAAGCCACAAGAAGCTTAGAAATCGGCTGCAGATACGGTAAACAACAAACACAGCTGAGAGCACAAAGCTGTATGAAAATAGGCTGTATGCTCCAAAACAAAATTAATCTACACTGCCAGAAAAAAAGGTGAAGCATCCAGAAACATAATAGGAAACGGAATGAAATTTCACAGGTTGAGAGGGTATGTGACGTTATTTCAGGGAGTACAAAAACGAATCAAATTTACAAAGAACTAGACAGTATGAACCCACTCATAATTATGATTTTGCACCTCCTCTGGCATGGAACTATGCACTGATTCGGTTGGGGAGGGTGTCATCAAGCTATTGTAGCCTCTCCTGCGGCTAGCTAGCTCTGTAGCTGTTGTTGCTGATCCAGACATCGCAGATACTGGTAGGGTTGACGTCAGAGTTGATCTCACACATGTTCTATCGGGTACAGATTTGCGGATCTTTCTGGCCACAAGAGCATCTCAGTGTCATGATGACAGTTCATGGAGACATATGCAGTATGTAGACGAGCATTACCCTGTTGTCAAATGGCACCACGAAACTGTTCCGTGAGAGATAACTCATGGGGACACAGGATGCCCGTGACATATCTTTGTGCTGTCACAAATTACTGAGTCACCACTTGCCGTGACCTAACGTTATATCCGATAGCTCCCCAAACTAGGACGTTGGGAGTAGCACCGCTGTGCCACAAACCGAGATTGGATGAATAGGACCCCTCTCGAGGTTGCTGTCACTCGCGCCTAAGATGGTCATCCCGGACACTACAGAACTGCTGTTAATTGCACCTCCTCCTTTCTTCAGCAGCCCATGCTTACCGGCCATGGAAACACTCAAAACTCAGCCCTCTCTCTAGTGGTGCTACCTACAGCCTACAAATGAGCGGTTTTTCCGGAGTCCGATTGCTGCTTGCCTCCCATCAATGGCACAAAGTGAAGCAGAATATTGCGCAGGTCCATTACGTGCTTTCCTATGATAGGTGCAGGAGTGAAAGAGCTACGATGTGCCTGTTGTACAATACGGCGATCTTCCTTTGTGGTGGTCAGATGTGGTCGAGCAGAGCTTTGACGACTAGTGTGCCCGCCCCCAAGCTGTCCGACATCGGAACACTGTCACATCGAGTGCCCGACAAACACGGATATTTCACGATTTGACCAACAGGCCAAATGGAGTCCTACCCTTTGGAAGTTTGTCAAATGCTGGTGCGATTGCATCACACGAATACGCGCCACGCTTCTCAGTGATCACTCACCACTGACGCACACGCCACTGACATACGTACACTACCAGGCCGGGTACATTAACAAATATGAACAACGCTATTGCACTCTGGTGGCAGTTCAACCTGTCACATAAAGTTGCAGCTCTAAATCATCTACGCACCCTCGGATGGTGTGTACGTACACGAAGTTACATTGACATTCGACCATATCTTCTGAGCGCCTCACTCCTTTTGGCAGATAGTGTATATTACCACTACATGCCTCCTTTATTAGAAAATACATCGAAAGTGCTGTTAAACTAAAGTGTATTTGTTCTTGGTTGACCACGGCTTCTATAGTCCCGTCTACTAATAATGGCGGTTCGCGGAGCTCGAGATACGTACGAGGATTGCATCTTTGACGGTTCTAGGCTATGGTTGCAGTAAGCGCATACACGAGGTATGCGTTTGAAGAAAGAATGCGTACTGTAAATAATGTATCTCGCTTACTTGTACAGAATTTGTTGTTTACCACCAACATCAGCCGTGACAACTCGCAACAAACGAAATTAAAGTTCCCTAAATAAGTCGCCACGATCACGTTTAATGCTCGCATTGGCCACGACATTCACAGCAGGGCGCTCCGGATACTACTGAACGCTCACTGGTTGTCGGAGAACGCGTGACGTAGATGCGCAGAACGAGCCTGAACTCGACCGCCTCCGTTTGTGACTGCAACGATAGTCTTTTCAGCATAATAATTAAACAAACGTGAGGAAATGCTTTGACGTATGTGTATAACAGACTATATTGTCAAAAAATATTGCTATTCAATGATGACTGTATAATTATCGACTGTTTCTCTAACGTCGATGAGTTGTAGAATTTTGGAACACGTATTATGTTCGAGTATAATGACTTTTCTGGAGACTAGAAATCTACTCTGTAGGAATCAGCATGGGTTTCGAAAAAGACGATCGTGTGAAACCCAGCTCGCGCTATTCGTCCACGAGACTCAGAGGGCCAGAGACACGGGTTCCCAGGTAGATGCCCTGTTCCTTGACTTCCGCAAGGCGTTTGTTACATTTTACCACAGTCGTTTAATGGACAAAGTAAGAGCATATGGACTATCACACCAATTGTATGATTGGATTGAAGAGTTTAGGAACGCAGCATGTCATTCTCAATCAAGAGAAGTCTTCCGAAGAGAGAGTGATTTCAGGTGTGACGCAGGGGAGTGTCGAAGGACCGTTGCTATTCAAAATATATATAAATGACCATGTGGATAACATCGGAAGTTCACTGAGGCTTTTTGCGGATGATGCTGTAGTATATCGAGAGGTTGAAACAATGGAAAATTGTACTGAAATGCAGGAGGATCTGTAACGAATTGACGCATGGTGCAGGGAATGGCAATTGAATCTCAATCTAGACAAGTGCAATATGCTGCGGATACACAGAAAGAAAGATCCTTTATCATTTAACTACAATATAGCAGGCCAGCAACTGGAAGCAGTTAGTTCCATAAATTATCTGGGAGTAGGCATTAGGAGTGATTTAAAATGGAATGACCATATAAAATTAATCGTTGGTAAAGGAGATGCCAGACTGAGATTCATTGGAAGAATCCTAAGGAAATGCAGTCCGAAAACAAAGGGAGTAGGTTGCAGTACCCTTGTTCGACCACTGCTTGAATATTGCTCACCAGTGTGGGATCCGTACCAGATAGGGTTGATAGAAGAGATAGAGAAGATCCAACGGAGTGCAGCACGCTCCGTTACAGGATTATTTAGTAATCGCGAAAGCGTTACGGACGTATTAGATAAGCTCCAGTGGAAGACTCTGCAAGAGAGACGCTCAGTAGCTCGGTACGGGCTTCGGTTGAAGTTTCGAGAACATACCTTCACCGAGGAGTCCAGCAGTATATTTATCCCTCCTACGTATATCTCGCGAAGTGGCCGTGAGGATAAAATCAGAGAGATTAGAACCCACACAGAGGCATACTGACAATCTTTCTTTCCACGAACAATACGAGACTGGAATAGAAGGGAGAACCGATAGAGGTACTAAAGGTACCATCCGCCACACACCGTGAGGTGGCTTGCGGAGTATGGATGTAGATGTAGATGTAGATCGTACGTAGAAATAAAGTACTATATCACGATTTATTGCAGCAGTAATAACTACAACCATACGTTTGAGTTGAAACGTTACGGACTGACAAACCTATTTCCAAGAGGCTAAACTTGGGCACCGTCCGGACTTACCGACAATTTGTTCTTGCACGCTTTGAGATCACCGAGACGTTCTGGTTTCACGCCTACATATCTCTTCAAAAGCAGAATTATTTAACATGGAAATTTCCGGTGACGCGAGAAAGGCCATTGCAAAGTCCTCGTGTTCGCCGTATTTCTACAAGTTTAATCACTTATTCCGAAATGCTGCTCCACATATTATCCGAGTTTTGTTTTAGGCAGACAATGTATATTTTAATTTTTGCAAATTTTATTGGAGGTATAATCAAACATTACTAACTGCCTAATGGGACGTAAGCATAAACATTGAAGACATATGCGTCGTATTACAAATGTTGCTATAGTATACTGTACCGATCTAGGATTAAATCTGTACTCGGAAAATAGGTGACGTCCTGTCCAGTGATATCAGTCTTGTCTCTCAATTTTAGAACGTTTCCCGGCTACTTTTGCAAAAGTTTATACAAAAATCGTCGAGACGATGGAAGCCGATATGCACATTTTTTAAGAACTAGCGAATGTCGCTTAGAAGTATCTTGATTCATTTAAAAATGGTAGATTAAATATGTGTCGTATTTGTTATACTGCGAGTAATGAGGTTAATGAGCAGGGGCACTACTTCGGTAATGTGTGGTATAAGATGAGCAGTTGGGTCTGACGGGAGGCGTGCTAGGGTAGTGTCACAAAGAGTGACAGCAGCACTATTGCTATTTACTAATATTTGTTATACAGAATAAGCAAGCTCCTATCGCCAGAGTAGCCAGTGAAGTTTAGATGACTATTTGTCCGGATGGCGCAGTGGTTAGCGCAATTGTTTGCTTAGGAGGAGACCCGCGTTCGAATCCCAGTCCTGCCCAAATTTTCATCTACTCCATTTGATATAAGTCGTTGCCCACTGGCAGCTAATGGCTTTACTTTACATGTGTCTTAGTAGATTAAAAGCTAAGAGTATTAATTATACAGTAATAAACCTGTAACTTTCGTACCTTGTGTTGATTATTTTAAATCATTCGTGAATTATTTATTATGCACACATTATGAAATGAATCCTTTATTATATACAATTTTAAGACTCGAGAAACTTCAGGTATTTCGAGCTGGGACATGAACGTGTACCTCTCGCCAGCAACCGTCTTCCAGATTACTTACCTAAACGCGCCGTATATACTGATTCAACGCTTCAGCCTGTCGCTACATTTCTTCTTTTTGAAGCTTTGATGTATGGGAACCTCGCTCTCGTAATTCACCAAAAGAAATATATATGGCTTAAAAAATAAAAAAAACTCTGGATTCGATTTTGGGAAAATATTGCAGTTGTAAATCAATGTCCATGCTGAACCCGAGGCTCGTGTTAGAAGTTTCATTCAGACAGCTATATGTCAAAGGGTTCCTCTTCTGTATGTGTATTCAAGTCACCAAGATAAATCGTCTCTTCAAGTTTGATTACACGAATTTTTCTGTGTTTTCACACATAACAATATTAACAAGCATTTTGGTCCAAACAAATAAAATATTCATACACACGATCTGTATCTTTGATGAAATAATGTAATTCTCAATTTGTCTTTCCGAACATGCGTTCTCGGGATTTCATTACTTTAATAACAAAACTAATGAAGGAATACAGGCGTGTACCACGCCAGTCGACAGAGGACTCTATGAACTTATTGCACCTGCAATTCACAACATTCTGTTTGTTGTGGTTACCATGCGCACGCGCCTTGGCAGAAGAACAGCTGACACGTCGTGTCTTGACGTGAAAAGAAATGGTCAAAATACTCGGAAACGGTGATAAATTTTTGTGTAAAAATGACTGTTGGGCACTTAAGGATAAACAAAGACGAAAGTGATGAAGCGTAGTAGTAAGGAGAATAATTACATCTACATCTACATATACATGAGTATTCTGCGCTTTACACTTAAGTGCCTGACAGAGGGTTCATCAAACGGCTTCTGTTAAGCATTTAAGTTCACGCTAAATTTCTACATTCTGTAAAACTTCGCCAATCTTGGGGATTTTGCGTTCTTTTAAATTTGCCATGCTTTTTTTCACTGCTTCTGAAACATTGTTGTGATCTGTTTTGTGTACCATAGGCAGACAGTCACTTATTTATTTATTTCATATAAATCTCCTCATTGCTGTCGATAATTGTTCTTTGAATTTAAGAGACACCTGCTCTACGTTTACACAGTTCGGAAGAACTGGAGGATTTTACGGTACTCAGATTCGCTATAACGACCTTGTGACCACTATTTCCTGCATCTGTCGTAATACTCCCTATTTGTTGGTGATTAGGTGTTGCCAAGAGGTCGAGTATATTTTCGCAACCATTTGCAATTTGTGTGGGTCCCTCAACGAATGGGTGAAAATAATTTTTGTATAAAGCGTTTAGTACTATTTCGGAAGATGTTTTATGCATACTGTCTACTTCAAAATGTAATTTCATCAACATATCGAGGGTAGACTGAAGTTACCACCAAGTATAATGTACAAGTACGGTACTTATTTGAAATTAGATCCAAGTCTTCTTTGAACTGTTCAGCAACTATATCACCCGAGTTGGGAGATCGATAAAAGGAACCAATTATTAATTTATTCTGCTTGTCAAGTATAGCATCTACCCATATTAACTACAAGGTAGGCTGTTTATAATACCAACAAATACGCCGCAATGACTTGCTCAACATTAGAACCGGAAACCAAAAAGTAGGGGAAGAAGTGAAAGAATTCTTCTGTCTTGGAAGCTAAATATGAAGGAGCGCCGAAGCGAGGAAGACATCTTAACATGTCGATTAGTATATGCGAAGACAGCTTTCTACAATAAGAGACCTCTTTGCCATCACATTTGGGTATGGAACTGAGACAGAAGTTCCTTAGTGTGTACGAGTGGCACACAGCTTCGTATAGAAGGGAAACGTGAACCGTCTGAAATCTGGTGAAGAAGAAACTGGAACCACTGGAATGCCCTAATGTCTTAGAGTGTTAAAAAGTACGATTTGAAGCAACAATAATCAGAATAGGTGGGAACATAAGATTAGGGATGACTCTTACTTGAAGAGAGGACAGATTGTCTGATATGTTCCACGACGTCCAGAAACAGCTGACTCCACGATGGAGGGAGCAGTACAGGGGGACAGTGATAGATAGAGGCTGGAAAATGTGAAACAGTTTGCAGACCTTGCTGGCCACGGTAGGTATGTACGGATGAAAGGATTATCCCAACATACGGAAAAATGGAAGGCAACGGAAAACCAGTCGAAAAGACTGAAGACATAAAAGACAGACAGAGAGAGAGAGAAAGAGAGAGAGAGAGAGAGAGAGAGGACAGCAATGAAAAATGGCTTTTTTACTGGAGAATGATGCTTCAGTCAACCCACGAAGCGAGAACTAGGTGTTCCAATGTGAGGGTGCAATTCCGGTCTGTGCAGAAGAGAACTGATTGTTTTCTTCAGAATAAGAACAGTGTTGAATTTTTATACCTTAGCCGTCAATACATTGTTGCATTCAGTGAGAAAAAATAGTAGGTGCATATTTGTCAGTTCTTCATCAGTAACATGTTTGTTGGTTTGGCCATTTTGTGTAGCAAGTAGATAAATATTTGTTTTATCAATTGCAACGCCTTTTTCTTTGAGCAGTCTGTATTTATGCTCCAGACGTGTTTCACCTTTTTACTTTACGACACCTTCACTGGATTTAATGTGGAATAATACTGATTTTTTTATGTGCGGTACTGAGATGTTAGAAAACAGCTCACGCCGTAATCTTTACATTAATACATTGTTATTAACAAATATTCGTTCTACGACTGAAATCTGTTTTTCCTCTCGTCTGGTCATATGTTAAAAGTCGCTCTGTCACTTATAAAACATCGAGACGTTTTCACGTCAAGATCTTCTTGTACTCTACTTTTCATACTTCGTAATCTGATTGCTGTGGGAACGACGTACAAGAAATGACCAGATGTATGGCAGAAGTCGCTCACAGTTGTCGTAAGAGAAATCTAGTGTTCTCGCTAGACTAGTAGTGGTGTCCCACAGCAGTTGGTTTACAAAATATGAGAACTACAAAGCAAACAAATCGTGACGTGAAAACGTGTCAAGCGAGGCGACAGTGCGACCTCCAACCTATAGCCACATAAGCGGAAACGCAGATTTCGGTAGGGCAGATGAATAACTATAAGCAGTAATCTATTAATGTTAAAATTATCGAGTGAACTCTTTTTACTCTGCATGTAAAACAGCGTTGTGTTATTCCAGATTAAATCCACTGGAAATGCCTTAATGTAAAAATACGAAACGTATCTAAATTTAAATAAATACACAGGGTGTCCCAGAAATGTTGCGACTAATTTCGAGGGGTTGTAAAGGGTGTGCTGAGGAACAAATTGAGGGCAGGAATCCGTGTCTGGAAATGTCACCCGACGATTCTACAAAACGTCGAATTTATAGCCACTGGCGGCTTATACTAGGCCACTGCGTTCAGCAGGAAACGTCACTTTATACCCTGACAGACGGTTTCGGACACGAGTTTCCATTTGCAGTATTATTTTTCTCCTGGAAGCCTGTAAAATCTCCAATGCTTTTCAGTGTAACGGAGAAAAATAAACTGCTGATGGAAACCTATGTCCAAAACTGTCATCCACCAAGGGAGCAGAGCTGACAGTCATAGGAGGCAAGACCTGTCTATGCAGTAGCTATCTCCATCTTCTCCACTGGCGATCGTGGCAATCAGTCGCGTTCACTGAATAACAGACAACACTACGCGACGTTCCGACTACGGCCCGTCAGTGTGCAAAGTCAGCAAAGTCACTTTTGCTGCTGCAGGGATGGCCTAGTGGCAGGCGCCGGCGTCTGTAACTTCGACGCACTATAGCGTCGTTGGATGGCGCTTCCAGAAGCGGCTTCTTGCCCTCAATCCTGGATTTGTTCTTCAAGACACCGTCTATAGCCTCTCGAAGTTTGTCGTAACATTTATGGGGCACCATGGAGATTGCCGAAAAAAAAGTTTCAATTTATAAAACTGAAATTTATGAGACACCTCCTATATGGGCTGATTGAATGCAATGGAAGAACAGCACAACGATGTTCTGCTGCTTTGTTCCCACACTGATAGCAACGACAAGGTCTGACTGTTTCGTGTGATGTTTGTTGCGGTACTGTACATTTTGTGTTATGCATTTGGGTAGTTGTATATTACAGGATTCTCTACTTTTGAAGTAAGAATGATTTCAGGTGTGCCGCAGGGGAGTGTCGTAGGACCGTTGCTATTCACAATATACATAAATGATTTTGTGGATAACATCGGAAGTTCACTGAGGCTATTTGCGGATGATGCTGTGGTATACCGAGAGTTTGTAACAATGGAAAATTGTACTGAAATGCAGGAGGATCTGGCAACGAATTGACTCGTGATGCAGGGAATGGCAATTGAATCTCAATGTCGACAAGTGTAATGTGCTGCGAATACATAGAAAGAGAGATCCTTTCTCATTTAGCTACAATATAGCAGGTCAGCAACAGGAAGCAGTTAATTCTATAAATTATCTGGGAGTAGGCATTAGGAGTGATTTAAAATGGAATGATCATATAAAGTTGATCGTCGGTAAAGCAGATGCCAGACTGAGATTCATTGGAAGAATCCTAAGGAAATGAAATCCGAAAACAAAGGAAGTACGTTATAGTACACTTGTTCGCCGACTGCTTGAATACTGCTCACCAGTGTGGGATCCGTACCAGATAGGGTTGATAGAAGAGATAGAGATGATCAAACGGAGAGGATCATTTAGTTAGTTACAGGATCATTTAGTAATCGCGAAAGCGTTACGGAGATGATAGATAAACTCCAGTGGAAGACTCTGCTAGAGAGACACTCAGTAGCTCGGAACGGGCTTTTGTTGAAGCTTCGAGGAGTCAAGCAGTATATTGCCCCCTCCTAGGTATATCTCGCGAAGAGACCATGAGGATAAAATCAGAGAGATTAGAGCCCACACAGAGACATACCGACAACCTTTCTTTCCACGAACAATACGAGACTGGAATAGAAGGGAGAACCGATAGAGGTACTCAAAGTAACCGCCGCCACACACCGTCAGGTGGCTTGCGGAGTATGGATGTAGATGTAGATGTGACGGTATTTTCATGGAAGAAATATAATTGGGGTAACAAACTGAAGAGATCATAATTACATGGTTCTTGTGTAACGAGCCAATAGAGACCATCGGTCTCTTATACCAGAGTACTCGTGAAATATCCCGGAACAACCTCTGAAATTTTGTCAGTAGAGCTTTCGTTTATCCTGTAGGTTCATCTAGGATTGCGCTGTGTACCGGTCGCATTTTCCTTCAGTTATACGTGCTGCGCGATCTCCTGTGCTACTGCTTTGGAAGAAGCCGCCGTCTCTTCGTTCTTCTCCATTAGTAACTTAATCGCTTGCCATAGTCTCTCTCAATCAGCACCGCGAGATTACGTGTCAAATAGCAGCTGCCGGCTTTACGTTAGCGTCGATTGAGGGAGCTGATGGAGCAGCAGTAGACGTTTCTCTCAAACCTGTTGCGAACACTCGTTCGAGATCACAGGCCGTCTGAGACGCATTTCAACACGTAACTACTGCCATTCCGGTCGCCAGACACGAACGCGATACATGCCGTGCGCTGTCTCAGCACCGACCTGCTGCCACTCGGACAACCGGCGGCAGGCAATTATGTAACGCGGCCCGCCGACGAAACGGCTATCGCACTCGCCATTATTTATAATCGCGGTTTAATTCCACGCACGACTGGAGGAATTGCTTTAAGGAGCGGCCGGCCGGCAGTGCGGTAGCGGTGGCCCGCGGCGGCTGCCGTAATTCTCGCAGCTACCGGCGCGCCGGCCGCCCCACTTGGGAAGCGTTAGCGTTGTCAGGTATTAACGCGCCCCGGGCCGGGATCTCTCTGAAATACGGCCGCCGCGGCCTAATTGCCTGTGTGGGCGCCGCCAGCCCTCGAAGCACGCCAGCTGGACCACCGCTACGTGGCAATGCCTCCGCATGGCTTACACAGGTCCTCCCTGCGCAGATTTGCCAGCAATGATATCACCTCCATGAACCATGGACCTTGCCATTGGTGGGGAGGCTTGCGTGCCTCAGCGATACAGATGGCCGTACCGTAGGTGCAACCACAACGGAGGGGTATCTGTTGAGAGGCCAGACAAACGTGTGGTTCCTGAAGAGGGGCAGCAGCCTTTTCAGTAGTTGCAGGGGCAACAGTCTGGATGATTGACTGACCTGGCCTTGCAACACTAACCAAAACGGCCTTGCTGTGCTGGTACAGCGAACGGCTGAAAGTAAGGGGAAACTACAGCCGTAATTTTTCCCGAGGGCATGCAGCTTTACTGTATGGTTAAATGATGATGGCATCCTCTTGGGTAAAATATTACGAAGGTAAAATAGTCCCCCATTCGGATCTCCGAGCGGGGGCTACTCAGGAGGACGTCGATATCAGAAAACTGGCGTTCTACGGATCGGAGCGTGGAATGTCAGATCCCTTAATCGGGCAGGTAGGTTAGAAAATTTAAAAAGGGAAATGGATAGGTTGATGTTAGATATAGTGGGAATTAGTGAAGTTCGGTGGCAGGAGGAACAAGACTTTTGGTTCAGGTGAATACAGGGTTATAAATACAAAATCAAATAGGGGTAATGTAGGAGTAGGTTTAATAATGAATAAGCCGGCCGGAGTGGACGAGCGGTTAAAGGCGCTACAGTCTGGAATCGCACGACCACTACGGTCGCAGGTTCGAATCCTGTCTCGGGCATGGATGTGTGTGATGTCCTTAGGTTAGTTAGGTTTAAGTAGTTCTAAGTTCTAGGGGACTTATGACCACAGCAGTTGAGTCCCATAGTGCTCAGAGCCATTTGAACCATTTGAACCAATAATGAATAAACAACGTTGAACTTCCTACAAAAAAGCTCCTACTAATTTTTTCTCAAGGACTAATACTTTCCGCGTTACAAGGTGTCTACAAGCCATAATAATAAAAAAAACCTTTTAATGGTGTAAAATTAATGTTTAATGCCCAATGAACTTGGAAATAACAAAAAAAATACATTTCTTTTCTTATCTTATCTGATGAGCAAGATGTATGAGACAGGTGAAATACCCTCAGACTTCAAGAAGAATATAATAATTCCAATCCCAAAGAAAGCAGGTGTCGATATATGTGAAAATTACCTATCAGTTTAATAAGCCACTGCTGCAAAATACTAACACGAATTCTTTACAGACGAATGGAAAACCTAGTAGAAGCCGACCTCGGGGAAGATCAGTTTGGATTCCGCAGAAATGTTGGAACACGTGAGGCGATACTGACCCTGCGACTAATCTTAGAAAACAGATTAAGGAAAGGCAAACCTACGATTCTAGCATTTGTAGACTTAGAGAAAGCTTTTGACAATGTTGACTGGAATACTCTCTTTCAAATTCTGAAGGTGGGAGGGGTAAAATACAGGGATCGAAAGGCTATTTACAATTTGTACAGAAACCAGATGGCAGTTATAAGAGTCGAGGGGCGTAAAAGGAAAGCAGTGGTTGGGAAGGGAGTGAGACAGGGTTGTAGTCTCTCCCCGATGTTATTCAATCTGTATATTGAGCAAGCAGTAATGGAAACAAAAGAAAAATTCGGAGTAGGTTTTGAAATCCGTGGACAAGAAATGAAAACTTTGAGGTTCGCCGATGAGATTGTAATTCTGTCAGAGACAGCAAAGGACTTGGAAGAGCAGCTGAACGGAATGGTCAGGGTCTTGAAAGAAGGATATAATATGAACATCAACAAAAGCAAAACGAGAATAATGGAATATAGTCGAATTAAATCAGGTGGTGCTGAGGGAATTAGATTAGGAAATGAGACACTTAAAGTAGTAGATGAGTTTTGCTATTTGGGGAGCAAAATAACTGACGATGGTCGAAGTAGAGAGGATATAAAATGTAAACTGGCGATGCCAAGGAAAACGCTTCTGAAGAAGAGAAATTTGTTAACATCGAGTATAGATTTAAGTGACAGGAAGCCGTTTTTGAAAGTATTTGTATGGAGTGTAGCCATGTATGGAAGTGAAACATGGACGATAAATAGTTTGGACAAGAAGAGAATAGAAGCTTTTGAAATGTGGTGCTACAGAAGAATGCTGAAGATTAGACGGGTAGATCACATAACTAATGAGGAGGTATTGACTAGAGTTGGGGAGAAGAAAAATTTGTGGCAGAACGTGACTACAAGAAGAGATCGGTTGTTAGGACTTGTTTTGAGGCATCAAAGTATCACCAATTTAGTATTGGAGGACAGCGTGGAGGGTATAAATGGTAGAGGGAGACCAAGAGATGATTACACTAAACAGATTCAGAAGGATGTAGGCTGCAGTAGGTACTGGGAGATGAAGAAGCTTGCACAGGATAGAGTAGCATGGAGAGCTGCATCAAACCAGTCTCAGGACTGAAGACCACAACAACAACAACATCTTATCTTCAATTTGTACATTTCAAGACTCAGTAACTACATCATCATCATCGTCATCATCTTCCAGATCGAGCAACGGTACACCATTTGTATACGTACCATGGCACGTGTCGCAAACCATTGATCATATGACCGTCTGCTTTTAGGAATCCACGTCGTCCCCCACAGCCAGCAGAACATCGTCAAAAGATGTTCCATATAGCTTCAGGAGCTACTGGGTCTTTGGCAGTCAGTGGATGGAGTGATGCGTCCTCCCATCGCTTCCACCGCATTCAGTCGGCAGTAGGGGGCTTTGAGCCACTGTTATATCTGTAAGTAAGTAACAATAAGTGGTACTGTAAAAATAATTATATAAAAACAGACAGTTAATAAAATTAATTTACCTGTAAGTAAACTCTAAACGAGTGCTGGTGTGTAGCTCCTATGGTTGGCAGTAGTGAGGCAAGGTTTGGTTTTGGCTTAGTTGATACCTTTAAGAATGCTCCATATCGGAGCTTATTTAAATCTTGTTGATATTCTATCGCTTGATACATTTCTAGAAACATCTTCTCACCAGCCTGTGCGACCTCCTCTGCTGGTGTCGAGGGGTTATTGAAGATGTCGGATATTGTCTTCATTTGCCTCAGGATCTTAATGAACAGCTCAACCATTCCTCGTTTGCTTTTGTTGTAAATGGCGGAGTTTGTGTCACACTCACTAAAGGCATAGAGTAGGAGGATGGTTTCAGTAAAAGAAAGTGGCTGAAGTTTATTTGTTGAAAATAATTTGGATTCAGTTTTGTCCTTACCGGACTTCATGAAGTATATGTTAGCGCCTGGCCATGAAAAAGCAATCAGTAAAACAATTAAATCGACATCTTACCCAATTATCGTGACAATTTGGTGCGGGGCAGCTTTACCTAATGCACATATCGCTATTGTCCCGTCAGCATCGACTGTAGTAACTGCTGTGTTTCTATTCCCTTTGCCGTCATTTTGTTACTAAGGAGTGCTATAAGCCTTTTTTTTTCGTTTGCGAGAAAATGCACCTGCTGAACAGTGACAGTCGTGCTTTCATTAAAATTGATGTCAACTGAAGTTTCTGTGAAGACCCTTCTCTTCTGCTCTGCTCGTTTTGTACTGTTGACATCACCACAACCATCAAATACCAGAGTACAATTTCCACCATAATGTTTGAGAACATAGCTTATATACTGACTGCAAAGTGCAGAAATATTGGTGTACACATTCCATTTCACACGGTGGAGAAGGAAGCCTCTATCTACTACGTTGGCGCTAGTTTGTAGGAGTTGATGACTTGCATAATTGTCTTCTGGAAAAGCATAATAGAAGATTTCTTTCCTTTGCTCATTCCCCCTTCATTAAACAGAGACAACAGGAATGGAGGTAATTCATATTCCATAAGCTTTGCAACATCCTTATCACTCTTTCTTGCAATGCCTGTTCTTTGAAAATTTGTCAGAGGGTCAACAGTGCATCTTTGTTGTATGGTTCATACTAGGCAAAGACATCACCACATTCTTCTTAGATTGTTTTATGTCACCAAAATTAAACCAATATAACTCTGCGTGGTTCTACTACCAATTTCTAGGGCTTGGTAACTATTTATTTTTGAGTTTCCGATTATTCCTGTCGTGAGAGACATTAGTGGATTCAATTTTTGGGGAACGAGGATGGTCGCTGAACCACTCATGGATCTTTGCCCAGCCTTGTCCGTCCCTAATTTTCCGTGGCACCTGGAGATCAACATGCTGGTCCCCACTTGAAAAAGTGATGAGCAGATGGCGGGTGCTTCAGGAGATCCCCCAACTCACTTTGCTAGAACAGAGTTAGTTATGCCTCTTTGTTATTGTATTTTCGTGTCAAACCACCTGAGCTCTTTCAGATTAAGAGAAACCTAAAGGATTCAGTTTAAGAGAAGCCTAAAGGATGTATTGGTGGCCAACTCCTTCTACTCCACTGATGAATTTCTCAGTAAAACCAACTGATTTGTGTATAGAAAACTACAATATAACTTCTGCACAATTTCAGTGCAGCAATATGTTCATTGTAAATACGTGTGCCGGCCGGGGTGGCCGAGCGGTTCTAGGCACTACAGTCTGGAACCGCGCGACCGCTACGGTCGCAGATTCGGATCCTGCCTCGGGCATGGATGTGTGTGATGTCATTAGGTTAGTTAGGTTTAAGTAGTTCTAAGTTCTAGAAGCCTGATGACCTTAGAAGTTAAGTCCCATAGTGCTCAGAGCCATTTTTAAATACGTGTGTGTGTGTGTATGTGTGTGTGTGTGTGTGTGTGTAAGTACAATGTAACTTCTGCACCATTTCAGTGCAGTAATGTGTTCATTGTAAATAAGTATTATAGTAGTTGTATTACACGTTTATTACCTTATAAACAAATAAAAAAACTTTTTTATTTCAAATTCAGTGCATTAGTATTTGTAAAATGACTCTTTCATCATGTATTGTTGTTTTTCTGACATGTTCTACATCCTGGAGGACCTCCTGACTAAGGATCAATTGGAATGAAAGTAAATCTAATCTTTTAATGGAGCGCATTAGAGGCTGTTCTATGGTCATGTCTGACCAAAACCCTGCCCAAGAAGATGCAGTTCTATTTACGGTAAAATAACCCTTACCTGCAAAATCCTTGAACACATCTGACTGGCTGTTTTTTAATGCTATCACGCGCACGCGCATGTAAACACGCGCACATTTTGCATACTGAAAATGATTACTTGCATGGAAGAATGGCATCATTTTCTGAACACATGGCAAATGGCCATTCCAATAACCACGGCATTCAAAATCTATGAATTAATGAAATCATATTAAAATACTGCACTCACAAAGCAGCAGTAGGTTCATCCTCCTTGAGACGAGGCAGCTCATTCTTAAATTTATTTAAATTGATGCCAAACAATCATCTTCCTCAATTTTTTATACAGTAAGATCTTCTTTATTCCTCAAAATGCTTATAACACTCTTCTTTTCTTCTTCTGAGACACTGGTGTCTTCCAGAATGATCCCAGTTAAAACAGCTTTAACAAGCAAATGTTCTCTGACACCTCTACTGTAAGCATATCCTGTTAACATCTTTTCAATAGAATTTGCGGCATAAACTGAGCTTAACACTTCTTTCAGCGCAGACCCTGCCATTGTGTGACCGACGCACCGCATGAACGACATGAGTGTATGAAATCCTCCTAGTCTCACGGATATTATCCCAGACTGGATTTCTCTAGCCTTTATGTGCAGTGGCTGGTCGAAAGTAACGAAATAAATTGCTTCACCTTGTTGCTGGATATCGTTAGCAGGGTATTGTAAAGTTGTATACACTGTATTGTAGTCATTTGGTGGTGAATTAATGAACAGTAGGCAATTTACTGCGCCTACTTTCAACATTAATTGTGTTACTGAGCCGGCCGAGGTGGCCAAGCGGTTCTAGGCGCTACAGCCTGGAACCGCGCGACTGCTACGGCCGCAGATTCGGATCCTGCCTCGGGCATGGGTGTGTGTGATGTCTTTAGGTTAGTTAGATTTAAGTATTTCTAAGTACTAGGGGACTGATGACCTCAGAAGTTATGTCCCGTAGTGCTCAGAGCCATTTGAACCATTTGTGTTACTGAGAGACTGCATAAATCCCTTCCACTCAGGATCCGCTGATACTTGTGGAGTGGTCTGCACAGAATGAAGCTGTTTAACACTCATCCACAGTATATCTGGGACGGTGGTTGTTAGTATGTGAGATGAAATGGGATTAATTATCTTCAGGTCAAGGCCAGTAACGTGCTCTAATGCATTGCTTCTCTGGTGTTCAAATATCTGAAGTTCCAAGACAACCACTTTGCCTACTTATGTGGCAAAAGTAGCCGATTTAACCTTATGGACCTCTTCAGAAGGTGGTCGTGGGAAAGCTGAGGCTGGAAAGTGTGGAAAGTATTCCAGCCGTCGATAGTGGAGACATTGAAATCGACGTTGTTGAATACATACTGACAAAATGCTGTACTTGGGACAGGCTTCTCAGTGTGTTAGTCAGCTGATGGCTCCAGCTGTTGTGCTTTGTAATATGTTCCGCTGAATCTCAGAGCACAAGTAGATTGATCAAAGTGTTTGATCCAAACTTCCTATGAATGAAGAGTGTGGCAGCATGTAGTATAGCTGATATGAATGATCGAGGGTGAATGGCAGCAGTGAGGTCATGGGATATAGATGTCAGATTTCTTTTAATTTTCTGTTTTGCCCTTTTTTTCACCGATATGCAGTCCATGAAGACATAGAGTGTTTGAGGTACCATTTCCTCTGCTTCACTACACAATTTGTCACGGGATGGAAAAACAGAAATATCATACGCCATTGAATGAACATCTTCTAAGATTATAGTGGCAATTCTTTCCCATTCTGTTTGTTCATTGAAGAATACAAGCATCATTTAAAAAATTTCACCTTGAACTACGAAGTCACCCTACAGTTTTTTTTTTGTGCGGATTGTGCTGAAAATAGTAGCATCTCTGTACTTTTCTCTCAGTCTGTCCTTGACTGTCTTTATATGAGGTAATGTTCCAGAAGCTTGCTCCAATAACTCGTCTAAGGTGAACTGGCAGTCATCATTCTCCTCTGTGTAATAGAATACTTCCTCCCTTGACGTACTGACTTCTTCGTCCTGAGGGCGTTCACTCTGTCTAGATTTAGGAACTGAAACTATGAAGAATCTTTTGTAGCAGTCCTCGTGATGCCTTGCATCAGCAGCGTGTAGATGGCTAACGGAACAGATACGTCTTTGGATGGTATTTCCCCATTCAACCTTCCCCTCCTGTGCACGAACTAAAATTGTATTATTGTAACTAAAGGATCGAACACTGTAAACTTTTCGCAGCCATTTCTGTTTTTTTTTCTTCCGTTTATCAAAAAACTCATCATCAATTGCTTCTGCACAAAACAGTTAGTTTTAAAAGCAAATTTCGCTTAAGCTGAACTCTGTCATTTGACTACAGCTGCTGTTGAAGGCTGTTCCTCTGAAAGAGATTTTCTTAAAAATCTTTTAATTGAATCACCTCTATTGTACTCTTCCCTGCATGAACAACACAGCGTGTTTTGTTTGTGAAACCACCAGCTTTCCCATCTTTTCTCAAATAACTATCATTTAGCAATCCACGTATTCTTTTCCCATTAACATTGCATAGGTCACTGACAACATCACACTCACAGATCAAACAATTCTCCGCCATTGTTTATAGAAACATAGTTCATGTACAGACTCTCTTAATCACTGCAAATAACTAATAACTTAATAAAATGAATTCCAGATATAAGACAGTCTCTGGTGCAACATTTAATAATCAATCACGCGTTTAGTGCTCTTAGCATATCATCATATAAACTGCAACAAGTGATGAAGTAATTATTACATGAAACTTTTGATTCGTGAACCTACCTAAATCATTAAATGGCAGAATAAACAAAAAGTTCGAGGTACAAACAAACCTTATAAAGGTAGAGCGAAGCACTGAACTCACTCAACAGAAAAGTTGTTTTGTCTACTCACATAACAGAACTGGGCAGAAAATTCTGTGTGTAAATTGAAGAGCGAGCAGTTCTCATGCTGGGGGAAGGGGCTTTTTCCAGAAAAACCCGCAACAAACGAACAGTGTGCCCAGCAAACAGTTTTCCTCCTACCGGTGCAAGGTAGTGTGCAGAGATGCACGTAGATTCTGTTCGTATGTGTAGTTCTATTAATAACTAATATCTGTATTCCACTTCGTGTTAATGCAATTGTGGAAAATACACATTCTAACACGTGGCCTCGTACCACGCATTTTGTGAACTAACAAAAATCTCCATGTGTGTCCACGCGCTGCGTCACCAGTGATATACGAGGTGTAATGTGGAAGGGTCCGCATAACTTGGTGAAACATCCTGTAGTTGTTTCTTGCGACGTAATGGGGTAGCTGGAGTGAGAACATCGGAGTGGTCGACATCGCTCCGCGTCATGCCTTCCATCATCTTCTACCCTCCACCGACCCCCCCCCCCCCCCACCAAACCTACCCTCACCTGCAGCACCTGTCGCATCCTCACAAGGGAACCTCCCCATCGCACCCCCCTCAGATTTAGTTATAAGTTGGCACAGTGGATAGGCCTTGAAAAACTGAACACAGATCAATTGAGAAAACAGGAAGAAGTTGTGTGGAACTGTGAAAAAATAAGCAAAATATACAAACTGAGTAGTTCATGGAAAGATAGGCAACATTAAGGACACGAGAAAGGCAAGAGCGCCGTGGTCTCGTGGTAACATGAGCAGCTGCGGAACGAAAGGTCCTTGGTTCAAGTCTTCCATCGAATGAAAAGTTTAATTTTTTATTTTCAGTTTATGTGACAAACCCTTATGTTTTCATCACTTTTTTGGGAGTGATTATCACATCCACAAGAAAACCTAAATCGGGCAAGGTAAAAGAATCTTTTTACCCATTCGCCAAGTGTACAAGTTAGGTGGGTCGACAACTTATTCCTGTCATGTGACGCACATGCCGTCACCAGTGTCGTATAGAATATATCAGATGTGTTTTCCTGTGGAGGAATCGGTTGACCTATGGCCTTGCGATCAAATGTTTTCTGTTCCCATTGGAGGGGCACGTCCTTTCGTCTACTAATCGCACGGTTTTGCGATGCGGTCGCAAAACACAGACACTAAACTTATTACAGTGAACAGAGATGTCAATGAACGAACGGACAGATAATAACTATGCAAAAATAAAGAAAGTAAAATTTTCAGTCGAGGGAAGACTTGAACCACGGACCTCTCGTTCTGCAGCTGCTCACGCTACCATGGGACCACGGCGCTCCTATTCTTATATGGTCCACTATGTTGCTTATGTAGCCCATGGACTACTCAGTTTGTATATTTTGCTTATTTTTTCACAGTTCCACACAACTTCTTCCTGTTTTCTCAATTGATCTGTGTTCAGTTTATCAAGGCCTATCCACTGTGCCAGCTTATAACTAAATCTGAGGAGGGTGCGATGGGGAGGTTCCTTTGTCAGAACAAAACGGTTCAAATGGCTCTGAGCACTATGGGATTTAACATCTGAGGTCATCAGTTCCCTGGCCTTAGTACTACTTAAACCTAGCTAACCTAAGGACATCACACACACCCATGCCCGAGGCAGGAGTCTAACCTGCGACCATAGCAGCAGCGCGGTTCCAGACTGAACCCTCAGAACAAAATTTGTCCCTCATTACTCTTCTACTGTACGTAAATGAGTTACAGCCATTTAATATTTGGTCTTAATCAACTTCATTTAACAATAAACATTAATTTTATACCATTAAACATTGTTTTCATAAATATACTGTTTTCCACCCCTTGAAACGCGACAACTATAGGTCCTAGAGGAAAACTGAATAAGATCTTTTTTGTAGGAAATTTAGTGTACTTTTAATTTTGTCTTGGGAAACATTTTCGCTAGAAGCCGTGGTTTTCGAGTTATTCAACAAAAATGTAAATAGTCACCTTTAAACACCTCCTCCACCCCAACGCTCACTAGTCAGGATTTTTAGTACGTTGTTCATGAAATTCCCCCCTACCGCTATACAAAAATTTTCGACTACACGAATTTTTTCCCCTAATCGTCACTTTTTGGTCTTCGTTGACTGGGCTAATAAGCAGTCAGGGTTTAGAAAGACGACTGTGCAAGAACTAGAAGAGGTACAGTGGGCAGATCATCTCTCTAAGTTCTCAACTTACGCTACAGTCGCTCAATATGGGCACTGTCTCTGACGTGGAAAACGTCAATACGCGCAAGCAAGTAATTGAAGTCGCTGATACGAAGTGCCTAGGAGTAACATCACATACTAACAATTACTATAGTACGGCATGTCTGGGGGTTAATCAGGGCTGAGTACTGATAGAAAATGCATAGGGAGCCACGCATTCTTCAGAAGCCACTATAGGCTAAAGAAGGGAAGCGAACAGAGTTGACGTGTTCTGCAGGGGTGGGCATTTACCGCCATGAGAAAGAGCGGAGCGTGATGGCGGCAGTTTACAATGCTGGAGGCGGCAGAACACCTGTAGCACAGACAGCGCAGGTGCAAAGTTGCTCTCCGGTGTGATGGAAAAAATTTCACGATAGCGTACCTGGAGAAAGAGCATCGGAGGTGGTAGGAGGCGAAAGGACATCCTTTTAGTGCGAACGAATGCGCAGGGTCACAAAAGATTGTCCTGAACTGACCTCCGAGGAATCTTCTCACTGGAAACGTGGAAACGCCAGGATGAACTTCCAGTCAAAAACCAGAGACGCATTTTTGATTGGTGGAGTGCTAAGGATGCAGGAGGGGAAGTGGAATCTTATAGAAAATCTTCTGAAAGGAGTGTGAGCTTCAGGTGATTTGCTGGCAAATTCGTGAACTATGTAGTGAGAGGTAATGGTTTTGTAATGGTCGCTGGGTTTAGTCATATGAGAACAAACATAGACGCCACGTGTCCAGGAGGGAGCGGAGAATGACTTGAGCAAGGACTTCACTCCAGGGATCGACCGAGAACACTTCCCTGCTGGTAGCAATTGAAAACATTTCCCTGCTGGGATCGAGCTAGAGACTTCATTGGCGATAACCACAGTGAAGAATCCGGAAGTTAGATTTTGAGAAGTGTAGCTTTCGATATAGGGAGTGTGTGAAGTCATTTCTCTGTGACAGAGCTATTATTCTCTTTATTCGAGTGACTTTTCTTTAGCTCTCTGTGTAGTCTGAAACACATTAAACTGCTTCTTTATAGGAGAATACTCGAGTTGAATTTCTGTTCCCGGCCAGTGAGCAAACAGAAATCTTGACTCATGTTCTGTCTTTTACTGAGGTAATTTCAGCCCTAGGAGAACGCGGGCAGCATATTTCGTCCACCGGGTAGACAGAGAATTTCAGGCATGCCACTTATGCACTTATGTCATCTGCACAGCAGCCACTCTCCCAGCGAGCACACCATCGGTGCCGTACAACTACTGTTCGTACCGCAGTAGGTGATACGCGCATTCCAGTTCGGCAGATAAGGAAATACTCACAGCAGGTGTGTTGAGTTCCAGTTGGTTGTCCACTGAGCCGTTTCTGAAAGTGCCAGCAAAGATGAATGTCTTCTGTTTCTCACTGCTCATTAGTATCAGCCAACTTTGTGACCGTCCATAGCGAGGGGAGGGGAGGGGGAGGGGGGGGAGGGGGGGGATCTAAACAAAGTCCAATCATATGTTCTGCCAGTCTCGAAATTAAATTTAGGGTAGAACCTGATATTGTGTGCTTCATATCTATATAATCTTTCGCACTCTACACGTTTTTCGAGAATAAATAATTTACGCTATCCGCGTTGCGATTCATTCTAGTACCATTCCGAAAGGAATGGTCGGTTTGGTTTGCTAAACTGAAGCGAATTAATACGACAACACGATACATCATTTTATTTGAATCCATAGGTGTGGGTTGTCAATGGCTGGGTCAACTTAATCATTTGTAGGCACGAGAATTCCATTACGGAGGCAACATTAGGCAACCATACATACACATTCTGTATGTTAATACACCACAGGGATTTACGCCGTACGTCATTTGAACGTTTCTTTTATGGAAATGAAGCAGAACGAGTCAGTTTACCAGATATGTATACGTAATTAGTGTTCACATTAATTAACACATTATTATTTTAGTCCTACAACTAGACTACACTGGAAAACAAGTTCTTTCTGGCTACCAGTTTTTAAGTAGAAATTGGGAGTGGAAGAGAAGAAGTTGACCAACAGAAATGATTTTAAGTTAGATTCAAAACTTGCTTTGCTACCAGCCAGATATTTTATGTTATTGGGAAAATGGTCAAAGATTTTTTGTTGCTGCATATTGAACTCCTCCCTGAGAAACTGGCAGCTCTAGTGATGGCTAATAAGGGCCACTTTTCCATGTAGTGCTGTAGGTATGGACACCCCTGTTCTCAAATTGTGATGGATTATATATAACGAATTTCACTAGCGAATATATGTATTGTGAAGGCGCAGTTAAAATGTCTAGCTCCTTGAAGAGGTTCCTCCATCACGTCCGTGGGTGAGCACCACATATTGTTCTTCCTGCTCGCTTTTGTGCAATCAATAATTTCTTTGCATGTGGTGAGTTGCCCAGAAAAGTATTTCGTAAGACATTACTGAGTGGAAATACGAAAAATATGTCAGGAGGTTGATTCGTTTATTTCCGATTATTTTGGAAATTTCTGGTAATTTCCTATGAGACCAAAATACTAAGGTCATCGGTTGCTAGGCTTACACACTCCTTAATCTAACTTAAACTAACTAACGCTAAGGACAACACACACACACACACACACACACACACACACACACACACATGCTCAAGGGAGGACTCGAACCTCTGACAGGGTGAGCTGCGCGAACCATCATAAGGCGCCCTAGGCCGCGCAGCTACCCCGCCCCTTTGTTTCTGATAGTAGCAAATATACGAAAAGCAAAAGTAGCTGAACTTAATTGTTTGAGAAGTTCGGTAACATGGTACTTCCAGATAAAGTTTTCATCAATATGAACACCCAAAAATGTGAAGCATTCCACTCTATTTACTGACTGCTCGTGTGGGACATCAGTTGTAGGTATGACTTCATTGTACAGAACTGAGTATAGTGTGTATGTGCAGATTGAAGCAACGAACGAAAATTTGCGCCAAGGTCAGGATTTGAACCCAGATCTTCTGCTCACTAGACAGATGTGATGACCACTACACCTTCCTGGCACAGTGTCTTTGCGCAACTGCACGGACTACCCTAACATGCCTCCCTCCTCAATCCAAATTCTCATTCACGCCCCAGCCCACTTGGTATTCCCCCTAAACTCTAACAGCATTGGACTGAGGAGGTAGGCATGCTAAGGTAGTCTGTGCAGTTGTACAAAGCCACTGTGCCAGCGTGGCGTACTGGTTAGTGAATCTGCCTAGTGAGCTGGAGACCCGGATTTGATTCGTAGCCTTGGTACAAATTTTTAATCGTCGCTTCAGTCTGAATATTGTTGTCACATCAGACGCCAAATGTGGGGGATGGGTGCCATATTAAAACTCGGCGAGGACTTTTCAAATGATTTATTTGCTTCCACTGCAGTGCTCCATACACCTCGGTCTGCGTCACAGGGCCCCGCAATGCTGAGGCCACTGCCCCAGCGACCCAGTGCAATGCAATACTGTGTCGAGCCGGCCTTGTACGCCAGCTGCAGAGTTCCGATGACACAAGGATGGCTGCGCCAGCAACCTACTCAGCGACCACTGTCCTCGATGTCTCCGCGGTGCTCCGCCGGGAGCCGCCGTGTGGCCAGCTGACAACCGCACGATGCCTGTGCTGCAGTGCCAACAAGCGCCCGCTGTCCGGCGTCCGAATCTGTGACCCTCGCCTCGGAAGTCTCCGGTATGTATTGGAAGCCGAGACGACTGCCCAAGGGAGCGAGCTGAAGAGTGGCCCATCCTGGCTCGCTGTGGTCCCAGCGTTGTGGACTCGGATGCTGTCCCCCCATCTGTTGCTGCCTGTAGCCTGGCGGTGTGACACGCCCCGCCATCCAGGAGAGCTGCCACACTTGAATTAATCTCGTTAGAAAACGGCACCTATTTATACTCGGATGCGAGCCTCTGTTTTGTCAAGCTTACTGCTTTGTGTCACATATGCATAAGACTTAAGTTGGCCAGTGGCCCTCTTCTACCTGTGTCTTGTGCCACGGAAACTTTTGTGTGAGACCTCTCTAGCAGTTGCACACCCCTGTGGCCTCTGGCTTCGCAACTGCTGGTATGCATAACTTACTGCAGTCCGGTTCGCACCTCGCTGTAACTCGTGCTCCGAATATCGCACAAAACTAACTTTCCCCATCCTAAACGGTGCTGCCACTACAATATATACACCTTGATGTTCGAGACTTGAAAAGGTCTCTGGAACTGCATACAGTTTCATTTGAATATAATGTGCTATTTTTTTAAATTTAGAGTAAGTCCATATTCTGAGAATCACTTTATAATTCTTTGGAAAATATCATTTTCCATATTTTCTGTTGCTTTCTCTCTAATGGGACTTATTATAGTGCTAACATCGCGTGCAGGAAGTACCAGTTCTGCTTGTTGAATGTTGAGTGGAAGGTGCAACAGCAACCTACTTTGCGATTATGTTGACTGGTATGAATATCTTGAATATCTCCAAATGCGTAACTAGTTAGATGCGGCAGTACAAGGCGTATGACATGTCTACCTTTTCTGACACACCTGGGTCCTAGTGCCACTACGCCACTGTGCGTGTTAAGAGTCGGAACTTGGAGAGAAGCCCTATGTACTACCTTTTGTTATTTTCTGTGCGTCTTGAAAATTTCGCACAGTTGTTGTTGTTGTGGTCTTCAGTCCAGGGACTGGTTCGATGCAGCTCTCCACGCTACTCTATCCTGTGCAAGCTTTTTCATCTCCAAGTACCTACTGCAACCTACATCCTTTTGAACATACTTTGTGTATTCATCTCTCGGTCTCCCTCTACGAGTTTTACCCTCCAATACTAAATTGGTGATCCCTTGACGCCTCAGAACGTGTCCTATCAACCGATGCCTTCTTCTAGTCAAGTTGCGCCAAAAATTCTTCTTCTCCCCAATTCTGTTCAGTACCTCCTCATTAGTTACGTGATCTACCCATCTAATCTTCAGCATTCTTCTGTAGCACCACATTTCGAAAGCTTCTGTTCTCTTCTTGTGTAAACTATTTATCGTCCATGTTTCGCTTTCATACATGGCTACACTCCATACAAATACTTTCAGAAAAGACTTCCTGACACTTAAATCTATACTCGATGTTAACAAATTTTTCTTCTTCAGGAACACTTTCCTTCCATTGCAAGCCTACATTTTATATCCTCTCTACTTCGACCATCATCAGTTATTTTGCTCCCCAAATAGCAAAACTCATCTACTACTTTAAGTGTCTCATTTTCTAATCAAATTCCCTCAGCATCACCTGATGTAACTCGAGTACATTCTATTATCCTCGTTTTGCTTTTGTTGATGTTCATCTTATATCCTCCTTTCAAGGCACAGTCCATTACATTCAACTGCTCTTCCAGGTATTTTGCTGTCCCTGACAGAATTACAACGTCATCGGCAAACCTCAAAGTTTTTATTTCTTCTCCATGGATTTTAATTCCTACTCCGAATTTTTCTTTTGTTTCCTTTACAGCTAGCTCATTATACAGATTGAATAACATCGGGGATAGGCTGCAACCCTGTCTCACTCCCTTCCCGACAACTGCTTCGCTATCATGCCTATCGACTCTTATAACTGCCATTTGGTTTTGGTACACGTTGTAAATAGCCTTTCACTCCCTGTATTTAACCCCTGTCATCTTCAGAATTTTGAAGAGATTATTCCAGTGAACATTGTCAAGAGCTTTCTCTAAGCCTACAAATACTAGAAGTGTTGGTTTACCTTTCCTTAACCTATCTTCTGAGGTAAGTCGTAGGGTCTGTGTTGCCTCACGTCTTCCAACATTTCTACGGAATCCGATCTGATCTTACCCAAGGTCGGCTTCTACTAGTTTTTCCATTCGTCTGTAAGGAATACGTGTTAAAATTTTGCAGACATGACTTATTAAACTGATAGTCCGGTAATTTTCACACCTGTCGACATGTGCTTTCTTTGGGATTGGAATTATTATATTCTTCTTGAACTCTGAGGGTATTTTGCCTGTCTCATACATCTTGCTCACCAGATGGAAGAGTTTTGTCAGGGTTGGCTCTCCCAAGGCTATCAGTAGTTCTAATGGAATCTTTCCAATGGAATGTTGTCTACTCCCAGGGCCAGTAGTCTTTTAAAACCCTGGACGTACTTACAATTAACCCTTTTCTTATTGTTAAAAGATTTCCTAGTCGTATCTTACAAAAATTCATTTGCAACATGTTTCCTTACTGGTTGTTGAAGTTGCTGTTGCGGTCTTAGCTCGAAAGACTAGTTTGGTGCAGCTCTGCATGCTAGTCTGAAGAAGCCTATTCGTCTCTTCATAACTACTGCAACTTACTGTCATTTGAGCCTGCTTACGATAGTCAAACCTTGGTCATATCCTACCAGGGTCATTCAGTAAGTTTTGGACTACATGGCTGTGAACAAAAGGACGGTGAGTCGTTGGGCGAGGCGTATGTCATCATCGCAAAAATGACGCGCAAACCTATCAGCTCTAAAGTGTATTATTGTACTACTCTCAGGAAATCGAAGAAACTATTTCAGCGTGTTCGTCACAATAAAAATGCAAAAGAGCTATCCTCCGTAAAAATGCAAGACCTCAAATTAGTCTGCGCACCCGAGAGGAGCTCACGAAACTTCAATGGACTGTTCTTCCTCATCCACCCTACAGCCCGGATCTCACACCTTCCGATTTTCATCTGTTTGGCCCAATGAATTACGCACTTCGCGGGAAGCAGTACGTGGATGGTGAGGTGGTTATTGATGCAGCAAGATGTTGGCTTCGACATCGACCAGTAGAGTGGTACCATGTGGGCATACAGGCCCTCCCAGTAATCTGGTTTTGTAACCAGAAGAGTGACGAGGAGTATGATTATTGGAATACTGAGTTGAAACCAACAAGTTTTCGGAAAAAAATGTGATGCATTACTTATAGAACACACCTCCTATAATTTTGGTTCCCCAAACTTTCTTCCATTACAAAACTGACGATTCTTTGATGCTTCAGGACGCTTCCTATTAACAGATCCGTCAGATCCGTTCTTTTAGTCGAGTTGTATGATAAATTTCTCTGCATTTTGATTCAGTAGTTCTTCATTCGTTATTCGATCTGCGCATCCAGTTGTATCATTATTCTGTAGCTTCCCATTTTCAAAAGCTTTTATTCTCTTTTTGTCTGAAGTGTGTATCACGCAATTTTTACTTCAATACATTTACAACAAATGCCTTCATAAAAGACATACTAATTGTTAAGTCTATATTCGACGTTAACAAATTTCTTTTTTTTTCAGAAATGCGTTTCTTGCTATTGCCAGTCTGTGTTTTATATCCTCTCATCGATTATTTTGCCGCCCAAATGGCAAAAGTCATCGACTATTTTTTGTGTCCCATTTCCTAATCTAATTTCCTCAGCATCGACTGATTTTTTTCGACTACATTCCAGTACTCTTATTATACTTTTGTTGTTGTTTATCTTATAACCTCTTCTCAAAACGCTATCCGTTCCGTTCATCTGCACTTGCAAGTCATTTGCCGACTCAGAAAGAATTACAGTGTCACTGGGAAACCTCAAAGTTGTTATTTCTTCATCCTAAACTTAATTCTCTTCTCAAATTTCTGCTTGGCTTATTTTGTTGCTTACTGAATGTACAGACTGAATGATGTACTTTCGAAACAAAATTTGCTTTTGTAGATGAACATGCAAACGCACGAATGTGCAGTGGGGCTCGACTCCGAGAAAGCTCGTTCGTATCCTGGTAGTGGAATATTCGTCACCTCCATTATTTAATTATTTAAGCTGGGAAGGTTAGGACCATTAGGTCATCTCTTTAATCAGGCACTCTTAATATTTTGTTTTCATTAAATATCATGAGCATATCATAAATTATATGCAGTACAGAACACAACGTATAGAATATACTACAGTGCAAAGAAAACAAACACAGTTACATTCGTCCGTGACAGGTACAACAATGAAGACAAATTACTTGAAGGTAGTTTTAAATTATGAACGTTAGCAGCAATGGTGACGGAAGATGAGAAAGAGGAACGTAATAAAAAAAAACAGTTAATGCAGAAATATAAAAAGAAAGTGACCTGTCTGGGAAACGAAAAGAGAAAGAAGCGTAAGCGGGAGAAGGTGGGAACAGTTGCCTTAATGTTTGACAGAAGCAAAATCTGGTCATACGAATTAAATTATATGCAAATTTTATGGCGATAGAAAGCAGTGCTTCAGCATCGTCTAAGTTCAGCAGGACATTGAACTGCGTACAGAGCGCAGGATAACGGGGTGAAAGGTGGAATGTTGGCGAAGGAGGAGTCTGCAACTGTTCGAGTCTTATGGATGGGTACAGCTAAGACACTTTATAAGTGAGACGTTTTGTTTCGATTATAATGGGATGACAGGTGTTTAATCTCTGATGCGACGTACTGGGGTGCTTGCGCACGAGGGGTCGATGAAGGAAAGAAAAAAAGATTAGGGTTTAACGCCATTAGAGACGGAGAACAAGCACGGATCTCGGAAGGATGGGAAAGGAAATCCGCCGTGCACTTTCCAAGGGAACCATCCAGCATTTACCTGGAAAGAGATAAGGAAATCACAGGAAACATAAATGTGGATGTCCGGACAGGAATGTAGACCGTCGGCGTCCCGAATGCGAGTCCATTGTGCTAATCGAGTAAAGGATGAAGAAGGCACAGTGTATGTTAGAGAAGCAATTTGTCTGGCCGCAACCAACCTAACTGGCTCTATCAAGCGCTGATATGGTCATACAGATCAACGTTGCAGGTGTAACGCGCGCTAGCATTCATGGTTGGTTCTAACCGACTACTGTTCTCGCTACTCATGCTGTTCTGGATTACGTCACAGTAGTGGAGATCCAGTAGAACGAGCGATTGCACAAGTCTAAGTTTGACATCCTGTAGAAATGTGCACTGAAACTTTTGAGTGCACGGAGGCAGGCGGAAATCTTCCTATGGGTGGTGACAGAGTTTTATGCTCAGATGAATTGATGATCCAAAGTTACCCAAAGTTACACCTAAGTTCTTCAGCGTTTTCTGATACTGTATGGAAACCGAGATGACTAGGAGATAATTGATTGTGAAATTCAGACTTATTAATTTCAGATGGATTCTAAAATTACCTGGAACTTTTTCGCATTTAGTTTAAATCCTAGATTTTGTCTCCATCTTACCACTGTAGACAGATCATCGTCCATCTTGATAATCGCAGTATTGATATATGAGTCTGGCACTTGGCTAAAGTTGGAAATTGCCGCGCATGATATTTGCAGGAAGGGAGAACCGATGCGATGTCGTTGATATACGAGGGAAGCAATAGTGATCCCAAGACTGGCCCCTGTGTTAGTGCTAAGAGAACATGATTCCAGGACTGATTTTCTTTCCCAGACACAGCACTTGTCTCTCTGCGTTATAAGTAGCTTAAGGACCATTTTGCTAGCCGCGGTGGCCGAGCGGTTCTAGGCGCTTCAGTCCGGAACCGCGCGACTGCTACGGTCGCAGGTTCGAATCCTTCCTCGGGCATGCATGTGTGTGATGTCCTCAGGTTAGTTAGGCTTACGTAGGTCTAAGTTCTATGGGACTGATGACCTCAGATGTTAAGTCCCATAGTACTCAGAGCCATTTGAACCATTTGAACCATTTTAGTCTACGAAATGAACATTTTAGATGTCACATCTTTCCGAACATTGAAAGTAGATCATACGGAATGCTTTGCTGAAATGTATTAGTGTCAATGGCGTAACTTTACTATTGTCAGTGACCTATTTTTGACCTGTAATTTATGTGGTGTTTGTGATATGCTGTTTACGAAAGCCAAACTGGTATTTGTCATGTAAGTTGCATTTTCCAAATCATTCAATAATGTGGTCGTGAACAATGTACTATCTTAGCCTAAGTGATTCATCAGATTGATTTACAAATCTTCTGCAGTCGTCTTGTAATGTATTTTCAATGTATCATTGAGGTTCTAATAACTTTCCATTGAAACAGAGTGTTAAATATTAGAATGCAAAATCGTTACATGGTTTCGAACTCATATGAAATTTAAAATTTCAGACTGAATACAAAATATTCACTGACCGCATAAAACATTCTTCATGGTAGTGAAGCTTAAATAGAGTAGAGTGGGGTAAGATTGCCCGGCGGGTAAGACTGCGCAAGGCTTGTATCTCAGTTTTAGTAATGCAGCAGTTGGCTACTCTGCAGGGCACGAAATAGCCTCTGTGGCTGACCCTTTATTGCCGTATTTTGATTGTTGTCCTGGTGTTAGCAGCTGCGCAATGCGGTAAGAACTGTTTTACGTTATTTTCATATAACATTTCATGTTCCGGAAATAGGCTATAACTCAGGCAATAATAGGATTATCAATTCTAACATTATTCCATTGTGTACTACGATGCATTGTCAGTCTTGTGGTATATTAACACATCTATATTCCTACAAAGCGTTTCCATGTGAAGTCAAAAGCTGCAGTGTCGTAGTGCGGGGCAAGTTTACGCGTTGCAGGTGAGGCAAAACTGCGCAGTGCGTAATCTTACCCCATGCGTTATTATTATCAGCTTTTTCCTAGACCTGGAAATATTAATGAACGTTGAGGTGGATATTAGACATCGACAGTAGTCCTCTAAGAATCCTTTTTTATATTTTAGCGTCTACAAAAGAAAAACCGAACGGAAACCATGCACTCCAGAAATGCTGGAAGCTGCAAAAGAGGGCTTGAAATATGGAAAGTCTAAATGACAAATAGCGAGGGACCTTGGAATAAGTGAAGCTGCCCTGAGAAATCGCCTTAAAGAGGTACGAGACCCTTGCAAATATACTTTTATCTCTATATTTTTTTATTTTGGAAACTTTTGCCTACGTAGGAATAAGCTTAAAATTAATACTCCTTGGGAGTTGCGAAGCAACTCAAATCGCTTGATACGGGCAAGTCTTCAGGTCCAGATTGTATACCGATTAGGTTCCTTTCAGATTACGCTGATACAATAGCTCCCTACTTAGCAATCATATACAACCGCTCGCTCACCGATAGATCCGTACCTACAGATTGGAAAATTGCGCAGGTTGCACCAGTGTTTAAGAAGGGTAGTAGGAGTAATCCATCGAACTACATACCTATATCATTGACGTCGGTTTGCAGTAGGGTTTTGGAGCATATACTGTATTCAAACATTATGAATCACCTCGAAGGGAACGATCTATTGATACGTAATCAGCATGGTTTCAGAAAACATCGTTCTTGTGCAACGCACCTAGCTCTTTATTCGCACGAAGTAATGGCCGCTATCGACAGGGGATCTCAAGTTGATTCCGTATTTCTAGATTTCCGGAAAGCTTTTGACACCGTTCCTCAGAAGCGACTTCTAATCAAGCTGCGGGCCTATGGGGTACCGTCTCAGTTGTGCGACTGGATTCGTGATTTCCTGTCAGGAAGGTCGCAGTTCGTAGTAATAGACGGCAAATCATCGAGTAAAACTGAAGTGATATCAGGTGTTCCCCAGGGAAGCGTCCTGGGACCTCTGCTGTTCCTGATCTATATAAATGACCTGGGTGACAATCTGAGCAGTTCTCTTAGGTTGTTCGCAGATGATGCTGTAATTTACCGTCTAGTAAGGTCATCCGAAGACCAGTATCAGTTGCAAAGCGATTTAGAAAAGATTGCTGTATGGTGTGGCAGGTGGCAGTTGACGCTAAATAACGAAAAGTGTGAGGTGATCCACATGAGTTCCAAAAGAAATCCGTTGGAATTCGATTACTCGATAAATAGTACAATTCTCAAGGCTGTCAATTCAACTAAGTACCTGGGTGTTAAAATTACGAACAACTTGAGTTGGAAAGACCACATAGATAATATTGTGGGGAAGGCGAGCCAAAGGTTGCGTTTCATTGACAGGACACTTAGAAGATGCAAAAGTCCACTAAAGAGACAGCTTACACTACACTCGTTCTTCCTCTGTTAGAATATTGCTGCGCGGTGTGGGATCCTTACCAGGTGGGATTGACGGAGGACATCGAAAGGGTGCAAAAAAGGGCAGCTCGTTTTGTATTATCACGTAGTAGGGGAAAGAGTGTGGCAGATATGATACGCGAATTGGGATGGAAGTCATTACAGCAAAGACGTTTTTCGTCGCGGCGAGATCTATTTACGAAATTTCAGTCGCCAATTTTCTCTTCCGAATGCGAAAATATTTTGTTGAGCCCAACCTACATAGGTAGGAATGATCATCAAAATAAAATAAGAGAAATCAGAGCTCGAACAGAAAGGTTTAGGTGTTCGTTTTTCCCGCGCGCTGTTCGGGAGTGGAATGGTAGAGAGATAGTATGACTGTGGTTCGACGAACCCTCTGCCAAGCACTTAAATGTGAATTGCAGAGTAGTCATGTAGATGTAGTACTACTACGATCCACAGAATGAGTTCTCAGGTAGCTTCAGGGAACCATGGAGCTGCAACTATGCTTCACTAAAGAATACTCCACAGAAATAATTGGATATTGTGATGCAGACTGGTCCAATGATGCTACAGATACGAGATCCTCTACTGGATATGTTTTTCTGTCCCAGAAAGGCAGTTTTGCATGGAACAGCGAACCGTAGCCGTTCCTATGGCAGAGGTGGAATCTGTGGCGACGGCAGCAGCAGTTCATAAAGCTATGGGATTTAATGAGCTACAAACAGAACTCGGTCGACGAGGAAATAAAACACTAATCATCCACTGCGGCAATCAAAGCACAATAAAGCTGACATGTACAGATTGCTTTCATAATCCGTCTGCACTTTTTCAGGGTAACTCTTACGAGGCGTCAGCGCGACAGAATGTCAATCATCAATCCTATGGGCCCGGGTTCGATTCCCGGCTGGGTCGGAGATTTTCTCCGCCCAGGGACTGTGTGTTGTGTTGTCCCAATCATCATTATTTCATCCCCATCGACGCGCAAGTCGCCGAAGTGGCGTCAGATCGAAAGACTTGCACCTGGCGAACGTTCTACCTGACGGGAGGCCCTAGTCACACGACATTTTTTTTAATAGTGTGACTAAAGCGACGATATAAAAAAAAATTTGTATTGTGTTAATAAATGCGATTGCAGTTTGAAGGTGATGCTAGATATTAGAAAGGAAAATTATTATATTCTCTATCAGTCTTGCGTAATTACGACAGATATAGAAATATTAATTGATTGCGAGTGTATGTTCCTTGTTGTGTATGATTCTTTGGGTAAAATGATACATTGTGCTGTCATAAAGATAAATAATTGCAGAATGATTTTGTGTTATTGCAGATATCCGCATAAAACTCCCATCATGACAGAATTCAGGAAACCTTTTCCTGTGCTTTAATCTTCATTCAGTGCTTCTTTACATGGGTGCATTACCAAAGAATACAAAGTACAACAGAAATTTATGGAAGTGAAAAACTAACCAAATTTAATCACTGTGTTGAGAGAGGTCAGTGAGATTCCTTTCATATCTTTTTGCTTTTCTAAACTGTTCATTGACTTTTGCTGCCGCTAAATATTTGCGAATAAAACCAATCTGTTTGCTTGTTTGCTAAATGATAATTTGGGTCCGCACTCCTCAATTCCTTCCTACTCGAAAAGCCAATCTGACAAGAAACAACAAAAAGGTAGATTAGTAAAAGGAACACGGGAAGGTGCTGGCATATTTTTCACTACTTGCACTTTGACCGGGGCATCCTTCTGCTTCGAGTCAAAGTCGGTTAAGAGTGATTTCCACCAGTATTTCAGTGTGAATAGTGCAGAAAGAATTGCAGCCACCTTTGCAATTAGCTCCTTTTAATAGAATTTACGTAGACAATTTGATACTTGTCGTAACATGTCAAGGAACAAGGAAGTTGGATCTTATTGAAATAACAATTTTTGGTGTGTATGAGGTAATGATCGGATGGTCGAGTTTCACACGCAAGTAATGTGCCTCTTAGCTTGAGACCGCTGTCTTTGTGTCGCTCAGACAATGCAGAACCTCTGCGTTACACATTCAGAGGAGGCGCTCCCCAGGGCGTTGCTTTATAAGCCGGGAAGGGGTTAGTCATGGTTCGTTCTCGCGGTGTGCACCAGGGAGAACACTTCACTGATTATCAGTGGAGACACGCCTCATTTAGACTTGATAGCTCCAGCCCAGGAACGACAGCCCAAAAACTAATGATCTTTTATGCCCAAGCCATATCTTGACAACAGTTGAAGTTTGTCAGCCTGCTGATTATGTACGAAGTTACGCACCCGACATACGTACTGACACCAAAGTTGTTTACCAAAACCGTGACAAGAACTGAGACAGTTTCAGAAAATATGCAGGATGGTAGGGCGAGAAACAAGCGTTTCTTCCTGTCTGATATGCTAAGGCCAGACTAAAATGAGGTGACAAAAGTCATGGGCTAGCGATATGCAGATATATAGATGGTAGTAATGTCACGTACACAAGGTATAAAGGGGTAGCGCACTGTCTAGGCTGTCATTAATACTCAAGTGGTTTACTGGAAAAGGTTTCCGACGTGATTGTGGCCGGACTACAGGTATTAACAGACTCTGAACGCGGAATGATAGTTGGAGCTAGACACAAGGGATATTCCATTTTGGAAATCGTTAGGGAATTCAGTATTCCGAGATCGACAGTGTGGAGAGTGTGGCGAGACTACAAAATTTCAGAGATTACTTCTCACCAAGGAAAATGCAGCGACCGTCGTGCTTCACTTAACGACCGAAAGCAGCGGCGTTTGGGTAGAGTTGTCAGTGCTGACAGACAAGCAACATTGGGTGGAATAAGCGCCGAAATCAATGAGGGACGTGCGATGAACGTATCCGTTAGGACAGTGCGGCGAAATCTGGTGCTAATCAGCAATGGCAGCAGACGACCGACGCTAGTGACTGTGCTAACAGCACAGCATCGTCTGTCCTGCGCTCGTGACCATATCGGTTGGATCGTGGACGACTGGAAAACAGTGGCGTGGTCAGATTAGTTCTGATTCAGTTGGTAAGAGATGATGATAGGGTTCGATTGTGGCGCAGACCTCACGAAGTCATGGATCAAAGCTGTCAACAATACACTGTGCAAGCTGGAGGTGGCTCCAATGTGGTGCGGGCTGTGTTGACAGGGAGTGAACTGGGTGGGCCCTCTGGTCAAATTGAACCGATAGTTGGCTGGAAATGGTTATGCTCCGCTGCTTGGAGACCATTTGCGGCCATTCATGCACTTCATGTTCCCAAACAACGATGGAATTTTTATAGATGACAACGCGCCATGTCACAGGTCACAATTGTGCACGATTGATTTGGACAACACTCTGGACAACTCGAGAGAATGATTAGGCCACGCAGATCGCCCGACATATATCCCCTCGAACATTTATGGGACGTAATCGAGGTGTTGGGTCGTGCACAAAATCCTGCACCGGCAACGCTTTCGCAATTATACGGCTGTAGAGGCAGCATGGTTCAGTATCTCTGCAGGGTCTTCCAACGACTTCTTGAGTCCATGTCACGTCGAGTAGCTGCATGATGGCGGGCAAAAGGAGGTCCGACACGACATTATGAGGTATCCCATGACTTTTGTCACCTCAATGTAATTTTGAGTACGCTATATTCTATGCCATGTATGGTTCTGTACTAACTTGGGCGGTGTGCCGTGATTAGAAATTATTCTGTCCAAAAGACGGTTAACTGAACGACAGTGAATTTTTAAACAGTTGTTAGAATAAAAATTTGGGCTATTGCTATTTTCAGTCAGATCAAAACTATTGGTTTCTTTCAATTAAAATTTGTAATTGTTGTTAATAGCAATTACTAGAATAATGTTTACAAGATTTGTTTTCGTTTTGTTGGCTACTCTATTCTCTAGTCTCTTCTAGGTTGTTCTGGTAAGGTTTCTCTACGTTTACTGACTTCGTGAAAATCTGTTTGTTTGTACTTGACGAAAGAAATTTCAGTCTTTTACTGCGCTGGAGCATTGAAACAACTCAGAGGTGGCAGATGAAAATTAGGAACCGGATTTCCCAATTTACAAGAGCTCCACACTGGATCTGATGAATTGTTAAATAAATGTTATTTGATTGCATTTTTTTTTTTTTTTTTGTAATTTTCACTGGGGTCAGCTAAAAGAACCACTTTCCAACCAGTTCCCTGCCGTATTTTATACGTTCCACGAGCTCTCGATATGCAGCACATCAGAGAAATCACGTAATATTTTGCACCACTGAAAGCAACGAAAAGCTTATCGAAAACCTGAATAATTACTTGGATCTCCTACACCTATTAGTTTTTATTTCATTCATTCCAACTCGTAAGAGAGGGAGGGCTGTTTAGGACCTAGGATTGTTGTAGGATCTCACCCTTTTTAGCCAAACTTTCCACATTCTGGGAGTGAGGGAGAAGGAATCCCAACTGGAAGCCTATCGGAGAGGTCATCCAGCTCCAGAGTTGGCCTGATGACGCAGCAAAGCCGAGAGCACGCGCGTGCGGCAGCAGCAGTTCCTGTTCTTACGGAGTATTTAGTTTAGTTTCTGTCTCCGAAGTACTTGTATCGGTGTATTTTACTCTGAAGAGTAGTGTGTACTAATTATAATATACTTACTCTACGTTTATTTTGGGTAAAGTTTTAGTGAATTAGTTTTGTGCGAGGCGACTTTTGAGTGTAGCATAAACCAGAGTTAGCCTAACAGCAGAACTTAGATTCCACCCAGAGACTCTTTGGGTTAGTGTCAGTTTACGTGCTACATAGACAAAAAACTGATTAATGGTGGACTGGGACTGGGCCTGTTACGTATGGATGCACGGCGGATTGGCCACTGTCTGTAAACAGCTGGAAGATGTGTTGGCTACAGTCAACAGGCTTCAGGCTTCTGCAATGGGGTGCTCTGACGTCGAGGCACCTGAGACGAAAAATGCTTTGGCGCACCTGGAGCCTATACTGTCTCCTCGGATCCGATCTACTTGTCCCAGCTGGTCGATCCTTAGGCTACCCGACGGTGAGTGGATAACAATGGTGATAATCTCTGGGCAGTAGGCGAAGCTGAGCACCGGCCACAAGGCTGTTCCTTGCACCTTAGAAACAAGTATTAGCTATTACGCACTCCTGAAAGTACGTCTCAGCCAGCATACGATCCCTCGCCTGTTTGGACTGTGGCTGATCTTCCTGAGAGGTTTGCGCAAGCGCAGAGGCTGGGATGGATTGTCACTAGGAACCCTAATGTTAGGCTGGCGACGGAGTCCCTCAGGAAGATAGCGGCCAGGTCAGTTAAGAAGGCCAGTGTCCACTCTGTTTGCTCGCACGGGAGTCTTCGGAATGTAGAGACGCTTTGCTGGCAGTGACTGAGCTGACTGGTGCACCCGGTTGCAAATCGTGACCCTTGTGGGCTCTAATGACGCACGTCGAATAGGCTCAGAGGCCATCCCCGGTTCCTACAGGCGGCTGGCTGATTTGGTGAAGACAAAAAAAAAATAAATAAATAAATAAATAAATAAAAAAATGGCTCTGAGCACTATGGGACTTAACATCTGAGGTCATCAGTCCCCTCGAACTTAGAACTACTTAAACCTAACTAACCTACGGACATCACACACATCCATGCCCAAGGCAGGATTCGAACCTGCGACCGTAGCGGTCGCGCGGTTCGAGACTGAAGCGCCTAGAATCGCTCGGCCACACCGGCCGGCTTTGGTGAAGACAGGATGGAAGCATAGCTATCGCTTTTTACCATTGTTCCCAGAACCGATCAGGGTCCTCTGATTTGACGTCGAGTGTAAGGCTCAGACGATTCTCTGACGGTCTTGGATGATGATTTCTCGACCTCCACTATCGGGTGGAGAAATTTAGGACCCCTCTTCATAGGTCAGGTGTGCGCTTTACGCAGGAAGTGGCTACTAGGCTAGTGAAACACGCGTGGCGTGCACATATGGGTTTTTTATGGTAGAGAAATCCCTTTACATGCTGCAAAAGACGCGTTTCAGCTCCAGACAGGGCTGCATCCGTCGTAGTAGATAGGAGAAACGATTGTTAATACAGTATTAGTTAAGTGTGGGAGCCTTATGGAAAGGTGTCGGATGTAGTCTAGCTTACAAACGGCAATGTCCACAAAATGTTAAAAGCAACAAAATTCTAAACTGCGACTATCTACTGTACATCGAAAAGATAGTTGAAAGCTGGTGGTGGAGGCGCGTTTGTAGCCGTAAAAAATACGATAATACCTGATAAGATTAGTACAGATTCAGAATGCCAAATAATTTGGGTGAAGATAAGTGTTAAAGGTGGATCACACATGGTCATCGGATTCATTTATAGACCCTCTCTGTCTCAGCAGCAGCAGTGGCGGAACATTTGAAGATAGACTCGAGGAACCTTTCACTTAAATTTCCTGGTCATGTAATAGTTTTGGGTGGAGGTTTGAACTTACCAGCTACATTCTGGGAGACTCATGTGATTAGGGAGGGAAAGGGAATCGTGAGAAATTGTTCCATGTACCTAATCCGAAAATACCTTGATCAGTTTATCAGAGAAGGTAACAGCTTAGACCTGTTAGTGACAAAGAGACCCGAACTTTTCGACTCGGTTTGAAAGCGAATCAGTGTTATAAGACCGTTACAGCATCGCTGGAGACGGCCATTAATAGGGATACAAAGAAAGGTACGAAGATCTTTCTGTTTAGGAAGAGCGGAAAGAAAGAGTTTCAGATTACGTGACCGGTCATCACGAAAATTTCATGTCCAGCACTGCCAAATTTAACATCAGTGGACAAAATTTAGAGGATTGTAAAGTACAGTTTAGAGAGGTGAACGGAAGGCAGTAATTCGTTGGAAATGTCTTGATCACTAAATACAATATTTATGGCACGTTTCGAGTAATCGTCATCACATAACTGTGGCCAAAATTAAAACAAAAGAGAAAATCAGAAAAGCTTGTATAAAAATGCTACAGGATGAGAATAACATCAGGAACGAAGGTTGGGTATGAGTACTTACAATACGGATAGAAAATGCTTGATTAGTAGTATTCCATTATTGGCAATTCTTCCTCGATACAGCAAATTTATCGACCAGCGATGTATTATATATCTCCGCTACAGCACACATTGGACTGGGGAAAAGCCAGTTCATCTTCTTCATCGTACAGACACCATACTACTCTGCATACCGTATGGTGGAACTTATGTCGCTGTATAACAGCGAAAGAGGTATAGTCATGGAGCCACTGAGTCTAGGATCAGACTAAAAAGAAAATAAAATCCTTGCTCCAATAGAAGTCAGAATTGTTCCTTTGTACCCTGGTCTCAACAAAATAGGAAATGGTGTGTTACACCGTCAATATGTTCTTAACGTAGTCGCAGACATGGTTAGACATATTTTCTTCAGTAGACTCTTGTGTAGTGCCGAATCGAAGATTTTCAAAAGGCTAGAACACCCAGCTACTTAGTGTGAATACTGGAATATTTTTTTCACTAAGACGACAACCTGTGTATCTCGCTCCAGCCTTTTCGAAGCTCCTAATGTCCTCGACATCGACGTAACTTTAATTCTAAATCTTCCTTATCCTTTCTTTCGCGTCAGTAAACACTGCAGGGACTGATGTACTGAATTAGGTCATTATCTCTGTTTTCTTGACGTAACATACCGATCAATGCTGCCGATTTTATCTGTCAATTATTCGCTAAAATAATAGGTTGCTATGTGACTTGAGTTTTAGAAATAATGCATCAATTCGAGAAAGAATAATTTACTACTGTTGATTATTGTTCATTTAGGCCCACCTACGTCGATGTAGTCATTCTGCAGTGCTCTTTCCGCCGAGTATGATGTTACAATTTGAACTGACACTCAGAAGCGATTTCTAATCAAATTATGGACCTACGGAGTATCGTCTCAGTTGTGCGACTGAATTCATGATTTTTTTTATCGGAAAGGTCACAGTTCATAGTAATTGAATAAATTCTATAACAAAATGTAATATCACCAACCACTTTAATATTTGCACATTCTCCTTGGCCTTTAAACCATACCGCGAAGGACTCACATGCATTTATTTTAAGATGGTTCCTGGCCCTCACAACAAATGGCATATTGGAGATGAAATAGGACCGACCCATGTCCCGGTTGTACACCTCGCCTACTTGAAAGGTGCGATAAATGATTATATCTGTGCTGTTAAAAGCCTCCAGTCCAAAACTCCACTTACACTTGCGCTCCAACATTATTAGCAGTGGTAATTTCTGTATTATCAGTGGCCTTATAGACCGTCAGGCGAGTACGCCTAAATCTCCTCCTATATCGTGGCACCTCTGTTCGCCGTCCAATGCTGTTGCACGCTCACCTGCACGACGACTGACTCCGTCTTTCCAAATAAATTACTTATATAGCAGACGCTCATCACTTTAATAACAGGTATACAACAGGCACAACAGGATGCTCTTTGTGTAAGGCATCTCTGGGCACTTCTGTCAGGAGATTAGGCGTACTCGTCTGACGGTCTATAAGGTCGTTGATAATATAGAAACTACTACTGCCAATAATGCTGCAGCGCAAGTTGTCTTACAAGGGCCGTCCGTGTTTTACGGGTGTTTTCTTAATTGTACATTTACGAAGAATGAAACATATCAACATTGTAATGGTTGGGTGACTGCTGCTGTTATGCGGTATCCAGGAAGTACTGTGCGTGGAGTTTTGGGACTGGAGGCTTTTAACGGCAGAGATATAATTGCTTATCGCACCTTTCAAGTAGGCGAGGTGTAAAACCGGGACGGCCGGTGTGGCCGTGCGGTTCTAGGCTTTTCAGTCTGGAACCACGTGACCGCTACGGTCGCAGGTTCGAATCCTGCCTCGGGCGTGGATGTGTGCGATGTCCTTAGGTTAGTAAGGTTTAAGTAGTTCAAAGTTCTAGGGGACTGATGACCTCAGCTGTTAAGTCCCATAGTGCTCAGAGCCCTTTGAACCATTTTTTTTTTTTTTTTTTTTTTTTGTAAAAACGGGACATGGCTCGGCCCTTTGTCATCTCCAATATGCCACTTATTGTGAGGGCCAGGAATCATCGTAAAATAAATGCGTGTGAGTCCGTCGCTGTATGGTTTAAAAACCAAGGAGAGTGTGCAAAAATTAAAGTGGCTGGTGATATTACGTTTAATTACAGAAACTGAAAATAGTAATAGAGTAAAAATGAAGTGATATCTAGTGTCGTCCAAGGAAGCGTTATAGGCACTGTGCTGTTCCTAATCTATACGGGGTGGTCAGATACAGTCTGAAAAGCTTATAAGAATGTTCCAGGGTAGGCTGCGCTGGAAAAATAAGCGTTAAGAAAAAAATTCAATACGTTGCGACATTTCCAAGTTATTTAGTATTGAAGTTAGCCGATCATGCCGCTGCGCACACAAATTCAAGTGGCCTGAAAGGTACAATATGAGGCATTGACATCAGAAACGGGACTTGTCATCATTTTTGAGGTATATGATTTATTACTGTAGTTGGTATTTTCACGCGATTCCACATCTGTTGGTTCTAAAATGGGACTTGTTCAGTGTTTTTTTCCTTGTCAAAACCAGTGTTGAAATCACGTTTCGTGCAGAAAGAGAAACTGTCACAGAGACAAGTCCCTATTTTGCACGAAAGAACGTGAGGTATGAGGGCAGTACTGTAGCAGTTTGCAGTATTCAGCTGTGAGATTTCAAAATGTTTTCGGTGATGGAACCGCCAGATGAGACCGAAGACGATTTACATGAATTTAGAAGGAAGAAAAGACGCGCCGAATTGTGGGACAGGAATGTGATTAAACAAAAGATGGCCAGTGGTTTGGAACATACCAACTGGAAATGAAACATTGTTCCTAGGAGGGAAACAGGTGCAGAATGCAGGTAATACAATGTCCATTGTTTGAATTATCTGTACATAATGTAATATTCTGTATCAGAGGTAAGTTGTGTAGAAACATTGTATTAAAATGTGAATATAAATTCCCTTTATGGACGCAAAGTTTAAATTTACTTTTTAGTTGTAATACAGAAAATCGGTAAAATATGTTATTCGCCGATTACGTAGGTTAATAATACGCTAATATCTGTTTACAGATGCCGGATTAAATGTTTTGAGAAGTTTTCATTTGCTGAGAAGGAACTATTGTGGACAGAATTCAACAATATGCCCAACAAAGATGGGCAGGATGGGTACTTGAGTGCCCACATTCTTATCTTCATTCCAAAAGCAAGGAGACCACGCCCATATTCCATTACCAATCGTGGAAGGACAGTAAACTATTATTATAAGATAACTGTCATGACAACTGTAATATTATTTTATTAACCATTTCATCCACGTGACCGCTACGGTCGCAGGTTCGAATCCTGCCTCGGGCATGGATGTGTGTGATGTCCTTAGGTTAGTTAGGTTTAAGTAGTTCTAAGTTCTAGGGGACTGATGACCACAGATGTTAAGTCCCATAGTGCTCAGAGCCATTTGAACCATTAACCATTTCGTTCCCGAATTATGTACATCTTTGATTACGTTTTGTAAAATCTGTAAGGCATATAGCTAAGGCATATATTTAATAGTGTTACACCATTACATTTGTGTAGATTTTTGTTTTATTATACTAATTCACTTGTATCTGCAGGTTAAAGTCGGCTTCAAGGAAACTATGGTATGCAAGAAAGCTTTTATTGCACTCCATGGCATAAAAAAACGCCTAGTGTAGAGACTGTGCCGCTTAAGTCAATATTTCAGTACAATGACTTATTTAAATCAAAAAGGGGATATGTCAGTCATTTTCTATTACCATTTTCTATTAGTTCCCTTCAGCCTATGATTACAGATTGTTGGTATAACATCGCATTCTTCCTCACGAGTCTGTGGAACTAACTATAAGTTTTGGGAATAACGCTATTCAGAACTGTACAGTTTATTCAATATATTTCAGAACATCAATTGAGTGACATATCCCCTTTTTGATCTCAACGCCTGAATTAGTGTCAGCTGTTCTCATAGCGTAGATGCTAACGCACGAAACTGCTCAGCCTTTGGCTCGAGTTCGATCATTACTACCGTCCTATGTCCAATTTTTGTATCGCTCTCGTGTTCGCTTTTAGGAAACCAAACGAAGAACAAGTTTGGCGATGCCGCCTCTGGTGGGCCTCTTGAATTTGCAAGCGCAACCGCCTCATTGGATAACTTCAATACTAAATTACTTGGATGAGTTATTTCTGAGCACAATCTACCTTTCAACATCCTCACAAGCTTTTCAAACTGTTCTTGACCGCCGTATATATAAATGATTTAGGAGCCAATCTGAGCAGCCCTCTTAGATTATTTGCAGATGGTACTGTCGTTTACTGTCCCTTAAAGTCATCAGAACATCAAAATAAATTGCAAACTGATTTAGACAAGACATCTGTATGGTGCGAAAGGACGCAGTTGATACTAAATAATGACAAGTGTGAAGTCATCAACGTGAGCAGCGAAAGGAAATTTCGGTTATACGACAAATCACACAAATCTAAGAGCTGTCAGTACAACTAAATACTTACGGAATACAATTACGAATATTTTAAAGTGGAACGATTATGTAGGTAATGGCGTGCAGAAAGTGAACCAGAGATTGCGTTTTAGTGGCAGAAAACCTACAAGATGCAACAGGTTTACTAAGGAGACTGCCTACACTACGATTGTCCTTTCTCTTCTGTAGTATTGCCGCTCGTTGTAGGACTTGCATTACGTAGAAATGACGGAGGACATAGAAATATTTCAAAGAATGGCAGCTCGTTTCTATTATCTGGAAATGGAGAGAGAGGGTTATGTACATGCCACGCTAGTTGGGTTGGCAGTGATTAAAACAAAGGGCGTTTGTCGTTGCTGCAGAATTCTTTCACGAAATTTCTAACACGAATTTTCTGCTCCAAAATCGAAAAAAATTTGTTGTCCGCCGCCTGCCTAGGGAGGATAGTAACCGTAATAAAATAAGAATGCTCGTTTTCCATGAGCGCTGTTCGAAAGTCGAACGGTAGAGAAATAGTTTAAAGGTGGTTCGATGAAGCCTCTGCCAGCTACTTAATTGTGAATTGTAGAGTAATCATGTAGATGTAGATGTGGATGTAGAAAGAGGAAGCATAGAGGCAGTCACTTTTCTCTCGCTCGGTAGACGAATAGAACATAACAGAAAATCACTATTATTGATACACTGCACAATCCGGCATGCACTGTACGGTGATTCGCGGAGTATTTATGTTGATGTAAAGTGGGAAGTCTTGGCCTCGTTTAGATAAATATTCAGTCAGTTTACCCTCAAGTTGTTTAGAGAGATAACAGAAAATTTAAATTAAGATTTTAAGACAGAGGTTTGAAGCCTACTCGATCTGTATTCGAGGTTATCCTTTTATCCAGTCTAGTACTAGCTCGGGTGGCACTTATGGAGAGAGCCCTCCATAGCCTAAGCTCCGTAATATTTCCACGTCCCATATGCCATGGCTTCTACTAGTTCGATTCGGACAGAAGTTTTCCTCCGTGGTCAGCTTTCATAGTCAACCAAGTCTGGACCGCCGACTTACATTTCGCGGAAAGACCACAAACATAAGAGAGATTAGGGCTCGTACAGAGGCATATAGGCAGTCATTTTTCCCTCGTTCTGTTTGGGAGTGGAACAGGCAGAGAAGCTGCTAACTGTGGTACGAGGTACCCTCCGCCACGCACCGTATGGTGGATTGCGGAGTATGTATGTAGATGTAGATGTAGTAGACCAAAAGGAGCGGTTTCTTGCTGTCCTACGTTGCAGCAGTAGACAAACCAAACGCCACACGGACATCGGATCGCTAACCTGCTATAGCTCTCCGCCTTCAGGCCGCAAGTGGCCCATCGGGACCATCCGAACGCTGTCTCCTCCTCAGCTGAGGATGCGGATAGGAGGGGCGTCGTTATGACGGTTTTCTGTGACCGGAGCCGCTACTGTTCAGTCGAGTAGCTCCTCAATTGGCATCACGAGGCTAAGTGCACCCCGAAAAATGGCAACAGCGCATGGCGGCCTGAATGGTCACCCATCGAAGTGCCGACCACGCCCGACAGTGCTTAACTTCGGTGATCTCACGGGAACCGGTGTATCCACTGCGACATAACCTGCTATAAACCAAGCAATATCTGAGCAGCCATGTGAAAAATAACACTTGCGTCATCTTACTGATGAAAGGTGGAATGAGATGATCTGTAGGATTGGTTTGCACTGGCACTTGAGCTTCAAACTAAACAACTGGAAACTGTTACACGATGGGCTCCTTTACCGAAAGATATCAAAGCGATACTCAAATATCTCCATGCCTATGAGGTATGTCTATTAAAATTTCTGCATTATGTGAGCTTATTTTCAGTGCGGGAAAAAGGTTATCTTACACATGAACGACTGTGCTGAGTATGTGATGGTTGTTTGGTGTGGCTCAAGTTGCAGGAACTATTCAGGTGCAGCTCGGAACACGGCATGACAAATAAACATCTACCTGCAGCTTGTCGTCCTTCTTCGGACTTTTGAGACAGGCTTGAAAGAGAGGCAGTTGGTTGTAATGTAATGGCTGCGGAACGATTGGTGACAATATGGACTCAGGACAACAGTCATGCAAGAAGAACTACATATACCACAAGAAGATCGTAGGATTGTCCAACTTGACCTGACCAATAGATAGAGGACAACGGGGCGGGCTGGCAGCAGCATATGCGCTGCTCTTTAGCTGAAAGACATAACCATACAATAGAAGACATTTAAAAATAACATAAAGGAGAAAACGTGGTGTACATAGATATAAAAAAGGGGAGAACATTATGGAAGACAATAGACAAAAAGGGGCGACTGTAAAATGGAGATAAAAACCGTAAAAAAGTAGCGCACACAAAAAAAAAAACCACACACTGGGACAGTTAAAAGAACACAAGGTGAAGGATGACCGGAGCACAAAAGTATCGATGGATGGCGTAGCACATAACAATCACTGACAGGAACACTATGTACAAGTCCAGCACACAATTAAAATAACACGTCTCGACGCACAGGAGAACAGCACCAAACACAACACTAACGTAGCACAGTGATAACGATGAGCAAAACGGAGAATCTGCTAGGTGCAAAGAGGCGAGGGAGAAGGGAAGAAGGGAGGGACAGAAAGAGGCGTGGATGGGGTGCAGGGACTCGGGGGATGGGGGGAGGAGGAAAATCCGCTCTGGAAGAAGGAGGAAGAGGACAATAGTTGAAATTAGGGCAGGTGATACTTTTATGTCTGCCCACTCGTCTAATTTAGGGTACCTAGGAAGCTGTTTTCTCGGATCGCTAGACAACAATTCAAGCAAATCGTATTAATGGAGTTTATTGCAGTAAGTTAAATTGACAGTAATTAACTTTGCGTATTCACAAAGGTGTGTCGCAAGCAAATGGCGACATGCAAATAATCAATTTCCTTCAGTATACACGATTTAAATGCAAGCAAAAGAATACAGTTCAGAAATCAGTGCAGTAGCGTTTGTATGACGGCCGGTCTTCCACTCCGGCTGCTGCTACTTTTTTTTCCCCTTTATTGAATTTCGATTCTCCCCGAGGGGGGCGGGCTGGCAACAGCTTAGTACGGTGCTCTTCAGCCTACAGAATTTTTAAAACATAAGAAGAAGATAAGAAACAATGAAAGCAGGCGATAAAACGGTGACTTAAATTGTAAAACGGCGGAAAATTGTGGAAAGTTAAAACATAAAACAAAGGGTGGACAATGCTAATAAAATACACAGAAAGCAGACAGTTAAAATAGTAGACAGACAATTAAAAAACACAGCGACAGTTTGGTTTCTGTTTGCAAGAGATATAAAAATCACACCCAGTGACAGTATGATGTTCGTTCACAACACTTCAGAAAAGATGCACAACACTTAACAATCACTGGAAACACTGCACTAAAAAGTCGGCACGAAGATGACACACCACAGTCAAGGGCAAAGGGGGGGGGGGGCTGGACAGATGAGGGGAAAAAGGAGGGAGAAGAAGAAAAACGAAGGGGGGGGGGGTACCGACAGAGGGTGAGGACTCATAAGGGGGGGGGGCAGAGCAGATGAGAGAGGGAATGGGGAAATGGGGAAAGGCAGAGGAGGGAAATGCAAAAGGACTCAGGGGAGAGAAGGGAGGCAGAGAGAGGTAGGCAGGGAAAAAACAGGATGGAAGGGGAAGGGGGGGAGAGGGAGCCCAGGAAAAGGACAGAGGAAAGGAGGGGGAGGTGAGGATCAGAGTTGATAGGAGGGATAACGGAGGGAGAGAGGGCATCATCCGGGAGGGGGAGTTGGTGGAAGCCACCTTGGGAAAGGAGATGAAGGGCGTAGAGATGGAGGGTAGTGGGGACACAACAGTGAAGGCGCGGCAGAGGGCGGGTGTTGGAGAGGAGAGGAGCAAGCAAGGGATGAGGGGGATCAAGGCAGCGGGAGGTGTAGAGTATGCGGATATGTTTGAGGAATAGGAGCAGATGGGGGAAAGGAAACAGGTCGTAGAGGATCCGCGTGGGGCTGCAGTTAACGGCGCGGCGCTTATATTCTCTTCGTGTAGATGGCGCTCCTCCCTTGGCGTCGTCCTAGTCAGTGTACTATTGGCTGACGTCGTCTCACAGCCCTCTCTGCTCTAACGTTCTTGATCGTCGTGCCGGCGCCTGTCGTTACGCTGGAACAGTTACAAGCAGAGAGTTACCAAGAACAGTCGCGAAGAGGTTATTAGTATCTGAGTTGGGATCTGTTATTGTTATACAACAGACGATAGTTACTTATATGGTGTAAAGCGGAGTCAGCTCGGACACCAGGTGGCATTCTGTGGTATTCAGCAATGTGTCTCGCTTCCTTTTCTACTTGTCATCTCGTCGGCAGCGTGTCCGTAGATGACCTGGAAAGGGCATACGGAGCAGTGAATTTCTTGACTCTCCATCTTCTGGGGTTATAATGTGGTGAGCTTTGGATATGACAACAGGATTGATTTGGTAACCGTTAAAGGGAGGTTGAATGTTTGTCGGTATTTGGCAAGAATGGTAAACCCTGTTTTTATTTCCTTAATGTGCGGGGTACCAAATGGCATATTCCAGCTCGATAATTCGAGACTCCATTCTGCAGTTTACTCTGCAAATGTCTTTGTAAATGTACGGATGTCTGGGATGCTGTTGGGCGATGTTTTCTTTCATATCGACCTCCAGGCAGCAATATTCATGAGTTGATACAGCACTTGTTCCACACATGACAAGAATTTCCTCAAGATAACATTTGGGGACTTTCTGCTTCCATGCCATAACGAATACAAAAATGTATTCTTACTCCTAAGGGCAAGCCTCATTCGACGGTCGGCAGTTTCGTGTGAAATTACAACGTAATAATTTAGTAATCGTTACGCGTTGATGGTTGAAATGGCTCTGAGCTCCCCTAGAACTTAGAACTACTTAAACCTAACTAACCTAAGTTCATCACACACATCCATGCCCGAGACAGGATTCGAACCTGCGACCGTAGCGGTCGCGCGGTTCCACCCGAGGCAGGATTCGAACCTGCGACCGTAGCAGTCGCGCGGTTCCGGACTGAAGCGCCTAGAACCGCTCGGCCACTACGGCGGCTGTTACGCGATGAACGTCTCCACAAAGTTGAATGAATGTTGGACTGGTGCTTTATTGTGCAATAATTCGCTTTTCCGTCATTGCAATGTAATTAAAGAATGAGCGAGTTTCATAATAGATAGGGAATTGAATACTTCTAATTTTCAAAGTTTGCTCGATGCTGTTATTGGAAAACTAGAGCTCGGAGCTTAGTGGAAGAAGATAATGCTCACGAATAAATTAAATTATAGTTTGTCCTTCTACTACAGTACAGTTCACGCAAGCTAAATAATTTTGTAGCGATTTTTACGAAATTTTAATACAGCGTAATTAAGAAACTGTTAGCGCAGTGATGTATGGGATGCAGCTCTTCGATTTCTCAGTAAAGTGAACGCCATACTATTCATATTTTACTGCTTACTTGAGAGGCACGTTTCATAATGGTGACTTCGAATGTGCATTCTGAAAACGGCAATCACCTTGTTTGATAACGTCGTGGACGTACAAAGTGTTGATATAAAATGGTATTATTAGGCACCGTTCCTGTTCCATATACGGCCGCTTCTCGGGAAAAATGGCAGCCCGTACCATTGTGCGTGTATCCTAATCTCTCTAGAGTTATCGCTACGATCGTTCCACGAAATGCACTTAGAAGCGGGCAATGGGTTCTTAGAATATCCTGAAAAGAAAATTTCTTGGAATTTTTGGGAACAAAAACAGTCCTGCCAAGTAGATATTTACTTGAAATGGTGCGACGTCTTTATGTGCTGTGTTTCTTTACTACGTCACGACAGGCAGCACGTCACAAATAGCCTCGTGGTTTGTAGCGGAAGCTTGTTTGCAAGAAGACGCCACATTAAACACGCTGTCGCCAATGTGGCGATCATGTATGTCTCCAGATTTGCAACAGACACTGTACGAAAGAAGCAAAGTCTGACTTCCATTTTTTTACTACTGTTACTGTACAGGCTTGGAAACATTAAACAAAATGGTTCAAATGGCTCTGAGCACTATGGGACTTAACATCTGCGGTCATCAGTCCCCTAGAACTTAGAACTACTTAAACCGAACTAACCTAAGGACATCACACACATCCATGCCCGAGGCAGGATTCGAACCTGCGACCGTAGCAGTCACGCGGTTCCGGACTGCGCGCCTAGAACCGCGAGACCACCGCGGCCCATTAAACAAGGACACAGTTTAACAGGTAGCTTATGAAAAGTTATTTGGAGACGAATCACACTCATACCTGGTGGCATAGGGCAAACGAAATCGATCGCGGAAACATTGAAAGAATTGTTCAAGCGTTTGACTGAATAGATTTAGATAAACCGTGTATGCACACAAATCGCGATGGCTTTTCGGAGATTTGACCTCGTTTTTCCAGTGAAAGTCTCTCAGGTACTGCTGTACATTGCCAGATGGAAGTAATGAATACACGATAATTAAGAAGATCCATCTGCCGCGGTGTTGTCAGAGGTATGGGGTGACATACTGGGTATCATTTTTACCAACGACACAGCATGTCTGGCCATGTCTTAATGATATACCGCTTCCTAGCCAGCATTCGCAGTATGTTCGGAGAGTTACGGAAGAAGTTTCAGTGTTGTCTAGAGTAACTTATCGGCGGTGACACATCAGTTGAACCTTACTACCCAGAGATAAATGTGTAAGCTCATGAATCCTAACTGCTCTATGCTTCAGGAATACCAAGCTTCGATAAATCGGTGACACTGTAGGCAGAAATGGTGGCAACAGTAAAAAGCAACAACATATAACATGTGTAACACCGATCAATATAAAACCTCCCTTTCACTCTACAATATGCTCAGACAGCTCCATATAAATTATATTCGTGTCTCACGAGTTGCAACGTAATCTCAGTAATGCTCTCTCGGACCACAATTGCTTATTAATCAGGTTATTAATTTCGATCGACGACGACAATCTTCAGACCTAAAAATAAGCAAACAGATGTAGCTTGACGTACAGTCTTTCCAAATTACACAACACACCGAAGCAGAAATTCCTATAAGGAAAATGATGTTTCCGTATCTGAATAAATGCACTATGCTACACAATTCGTGTCATTATGTATCTTGATGGTACAGTCACATTAATTAGCCATACAAACTTAGTCAAAAATGGCAAATTTTGAGTACCATGGACATCATTACGCCCTACATGTTGACATTTGAAAGAAACGAAATGTGCTGCCGTGCAGCGACGCGTGACGTGCCTGAATTGTGGTACGCTAGATGTCGCTGATGCACATTAGTTCACATAAATTCAATAGAAATGCCCTTTTCATTCAATGTTCAAAATATTTCTTACAGAATTTAACCCAAATAGATCTCAAAATGCAAATGAGTGTACTTATATATCTATCTATACATACAGTAAAATTGTAATTGGCCGATGTCTGTAACAGGAGATATCTAAGAAAATTTAGTATGAGGGGTCTTTATAACAGCAATACAATCCAAAATAATTATTTTTAGAATATCTGCTTGTTTGTCTGTCTGTCTATCCGCCTGGCTGTAAGCGCATCACTCTGGTTTTTACAGTTGTGTTGTTGGTGGTCTAACATAAAATACGGTAAGTTACATCTTTCATCTTGGTAAGCCGCCTAGAAGCCGAGTTATCTATACATACAGAGATTTTTCTTTAAATGGGTCAGTACAGAGAAATCAGAATCCATAGGAGATTTAGGCAAACTGTCTTAGAAATCTTTAGGTGATTTACGTGGAAACAATTTTGCCTTCATCAAATTGGTCAAGCGTTAGTTGTCCAAGAAAATGAGTAAAATTGTTAAAATTATTTTTGATGTGGGTCGACTCAGTTTCGTGTAAGGATTATTTCATTATAATGGAAGAAGAAAATCGGGATAGCTGAAGTTTTGTAACACTGAATTAAATAACCCAAGATAGAAATGAATCCGTAAAAAGTAGTATTTTGGAACGTTTTATCATCATAATAATAACGTTAACATTTTAATCCCGTTATCCGTAGACCTTCTTGAATCAGTGTCACTGTTATCGTTAATAGATTTGTCAAGTTGATACGTTTATCGTGTTGACACTAAAAATCATTTTCTACATTTCTTCAGAGGTTTCTATAGTGTTTTGATGGTATAAGTGAAGTGATACAATTGCTGTGATTTCGTATTCGTATCTTCGTTCGTTTAACTTCTTTCATTCTTGAATTCTTTCTTCAGTTGGTGTAACTATTATCATCGATAATGGTTGTCGAGTAATAATAGCGCCTTGCCCGCGACTTCGTTCACGTGGGTCTCGAACTCACACGAATTTTGAAAAATCCTGAAGCTTATTATCGGCAATAAAAACGGATATAAAAAACCGAAAGTGAAGCTGTCAAAAGATCGCAACGGAAAAGAATTCGTTTCAAATATCTGTATTTGTGCTTACAAACACATTAGTTCTTTACTGCTGTGTCCTTTTGACAGCTTTTCTTTATATGCGTATTTCTCACCGATAATTAGCTTCACGATTTCCAAAATTCATTCGGGTTTCACATCCATGTGTACGAATCACAGGGAAGGGATAGTTATGTAGTAAAATATAATGAGGAACGAGGCTTTTCTAAAAGAAGTACTATGTTACAAAATTATACAGCAGCATTGTACACGGCAATCGATCATTAAATTGAAATCTGCAGCTCGTTAATAAAGTAGAAGAAAAAACCTTCTATCAAGCGCACACATCGCGTCCATGCAATCCATCCATCAAACGTGATTCGTTAAGCCGGCCCATAACCGTATGCTAAGATATCAATAAATGTGACTGGACATAATCAGCGCGATTTGTCTCACATCTCGCACGTCATCTATTCATAAGCTAAGGTTAAAAGAAATTGTAACGAAGGAGGCTTTATTTAAAATATATTATGTAACGAAAAATACACGGGTTGTAAATTTTAAGTTGACAAACCAGAATAACTCGAAAAATAAGCTTCACACGAAAAAATGTGTAGAATCCAAAGCTGATTATTTCGAGGGGGACATCTGCTGGTGCTAAAATTAGCCCCCACCCCAGCCCCGTGGGGGTGGGGCGGGAGGCAACTTTAAGATTTCAAATGGGAACTCCCATTTTTTATTGCAGAATCAGATTCTACATAAAAAGCTACGTACGTTTTGTCTTAAACATTTCTTTTGATTCTTGGTAGTTAGAGCTGTAATTCAAGGAAATCCATGTTCTCATTTTTGCGTGGAAAGTGGTTACGGATAAATAAAAAATACTTCATAAATTTTGATTCGCTAAAACTAAAATTCTCCCTCTCTCCCCATAGGGTGGGGTTTGACAGAGAGGAATTAGAATTTTACAAATGTTGACCCAAATACTAGTTTTTTCTGCAGTTTCGGATAAGTTTTGTTTGTTTCGAGGTCATGAGGTCACACAACTTTTAATTATCAAACAAATCATCTGAGTAGCTAACTAACTATCCAAACATCCTACTTATTAACGAGTGAACTCATTAACTAAAAAACTACCTGACTCACGAACCTAATTTTTTATTAGATTCAGAGTAATCACTCTCGTTTTCGAGAGATCTCACAACTGGGGTACTTGCTTGATTTGAGTCTTTTCGTTTCGGGTGGAAAAGCGTAGAAAACGACATTCTTTTGGAATATCGCGGCTGTTACGTCATTTACATTTTTACAATTATGTACGATAATCGATATCCCATTCAGCCCTGATTGATAATCGATGCTCTTATCCAGCCCTTGCCATCGATAGGTAGCGCAAGGACGAGAAATTCGCCCTTTCTCGTAATAACATTTGTAAAACTCTAATTCGTCTCTCTCTAACCCCAACCTATGGGGAGAGAGGGAGCATTTTAGTTTTAGCGAATCAAAATTTACGAAGTAAGTAAGTATTTTTTATTTATCCGTGACCATTTTCCACGCAAAAATGAGAACCAGGATTTTCTTGAATTACAGCACCAACTACCAAGAATCAAAACAAATGTTTAAGACAAAATGTACGTAGATTTTTATGTAGAATCTGATTGTGCAATAAAAAATGGGAGTTCCCTTTTGAAATTTTAAAATTGCCTCCCACCCCACCACCAGGAGGCTGGGATGGCGCGCTAATTTTATCACCAGCAGATGTCCCCCTCGAAAATAATCAACTTTGGATTCTACACATTTTATCGTGTGAAGCTTGTTTTCGAGTTATTCTGGTTTGGCAACTTAAAATTTACACCCTGTATAATACTGTTGTACAATGCAGTCGAGTCATTAAACAACAGGTCTGCGACTCACTAATAAAGCAGAATAAATTTTTTTTAAAGGAACAAGCTGCACCCACATAATCCATGCAACCAAACAGCGAGCACATAATTACACACAATTACGTACAACGGAATTGCTTCTGGACGTAATCGTAGTTTTTGTTACACATACCAACACTTCGTATGAGCTGCAGATGAACCAGTAAATTATAATGAGGAAGGAGTATTAATTAAAAATACAGTACTATGTTACAAAATACAAAATTTACAGTACAGTTATACAATGGAATTTGTAATAGAAATAACAGGATATCAGGTCTGCAGTATTTTGTGTAATTTGGAAACATTGTTCATAAAGCTCTGTATGCTTATTTTTAGGTTTGAAGATGATAACTGTTGACAAAAATTTTGAACCTGATTAATAAATAATTGCGGTCCGTGACCAAATTTACTCTAAGAAGTTAAAAAAAATGTTCGCATCTGCCTATAAATTTACAGGCACTTGTTCTATACTTTGTCACCCAGTTGAATGTCAGACACGTATAACAGTATAAAATGAAAATATGAAAATAATTATGTGTATGTATGTGGCTGAGAGGTTCTAGGTGCTTGAGTCCGGAATCGCGCTGCTGCTACGGTCGCAGGTTCGAATTCTGCCTCGGGCATGGATATGCGTGATGTCCTTAGGTTAGTTAGGTTTCTAAGTTTAGGCGACTGATGACCTCAGATGTTAAGTCCCATAGTGCTTAGAGCCATTTGAACCATTTGAATTGTGTGTGCACTAATTTTATTGTACGTGGCCCAAACGATAGTACCCATTTTGAAGATTAAAACCATATTGCCACCTTCCGATGATTGAAAATAAAAAAATCAAACAAATATCTCCATTTCATCACTCACTTGTGCATCATTCCGGGGGCACAGGTACGTGCTTTATAGGGCACTGGCTAAGGGGGCTGCTCGCAATCAGCTAATAGTGCGCAAATGAATGGTGAAATAACGAAATATGCATTAAAAATTTAAGACTACAAAATAGTTTTAACTTTCAAATAATATTTAAAAGAGATGGGAAAATAATCTTCTCATGATCAAACGAAACGGATTTACGTAAAATATACATCTAAATCTGCATGGGTATCTGTAAATCACACTTTAGTGCCTGGCAGAGGGTTCATCGAACCATCTTCACAATAATTCTCTATTATTCCACTCTCGAACAGCGTGCGGGAAAAACGAACACCTACATCTTTCCGCGAGAGCTCTGATTCCCCTTATTTTAGTATGATGATTGTTTCTACCTATGCAGGTCGTCGTCAACAAAATACTTTCGCATTCGGAGGAGAAAGTTGGTGGTTGACATTTCGTGAGAAGATTCCGCCGCATCGAAAAATGCCTCTGTTTTAATGGTGTCCATCCCAAATCCTGTATCATGTGCGTAACACTCTCTCTCCTATTATGAGATAATAAAAACGTGCTGTCCCTTCTTTTAAGTTTCTCGATGTATTCCGTTAATCCTTTCTGGCAAGGATCCCAGACCGCGCAGTCGTACTCCAAAAGAGGACGGACAAGAGTAGTGTAGGCAGTCTCTTTAGCAGATCTTCCAATTTAAGTTGTTCGTAATTATAAATGAATTTACGGCCTTTAGATTTGAGTGATTTATTGTGTAGCCGAAGTTTAATGGATTCCTTTTAGCACTCATGTGGATGAATCGCACTTTTCATTGTTTAGAGTCAATTGCGAATCTTCACACCACTCAGATATCCTTTCTAAATCTTTTTGCAATTTGTTTTGATTTTCTGATGAGTTTACTAGACGATGATCAAAAGCATCATCTGCAAACAACCTAAGACAGTTGCTCAGGTTGCCCCTTAAATTGTTTATATAGATAAGGAACAGCAGAGGGCCTATAACACTACTTTGGAGAACGTGGGAATTTCACTTCTGTTTTACTCGATGACTTTCCGTCAGTTACTAAGAACTGTGACCTCTCTGACAGGAAATCACGAATCCAGTCACATAACTGAGACGATATCCCATAAGAACGCAATTTCACGACAAGACGCTTGTGTGGTACAGTGTCAAAAGCCTTTTGGAAATCTAGAAATACGGAATCAATTTAAAATCCCTTGTCAATAGCACTCAGCACTTCATGTGTGTAAAGAGCTACTTGTGTTTCACAAGAACGATATTTTCTAAGTCTGTGTTGACTGTTTGTCAATAGACCGCTCTCTTCGAGGTATTTCAATGTTCGAACAAAATACATGTTCTAAAATACTGTTGCATGTCGACATTAATAATATGGGCCTGTAATTTAGTGGATTACTCCTACCACCTTTCTCGAATATTGGTGTGATCTGTGCAACTTTCCAGCCTTAGGATGCGGATCTTGCGTAAAGCGAGCGGTTGTATATGATTGTTTAGTATGGACATACACTCCTGGAAATGGAAAAAAGAACACATTGACACCGGTGTGTCAGACCCACCATACTTGCTCCGGACACTGCGAGAGGGCTGTACAAGCAATGATCACACGCACGGCACAGCGGACACACCAGGAACCGCGGTGTTGGCCGTCGAATGGCGCTAGCTGCGCAGCATTTGTGCACCGCCGCCGTCAGTGTCAGCCAGTTTGCCGTGGCATACGGAGCTCCATCGCAGTCTTTAACACTGGTAGCATGCCGCGACAGCGTGGACGTGAACCGTATGTGCAGTTGACGGACTTTGAGCGAGGGCGTATAGTGGGCATGCGGGAGGCCGGGTGGACGTACCGCCGAATTGCTCAACACGTGGGGCGTGAGGTCTCCACAGTACATCGATGTTGTCGCCAGTGGTCGGCGGAAGGTGCACGTGCCCGTCGACCTGGGACCGGACCGCAGCGACGCACGGATGCACGCCAAGACCGTAGGATCCTACGCAGTGCCGTAGGGGACCGCACCGCCACTTCCCAGCAAATTAGGGACACTGTTGCTCCTGGGGTATCGGCGAGGACCATTCGCAACCGTCTCCATGAAGATGGGCTACGGTCCCGCACACCGTTAGGCCGTCTTCCGCTCACGCCCCAACATCGTGCAGCCCGCCTCCAGTGGTGTCGCGACAGGCGTGAATGGAGGGACGAATGGAGACGTGTCGTCTTGAGCGATGAGAGTCGCTTCTACCTTGGTGCCAATGATGGTCGTATGCGTGTTTGGCGCCGTGCAGGTGAGCGCCACAATCAGGACTGCATACGACCGAGGCACACAGGGCCAACACCCGGCATCATGGTGTGGGGAGCGATCTCCTACACTAGCCGTACACCACTGGTGATCGTCGAGGGGACACTGAATAGTGCACGGTACATCCAAACCGTCATCGAACCCACCCTTCTACCATTCCTAGACCGGCAAGGGAACTTGCTGTTCCAACAGGACAATGCACGTCCGCATGTATCCCGTGCCACCCAACGTGCTCTAGAAGGTGTAGGTCAACTACCCTGGCCAGCAAGATCTCCGGATCTGTCCCCCATTAGCATGTTTGGGACTGGATGAAGCGTCGTCTCACGCGGTCTGCACGTCCAGCACGAACGCTGGTCCAACTGAGGCGCCAGGTGGAAATGGCATGGCAAGCCGTTCCACAGGACTACATCCAGCATCTCTACGATCGACTCCATGGGAGAATAGCGGCCTGCATTGCTGCGAAAGGCGGATATACACTGTACTAGTGCCGACATTGTGCATGCTCTGTTGCCTGTGTCTATGTGCCTGTGGTTCTGTCAGTGTGATCATGTGATGTATCTGACCCCAGGAATGTGTCAATAAAGTTTCCCCTTCCTGTGACAATGAATTCACGGTGTTCTTATTTCAATTTCCAGGAGTGTATTATATCAGCATACTCTGAAAGGAACCTAATTGGTATATAGCCCGAACCAGAAGACTTGTTTTTATTGAGTGATTTAAGTTGCTTCACTACTCGAGAATATCTACTTCTAAGTTACTCACGATGGCAGCTGTTCTTGGTTCATATTCTGGAATATGTGTTTAGTAACCCTGCTTTCGCAGCACTTTCGTCGATGGTATTTCCAGTGCTGTAGCGCAGGGAAGGCATTGACTGTGTCTTGCAGCTAGCATGCTTTTCATACTGTACGAGAATCTCTTTGGATTTTCTGCCGGGTTTAGAGGTAAACTACTATAAGCATCTCGCATTGATGTTCACTCTGATTTTGAGTTTCCGTAAAAGACCGCCAATCTTGGAGCTTTTGCGTTCGTTTAAATTTGGCATGCATTTTTCGTTGTTTCTGCTACAGTGTTCTGACACGTTTTGTGTATCAAGGGGGATCAGCTCCGTGGTCTGTTCATTTATTTATTATAAATCTCTCAATTGCTGCCGAAACAATTTCTTTGGATTCAAGCCACTTGTGGTCTACGGTTACATTGTTAATTTGGAAGGAGTGTAGATTGTCTCTCAGGAAGGCGTCAAGTGAATTTTTTTCCGCTTTTTGAATAGGTTTATTTTTCGTTTTTTTTTTGGTGGATTTGGGGATTACAGTATTCAGTCTCGCTACGACAACCCTGTGTTCACTAATCCCTGTATCAATTTTCATGCTCGTTATTAGCTCAAAATTATTTGTTGCTAAAAGGTCAAGTGTGGTTTCACGACCGTTTACTATACGCGTGGGCTCTAAATAATTGTTTAATTTTCAATTTTGTAACACTTTTTCAACTGATTATAATTGATACTCTCATCTCATTCTGTAGGAGAACTGTCACTTTCATAAACAACACAAAGTTCACTTTTGTCGTCACAAAAAACTACCCATTTCAAATTACATCAGACGTGTTTCATGTCAGCTAAAAACAATTGTTCCGTATTAGGTTTCTGTAGTTAGAGCAAAGAAAAGTCTGTCTCATACCTGGATGAAACTATGTTAGCAAGAAATGGAAACCAATAAACCATGTACATAGAGAGAGAGACAGACAAACGCACACACAGACACACACGAACAAAACAACAAAGACGACGACAATAAGACAACAGCAACAACAACGAGAACAACTTGGAAAATTTTTGTCGATGTCATGTTCTCTTGTCCTATTTTCTCTTGAGTAGATGAACTTCTCAGTCTACTTCTCGTATGGTGCCGACGTTAAGAAGCCGACCGGACAGAAAATTTATCACCTCACTTAGTACTGTGAAACACCACCTCTAGCCTTGATAACAGCAACTCGCCAAAGAAGTTCCTCTGCAAGTGTCTCCAGGTATTCCATGTCCAGATGAAGCCACTCATTGATGATTAGCTGCTGTAGACCTTCCAAATTTAGGGGTTGCCGATTACGATTTTGCACCCACCGTTCTAGACATTTCTATGGAATAATGATCGGGTGATTTCGCGGGCCATTCGAGGTGTAATAGAATGCCTGAGTGTTCGTCGAACGAGGAACGTGTGCGTGCAGCGTTACGAAGACGCCTGTTGTCATGCTGGAAGATGGGAGTGTCCACATCGTACTCACAATGAAGATGTAGAAGAAAGGGGAACACTTGACCGGTGAGAATATTCTCGATAATCATAAACAGTTGGCTCAGTTCATGGTACGAACTTTGTGCTGCAGACTAACGCAATTTTATCGGAAATAAATGTGTGTGAAAGTCAGGTTGAACTAGTGGCAGCAATGAGGTAGTAAAAATATAGTTGAAACAAGCTGGCAAATTAAAACTGTATACCAGATCGAGTTCCGCACGAGGACTTCTATGTAGTTTGGAAGGTAGGAGATGAGGTACTAACAGAAACAAAGATATGAGGAGGGGCCATGAGAAGTGCGTGGGGTAGCTCAGTCGGTAGAACACTTGACCGTGAAAGACAAAGGTCCCAATTTCGAATCTCGGTCTGGTTTACAGTTTTAGTCTGCCAGGAAGTTTCGCAACAGAGTGAAAGCTTCATTCTTGAAAAATATAAGTTGATAGCACGAGGTACAACTACAATGGATGTACTATATTCATAATGCGAGGGGCTTTCAGTAAGTAATGAAACATGTTTTTTTCTAAAAGCGTGTTGGATCTATTCAGGATTCCCATAGACCATTTTCTTCCTCACTCTTTTGGCTACACAACCATATTTTACAACACAATCTCCGTTCAATGCGACGGCCTTTCGTCACCTTTCTGGGAAGGTCTGTACGGGTGCAAGGTATCACTTTACTGTTGGACGTCAGAGCCAATGTCTGGCTGTGACGGTGATCGACAAAAAATTGTCACAATCAACCTCACGACGCGCAATCAGGTCCTTCGTTGCTCTTTATGCTCTTCTGTCAGGCGGCGAGCCTTTGAATACCCCAACTGGAGGACAAGTCGTCAGCACTACCAACACAGACATCCAGTTGAGCAACCATGCGTTTGACGGATCCGTTTATCACCTCGAGTGAGAGTGTCCGCACGTTCCAACATTGCAGGAGTCACAACTGTGCGCGGCCGGTCGCTACGAGAGTGATTGGAGAGGTTTGCGAGACCTTCTTGCGATGAAGACAGATGCCTCGCCCAACGACTCACCGTGCTTTTGTTCATTCTAGGTCTCCATATACATTATGCAAGCGCCTATGAGTATCTGCGACGCTCTGGTTTTCCGCCAAAAGAAACTCAATGACATCTCTCTGCTTGGTACGCACCTCCGTTACAGACTCCATTTTGAAGGCTATGTAAAGTGCCGCCACCTATCGGAACTTCATGAAACTACAGAGGCTGAAGCGGAAATATTCCTCGATGACGCACAATAAATTCCGCATTTTTTTCAACGAAACTGGCCATTAAAAAAAAAGTGTTGCATTATGTATTGAACGCCCCTCGTACATACAGGTAAGATCATTGGAGAAAATGTTGTTCATCTCCTAAAGGAACACACCAGTCGCTTCAGAGCGCTGTAGACGGTGTAGCATTGTACCAAGCGTTCATTCGACATTGCACTACTGTTGTAAGTCATGCCATTGAAGTGGTGTGTACCTGCCAGTAGGATGTATGGGATTAGTGTAGCAGATGGGACGATGGGGAGACATGACAGAAACGCTATCGTGTTTCAAAGTACCCATGACAATACTGTGAATGAATTTTCCTGATTTATTGATGTATCAGCGTTGAGTGTCCGAAGTGTCTACAACGAAAGGTGTACCACCAGTTTCAAGGTAAACCGACATGGACCAGACACAAGTATTGGTTTCTGTCAACGATAGTCCGTTTCCAACACGACAGAAATTGCTGCTGCTCTCAGTGAACCCAAATCCAGCTAAACCAGTTTCCAGATGAACGTTGGCAAGGTAACTGCATGCAATGGACATTTGAAATCGGATACCTCGGAAAGGGCGGTTACTGAGACGTAAGACAAAAAGTCTCTGAGCACTATGGGACTTGCCGGCCGCGGTGGCCGTGCGGTTCTGGCGCTGCAGTCCGGAACCGCGGGGCTGCTACGGTCGCAGGTTCGAATCCTGCCTCGGGCATGGGTGTGTATGATGTCCTTAGGCTAGTTAGGTTTAAGTAGTTCTAAGTTCTAGGGGACTTATGACCTAAGATGTTGAGTCCCATAGTGCTCAGAGCCATTAGAGCCACTATGGGACTTAACATCTGAGGTCATCAGTCCTCTAGAACTTAGAACTACTTAAACCTAACTAACCTAAGGACATCACACACATCCATGTCCGAGGCGGTCGCTCGGTTCCAGACTGAAGCGCCTAGAACCGCTCGGCCACACCGGCCGGCGCTAAAAACAGACCTTAAGGGTGGTTAGTTTGTGTTTTCGAACAAATGTAGGAACATATGAGTCAGTTCTGCCCTACGAAGCGTCTTAGAATACAGATGGAAGAAACGCAAACCTACTGTTACGGCATTTACAGATTTAGAGAAAGCTTTTGATGATGTTGACTGGAATACGTTCTTTGAAATTATGAAGGTAACAGGGATAAAATACAGCGATCGAACAGTTATCTACAATCTGTCCAGAAGAAGAGTTCGGGTATATGAAAGGGAAGCAGTAATTGAGTAGAATGTGAGGAGGGTTGCAGCACGCCCCCGATATTATTCAAGAGTAACGTGGAGAACTGCATCAAACCGGTCTTCGAACTGAGAACAACAGCAACATGCAGGCTTAAGTGTGTGTTTCTCGTAATGAAGACATCAGGGTATCATCTTGAAATGCGGCAGGCAATTCTGCAATCCGCTTTCATCATTCAGAATTAGAATGTGATTTTCTAATTCAGACATTAACAACAAGGCAAATCGGAATGATAATGTTTATTGATGATATCGAGTCACCGTGATTGGCAGTACGGTCCTTGTCTTTATTTCTCAAGCCCTCAGTTGTGAGGATAAGAGCATAAGTGGGCAAATGCGTGTTTGGCGTAATATTGTGTGATGACAAGAGCACAGGGCTGAATCTAATGTTATTTTGGTAGAAGGGGATATATTCGTGTTGTGATCAAGAGGAGACATGCTATTTTGGCTGGATTTTCGAGGTGGAGGGCAACTTGGTTATTGGGCCGTAGTTCTTCTTAATTTTGCCGTTGGCATCTGGCACAGTTTGGCGGGAAGGAGTAAGCAAGGCGTTAAGTGAGCGCCACAAGAGAAGCACGTGGAGAACAGGACGCGGAGGTATCCGCACCAACTTCGGTATAGGATGTGGAGGTGTTTGCACCCATTTGCGCTTTGTTCGTGGAGGTGCCCGCATCGAATCCAGGCGTGGCAGCAGCAGAAGATAAATATACTTGGCGTTGCATTACGGTTGAGCCCACAACATCTTCGAATTGCTACTGGATGCTGACGACATCCTCTTCATGAAGCTGCCAGCACATCTGCAGTGTACAGCTCGATGCACCACAATCATATTTACTGTGAGCGTAGTTCACAGCACTGGCAGTACAGTTTAATTTGATTTCACACTTGTGGGATCCAGGACGCTCGCCTGTTTCACGTTCATCGCACGTGTGCTCAATGTGCGAAGTTCTGGGGATAGTCACCATCTTACACTCACTGCGTGTCAGAAATTTGTGTGACTACATAGATCTCAATTATCAGTGCACTTTATTAGAGTGTAAATTCTCAAGTAGGCAAGTAGTAAATTCATACACTACTGGCCATTAAAACTGCTACACCATGGAGATGACGTGCTACAGACGCGAAATTTAACCGAAAGGAAGAAGATGCTGTGATATGCAAATGATTAGCTTTTTAGAGCATTCACACAAGGTTGGCGCCGGTGGCGACACCTACAACGTGCTGACATGAGGAAAGTTTCCAACCGATTTCTCATACACAAACAGCAGTTGACCGGCGTTGCCTGGTAAATGTTGTTGTGGTGCCTCGTGTAAGGAGGAGAAATGCGTACCATCACGTTTCCGACTAGGAGAAATGCGTACCATCACGTTTCCGACTTTGATAAAGGTCGGATTGTAGCCTATCGCGATTGCGGTTTATCGTATCGCGACATTGCTGCTCGCGTCGGTCGAGATCCAACGACTGTTAGCAGAATATGGAATCGATGGGATGAGGAGGGTAATACGGAACGCAGTGCTGGATACCAACACCTCGTATCATTAGCAGTCGAGATGACAGGCATCTTATCCGCATGGCTGTAACGGATCGTGCAGCCACGTCTCGATCCCTGAGTCAACAGATGGCGACGTTTGCAAGACAACAACCATCTGCACAAACAGTTCGACGACGTTTGCAGCAGCATGGACTATCAGCTCGGAGACCATGGCTGCGGTTACCCTTGACGCTGCATCACAGACAGGAGCGCCTGCGATGGTGTACTTAACGACGAACCTGCGTGCACGACTGGCAAAACCTCATTTATTCGGATGAATCCAGGTTCTGTTTACAGCATCATGATGGTCGCAGCCGTGTTTGGCGACATCGCGGTGAACGCACATTGGAAGCGTGTATTCGTCATCGCCATACTGGCGTATCACCCGGGGTGATGGTATGGGGTGCCATTGGTTACACGTCTCGGTCACCTCTTGTTCGCATTGACGGTGCTTTGAACAGTGGACGTTACATTTCAGATGTGTTACGACCCGTGGCTCTTCCCTTCATTCGATCCCTGCGAAATCATACATTTCAGCAGGATAATGCACGACCGGATGTTGCAGGTCCTGTACGGGCCTTTCTGGATACAGAAAATGTTCGACTGCTGCCATGGCCAGCACATCCTCCAGATCTCTCACCAATTGAAAACGTCTGGTCAATGGTGGCCGATGAACTGGCTCGTCACAATACGCCAGTGACTACTCTTGATGAACTGTGGTATAGTGTTGAAGCTGCATGGGCACCTGTACCGCCCGCATCTCGTGGTCGTGCGGTAGCGTTCTCGCTTCCCACGCCCGGGTTCCCGGGTTCGATTCCCGGCGGGGTCAGGGATTTTCTCTGCCTCGTGATGGCTGGGTGTTGTGTGCTGTCCTTAGGTTAGTTAGGTTTAAGTAGTTCTAAGTTCTAGGGGACTTCTGACCACAGCAGTTGAGTCCCATAGTGCTCAGAGCCATTTGAACCATTTGGCACCTGTACCTGTACACGCCATCCCAGCTCAGTTTGACTCAATGCCCAGGGGTATCAAGGCCTTTATTACGGCCAGAGGTGGTTGTTCTGGGTACTGAGTTCTCAGGATCTGTGCACCCAAACTGCGTGAAAATATAATCACATCTCAGTTCTAGCATAATATATTTGCCCAATAAATACCCGTTTATCATCTGCATTTCTTCTTGGTGTAGCAATTTTAATGGCCAGTAGTGTAGATGTTGTCCACTAAATCTTCCACCTGAATTTCGGCAACCTGAACTATCACAAATTGCCGTAATTTCGCGTTATCCACATAACTTTGCGCACAATGAAAATTTAAAGAGTAGATGCCAAAGACGTGGCCTGTCCACGATTAGTTTTGAGTAACTACGACAGATCGAAATAATAAAACGGTATAAGAATTAAATAAATACCTCTTCGTCAGTAGCTCACGGGCATCGTGTTGAATGATGTAAAAACTGCACAGCATTGCAACGAAACAGCTGCTCGCAAGCTTGAGTTGCATACTGTTGATCGCCAATATATGCAGAATATGCACTGGATCGCTAGAAAATACCGAGAAGCTATTTAAGAAACATCGTATAAAGTGTGTCATCTCCCCTCCAGCGCGAGTGCAAGCGATGCTGGATTCTGTTAAAGACAACCTACATCTAAGGAGAATGGGGATGTATAAATCTCCGTGCCCTTGTAGGAAATCATACATTGGCCCGACGTATCGCACTGTTAGAGACAGATGCGCTGAACGTAGACGTCACACCAGGTTATGCCATCCAAAAAAGTCTGTCTTTGCTGAACAGTGTCTTGCCACGGGACATAGCGAGATCAAGGGAGAGACGAAGATCCTTTCGTCCGACACCACGTATTGGGACTCCATTCAACGAGAGCAGCGGGAACGAGAACTGGAGGTACGAAGGCATAGTCAGACGCAGACGAACGAATCCGACGAGACAACACAGACGGGGAATCGAAGTCAGGACACTTAAACTGGGCGGCAAAAGTCTGCGCGCAAGCGCGCTGGGCCGCCATTTGGGCCAGAGCGTTTGCTGCGTCACATACGCGAAGACCCTGGCCTGTTTCCCTCAGGAGGCTCTGGACGTGGACGTCCTCTATGATTCGTCGACGATGACGACAGAGCTCCTGTACTTGGCGCCTGCGATTTTCTAGCAACCCAGCGCATTTATTGACGAGCAACGCCAACATGACGTCCGAAAGCAACTGAATACGACGAGCAGCTGTCTCATCGAAATATTGTGCAGGTTTCACGACAGTATCCAACGCGACCGCGTGAACCACTGCAGCAGTTATTACATCGGGAAAGTCTCAGACATCACAATACCTCTTTGATTTGGAGCGTAGTGCTAACTGTTAAATGAATTAATTTTTACGAAAAAGATTGAGGGTTGCTTGACATTTTTCTACGAGAAAATTCCTTTTATAGTTGGAAGAAACAAATTATTTACGATCACTTCCTGTTTCAGCAGACATTATTCTCTCCGCAGAAAAATCTGTACATTAATACCTTTTAGTTAAGATTATCAAATAATATTTCATTTAGTGGATTTACTGTAGCTTTTATGTATCCGTCTCTCTCTGTCCCTATATCTCTCTCTTCGCTCACTCTTCTTTTCTCTACTATCCCTAATACACTGGTATTCTCAGTCCACAATTCCCAGAGGTGTCGGTGTATTAAACATCTCAACATCTCCACAGTAATGTTCAGTATACCAATGTCAAAAAGTAACATATCTTCCACCTCAAGTTGAAAGTGCGCAAAGTTATGTGGATAACGCGAAATTACGGCAATGGGCGTAGGTCCTAAAGTGGGGAATTTCCATAAAATTTGTGATAGTTCAGGTTGCCGAAATTCAGACTCAATTTTTCACACCTCAGCCTCTATGCAATACTTTTCACACATTAAACCAACTTGTTCCACCTAATACACGATTTCGAGTTGTGAAATAAATTTTAATAAAGTGACATGTACAAGACACAAACTGACCTAACGGAAATATAAACTGCAATTTCGGAATAGTCACTTGAGAATTCCAGTCCATGAAAAAAAGGCCTGATTATGGAGCATGTAAGTTAGAATCCATAAGTCTTCATTAGATTCAGAAGTTTTAATTTGACTCAGACGGCAGATATTCAATGGGCAAGAAGGCACTTACCATAAATTTTAACTACTCAATATTTTACACAGTTAATTCAGCCTTATATCTGACCCTTAGTCTGTTACAATAACCGCCAGGTGAAAAACTGAAGCAGATGTGGCACTAAAAATTAGGATACAGTCTTTGAGAGTAAAGCTTGCATGGGGGCTTAATTCTATGAAATGCAAATAATTTTAATTTTTGCTTTAGTAGCTGTCTGTCCGATTACGAAGTCTCGTAACGGTTGGCCCTGACTGTTATTATTACGCAATCTGACTGCTTAGAACAACAACAAGGAATGAAATGGAAATTTTCATTAACACAATTAATTAATTAATTAATTAAGTCCCCAGCAACTATAAAACCTACGAAACCAAAGCACAAGTATCACTGTTCTGTGTGTGGGAGTGTGACTCAACGTACACATCTGGCACGGTTCTTCTTCAAAAGACAAGAATTTCAAATACCATTTATACTGAATTAATTAAAGAAAATACAAATACCATAATTACTCAAGAGAACCACAATTACACTCTAATCCAAGAACACAAGCCAGATGCTTTGTTGACTGAACCTGTAATGACACATTATTTAAAACATGGAAATAATGAAAAATAAATCAAGTTTCGTTACCTTCATATATTGACCAAAATCACTCTCATAATTACAATATATCTCCACACCGACTCGCTATTACCACATCTCAACAAGAACCTTTCAGCATCACATCTCAGCAAGCACTCCCCACTAGCACATCTGAACACGAACTGACTACCACGAGTCCTCGACAAGCACTGCCCACTACGACATCCCAATAATCACTTCCCGTGGAGGCGGCGGAACAATGCTCTCTAGCGATCTCTGTCGCTGTGGCTCAGTGTAGCCACCTTTCAAGCTATCACCCCAGTATTTAAGAAAAGAATAAGTGGCTGTCAACAGCGGTCAAGCAATGTATGAAATGCATGTTTGACCACCAGCTGCTTTTATTTTAAACTCAAATATCAGCCGGTTTAAGTCATGGACCATCTTCACGGATAAGGGTTAAAATGGCTTAAGCCACCGTATTACATTTGTAATTAGTTAAATAATGTGTAGAGCGTGTCATAAAAGTCAATATACGACACAGGACTTTTAGAAGCAAACATACTAATACGAAGTGTACACAGAGCTGTACTGAAGAAAAGATCAAGAGTGTAACTGTCCTGACCTTCTCCTTTTCCGCTAGTCTAACCTCCCGACTGCACCTTTGTGCCCTACCCTCTCTCTACCTAGTCCCTGAACGCTCCCAGCAGCACTTTACTGTCCCCCACCCCTACCCTGCTATCCCTCTGGTTCCCTGCCTCAGCCTCCTCCTTACCCCCCCCCCCCCCCCACCTGATTGCCTCTCCCATAATGCGCTGCTACTCACCGTCTGGCTCCAGCTGCCAGAGACTATGGTCATATTTGTGTGAGATGCGTTTGCGTGTGTTTGTGTGTCTGTGTATGTTGTCTATTTTTGACAAAGCCCTCGTTGACCGAAAGTTAACTTTTCGATAGTCTTTAGTTATGCCTTTCTGCGACTCGGCATCTCTCCTGTATGGTTAGAAGATTATTGGAAATTTCCATTTGCATTGACTTGGATTAATGTTGTCATGTCATACCTTTCTTAAGGGGTACATATAAAATTTTGTGTTTAATACTAGTCCGTATTTTTAACTTATTTCTGCGTAAGACTGTGAGACTCATTGTTGTATAATTGGGACAGTTTTGTAAATTTATGGTATAAGTCAAGCTGCAGAACAACGACACTGCGCCCACCGAGCTCTTACGTTACTTTTTTCGAGTAGTTTGTCATTGTCACTCCTTGTTTGAGTTATCATGTCTATGACTTAGTTTCTTAACCTCATATGTAAGGGTAGCAACTGGTTGTTTATGAACTACAGAGATTGAGCCACGTCAGAATGTCTTCCAAGTAATGTGTAGACAGTACTGTTGTGCAATATATCTACCGGTGTCTGTTTAAAACTTTGTTCGATATTGTAGCGCACCACCGTTTAAGATGGGGAAAGGTTAGCTTCGGTGCAGTATTTCTGAGCGCAAAAGTTACAGCCGGGTGCGGGCCTGTTGACAGTAAGTTACGCTACCAGCGGTTGCGAAGTAGAATGGAGGCCACAGGGCCGTAGACCCACTGAAAAGAGTAAATGCAGCGGTTTGCATGGCGCAAGTTACAGGCAAAAGGGGCACACTGGCCCAACCCAGGTTATATGAGTACATAACACGGAGTAGCGCGTTAGCAAAACAGAGACTCAGAGCCACGTATAAATAGGCACTGGTTCACTAACAAGCCATTCACGTGTGACAGCTCTCCTGCATGGCGGGGCGTGTCACACCACCGGCTACACGCAGCAGCAGATGGGGTGCCAGCATTCCAGTCCACGACAGTTCGCTGGTTGGACCCTCTGATCCTGACGCGAGGTTCATAGCCAGCCAGCGGCGGGCCACGCCATGGCTCGCTACTGCGGGCAGTCTTGTTGGCTCCCAACATACACTGGAGGCATCCCGAGGTGAGGGCCACAGATTTGGACGCCAGATCACTGGCGCTTGTTGTCGCCGCAATCTTAGCCACGCCGGTGAGGAAGCACACCGTGGGCTGCCTTGCAGCTCCCAGCGGGCGGCACTGAGGTGGCAGGGGTGAAGACCGCTGAGTCGACTGCCGGCGCATCCTGACGTCGTTACAACTCCGTGGCTGCACAAGGCCAACACACAGCAGTGTCCTGCATGGGTCTCTGAGGCAGCCATTCCATGCCAAGCCGTTTTGCAGACAGTGAAGTAGTGTCCTCAGCATTGTGGGACCTGGTGACGCAGACCAAGAGGAATGGGGGCACTGTAGCTGGAAATAATAAATCACTTGGGAAACTCGGACGAGTTTTAATACGGCGCGTCCTGACAGCCCATCGTTATCCAAAATTCCTCTACAATATGTTGAGATGCATATCGATATGATTCCTAGACGTGCCACTTGACTATTAACAGAAGCCGTACAGCCATGAATGTTGAACCATCTTAGTACTAACAAAGAGAAAGAGGGACTGGCCAGTACATACCTCAGCTCAGTACAGCCGATAGATACACAAAAAACAGAACCGAAAATTTACGTTCCTAGCTTTCGGAACAAATGTTCCGAAAGCTAGGAACGTAAATTTTTGGTTCTGTTTTTTGTGTATCTATCGGCTGTACTGAGCTGAGGTAAGTACTGGCCAGCCCCTCTATCTCTTTGTTAGTATTTGTTTCACATCTTTATATGAGATTTTCCATTAATCATTTTGAACCATCTTGGTACACATTCACGATAAACTGAGTGAGTTGGCACAAGAGCTGTCCTTACCCTATCAGTCAGGGTCATTTTACAACCACCATTATGACGCCATATTACTTGGTTGGAGAGTGATACATCGTTCCTGTAGAGACGATGGACATTTCGCAATGATGGACTAAGAACTCGGATAACTTCATTCGCAATGTGGTCTTGGATGTGTCCATACGCGAGAGACGCTATCTGCCACTTTATCACGTCACCACGTCGACTGAAGTAACAGCGCTAATTCCGTACAACCACGCACACCACTTCACTTGCATGGCTTACGTCAGCGCTGGAAAAGTAACGTGACCACCTTGTACCAGTCGTACCAGTCGTACACCACCTACAGCGCTCGAAAGCGACGAGTGACTTCTCCTGAGGGGGTGACTGATGGACTGTCTGATGAGCTTACTTTACGAATGGCCGTTGTGCTCATCAGTTATCGTTCAGCATAGTTTTGATGAATAACTTGCTGATTCTCGGCCGTTTCTGTCTACTTAGGTCAGTTGAGGTACTCGATGTATACGTTTGACGTAGTGGTAAGTGAAAAGTCCTACTACATCTTACAAGGTGGAGTGCTCCACGCCTCAGACACACGATCTGACAACAAATGTGCTGATATTCTGAGTGTCATGGTCATCCTGCTCACAATATCTGACGATAACCCAGTCACGAGACACGTGGACTACTATGTACACTGTGATGATAGGAACGTTTCAATTACATCCATATACTACGAACCATTGTGGAGTGCGTGACAGATGATATTAGCTATTGTACCAGTTATTAGTGCTTCTTCCCGTTCCAGTCACGTAAAGAGCGTGGGAAGAATGACTGTTAAAATGCCTCTGTGCGCGTTGCAATTTACCGAATCTCGTCCTCACGATCACTACGGGAGAGATACGTAGGGAGATATAGTATATTCCTAGTTCCATGGTTTAAAATTGGTTCTTTAAACTTTGTCAGTAGACTTTCTCGGGACGGTTCCTGTGTATCTTCAAAAGTGTGCCAGTTCATTTTCTTCTACATTTCTGTGACACTCTCCTACGGCTCAAATAAACCTGTGACAATTCGTGCTGCCCTTTTCTGTAAACATTCAGTATCTCCTGATTGACCTATTTCGTACAGGTCCCACAAATTGGAGCAACATTCTGGTGTGGGTGGCAAAGTGATTTTTAAGGAATCTCCTCTGTAGATTGAAATCATTTTCCTAGCATTACACAAATAACGCGAAGTCTGCCATCAGCTTTAGATACAACTGAGCAAATGTGATCGCACCATCACATATAAAAATGTTACACCCAGGTGTTTGTATGAGTTGAGCAATTTCACTTGTGACTTGTTGGCACTGTAGTCATAGGACACTACGTTTCTTTTCTGTTTGTGAGGTGCGCAGTTTTAAATTTCCGAACGTTTAAACTAAGTTGTATATATTTGCACCACTTTGAAATCTTATCAAGATCTGACTCAGTAGTTCTGCAGGTTTTTTCAGGAAGTCATTCATTATGAATAATTGCATCAGACACGAGAAGTTTGAGGTTACTGTTAATATGGTCTGCAAGGTCATTAACATGCAACACGAACAGTGAGGGTCCCAACAGTTTCCCTGGAGTGCAGTCAATGCTACTTCTATATTAATCCGTGACTCTCCATCCAGCATCACATACTGTGTCCTGCCTACCAAGAAATTCACAATCCAGTCATAAATTTCGCTTGATACCGCATACTATGGGACTTTTCATCGTAGACGTAAGTGTGATGCTGAGTCAAATTCTTTTCAGAAATGGACAAATATTGTCTCTACCAGACGGCCTTGTTTCATGGGTTTCTGGACGTCATGTGATCGACATTTTCGGACTCTACGCTGGTGGGCTTGGAGAAAGTGATTCTGTGCGAAACATCTTATAACGTTTGAGCTAATGATTTATTCTAAGATACTACATAAAACGAATGTCACACATGCTGGACGAAGTTTAGTGGTTCACGTCTGCTACCCTCCTTCAGGCGGATGTGACATGTGCTAGCTCGTAAGATTAGCTGTTATTTTTTATTCAATTATTTGTAACTGTTCAGTGTTAAAGTCACGGATCTCATCTCAGCAACCATTTATCAAACCTCCAATTTTTACACTGACAACGCAGTACAACTGCCCACTCCTGAGATTTCTTACAGACCACGTGTACTTTTTTGAAAACAAGTGCCGCCTCCAATCAGCGAAATTAAGACAGTGCTACGGCTTGTATATGGAATGTCCTCCTTTTCTGACCTCCAGAAAATAATTCGGTTCTCTGCACCATACATTTTCATAGCGCCTCTGCAAGAATTCCAGTCTTCCTAACAAATAACGAAGTTTTAAGTCCAAGATAAAGGTTTTTAAATAATAAAAAAAAGTAATTCTACACTGAGGTGACAAAGTCATGCGATAACTCCTAACATCTCCTCTTTTGCCCGGCGCAGTGCGGAATGGACTCAACAAGTTGGTGGAAGTCTGTAGAAATATTGAGCCTTGCTGCCTCTGTATCAGTCCATAATTGAGAAAGTGTTGGAGGTGCAGGATTTTGTGCGCGAACTGAACTCTCGATTATTTCCCACAAATGTTCGATGGGATTCATGTCGGGCGATCTGGGTAGCCAAATCATTCGCTCGGACTGTCCAGAATGTTGTTCAAACCAGTCGCGGACAATTGCGGCCCGATGACATGGCGCATTGTCATCCATAAAAACTAAATCGTTGTTTGGGAACATGATATCTGTGAATGGCTGCAAATGGTTTCCAAGTAGCCGAAAACAACCAATGATGGGCTCTGTGTGACTAGAGGACCCATTCCGTTCCATGTCAACACAACGCACACCATTACGAAGCCACCACTAGCTTGCACAGTGCCGTATTGACAACTTGGGTCATAGCTTTGTGGGATGTGCGCAGCACTCCAACGCTACCATCAGCTCTTACCAATTGAAATCGGGACTCATCTGACCAGGCCACGGTTTTTCAGTAGTCTAGGGTCAGAACGATGTGGCTACGAGACCAGGAGAGACGCAGCTCGCGATGTCGCGCTGTTTGCAAAGGCACTCGTGTCGGTCGTCTGCTGCCATAGCCCATAACGCCTAATTTAGCCGCACTGTACTAACGGATACGTTCGTCGTACGTCCCACATTAATACACTCCTGGAAATTGAAATAAGAACACCGTGAATTCATTGTCCCAGGAAGGGGAAACTTTATTGACACATTCCTGGGGTCAGATACATCACATGATCACACTGACAGAACCACAGGCACATAGACACGGGCAACAGAGCATGCACAATGTCGGCACTAGTACAGTGTATATCCACCTTTCGCAGCAATGCAGGCTGCTGTTCTCCCATGGAGACGATCGTAGAGATGCTGGATGTAGTCCTGTGGAACGGCTTGCCATGCCATTTCCACCTGGCGCCTCAGTTGGACCAGCGTTCGTGCTGGACGTGCAGACCGCGTGAGACTACGCTTCATCCAGTCCCAAACATGCTCAATGGGGGACAGATCCGGAGATCTTGCTGGCCAGGGTAGTTGACTTACACCTTCTAGAGCACGTTGGGTGGCACGGGATACATGCGGACGTGCATTGTCCTGTTGGAACAGCAAGTTCCCTTGCCGGTCTAGGAATGGTAGAACGATGGGTTCGATGACGGTTTGGATGTACCGTGCACTATTCAGTGTCCCCTCGACGATCACCAGTGGTGTACGGCCAGTGTAGGAGATCGCTCCCCACACCATGATGCCGGGTGTTGGCCCTGTGTGCCTCGGTCGTATGCAGTCCTGATTGTGGCGCTCACCTGCACGGCGCCAAACACGCATACGACCATCATTGGCACCAAGGCAGAAGCGACTCTCATCGCTGAAGACGACACGTCTCCATTCGTCCCTCCATTCACGCCTGTGGCGACACCACTGGAGGCGGGCTGCACGATGTTGGGGCGTGAGCGGAAGACGGCCTAATGGTGTGCGGCACCGTAGCCCAGCTTCATGGAGACGGTTGCGAATGGTCCTCGCCGATACCCCAGGAGCAACAGTGTCCCTAATTTGCTGGGAAGTGGCGGTGCGGTCCCCTACGGCACTGCGTAGGATCCTACGGTCTTGGCGTGCATCCGTGCGTCGCTGCGGTCCGGTCCCAGGTCGACGGGCACGTGCACCTTCCGCCGACCACTGGCGACAACATCGATGTACTGTGGAGACCTCACGCCCCACGTGTTGAGCAATTCGGCGGTACGTCCACCCGGCCTCCCGCATGCCCACTATACGCCCTCGCTCAAAGTCCGTCAACTGCACATACGGTTCACGTCCACGCTGTCGCGGCATGCTACCAGTGTTAAAGACTGCGATGGAGCTCCGTATGCCACGGCAAACTGGCTGACACTGACGGCGGCGGTGCACAAATGCTGCGCAGCTAGCGCCATTCGACGGCCAACACCGCGGTTCCTGGTGTGTCCGCTGTGCCGTGCGTGTGATCATTGCTTGTACAGCCCTCTCGCAGTGTCCGGAGCAAGTATGGTGGGTCTGACACACCGGTGTCAATGTGTTCTTTTTTCCATTTCCAGGAGTGTATCTGTGGTTATTTCGCGCAGAGTTGTTTGTCTCTTAGCATTGACAACTCTACGCAAACGTCGTTGCTCTCGGCCGTTAACTGGAGGCCACCGGTCACTTCGTTGTCCACGATGAGAGGTAATCCCTGAAATTTGGTATTCTCGGTACACTCTTGACACTGTGGTTCTCGAACTATTGAATTCTCTAATGGAATGTGGCATGCATCGAGCTCCAACTACCATTCCGCGTTCAAAGTCTGTTAATTCACATCGTGCGGGCATGGTCACGTCGGAAACCTCACATGATTCATCTCACAGTTCCGACAGTGCACTGCCCTTGTGTACCTTCTGCACTCTATGCTACCTCCGTCTGTGTATGTGCTTGCCGCTGTCGCACGACTTTTGTCACTGTCATCTCTACAGGTATACCAGAGGTTCATTTACCAGCGAATGACTTTACTGTAACTCCCAGAAATGAACATAATTCAGGTATAGAGAGTAGGCTCAGTGAAACGTAATAGAGGAACAGAGAGAGGTGGCTCCGTGGTTAACACAATCGACTGGACGGGCTGAGCAGTGCCACAGTCCCTAACGATCACCACAGTTTAGATTTTTACTTGTTCCATTACATCACATCACGTGAATTCTGTGACAATTCCTGTGATGAAGCCTTGCAATCCTTGTCCAGTCTGAGTCCGTACTCTGTATCTAATTAGCAATTTGTCGATTGAACATTGAAGTATGACCAAGCTTCCTACCGAGCGAGGTGGCGCAGTGGTTAGCACACTGGACTCGCATTCGGGAGGACGACGGTTCAATCCCGTCTCCGGCCATCCTGATTTAGGTTTTCCGTGATTTCCCTAAATCGTTTCAGGCGAATGCCGGGATGGTTCCTTTGAAAGGGCACGGCCGATTTCCTTCCCAATCCTTCCCTAACCCAAGCTAGCACTCCGTCTCTAATGACCTCGTTGTCGACGGGACGTTAAACACTAACCACCACCACCACCAAGCTTCCTTCTACCAACAAGAGACAATGTTACTATTGAAAGTTGGCTTTTACATTAGCAACTTTCACCATTTAATTAGAAATTTTCACTATTCAACCATTTCGCATGTTAGTTAACGCAGGGCTAATGCAAAGATACAATTCTGTACGTAGTTACTGACAGCGAACAGTGTAGTATATCTGGGACAGTCTGTGAGATGTTCAGGAAGTATCCTTTGTGTCTCACTTGAGCTGGTCACTCAGCTCACAGCCCGCCCCTCGGCGAATACTGGGTTGCGTGTTTGGAGAGACACTTGTGTTCTGGCGCGCTTAGCACGAGGTCTTGTTTGCAGTCTGATGGCCTGGTTAGCTGTTTGTAGCGCGACATGGTGGTGACATGCAGTTTGGCTGTATGCAGGAAGAACTCTCTTGGAATTCGGTTTCACAGCGAGTAAGCAGTTGACGCATAACAATTTTCTTAGGTAGCTCTACGAAGTTTCACAGAAACTTTGAAGGCTTGGAAGCGTGTCTCCCAAGTGGATATCTGGCCTTTATGTCTTGGCAAGGAGAACAGGTTTCGATTCTCGGTACATAATCAGTTTGTTACTAATCCATCAGAATCGTATATATTCATGTATCTTTGTTAGTGTTTTGAGACGTAGAGATATTGCTTTGTTCGGTTTTCTGTGACGTTGGAACTCTGTGTGCCACGTGTTTCTGAACGTTAATCTTGCACGTGCTTTCGTGGCCTAACTTGTTAAGGAGACAGTTACCTGGATTTATATGCAAACGTTCTTTTAAAATCAATTTTTCCTCGCCATCACTTTCCTTTTTAAACGATTTTGTATTGGTTCCACTCAGCAGTTTGCATACAATTCAAATGGTTCAAATGGCTCTGAGCACTATGGGACTTAACATCTGTGGTCATCAGTCCCCTAGAACTTAGAACTACTTAAACCTAACTAACCTAAGGACATCAAACACATCCATGCCCGAGGCAGGATTCGAACCTGCGACCGTAGCGGTTACGCGGTTCCAGACAGAAGCGCCTAGAACCGCACTGCCACACCGGCCGGCTTGCATACAATTGCTTGGTGCGAAATGTGCCACTTTGCTTTCAGCAACTGGTAGAATTTTTATAGAATTCTACCTTATTTAATATCATAACTTCAGTCATTCACTGAGAGCATTATAATTCGCGTTTCTGTGCACGATTTTTCAGCGCTGAACTTAGGTATTGAAGTTGACACGGCTGGCAAGTCCTTCATTCTATAGAATGTGTGATTATTTGGTGTCTTCCATTTGTGAGCTATGTTACAGAATAGGTCGATATACCCATCGAACTGTTGTGTGCTATAAGTTACGTTGCTTACAATATTTTCCGTGCATGGCGAGGTGTTTGTTACAATTAGTCAGGTTCACGTAAATTCCGTTCCCTTTTGTTTAGCCCATTATACACACATCAAAAAAAGTTTTGCATCATCCCGGTGCCCAGAACTCCTGAAGATAGTCGTTGACTGTGGATATTGTATCACAGACACAGTCCCTTTGACTCTTCAAGAGATGCCACTAAACCCGCCCAAAGATGTAAACAGCCATGCATGAGCAGCGCCTATTAGACGGAAGGGATCCGACAGTCGATCAGTTCCAGGCATTCCACAGGAAGGAGATACACGGCCAATACCGCGGTTCGATCGCGTCCGCATTGTTACTTTGTGCCAGGAAGGGCTCTCGACGAGGGAAGTGTCCAGGCGTCTCGGAGTGAACCAAAGCGGTGTTGTTCGGACATGGAGGAGATACAGAGAGACAGGAAATGTCGATGACATGCCTCGCTCAGGCCGCCCAAGTGCTACTACTACAGTGGATGATCGCTACCTACGGATTATGGCTCGGACGAACCCTGATGGCAATGCCACCATGTTGAATAATGCTTTTCGTGCAGCCGCAGGACTTCGTGTTACGGCTCAAACTGTGCGCAATAGGCTGCATGAAGCGCAACTTCACTCCCGACGTCCGTAGTGAGGTCCATGTTTGAAACCACGACACCACGCAGCGCGGTACAGATCGGCCCAACAACATGCCTCATAGACAGCTCAAGATTGGCATCACGTTCCCTTCACCGACGACTGTCGCATTTACCTTCAACCAGACAGTCGTCGGAGACGTGTTTGGAGGCAACATGGTCAGGCTGAACGCCTTAGACACACTGTCCAGCGAGTGAAGCAAGGTGGAGGTTCCCTGATGTTTTGGGGTGGCAATATGTGGGGCCGACGTACGCCGTTGGTGGTCATGGAAGGCGCCGTAACGGCTGTACGAGACGTGAATGTCATCCACTGACCGATAGTGCAACCATATTGGCAGCACATTGCCGAGGCATTCGTCTTCATGGACGAAAATTCGCGCCCCCATCGTGCACATCTTATGAATGACTTCCTTCAGGATAACGACATCGCTCGACTAGAGTGACCAGCATGTTCTCCAGACTTGCACCCTATTGAATATGCCTGGGATAGATCGAAAAGGGCTGTTTATGGACGATGTGACCACTCAGAGGGTTCTACGCGGAATCGCCGTTGAGAAGTGGGACAATATGGACCAACAGTGCCTTGATGAACTTGTGGATAGTATGCTACGACGAATTCGGGCATGCATCAGTGCAAGAGGACTGGCTACTGGGTATTAGAGGTACCGATGTGTACAAGAATCTGGACCCCCAGATCTGAAGGTCTCTCTGTATGGTGGTGCAGCATGCAATGTATGGTTTTCATGAGCAATAAAAAGGGCGGAAACGATGTTTATTCTATTCGAATTTTCTGTACAGGTTCCGGAACTCTAGGAACCGAGGTGATGCAAAACTTTTTTTGATGTGTGTAATTGAAACCCACAATGAGGCCTAAGGATGTGCCAATGTGTCACACACGAACTTGACAACTCTGTGTCCTTCACAGTATCACTCAACATCTGACGCTTTCAAGCCCCTTGTATACTCTACGAGGCGTGGTGGCAACACCAATCACTGAAACCTCCCCTTAGAAAAATTTATGAATTACTGTGCTGGTAAACCCCCTACGTTATTTGATTTTCAAAGAGCTGAGCAAAACTGAACTTACTCAGATATTTCTCTCTTTACTGACACACTACAGTAAGAAATATTCCAACAATGCAAATCAGCCACAGACTACACACAGCTCAGTCAGTGATTTTCATACAGGGCGCTACGTGGCGTTACTAACATAAAAACCTAAACAGCCTACTTATAACACAAATATCAATAATGTTTTCTAGCGACGGTTCTACCTGTCACAGAGAATTGCTGTTCTGACCATTTACATACCCGCAGATAGTATGTACATGTACCAAGCCACATTGACATCCGACCATTCCTTTTTGGTGCTTCGCCGGCCGGAGTGGCCGTGCGGTTCTAGGCGCTACAGTCTGGAACCGAGCGACCGCTACGGTCGCAGGTTCGAATCCTGCCTCGGGCATGGATGTGTGGTACGTCCTTAGGTTAGTTAGGTTTAATTAGTTCTAATTTATAGGCGACTGATGATCTCAGACGTTAAGTCGCATAGTGCTCAGAGCCATTTGAACCATTTTTTTGGTGCTTCACATTTTTTGTCAGGTAGTGTATATTCCAACGGATTAATTCTGTTTTCTTCCTTGTAAGAAAGAAGCAGGGGTGCAGAAGAGAGGATGGTACTGGTACTGCTGTCTGAATTTAAGCTGCACGGGCGGAAAGATGACGAGTGACCAAACAGGACTGGTAAGGACGTTTTTGTATCCATTGCATGCGGCGTGGTGGTAATTTGGCACGATTTCAGAGCCGGTCGAGCGGAGGATGAACTCATCGTGTGTCTCGAGTGCCTCTGGCGGGTCGCCTTCTACTGCGGCAGGGAACGACTGGAGCGCTGGCTACCGCGATGTGCGGCCAGCTGTCGAGCCGGCGACCCACGCGCTCGTGGCTACGACGTCTTTACAGCTGGGTGCGACACTGAACCGGCGAGCCGCGAGGGAACAAGGAAGGAGAAGAGAGAAGAGGTCCCGCAGAGGAGGACGAGTCGATTTCCGCAATAATCGCGGCGGCGGCGGCGGCGGTGCGTGGCTGGAGTGGAGTGGGGCGACCGGCCGCGGCGGCTGGAACCCGTCCGACCGGCCAAGCCGCGGGTCGACAGCCGGACGCTCCGGCGCGGTTCCAGCTCCAGCTCCAGCCGGTGCCTGCCTGCCCGCGCTACTGCTCGTTTCCTGTCAGCGGCCAGATAACAGTAATTCAAGTGCCTTCCCACTGCCACGAGGTCAAGCTGGCGGGCCGCGCCACGCGGTAGCGGCGGGCGAAACTGCGTGCTCGCACTCCCAGTTACGCGAGTTCTCTGGATCTGCGGCAGAGTAATGCAGCCTGTGAAACCTGCCGGTGGCCAGCCCGCTCTGAGCCGCTGCGAGCACGGGGAGAAAGATTCTCTGCCGGACACACAGATGGCGTTAACGTCCATTAAATTTTATTTTTGTTGTGTTGGCACACGTTCTACATCTACACCTATATGCTGGGAACCTAGCGAGTTGGTGCAGTAGTTAGTACACTGGACTCCCACTCAGGAGGAGGCCGGTTCAAACCCGCATCCGGCCATCCAGATTCAAGTTTTCCGTGACTTCCCTAAATCCATCCAGACAAATGTCGGGATAATTTCATTGAATCATCGATTTCCTTCCCCGTCCTTGACACAATCCGAGCGCGTGCTCCACCTCTAAGGACCTCGATGTCGATGGCATGTTCAACTCACTCCTCTTTTATACGCTCGGAGTCATAGCGGAGAGCACAGCAGACGATACTCACTACTTTACCCTTCACTACGGAATGTGGGAAGAATGACTGCTTGCAAGCGTCTGCGTCAACTGTTCCGCTTGCTTTCAGAAATTTGTGACAGTGACAGTATTGAGGACTTCTTAGAAGGGAAACTCCCTATTGCAACCCCCCCCCCCCCCCCCCGTCAAAACCTGAACACAGGTCAAGCACGAAAACAGGAAGAAGATGTGAAAAAGAGGTAAAAAAGAAACAGTGAACGATTCAAGCACAACGAGTGCAATATAGAGAGCCGGCAGGGGTGGCCGAGCGGTTCTAGGCGCTACAGTCTGGAACTGCGCGACCGCTACGGTCGCAGGTTCGAATCCTGCCTCGGGCATGGATGTGTATGACGTCCTTAGGTTAGTTAGGTTTAAGTAGTTCTAAGTTCTAGGGGACTGATGACCTCAGCAGTTAAGTCCCATAGTGCTCAGAGCCATTTGAACCATTTTTGCAATATAGAGGAGCCGAGGAAAAATGGCGTCGTGGTTAAGTGGTTACGATTTTCGACTACTAGGCGGGCGAGACGTGTCCAAACCTTTCTCCTGCAAATATTTTTTCGGCCGTTGATTTTATTCAAATTTGTGTCAGTGTCGTGATGTAACGTCCGTTTCCAACAGCGAGGTGTAAGGTACGGAGCTTATTCTGCACAACTACTCTATTAGCAGCCGAAAGGAAGTGCCTTTCGAATGGGAACTGCAAACGTTTGATGACAAGGAGACAAGTCAGTCGAATCCACCGGAAAACACTTCTGATGTGTCATACACGGCATTAGTGACAGTAACGTACGATAGGAATCTCTTACCGGCGCACCTAATTTGTACTGGTGGTATGTGAGTGAGATATGCCCCCTGGGTGTTTGTATCGATGTGAATATGATCACTCCCAAGGAAATGATCAAAATGTAGTAGTTGTCACATTAGCTGCAGCAAATGAACGCAAAAGTTTCATAATCACATAGCTTTTCTGCGGTCTGCCAAAACGTATGTTTTTACCGTTTTTGAAGTTGCGTTCCGCTTAGGAAGTCTTGACTCTTGAATTCCTTTGTTGCAACGTAGTTCACACCAGTTTATTTGTTGTTTTAATTTCTGTGAGACGTGTATGTGGTATCTCGCCTGTCCTCACTATTCGTTACATTTACTTGCAACGGTAACTCATTTCAATGACCGGACGGACAGTTCATGATGTTGTAAAAAATAGCGGAAGGGAGTTTGCAACACGGCTCACTCACTTGGCAGTCCAACACTATGACCACTCACTCACGACGCCTGCGCTGTTTCAGGCTACCGTTTATTGCCCTTGTTGTTCTTCGACCATTCACTGTTTCTGTTCTGCCTTTTTTTCACAATTCAGTACACCTTCTTCCTGTTTTCAGTTTTTGACGAGCTGCGCTCAGGGCCATCTTACTACTCAATCTGAGGGGGGGGGGGAGGGGGGGGGAGGGGTTGCGATGAGGAGTTCCCTTGTTCGTAGGGTGGATGCACGATGTTCCCTTGGATCGCAGCTTTTTATCATGAACGTACGCTGCCTGACAAAAAATTGAAGCCCCCAGATGTCAATGTAACTTCATACACATACAAACCATCGGCGAGTGTGTGAATGATTCTGTGACAGGTAGAACGGCCACCGGAGTTCGTTAGTGCTGTTCACGTTCTGTGTTGTTACCAGGCCTGGTGGGATACATACGGGGCGTGAAAGGCGTCAGAAGTTGAATGATCGCTGTGTAGGACATGGAGTTGCCACATACTCGTGTGAGACAGCGTTATCATCACCTGAAGAAGGGTCTCACTGAGGGTCTCCATTGCATGACTGATCGAATCGTGCAATATCCAGATTTTTGGTGCATCCATATGTGACAATGGCTCGACATTGGCCTGAATGGGAAAGGGAGGGCAAGCACACTCGGCGAAAAGGTTCTGATCGACCATGTCTGACCACCACAAGGAAGGATCGTCGTTTTGTGCACTGAGCACATCCTAACCCTTTACATCTGCGCCTTTGTCCAAGAACAACTAATGGACGCCCTGTAGCACTGTGTGAGATCCCGACCCATTGGTCGGGCACCAGAAACAGCCGGAATAGGAAATTACCCTCTCTTGCGAAGGCTGCTTGAACACTGCAACACAAATAGCTGAGCACAACCGAGCGGATTTCAACGACGGGCTACCGAGATCTCCGGCTGTTCTTGAACAACTGCAACCCGAACTGTGTGGTGGGGCAGACACAGCCTTGAGACCATTACCCACAGTTCTGAAAACTGGCGATTCGGCCTCTCAGCAGGTTTTCTAAGACAGGTTGCGTTCTGGAAGTCAGTGAGCTTTCGGTGAGCCAGTGGCTGACCCACCACTCTGGCGGATCGGCGCGCTCATGTCAGCTACCATTCAACCTTTTACAAACTATTTTATAGATACTATTGAGTAAAACAAATGGTTTTTTACGTTAGTTTTAGCTTTAGATGACAGCTTCATGATGAAGTGCCTGTCAGTTCATTAATGGTTATACTTATGATATTTCGCATGAAGATACAGGGTCGGTATGAATTTGCCTTTGGTGCATATCAGACCATATATTGCTGCGTATAAAATATATCTAAGATATTGAATTTTTCTTTAAAACTGAGAGGAGATCAATGCCTATTCCCACTATCTAGAAAATGGATTGTATGTAGCGCGTTCGTGACACGCGAGAATAAAATATTCAAAAGGTCCCTATAGTCTCAAAAATGGTCCGAGATTTCGAAACAACATTTTGGCAAATGATAGGGATGAGTGTATTTTGTCATATAGTACACTTCTGCATTTTTCTTATATACAGCGACGTACGAATGAGTCTAGACTTTCACGATGGAATTATTTAATGTTTTAAGAGTCATCCATAGTTAGTGAAATGAGAATTAGTATGCCTTTGCAACAAAATAAGTAAAGAAATCATGTGTTTATTTCTATATCGAGAATGTACTTTTTCATAAGCTTTCCACCTGATTTGTCCTGAGCTCCTCTTTTAATAAACCACTGTTTTATGATTCATTCGGAATCGTAACTGCGTTAGGATGTTAGCGAGGTGACATCGTGTAAACTCTGTTTTGCTTTGCCAAAAGATGCAAATTTTAACATGGTAACAACAGACATGTAGGTGATATTCGAAATTCGCTACTGGTGAATGCGTGGTGTCAGCTGACAGGACGTTTTAGCTGCTATAAGTAAAGTGAAGGAGGTGCATCACTGACCACATCAAAAAACTTAAACAATTGTACGGTAAATACCTGTTTCTGAAAACTGACACATGAACATTACACAGATAAGAGTTAAAAAAAAGAGCACACAAAGACATGATTGAAATATTTCTAGACTGTGTTCCAACTGTGCACCAAGGTGTTATAAAATCTAAAAAGACTGACAAACGAGGGAATACCTCAAAAACGTGTAAGCAGAGGGCATTTACTGACGTGAGGCTGTTGAGATCTTTCCTGGGGTTGAGTGCGGCCCTCCTGAATCCAGCTGCGGTGTTCTACATTTGCATGACACTCTTAGAATCCCGAAAAACACGAGCATCAATATCGCAGAACGATAAACTATAGTCTCGGTAGGCCATGGTCCTGTCTCTGTCCAATACCAACTCGTGCTGGTAGATGTATCCCGCTCTTATCAAGGCATGGAACGCTCTTCTCTGCAACAACCAAAACGCAGCTGCGATTTATGAATGTGGAAACTGCTGAACAACCTTTCTTCTTAAATATAGAATGTACATGACGTGCTGGTACCTAATTTGTACAGCTGTAGAGAAATGCTAATCATTGTGCATATCCAAGTAGGCAGTGCACTTAATGCCAACTTGGCGTTGGTTGCAAGGAGTCATCATCATGCAGAAATTTTAAGTAGCAGCTGTATAGCTGTGGCTCTGCGGGCTTTGCCAGTCACGAGGAATATACACTAAAGCAGCAAAGGAACTGTTATAGGCATGCGCATTCAAATACAGAGATATGTAAACAGGCAGAATACGGCGCTGCGGTCGACAACGCCTATATAAGACAATAAGTGTCTGGCGCATTTGTTAGGTCGATTACTGCTGCTACAATAGCAGGTTAACGAGGTTGGTTCAAATGGCTCTGAGCACTATATGACTTAACAGCCGAGGTCATCAGTCCCCTAGAACTTACAAGGGGAGGCCGCCAACTGTGAAATTCAGATTCGATTCATACTGCGCATAATAAAAGCTCATGGCCAGAGGTGTAATGTGGCAAAGCACCAAGATGCACTTCTCAGCCGTTGTCGAGAAAATCGACAGTTAAAAGTAACCGTTGCGTTGTATTGCTTATGCATGTTGGTGAATGCGGATCGCTCTCCAATTGTACCGCCTCCATTTTTCCGTTTGTTTAACAGGGTGTACCAAAGCTCTCACGTCCGCACTGATTTTCGACGATGTTATAAGTTGCGCTAGGGACCGCATCTACCTTCTTTCGAAGTTAGCAGGCAACTACGTTGTTATGCGGCGGCTCGTTTCGGTCCATTCAACATCTGTACTTCAAGTGTAACGAGCGAGTAACGGAGTTTATATTTCATACCTGCCACAGCAAATTTGTGTTCGTGGGGTCTCTATTCTAATTCGAACGTTTGACTTACGCTATACGTATTCGTTTCGGAATATCGTTTCTACGTCTTCCGTTAACTATACGTGGTTAACATTATGAAGACAATTAATAACATTTGTGAAATACAACTTTGTTTGCGGAAAACATAATGATGTTCGAAGTCGCCAGTTTTTCCACAACAAACGACTTTCAACAACTTATTATTATATGCATAATTGTTGCAACTGATTGCCGGGAATTATATATATATATATATATATATATATATATATATATATATATATATATATATATAAAATCAGTGCGGACGCGGGAGATTTGGTACACCCTGTTAAACGGAAAAATGGAGGCGGTACAATTGGAGAGCGATCCGCCTTCACTAAGATGCATAAGCAATTCATTAATAGTTTATATATATATATATATATATATATATATATATATATATATATATATATATATATATGAATTACAGAAAACTAATAATAAAAAAAATGCATGGCGCGAGATTCGATCCGGCGACCTTCGGACTACAAACCCGAGCGCTTAGCGCTGCGCCACGACGCTGTGGAAAATTATTAATCGTAGAGAGTATTTCACCGCAACGGTTACTTTTAACTGTCGATTTTCTCGACAACGGCTGAGAAGTGCATCTTGGTGCTTTGCCACATTACACCTCTGGCCATGAGCTTTTATCATGCGCAGTATGAATCGAATCTGAATTTCACAATTGGCGGCCTCCCCTTGTTAGAACTACTTAAACCTAACTAACCTAAGGACATCACCCACATCCATGCCCGAGATAGGATTCGAACCTGCGTCCGTAGCGGTCGCTCGGTTCCAGACTGTAGCGCCTAGAACCGCTCGGCCACACTACTGAGGTGATCGGTCCCTAGACTTACACACTACTTAAACTAACTTATGCTAAGAACAATATATACACCCATGCCCGAGGAAGAACTCGAAACTCCGCCGGGAGAGGTCGCGCAATCAGTGACATGGCGCCTCTAACGGCGCGGCCACTCCGCGCGGCTCGGGGATTTACCCGTACGACCATTTCACGAGTGCACCGTCAATATTCGTTCGTTTTGAAGGGAAACCAGAGTGTAACGCCAAAATCAGAAATCTGGGAAAACATCAAATCTCCGTCATGGCTGCGGCCGTAAAAAGATCATGGAAGAAGGCGACCAACGACGACTAAAGAGAATCGTTCAACGTGACAGAAGCGCAACCCTTCCGCAGATTGCTGCAGGTTTCAATGCTGGGCCATCAACCAGTGGCAGGGTGCGAACCATTCAACGAAACATCCGAAAAATCATCGATATGGGCTTTCGGAGTCAAAGGCCCACTCGTATACCATTGATGACTGCACGACAGAAAGCTTTACGCCCAGTCTGGGCCCGTCGTCACCGACATTGGACTGTTGATGACTGGAATCATGTTCTGATTTGATCCATTATAAATGGTTCTGAAAGCCTGCGACTGTGAAAACAATAGGTTTGTTTATAAATAACTCATCTGCTACCAGTCACGATTTTCTTTATTTTATTTTTCGCACGACGCGTTTCGGGAAATGATTCCCATTTTCAAGTACGTTTTTTGTGTTTGTTATGCCATTTCTATGAATTGTTTATTTAAAATGTTTTCGATGTTTGAAAGTGTACAACAAGTTGTGTGATGTTTAGTGTGTGTGAGACTCTGCACAAGTGGACCATAAGGAAACTTAAAGTCAACGAAATGAAGCAGACTCCCGCACATCGACAACATCACATAGAAATGGCATAACAAACACAAATAACGGACTCGAAACTGGGAACCATTTTCCGAAACGCGTCGTGCAAAAAACAAAATAAAGAAAATCGTGACTGGTAGCAGATGAATTATTTATAAACAAACCTATTGGAAACTTGTTGCTTGGTCAGACGAGCCTTGTTTCAAATTGTATCGAGCGGAATGACGTGTACAAGTATGGAGACAATTTCATGAATCCATGGACCCTGCATTCAGCAGGGGACTGTTCAAGCTGTTGGAGGCTCTGTTATGGTGTGGGGCGTGTCTAGTTGGAGTGATATGGGGCCCCTAATACGTCTAAATACGACTCTGACAGATGACACGTACGTAAGCGTCCTGTCTGATCACCTTCATCCATTCATGTCCATTGGGCATGTCTACGGACTTGGGCAATTCCAGGAGGACAATGCGATACCCACACGTCCAGAATTGCTACAGATTGGCTACAAGAACACTCTCATGAGTTTAAAGACTTCCGTTGGCCACCCGACTCCCCCAGACATGAACATTATTGAGCATATATGGGATGCCTCGCAAAGTGCTGTTCAAGAGAGATCTCGACCTCCTCGTACTCTTACCGATTTATGGACAGCCCTGCAAGATTCATGATGTCAATTCCCTCCAGCACTACTTCAGACATTAGTCGAGTCCATGCCAAGTCGTGCTGCGGCGCTTCTGCATGCTCGCGGGAATCCTACACGATATTAGGTAGGTGTATCAGTTTCTTTGGCTCTTAAGTGTATATCTGTTCAGGGGGTAAATTATAGTCTAAAATGGAGACATTTTGCTCACAAATTCGGTATGTACCTTAAAAGGGATTCCATCGATGTCTGGAAAAACAGAAACTTAGCTAGTAATATTTTTATAGTAGTCGCACAGTGTATGTATAATGGATAAACTGGAATTCTTTATTATCAAAAAGATTCGACTGTTTATCGCCAACAAAAATTCAACAAAGTTATCCAAGGATTATGAGGAATCTGATCATTCACTTTATATCATCCACAACAGGCGTGAGACGTGAAAGAAAATGAGAATAAGGGTCTTCTTTCTGTTTTTCTATTACAGTTGCCATGGATTTTAAAATTTGTTCTTTGCAGTAAGGACAATGAACCTAATTGTGTTGCTATCGTGTTGACGGTAGTTTTCAGCTGAAGATAGTTTATAGAATAAAATTTTGACTCAGCTGTGGAGTGTGCACTGATGTGAAACTTGCTGGAAGATTAAAACTGTGTGCCGACCGGATCGAGACTCGAACCCAGGACCTTGTCTCCACAATATCCTTTTTTCCAGGAGCGCTAGTCCTGCAAGCTCTCAGGAGAACTTCTGTGAAGTTTGGAAGGTAGGAGTCGAGGTACCGGCGGAAGTTAAGCTGTGACTTGGGTAGCTTAGTCGGGAGAGCACTTGGCCGCGAAAAGCAAAGTCCTGAGTTTGAGTGTCGATCCGGCACATATAATTTTTTATGCCTCTTGGCAGTCTATGATATTGTCACTATAACTGGTAGTAGTGATTGCAGGCACAGTTCATAGTCCAGTTGCTCCGTAAATAGCGACTGCCAAATGGGAAAGTGCTCTTAGGAGTACACTGTACTCAGATGGCTACAGGTACTAAAATTGAGTATCTAACTACTGGTTGGGAACAGCAATAGTGCCTGCGATGGGTCGTACATTGTGTCTGTCAGCGAAAGAATTTCCATGTCTGTGTGTCATCTGAAGAGCGAGGTGTCAAAGCAAAGTAACCACGAGGAAGGAATGTTAGTCTCTGCAAGCCGCATCGACTAATGAGCAACACCGGCGTAGCCAAGGCCACAGACGTTTCTCTACGGCACCGCAACGGCTCTTCTACTTACGGCCGAGCACAGAACCGCTTTGTCCAGAGTTTGATCATCTCCTAAGATGACAGCATTGTCTTATAGTAGGACGCCAGAGTAATCAATGTATTAGGAGAAACTCAAAGTGAAAGTTACTGTTAAATATACTCTGTGAAGCTTGTAAACTGACTATATTAAGTGATATGTTGCTGTTCAGAGACATACCTGTGGAAATAGATGGTACGAAGTTAATGAGTCTTCTTATCTACGTTATACACCGAAGCGCCAAAGAAACTGGTAGAGACATGCTAATCAAATACGGAGATATGTAAACAGGCAGAATACAGCGTTGCGGTCGGCAAAACCTGTATAAGGCACAAATGTCTCGTGCAGTTGTTAGATCGGCTACTGATGCTGCAATGGCAGATTATCAATATTTAAGTGAGTTTAAATGTGGCTTTATAGTCTGCGAACGAGCGATAGGACACAGCATCTCCGAGGTAGCGATGAAGTGAGGATTTTCCCCTACGATCACTTCAGGAGTGTACCGTGAACGTCAGGAGTCGGTAAAACATCGAATCTCTGACATGGCTGCGGCCGTAAAATGATCCATCAAGAACGGGATCAACAACGAATGAAGACAATCGTTCAACGTGACAAAAGTGCAACCCTTATCCAAGGAAATTGCAGCAGATTTCAGTACTGGGACATCAACAAGTGTCAGCGTGTGAACCATTCAACGAAACATCATAGATATGGGTTTTCGGAGCCGAAGGCTCACTCGTGTACTCTTGATGACTACACGACACAAAACTTTACTCCTCGTCTGGGCCCCTCAGCACCGACATTGACTGCGAATATGTTGCCTGATCGGACGAGTCTTGTTTCAAATTGTACCGAGTGGATGGGCGTGTAAGGGTATGGAGACAAACTCATGAATCCATGAACCCTTGTCAGCAGGAGACTCTTCAAGCTGGTGGAGGATCTGTAATGGAGTGGGGCGTGTGCAGTTGGAGTGATATGGGACCCCTGATACTTCCTCATACGACTCTGACAGGTGACACGTACATAAGCATTCTGTCTGACCGTCTGCATAATTTCAAGTCCATTGTGCAATTCGACGGACTTCGAAAATTCTGCCAGCCGCTGTGGCCGAGCGGTTCTAGGCTCTTCAGTCTGGAACCGCGCAACCGCTACGGTCGCAGGTTCGAATCCTGCCTCGGGAATGGATGTGTGTGACGTCCTTAGGTTAGTTACGTTTAAGCAGTTCTAAGTTCTAAGGGACTGATGACCTCAGATGTTAAGTCCCATAGTGCTCAGAGCCATTTGAACCATTTTTCGGAAATTCCAGTACGACGTGCAATACCCCACACTCCAGCATTGCTACAGAGTGGCCCCAGGAACATTCTTCTGAGTTTGAACACTTCCTGTGGCCCCCAGATACCCCAGACATAAGCATTATTGAGCATATCTGGGATGCCTTGCAACGTGCTGTTCAGCAGAGATCTCCACCCCTTGTACTCTTACGTATTTATGGACAGCCCTGCAGGATTCATGGTGAAACTTCCCTCCAGCACTACTTCAGACAGTAGTCGAGTCAGTTCCACATTGTGCTGCGGCAAGCCTGAAGAGTGGAAACCAGCGATAACAGTTTCAGGAGGAGATCTAAGGCTATTAGTAACAGAATACATACATACATGCAAGGGTATGTATGTTTTCTCGTTAATATATATTTTATTACGCAGAGAACTGTGTAAGGTGACTATAATTTCGCACCTTACAAACACTCATCTACATATTTTGCCGTGATTTACAACTGGAATTAGGTCTCATTTGATAGGTTGCACATCGTATATATGAATATTTAAAGAAGACTGACATTGTCACGTACACCTTGTAAATGGTTCAAATAAATAGCTCTGAGCACTACTGGACTTAACATCTGAGGCCATCAGTCCCCTAGAACTTAGAACTACTTAAACCTAACTAACCTAAGGACACCACACACATCCATGCCCGAGGCAGGATTCGAACCTGCGACCGTAGCGGTCGCGTGGTTCCAGACTGAAGCGCCTAGAACCGCTCGGCCACACTGGCCGGCATGTAAATGGTTGTTAACGCTTATTGCATGAAAGGTGACGGAGTGTCTTTATTATCAAAACGGCGTAATGAATGATTGCCTGTTCTAGTAGAGGTTGGAACGCCAGTGGAAATGAAACGGCAGGCGTAACTCAAGCCCTGGGTGGAAAAGCCCGCACAGGTGAGTTGGTCCTGCTTGACACAGGAAGTAGCCAAGACGGGCTGTCAGGACACCTGAGCCCTGAAGCACAATGCAGCAGCCGCCGGTCCGTATTGTAGCGGGGCCGGAAGGATAACTGGATAATATTTCGTAAACTCTGAAAATCTCGGATGCAACAGAGAGGAACCTCGGAAGCGTTACCTCGGAAATCACGCACGCTGGGTTATTTCCGAGGATTTTTAGTCTGAGAAGCGTACCATTGAATGGATTTTTAATTTACGGGGATAGGTATTTCCTCGTAAACTTTCCGCGTTGGACGACAAAAGTCTAAAATATGCTTGGTCGGCGTTCGGAAGAATCTGTAAAGAGGGAGAATACTCCGTGGTTTGGAGAATATGATTCGCCTTCTGCAATTACGAGGACGGGGAGCTGAGCTTTTCTGGCAAGCCAGCGGTGGAGAGAATGAGGTCTTCCGTTCAGAGCGCCCGTGTCTGACGGTCGCGCAATATCAGCTTTGTTGCTACAAATGGACTTGCTTTAGGACTTCGCCTCCGGGTATGGAGTCGTCTTTCAGTACGCAGCGTTCAGTGATTCAGAGCACTTTTTCTGCCTATACTCACGTTGACACGTTATCTGAACTCCGTCCTTGTTTTTCTTCTGTAGAACACAGAGAGGAGAAGACAGTGTTAGCTTGTACTAGTCAGAGGAGCGCCTTCTCCCGTCCTAGTGTTTGAAAGAGTTTCTATTTTGTGGCTAGAATTCTTCCATTGTCGCAGACGTGTACGAGAACCATCCCTCCGACGCACTGGACGCGGTACATACAGTGATATTGCTAATTGCTTCGGCATATTAGGGCTGTAAAGCCAAACCGCTGTGGTCACGTAAATGTTATTTCCACTGAGGTTGCACACCACTGTGCATCATCTTTGAAAGCAGTGTCTTTTAGTATTTGGTACATAGATGATGTCAGTCATCTCTTATTATTTATGTTAGATCACGTAGTCATAAAAGGGGCGGATTTGGGTAGTTGATCATTCATATTAGTTAGGAAATTCATTTGTATCTCTTTGTGTACATTGGACATTGATATACGAGTATAAACATTAGTAATGTATAGAGGGGTTTTAAGCTACAATAAATGTATAAGCAGAAAAAGGATTTGTCATTTTACAGTTACTAGTTCCCTTAATCATTCATGCATATTTATGTTGTAATTTATGTGTTAAAGAGCAAGATGGAGGAGATATCACCATTAAGAGATCCTAAGATATGCTTCAGGGGGTAGTCAGACACGGTCAAATCTTTATTTTCGCGTTCAGTTTTTTCCGTTGCGCACATTTATTTTACACGCGCCTGGAGTAGCATCTTGGAAATGTACTGACTTGTTTTCATCCTCGAAGTCTATTTCCACAGAATACAGAAAAGTTGTGTTTATGGCTTATCAGCTTATGACTAGAAAAGTACTACAGAATCATAGTATGCAGTAACAAAAAAGGTTCAAGATCAGAGAGAGGGAAAGAAATTGTTCGACACAGATTCAGGGGTGGGAGGAAATGTACATAAAGAGGGGAAAGGGGGAGATAGACTGAGAGAGGGGGAGGAGGAGATCGAGAAAGAGGGAGTAAGAGGAGCTGAACAGAGAGAGGAGGAGGATCTGATGGATAGAGGGAGAGGATGAGGAGATGGACAAAGAGAGGTGGAGGAGAAGATGGACCGACGGAGGGGGGAGGGGGAAGAGGAGGAGATTATGACATACAGGGCGTTTCAAAAAGAATGAGTTGATTTAAAAACTCCATATTTACTGGCAAACTTATATTACAAACATGGGGTGAATTGCAAAATACTCACAAAATCTTAAAGTTTTAGCTATGCTGTTACAAATACCCTACGTATCTACCACCAGCAGCACGAACAACAGCTAGACGATTGCTAAATAAGTAAAAAACTTAACACAATGTATCTGCTTTTACAGTAGTTTTCGGTGGCTGTGATTCTGTCCTTCACTTACGGTACGACACCAGTGTAAGGGGAGATGAACACACTTTCCTTATATATCCCTACAAGAAAAAATCGCATGCGGTTACGTCCGGCGATCCTGGAGGCCAAAAATGCAAGGCACTGCGTCGGGATCCCGTGCGCCATATCCACTGTTATGGCAAATGGCCACTGAGAAGTGTAACGTCTAGTAAGAAACAAAAACAACATAGTATGTAGTAATTAGAAAATTAGATGTATCATATTGTGTCATTGTGTAAAATTATGTATTTTTTTTTATTATTTATTTTTGAGAACGTCTGCGTCGGCGAGTAATAAAACCGCCACAGAAGATAAATGTTGAACAGAGATTACAAAAGGAACTAGTATATAATGCGTGATGTAAATTAAATTCTTTGTCTTCTTAATCTGGAAGTTGTGAGAGTAAGATCTCCTGTTGTTGTCGTGGAGAACGCGAATGTAGCATTCTTTTGTCGAGACTGGGAAATGTACGCCATTACGTGTGAATTCACACAGGTCTGTAATCAATGAGATATTTAAATGTTTTAATAGAGTTGTTTAAATGAAAACTTGTATTATTAATTGTTAAAGCTTGCTTGACTATTATCCCATCCTGTTGAGACATTTTTCAGTTATATAAATATTATCTGTGGTGCTGAGCTGCGTGGAGAACGAAGAGCCGCTGCCGCGGCGTATTTAAACGACTTACAATATAGTCGAGCATACCGCAAGGAAGCGGTAAAATAATAGTAAAATAATATTATTTCTTTTAGCTCCCAGGCTGGCAGTGAAGATCAGCAGATTTTATGATGTGTTGCAGGTTGACGCGGGCTGCTGATAGGATATAATTTACAGTGCAAATAATTTAATGTACCTTCAAAATCTGATAGTAATCTTGCTGTGCTCCGTTCTGATCTGGCAAATTTTTTAGTGATAGCGAAATTTTTTTTTATGAGAGTCTCATGTTCTTGGGCTAGTCGTGGTATGAAATAGTATTTCACCAAGAAATAAAATCCACTGCGAACTTGTGTTTTTGAACGATCATACGAACTGTAACATCAGTGTTCATTAAAAGTAATTTCAACTTTTAATAACTATGAAGTAGGGAAGTTATATTGATCCTTAGCATGAGTTGCAGTTAAGAAAAATCGTTCTTTAAATTGTAGGCCAGATACAGAACAATAAGACTTCCATAGATACATTTTATTTTGCAAAAAGGTAACGATGATAAAGAAATTCAAAGCACAGCATTGTTAAAAGTATTTCACGTAACTCTTTCCATATATGCGTTGTTACGCCAATAATCAAAAAATAAATAAATAAACCAAAGAGCAACAATTTAAAACAATTCGAGAGAGTAGTGACGTGAAAGAAGATGACGTACGTTGCTGTGCCAGTGTGGTGGAGCTCCACCCTGATGGAAAATTAAGTCATCGGAGTCCTCCTGAAGTTGTGGAAATAGTCAGTTCTGCTTCATTTAAGATAGCTCATTCCAGTTACTGGATGTTCCTCAAAAAAGGAGAGACCGTACACTGTTTCGCGAGAAATGGCAACAAAAACGTCAAGTTTAGGCAAGTCTCTTTGTGGATGCAGGCGGATCAGTGCCTTATGCCGACGAAAAGCACGCTGGATCGAAAACACTGACTCAGTCTTTGCAACATGCATCACACAAAATACCTTCTGTCGAGCGGATGCCGTCTTACGTCTGACTGCAAACTAAGAAAAAGCATTGACTGACATCTACCTACGATTTTCTGGAACTCTAGGATACGCCCATTCAAGCAACACACATTTCCTTGCTGGGACGTCCAAAATTAGATCATTCTTTTTTAAACACACTGTAGATCCAATTCCCATACAAATTTAGTAATTGCGGAGCATTGCCGAGTTTACTACTATTAATAATAACAGTAATTTCAAGTTAAACATGTAAGTTTACGGAAGGTTTCAAATTATGGTTAAAGTATGTGGAAGTTACGAAGTGCTCTCGTTATCAAATACTGGATGAGCATAATGTGAGCTATTTGCACACCGTTTCAAGCGAAAGCTAGCTATTCACGCGTCGCAATGTTTATAATAATAATAATAATAATGAATATGATCCTAATTTTCTTTTATTTTTAGTGTAACCTCAGAATAAAATTGGTTCCCATTTATAACCTGCCTGGTCTCGCGGTTCTAGGCGCGCAGTCCGGAACCGTGCGACTGCTACGGTCGCAGGTTCGAATCCTGCCTCGGGCATGGATGTGTGTGATGTCCTTAGGTTAGTTAGGTTTAAGTAGTTCTAAGTTCTAGGGGACTGATAACCACAGCAGTTGAGTCCCATAGTGCTCAGAGCCATTTGAACCATTTTTTATAACCTGCCTACAGGAATTCATTCACATTTAACCTCCACACAAAATTTGTTTCCCATTTAAGGTACCCACAAAATTCTTTTCTCATTAAATGTAAGCTCGAAACAGAAAAATTCCTAAACCTCGTAATAAAAAAATAAATTCAGTAACCTGGTAAATTTTGGACGACAGCAGTGCTGCGTCACGGCCCTGTAAGATCATTCTGAATAAAAAAAGGAAAAAAATTCTTACCTCAATAAAGTCGCCAAATATCTGCTCTTGCAACAAATATTTCCGACACAGCTCTGTGCAATGCTGGCCGATAGATTTGTCATTTATGAAAGGAAGCAACTGATTTTTCTTTTGCAACAATCGGAATGATCATGGATTGGAGAAATTAGTAAATTCTTTAAATTGAAATGAATCTTGTTAAAAATTACTTTATATCACAAAGATTAGTATTAGGACATTTTTAAAACATTTACATGGGAGTTCAGATACATTACTAGATATATGCGCGAGGCTGCTTTTTACCTTATACAATAATACTCAGGCTCCGGCATCGCTGCACCGCGAGCGGCCCAGCCAAGACGATACACTATTCCAGACCAGAGCAGACTGCAGACGAGACAAGCGCAGACTAGCCACTACTTACCGCTACAGCTACACAGTTCCTACTGCAGTCAACACTGCTCTCTGGTCAGAGATTCTCTTATACCTTGCATATCGCAGGCAGCGCATGAGCAATAAATCGAAATTACATCTGCTCGGACCTCTTACATAAAATTACATCTGCTCGGACCTCTTACAACGTCATATCTCCTGAATTACTTGTCGTTCAATGATATAATTTTATAGGTGTATTCACTGGTGTATATGGATACCGTCTGCAAAACGTGTTGCGAATAGAGTTAGAGCAAATGAAGTGATAAATTAAAAGGTAATGTCTAATGCTGAAGTTTCATGTACTAACAGCGACACTGTAGTGAGCGATAAACTTACCCGCCCGGTTAGTCCGGCACGAATCCGCCCGGCGGATTAGTGTCGAGGTCCGGTGTGCCGACCAGTCTGTGGATGGTTTTTAAGGCGCTTTTCTATCTGCCTCGGGGAATGCGGGCTGGTTCCCCTTATTCCGCCACAGCTACACTATGTCGGCGATTGCTGCGCAAACAAGTTCTCCACGTACGCGTACACCATAATTACTCTATCAAGCAAAGATTGAAGTTACACTCGTCTGGTGTGAGACGTTCGCGGGAGGGGCAGGCGGGGGGGGGGGGGGGGGGGCGGTCGAATGCCGGACATTTGCCACGCCGGACATTTGCCACACTTGCCCCTTCGCCAGGTAGCTTGAGTAGCGGTCCCTCAGGTAAGGGACGCCCTTCCCCGCACTACCTCTGTCCGCTTTCAAACCGCCGTCTCCACATCTTACTCGATACAACCAGTACGTAAGGGACCTTCTTCTTCGACATCTTAGCGAAATACATAGCTTCTTTTCCGAAATCGAAATATTTATAACTTTTGGGAAACGAAAGCAATACCGACGATTATGTCAGTATGTAATTAGTTCTGCCAAGTATAAATATAGATTCCTCTGTCTGTACGGTAGCTTCCTTTCACGCTTACTGATTGCGATAGAAACCGTCCATCGGCATGGGAGCAACAAGAAAGGAACGATGAAACGAGAATGCAAATGTACGCTAATCATTTCTTTTTTATCACTGCATTTGTGCCTTCTTTAATTACTACAACTGCATATCCAAAAGACAATAGGGAAAGAATAAACGGGTTTTTGAATGTTTGAAAAGAAGAACGACACAGTCCATATTAATTTACTCTCTAAAAACATTAGTTAATAAAGTGTAGCGGGACAATGTTCAAAACAACTGAAAACACGTTCACTAAATAGAGACAAGAATATCTGACATGTCATCTAAAGTCGACTTACAATTTTAAAATGTTAGAAATAATAAAATGAAGTAATACAGAATGCTACGCTTGTAACGTACGTTGTTGTTCGACATTGTTTAGATCTGGTATTTACAGGGTCACAGAGAAAGCATCTTAGGTTCTGGAGGGAAAATCCGTAATTGTAATTATCTGTGCTACAACAGAAACAAGAAGGACAACTTAAGGAAAAATAATGTAAGCTCACAATCGACTTTGAAGCAGATAGTTCCCGTGACTTAGTATGGACAGAGGTTATACTCGACAACCGGAATAAATTAATAACTGGCTCCTTTTACCGCCCCCTGTCTCAGATGAAACAGTTGCTGAACAGTTCAAAGAAAAGAAAACTTGAGTCTCATCACAAATAGGTACCCTACTCATACAATTATAGTTGGCAGTTACTTCAATCTACCTTCCGCGTGTTGACAAAAATACATTTTCATACCCTATTCTAAACAGAAAACAACTTCCGTAATTGTTCTAAATGTTTTTTAAAAATTATGTTTAACAATTAGTTGACGAGGCCATTCAAATTGTAAATGGTTACGAAAACACACTTGACCTCTTAGCCACAAATAATCCTGAGCATCACGATGGATACAGGAATTAGTGAACACGCAGTCGTAGAGAGGCTCACTTCCGTAACAAAGAAATTCACCAAAACTAAACGCGAAATATATCTATTTATAAAAGCAGCTAAAAATTCAGGCTACGTCTTTCTAAGAGATAGTCTCCAATCCTTCCAAACTATGTAAATGGAGACCATATGTGGCTTAAGTTCAAAGAAATAGTATCAACAGCACTCGAGATATTCATACCAAATAAATTAATAAGAGACGGAACTGATCCCCCATGGTACACAAAACACGACAGCAAGCTGTTGCAGGAGCACTGCAAAAGGCACGTATAATTTAGACGAACGCAAAATCTCCGAGATTGGTGAAGTTTTACTGAGGCTCTGAAACGTCCCCTTAGAACAATTATACAAGACTGTGCTTAAACTGACACACAATATTTTTAGCGCAACGCAGTCTGACTTTCAATAATCCCTACAACAGAATGGCCCTGACTAACATTAACCTATACCTTTCACAAATCACTTACCTCACAAAAATCTTCGTTACTCGAACTACTGCAATACAGCGAGCGCCACTACTGCCAGCTAAATAAAAGATTCAAACTAGGGAAGGCACTAACTACTGATAGGCGTAGTTAGCAAATGAAAGATTTTAATAGAGAACAAACAATGTATTTACCTTAATAGTGTTGAAAAATCATAATATATATATATATAGCAGTTCATGAAATCCAGTCTTACAAATTTCAAAACTCTGCCATCTCTCTCCCCACATCCACCACTACCGGCGGCTCACCTCCGACTGCGCAATGCTACGCGCTGTTAATATCCAGCTGCCCAACACTACAATGGAGACAACAATGCAAACCAGCCACAGACTGCACACAGCACAGCCAGTGATTTTCATACAGAGCGCTACATGGCGTTACCAATGAAGAAAACCTAAACAGCCTACTTACATAGCCCCCATGCTCCCCACAAAAAATTTTACAAATTGTTTTGGGCAGTGGGCAATAATGATTTGATAAAATTTTTCAAAATTACAATAACAAAGATATCAAATGCACACACTTATTGATACAATGTTGGTCAAAAGCTAAAATTTTCTCACAGTCCATAAAGACAGTCCTGATCATTCATCACAGTAAAATTGCAGTGTTTTCTTTTCTCAAAGTCTGAGCAGTAAAAGACAATGCACAGCGGAAGTAGTGGATTTCCATGCAGTCTTGAAGAAGAAGTGTTGTCCTTCCAACGGAAAGACAGTGCTGACTCTTGACGTGCAGACAGGTAATGGGACACAACAGAGCAAACCCACAGCAGAGTCAGTCGAAGTTTTGAAGAATATTGGTAGGTAGATCATCACAGAGCAGACCCATTGTAGTCCTGGTAGAGATTATGGCATTGGTGAGTCATCAAAGGTGCAGACCCAGTGCATTCCTTGTAGAAATAATGGTATTGGTGGGCCATCAAAGATGCAGACCCGCTGTAGTCCATGTAGAGACGGCCAGCAGCCATCTGTTGCGACTGTGCAGGTGCACAATCACCATCTAAGAGTCTTGCAGACAATATAGCAAGTCCATAACCCACCACTTGTGCACTCACAAAAATTTTTTTTGAAATGTCATTAGAACCAGCAATGCTGTTAATCAGTCCCTTGCTGAATTATTAACACACGTGCAAACACTAACTGTCCCCTTTTTTTTTCTCGCATATTCTGCGTGAATTATGACCAACAAAACGTGTGCAGTGAAATGACACTTAATTTTAAGAACTGGTGTCTAGTTATAAATTTACAACATAAGAATACAATTACAAAGGTACAAAATACAGCATTAAAAACATAACAATACAGATAACATTTGTAGTACAGGCTTTACAAAAGAATCAAAAAACATATACATCAGTGTTACAGGAATTATAACATAGGTACATACATAAAAGATCAGAATAACTTCCGAAACATCAACATGAGCGTTAAAACAAAACAGAATAAATAATGTCTAAACATCTTTATGAAGAAAATAAAATAGTATTTGAAAAATTCTACAACATAAATCTTATTAGCTAAACACATAAAGACAGGAAAAACACAAATATACAAGAGTACACAAACACATAGCAGAATAACACAGGGGGAAAGGACAGGGTTTGTTTTCAGTGTAACATTTGGTACTGCAGTATTTTGCAAACAAAACCTTTTTTTCTTGGAGATCTCCTTTCGTTCATCATTATTCCCAAAACATCCTATCTATACCTGCTTTCTGTACTTTTTTCGTATAACTTCTCAATGCATTTCTTCCAATTCATCATAGTTAGTTTCTTATATAGTCTACCCCCACTTAAGCTAACTTAAATCTACTGAGCTCAGATGCATAAACTAAGGGACGAGGCAATGCATCAGCATAAAAAAATTAATACAAACAGCAATGAAAAAAAATGGAAATTGTCAAAGCAAGCTACAGTAAATCTAAATTACCAAGCAAATGCAACATTACAACTAATATGAGCCAATGTGCAGCAACAAGAAAAATAAAGCAGTAGTAAAATTAGCTTAACAGAGTAATACAAAGTGAAATTTAGTAGCACTATGCCTGGCAAACAGCAGCAGCAAATGTAATAACTTATATCTAAACATGACAAAGCTCAAGCAGAAAAAATATTACGCTAAAGTTGGCCATGTCTAATACCTATGTCACATCTTAATACTAGAGTGATGCATCACAATTTATTCTACAAAAGAAATTACCAAGTACTTGAAAAGAAAATTCTGTATGCAATTCCCGTGAAGGGAAATGTCTTTTTGTGCTCCTTCGTTTTTTTGAAGTACATCATAAAGTTATTCTTTACTGGGTCTGTAGGCATAAAATATTTATATTAGTACATCTATAAAATTTTATTTTAACCAATGCTGCAGGGCAGCTAGAAACTAGATATTAAACAAATTGAGCAATCTCTCAACTAGAAAGACAACAGATGTAAAAATGTTTCTCATCATTTCATTAGGCATTTTAGTAAATATCATAAATTAAGAGCTCCACAGTGTAATCATATGTTTTCAAGTTTGAGCGTGTCGTATTTGCGATGCTTTCTACAAAGTAATGTCAATAGCGAGGATAATGGCTTCCTTTTTTTTTCTACCTGTGCCTCTGAAAAGGCACACACTAATGGCTTTTTCTCCAGGCGTCTGACACAGGTGGCCGCTCAAGACACATTACGTCAAGGTCACTTGGCTTTCTTACCGAAATACACTCCTGGAAATTGAAATAAGAACACCATGAATTCATTGTCCCAGGAAGGGGAAACTTTATTGACACATTCCTGGGCTCAGATACATCACATGATCACACTGACAGAACCACAGGCACATAGACACAGGCAACAGAGCATGCACAATGTCGGCACTAGTACAGTGTATATCCACCTTTCGCAGCAATGCAGGCTGCTATTCTCCCATGGGGACGATCGTAGAGATGCTGGATGTAGTCCTGTGGAACGGCTTGCCATGTCATTTCCACCTGGCGCCTCAGTTGGACCAGCGTTCGTGCTGGACGTGCAGACCGCGTGAGACGACGCTTCATCCAGTCCCAAACATGCTCAATGGGGGACAGATCCGCAGATCTTGCTGGCCAGGGTAGTTGACTTACACCTTCTAGAGCACGTTGGGTGGCACGGGATACATGCGGACGTGCATTGTCCTGTTGGAACAGCAAGTTCCCTTGCCGGTCTAGGAATGGTAGAACGATGGGTTCGATGACGGTTTGGATGTACCGTGCACTATTCAGTGTCCCCTCGACGATCACCAGTGGTGTACGGCCAGTGTAGGAGATCGCTCCCCACACCATGATGCCGGGTGTTGGCCCTGTGTGCCTCGGTCGTATGCAGTTCTCATTGTGGCGCTCACCTGCACGGCGCCAAACACGCATACGACCATCATTGGCACCGAGTCAGAAGCGACTCTCATCACTGAAGACGACACGTCTCCATTCGTCCCTCCATTCACGCCTGTCGCGACACCACTGGAGGCGGGCTGCACGATGTTGGGGCGTGAGCGGAAGACGGCCTAATGGTGTGCGGGACCGTAGCCCAGCTTCATGGAGACGGTTGCGAGTGGTCCTCGCCGATACCCCAGGAGCAACAGTGTCCCTAATTTGCTGGGAAGTGGCGGTGCGGTCCCCTACGGCACTGCGTAGGATCCTACGGTCTTGGCGTGCATCCGTGCGTCGCTGCGGTCCGGTCCCAGGTCGACGGGCACGTGCACCTTCCGCCGACCACTGGCGACAACATCGATGTACTGTGGAGACCTCACGCCCCACGTGTTGAGCAATTCGGCGGTACGTCCACCCGGCCTCCCGCATGCCCACTATACGCCCTCGCTCAAAGTCCGTCAACTGCACATACGGTTCACGTCCATGCTGTCGCGGCATGCTACCAGTGTTAAAGACTGCGATGGAGCTCCGTATGCCACGGCAAACTGGCTGACACTGACGGCGGCGGTGCACAAATGCTGCGCAGCTAGCACCATTCGACGGCCAACACCGCGGTTCCTGGTGTGTCCGCTGTGCCGTGCGTGTGATCATTGCTTGTACAGCCCTCTCGCAGTGTCCGGAGCAAGTATGGTGGGTCTGACACACCGGTGTCAATGTGTTCTTTTTTCCATTTCCAGGAGTGTATTTACAACACCAGTTTGCACTACAGTGACAGTCTCATATAAAAAATTTCACAGGTCTAGAATTTGCGTTACAAATCAGTAGAAACAAAATCCTGTAAATATAACAGTGTCCAAAAAATTTTCGTCGGCATTGTGGTACATTCATGCATTTACACACATTTCATAATTCTTAAAGTACGATTCTTGGTTTCCAACATCCTTTTTCACAAGTCAGAGTCCCTAACCACTACTCATTATTCATATACGTATTTGTCAACACTTCTTCAATATTTCATCATAATAAATACGTAACATAATCAAATTCCTCATATACGGTAGCAATATCTTACTGATCATAAACGTACCTCAACAGCATAATACACATCGTCGTCGTAAAAATAACATCATAACACCTCAGTCAAATCTCAAAAACGTCGTAGCTTTCTGCAATAATGTCAAAGCCTAAAAAAAATTCTCTGCTCATTTCAATAGTGTCATCTACCTCAAACGTACTTTAAAATCATGCTCCCTTACCAAATACATCATTCAAAGCTCTCATAGTATCACAATGGTTCCGAAAAAATATGAACAGTTCACAAAGTACAGACAAAATACAATTTCATAAGTGTGAAGTTACCCAACTGTGTAATTGTGTAAACATGTGTCACTGATGTAGTAAAAAAAAATGTTTGTCTCTCTCAGTTAAACGATCAGATAGCTGTGTAATTTATGTGTTAGAGAAATATGGTACCGATGTGTAAAGTTGTATAAGCAAATACCGTATTAGCTAGGGCTCCTTTTGCTTGCCAAACACATGGTACACAAAGTAGGCATGTAGCCTCCTGAGGATTAATGTAATTATACCCTTAGGTGTTACAGATTACAGCAATGGAATGAAAACCTTTGTATCACTGTACTTCAAATACCTTTAAAAATAACTGATTTAAGTGCAAAATTAATCACTCAAATACGTGTCCTGTAGCGCTAAATGTGCGTCTTGCTGTAAGGTAATCTCTGGGGAAGTGTCGTAGTTATTGTCCTCCGAAAGCTAAGTTCTGCAGAAGCCAATGTACTTACCTCATGATAAACAAAAGTGCAATGCTTTACGTATAGATATCTTAGTTATTACGCTGATTGCCATGATAAAGAAAGTACTGTGCTGTAACGTATTGTTGTGCCACGGAAAAGGCAGTCTTATTGTAGCTATACCACAAAAGTTACTACTAAAACATGTTTTACTTTCCAGAATAATACAGAAAAATTGTGAAGATATAAAACAGAAACACTGCAAAAGCAAAATTGTAAATTGTCACTCATTAGTAGCGTCGTGATAAAATCGTGTAGCTGTCACATAAACTAACCACTGTGTCATCTGGTATCTCACAGAAAGTACTTTAAATCCAGAATGTATTTTCAAGTAAACCAAAATGTTGCATTAAAATCTCATTAGCAGTACCAGTATATGTTCTAAGTACACAAGTCTTATAGCCGTTACGTAATCGTGCAACTAACAAGCAAGAATGTACACACACAATAACACTGTGTCGTCTGTTTACCATAACAATGCATTCGTAATTCCTGTTTAAATATGTTCTGTTGGTTCTTGACTGGATATTTAACTTCAAACATTGTTGCATGTTAACAGATTCTAAGTCTGACAAAGCATACTAGTAATGTAAAGTGAAAAGTTATATGGCAAAGACAAAGTTAAAAAGCAGATTATCTTTCAATAAACGGTTTTACATGTGAAATGTGGTGTAAACCTATACTCTTCCTAGTACACAGAGTTTCAACTTCAACGCAAGTATTATGCGGTATACGTCGGTAAAGAATACTGGAATTTTTCTCAACGTTAGCCTCTATGTTATTTTTCTCTGAGCCAGCCGGCGCACGTGGGTGCCTGCGGTGCAAGTCATTGTCTGTCTCTTTGTTGGCATGCGTCGTTATTGTGATTAGGAGACCTAACTTCTACAAATTCACCTTGTCGAGAGTGCCCTGCTCTGTTTGAATCCCGTCAGTTCTGATGGAATTCAGGTCTGTCGTTTTGTCGGTAGTTTACATAGTTTCTTGTTTGTCGGTCATGTGGTGGAGAATTTCTCCCGGAATCGTAACTGCGTGCTGAACTGTTGCGTCTGAAGTTATTCTGTCCCCCTGTTTCTATGGTAATCTGTGTCATATTCATTACTACGGAAATGCGATCTTTCTCTGTAACTATTATTACTCTGCCAGTGGTTGTCATATGGGTGGTGTCTGTTTTGGTCACGATTTGCGTTGTAAGAATAGACTTGTCGTGTCCAGTTATTGTTTCTGTCGTCACGGAATTGTGACGGATGTGACCTGTAGTGATTGTTTTCCTGTTTTCGCATCCCGCGACTGTCTGTGTCAATTTCTAATTCTTGTAAGAGTCCCTGAAAAGCTTCAATGTCGTCTTTGCAACGTCCTGCCAAAATAATATGCCGTAAATGTTCTGGTAATTTGATTAAGCAAATGCGGATGAGTTCTGAAGGGCTGTATGAGTTTGACAGATACTGATTCTTGTGCAACATGTCTTCAAAATATTTCACAAGACTGGAAAATTCAGATTGTTCGAAATGTTTCATCATTATGATGCTATGTTTTACTCAGTCTTGTGTAGTTTGAGACCAATATGCTGAGAGGAAGGCACGGTAAAATTCTCCTTCACTGTGACAATCGTGAATGACCGATCGCATTCTTACAGCTGGTTCATTCTCTAAATAGCCACGCATAAATTCTAATCAGTGCTCTAATGACCAGTTGGGAGGAAAACAATGAGAGAATTGATGGAGCCACGCTTGTGGATGAATGTCGTTGCCAGAATTCTTAAATGTTTTAAATTTACGTGTAGTAATGAACAGCTTATAGTCAAAATCATCATGTCGGCGAGTCGCATATCGGTCATTGTTACATCGTTTCGGCGATTCCATTTCAAAATTCGGTGCACCTTGCGAATTTCTTTTATAATTTCCGAAATGTCCTGTATTATTATTTTGTGGTTGTTCTGTATTTCTATGTCCATCTTCCCGTACTGGTGCGCGAGTGTCCTCTGAAATATGTAATTCTTGTATTACTTGTGCCAACTGATCTTGTGCTTCCCGGATTTCTCTTTTGTACTGTGTATTGATTTGATTTTGATTTTGTTTGAATTTTCTAATTTGTTCATACTCTTCAGTGTCCGTGAAGGCTACAGGTCTTGTGTCATTCAGATCATTATCTACCTTTGTAGATAAGTTAGTGAACTGATCTGAAAGTTCGGCTACTTTATCCGATAGTGAAATTATTTCCTCTGTGTGTTTTTCTGAACCAAGTTTCAGAGTGTCCATTTGTGTTGAAATCGTATCTACTGTGTCCTTTAAGTTTTCCTGAGTTTTTGCAAGTTGCGTAACGGAATCGGTAGATGCAACTGAGTTTATTTTAGCTTGCAAGGTGTCGTGATTTTCATGAACAATAGTTTGCAGTTCTTTTATGGCTGCTTCGTGATTCTGTAATGCATTTTCATGACGCGAAAAAGTAGGTTGGAAATGCTCACAAATTTGTGTTTTTACGTCATTACAGACTTTTTGACATTTCGATTCAATGTTATGTAACTCAGTAGTTAAATCTTCACATGTTTGTTCAAGTGTGGTGTCTAACTTCCGAAGATTCTGTTCCATTGTGTCTAACTGTTGCTGTGTTTGTCTCTGGTGTTGTTCCATTGTGTCTAACTTTTGAAGATTTTGTTCCATTGTGTCTAACTTTTGAAGCTTTTGCAGTGTTTGTCTCTGATTTTGTTCCACTGTGTCTAACTTTCGAAGATTTTGTTCCATTGTGTCTAACTTTTGAAGCTTTTGCTGTGTTTGTCCCATTTGTTGTATTAATTGTAATAACAATGCACTGGTGCCTGAAACATGTTCCTCAGTGCTTTTCGGCAGTGAATTTGCACCGGCAACATTCACATTTTTACAAGCAGAAAATGTGTCTTGCCTTATTTGAGAAAACGGTGAGGAACCAAAACCTGAATCTACAGTATTTGCGAGATTGTGTCCTGTCATTTTGGATTCCTGAGGCGAACTATTGCCGACCGATCGATCGATAATGCTTCCCTGTTCACTAATTGTTTCACTGTCTATGCAATTATTTGCAGCCCGCTCCATTTCCCTATGCACAATTACCAAATCACTAGTTTGAACATTAGTTAATTCATTACATGGTGGCGCTAATACACTGCTTTCGTCTTCACTGTCATTTGTCAGTTTACTTTGGAGCCTAGTATTACGTTTTTCACACGCCATTATTGTCACAATATTTCACATGACAACACAGAAAAGCACAATTTGAAGAGCAAAATAAGAAAACATATTAACATAGCACTGAAAATAATATCTAGTTAATTGCAAGCGCAGCTGCGAAATACTTGGTGCAAATCTACATGCATGCCACAACAACGATGAAAGACTGCAACTACAAAGGAGATTCTCTCTACAATTACGCGCTAGCAATAAACAATAGCTACACTAATTACACAAACTACAAGGAAAAAATCAGAAGATTCCAGTGAGGTATCCTGGCAGTGTCGCCATATGAAATGTCCCCTTAGAACAATTATACAAGACTGTGCTTAAACTAACACACAATATTTTTAGCACAACGCAATCTGACTTTCAATAATCCCTACAAAAGAATGGCCCTGACTAACATTAACCTATACCTTTGACAAATCACTTACCTCACAAAAATCTTCGTTACTTGAACTACTGCAATACAGCAAGTGCCACTATTGCCAACTAAATAAAATATTCAAATTACGGAAGGCACTAACTACTGATAGGCATAGTTAGCAAATGAAAGATTTTAATAGAGAACAAACAATGTATTTACCTTAATAGTGTTGAAAAATCATAATATATATATATATATATATATATATATGTTCATGACATCCAGTCTTACAAATTTCAAAATTCCGCCATCTCTCCCCACATCCACCACTGCTGGCGGCTCACCTCCGACTGCGCAACGCTACGCGCTGTTAACATCCAGTTGCCCAACACTACAATGGCAGACAACAATGCAAACCAGCCACAGAATGCACACAGCACAGCCAGTGATTTTCATACAGAGCGCTACATGGTGTTACCAATGAAGAAAACCTAAACAGCCTACTTACAGCTCGAAGTTTGGTGCGGATTTCAATGCGAGATGCATTTAATAGTTCCCACAACGAAACTCGATCTAGAAATGTGGAGGAAAATCCAAAGACATACTGGTCCCATATTAAGTAAACCAGCGGAAAGGCTCAGTAAGTACCTTTACTGCGCGACAGCGATGATAATGTTACTGATGACAGTGCCACTAAAGTGGAGTTAGTAAATGCATTTTCCGAAATTCCTCCACGAAAGAAGACGAAGTAAATATTCCAGAATTCGAAATGAGAACAGCTGCAAACATAATTTAGAAGTAGATATCCCTGGTGTTGCAAAGCAACTGAAATTACACTGTCAGTGACAGAGGAAATAATATATCTTTTCAAAAAGTCTCTACTGTATAAGAAAAGTGGGTCTAATACATTTGTTTCTGATGTTCTTTAGTAACAATTAATTTTCAGTAGTAAGCTCCTTGCTTTTACTGACCTGTTTAAAGATAATCAACAATTTAGTAAGAAATTTTAATTTTTAAAGGACTATATCTAAATGTACTTAAGTAGATTTACATCTACTATAAATGTTTGCAGCTAAACTTAAATTAAAAATATTTGAGGTGCCAAAATTGTCTACCTTAGCATCAGATCATTCTTGGGATGTCAATTTTAGGAGCAATTCAAAGGTTCAGTTCCCATTTTCTTTTACGAAAGCGTATACTATCAGTTTAACAAACCATGATATTTTAGGTGATAGTTGCGATTCTGAAGCTTCAGAAGATTATTTTAGAACTCACAATTATTTAATTGTATGGCCATAATATTGGAAGGCAGAAAAAAGTTATCTTAACATAACAACAATAGGGATACTTTTGTGAGGCTTGAAACACTTCTTAATTTTTACATTAAAGGCTGATTCGCATCACATTTTGCACAGGCTTTGGACCGTGAAAATGATAAATGACCATCTACCATTCTGGCGTGTGTAAAATCAGCCTAAACACGCTGAACTAATTTACACTCTATTTACAATGAGAACTTAATATTAGCTCCGATATTGCTGCTTCAATGTTTTAATAATTTTATGTCAGTAACTTGCGAGGACTCGGTGGTCTTCATAGTTTTTAATACATTATTTTTAACGTATTTTAGTCCAGTTTCTGAATATGGGCAATGGCTTTCAAGCAAGGCCTAATGTTGCCAGTCTCTTCATAATTCTTTATAATTCTCTCTATCCTGTCGTCCAGCTTCAAGTACTTCTTCTTCCTCTTCTTACCTTCAAGATTCATTTCCAATTTCATGTAGATGCAGTTTGTGAGCTCTGCTTCCTTTTTCAAGCACTCCACCAAATAGTTGATTTTAGGGTGAGGGTTTCCAATAATACTATTTATATTGTTGTGCCACCCTTCAAAGCATTCGTCGTTCGGTGCCTTTTTCCGTAACAGTCCCACATTTCTATTGCGATATCCTCATTCTCTAGCCAGCTATCCACAAAGTAGTCAAAAAATTGAGAGAACCTTCCGTGATCAGGAGCTTCTGCATGAATCTCAATCCATCCATTGCTTACGTCCTCCGGTTTTACAACTGCCAGCACTGCACACATGCTGACGTGAAGTCTTAAATCCTCGTTCTAGCGGTACTCTTCAGTTAGACCGAGAACTCGAGATCTTCTCCATAAACTCTTCTTCGTATGCAAATAGAATCCATTTATTTCAGTTGTGGGAAAAACTTGACGAATGGCCGATATCGCAGCTGCCTCAAAGTCCATCTTTACTTGTTTAGGACACCACTCAGAGACTGCCTGTTTTATCAGACGAAACAGACGAACATATGTGTCTTTCTTCTTATTAGGGAGCAGTGCAAATATAGTAGGAAGATTGTTTGTTTCTTTAATCGGGCCTCCTAAGTCTACATGTATGGTGTAGATCTGTGCAAACTGCTTGCTGCATCTCTTAAATGTTCCATCCATAAAAAAATGGGAACATGTTTTTAAACTTTCTTTTCCTTTGCTTCCACTAAAAATCATTATTCTCACCTCTAATCTATCGTCTTCCAGAAGAAAACTACTGCCATCTCCCATTTTTAATAGATGTTCATGAAGATCAATTTCATAAGAGTTCTTAGGCTCTTGTTGGTTCCCCCACTCATGACTCCACCAACGACACATGGTTCTCTTCATAGATTCTGAATTAGGCATCACTGAAACAAAATCATAAACTTTATTATGTAGATTTCCCATTTCATCCGCGTATATCTCCGATAACTGTGTAGTTTCTCCTCGAGACCTTCTCTTCGCTCTTTCCACTTGCTTTCTCACTTTCAGAGCTGCATTGTCAGGTGGTCCACAGAGATGTTCTAATACGCTCAACATTTCTCCGTTCCTCGAAAGCAGCTTTCCCTTGCAATGATCCGCTTTTCGCCGTAAGCACATCCATGTAACAATGCCTTCTTTAGATTCCCTCTGTTTAAGATACGCGTAACCTTTCTAATGAGCAGGAGGCCTGCCCTTGTTCGTTGTAATAACTTCCATACTGATGGTCACGTTAGGAACTTTGAAAGCAAACTGGGCGGGCGGGTGAGCAGGAGGAGCAGCAGGAGGAGGGGAAGGGGAGACAAGGGACCGAACCCTTCGGAGCAGGTAAAACTGTGGCAAATGTCCGGCGTGGCAAATGTCCGGACACCGGGGCGGTCCACTGGAGGCCGAACTGCACAATAACCCTGGGTTCTGTGTGGGTAAGCGGTGGAGTGAGTGCATGCTGTAGCCTGTTGTGGGGTTGTGAACCACTGAGAGGGCTGCGGCAGGGACGAAACCTCTCCGTCGTTTCTAGGTCCTCAGTTCCATGCAATACAAGTGATAAACGTTTTCCTTTCATCATTGTGCGGGGGCTATCTCCGAGAAAAAGTTTCATACCTGTTTTAAATTACGTGTAAAGATATTTGGAAGTGACTATGTGCTCTCATACAGAATGAATATAGTCTGGGTGTTTTTGCGCGCTGTGAGTTACGTTGATTTACGACATACAGGGTTGAACGGTGTTGCAGGGGAGCTTGTGCTGAGGAAAAAAATCGGTACGTTGCGCCATTTCCGATTTAATTAGCACTGAAGTTAGCCAATCACGTCCTCGCGGGCGCAAATTCAAGCAGTAGCACGCGCTAAAATTTGGCAGTACACAGACATCTGTGGACCCGTGAGTAACCTCTAGTTTAAATGATCATTACCAATTAAAACGTGCCTATTTCCAAAGTGATTAATTAAAGTTAGCCGAGCAAAAGCTACATTTGACCTTCGTATACTTGTATACAAATATTATTTGGAAAAGTGTGAATGCTTTACATTTAAAAATGCCCCAGATGCTCGTAACAGTTCACACGCAGGAAAATAAAGCATTTTTTTTCAAAACGTCATTAACTTTGTTTAGAAATGTACTACACTACTGGCCATTAAAATTGCTACACCAAGAAGAAATGCAGATGATAAACGGGTACTCATTGGACAAATATATTATATTAGAACTGGCATGTGATTTCATTTTCACGCAATTTGGGTGCATAGAACCTGAGAAATCAGTACCCATAATAACCACCTCTGGCCGTAATAACGGCCTTGATACGCCTGGGCATTGAGTCAAACAGAGCTTGGATGGCGTGTACAGATACAGCTGCCCATGCAGCTTCAACACGTTACCACAGTTCATCAAGAGTAGTGACTGGCATATTGTGACGAGCCAGTTGCTCGGCCACCATTGACCAGACGTTTTCAATTGGTGAGAGATTTGGAGAATGTGCTGGCCAGGGCAGCAGTCGAACATTTTCTGTATCCAGAAAGGCCCGTACAGGGCCTGCAACATGCGGTCGTGCATTATCCTGCTGAAATGTAGGGTTTCGCAGGGATCGAACGAAGGGTATAGCCACGGGTCGTAACACATCTGAAATGTAACGTCCACTGTTCAAAGTGCCGTCAATGCGAACAAGAGGTGACCGAAACGTGTAACCAATGGCACCCCATACTATCATACCGGGTGATACTCCAGTATGGCGATGACGAATACACGCTTCCAATGGGCATTCACAACGATGTCACCAAACACGGATGCTACCATCATGATGCTGTAAACAGAACCTGGATTCATCCGAAAAAATGACGTTTTGCCATTCGTGCACCCAGGTTCGTCATTGAGTACACCATCGCAGGCGCTCCTGTCTGTGATGCAGCGTCAAAGGTAACTGCAGCCATGGTCTCCGAGCTGATAGTCCATGCTACTGCAAACGTCGTCTAACAGTTCGTGCAGTTGGTTGTTGACTCAGGGATTGAGACGTGGCTGCACGATCCGTTACAGCCATGCGGATAAGATGCCTGTCAATCTCGACTGCTAGTGATACGAGGCCGTTGGGATCCAACACGGCGTTCCGTACTACCCTCCTGAACCCACCGATTCCATATTCTGCTAACAGTCATTGGATCTCGGTCAACGCGAGCAGCAATGCCGCGATACGATAAAGCGCAATTGCGATAGGCTACAATCCGACCTTTATCAAAGTCGGAAACATTGATGGTACGCATTTCTCCTCCTTACACGAGGCATCACAACAACGTTTCACCAGGCAACGCCGGTCAACTGCTGTTTATGTATGAGAAATCGGTTGGAAACTTTCCTCATGTCAGCACGTTGTAGGTGTCGCGACCGGTGCCAACCTTGTGTGAATGCTCTGAAAAGCTAATCATTTGCGTATCACAGCATGTTCTTCCTGTCGGTTAAATTTCTCGTCTGTAGCACGTCATCTTCGTAGTGTAGCAATTTTAATGGCCACTAGTGTAGTCATATTGTATACGCTATGAACGAAATTAGCCGAAGTTAGGCGTTCTTAATTGCTTTGGCTTCATTTCCAGACAAACAACTGTACTTGTTTTCTTAGTTAACTAACCTCATTCAAGTATGAATTCAAAAATCGCCCATTTTACGAGCCACACAATTACTGTGGTACGATTGCCGGTCGGCTGTGGCGGCACGATACATATGTTTAGCCTTGTCGCTAGTTGGTGTTGGTACAAAAAGAAATGTGTGTGAAATCTTATGGGACTTAACTGCTAAGGTCATCAGTCCCTAAGCTTACACACTACTTTACCGAAATTATCCTAAGGACAAACACACACACCCATGCCCGAGGAAGGAGTCGAACCTCCGCCGGGGCCAGCCACACAGTCCATGACTAGAGCGCCAAAGACCGCTCGGCTAATCCCTCGCGGCGTTGTTGGTACAACCCGCATCGTTCACAGTGTGATTTTCACATCTTTGTCCGCCTCAAGAAAGACATGCGTGGACCTCGGTTTCAGTCAACGAGGAAGTGCGGGACTTGGTGCAGTTGTGGGTTCGTCAGCGGCCGACAGCGTTCTACGAAATAAGAACTGATCCTGTCGCCTCCCAGCACGATAAATGTCTTAACGCGTGTGGTGATTATTTTTGAGTGGAACCATTCCACGGTCCCGGTGTCGTGGGTATTCGCCTTCCATTTGACTGTCCCTTATAGTTCGGGACAGTCGGCGGCGGTTCTGTTATCAACAAATTGCTATCCACTGCTGTTGACTGTGGCTCCGACGGCGAAAATTGAATCGAGGTACTCAAAGTAAACATTTGACCTTGTAAGGTATCATTACGTTTTCTGTTTACGATACGATTAAACAATGCAGGACAGCGAATTGAGCCGGCCGAAGTGGCCGAGCGGTTCTAGGCGCTGCAGTCTGGAACCGCGCGACCGCTACGGTCGCAGGTTCGAATCCTGCCTCGGGCATGGATGTGTGTGATGTCCTTAGGTTAGTTAGGTTTAAGTAGTTCTAAGTCCTAGGGGACTGATGATCTCAGCAGTTAAGTCCCATAGTGCTCAGAGCCATTTGAACCATTTTTGAACAGCGAATTGAAAGATTAGTGTTTTAGTGTTGCTGAATTACTAGATGAAATATCCTCGGGGATAAGTTGGCTGAAAAGTTACAACCCCAAAAATGTATAACATTGCATTTGGTAAGACTAATGTAAATATATTCTTTCTTACAGGAATCATCCTTGTATTACATATGTGTGTGCAATCTCTATAACGTGGAACTACTTTCGAATATACTGAAAAGTAAACAGGTATATTAATTCGACATTTGAACAGAGACCACTTGATTCTAACTCAAAGAAATGTACTGCATGTAATCACCGAAAGCACTGCTTGCCGACATGTTTCTGGGGAATTAAAATTACACATGATAAAACTACTCAGCTACGCAGTTACAAATGCAGGACATCTGGAGAGAAAAAGAACAGTTAAATAGTATCGTACTCATAGCACCGCCCGTGACTGTGAGGAAAACGGGAATGCATTCAGGGAAAATCGTTCATTTCTGGACGGGTCTGTTTTAGTTTCCCTGTATTTATTCAGTTTCTTACAAACATGTCTGACATATAAGGTGGACTCGGAAATAACAATACTCAAAACCCATCAAGAGAATGAAAAACTCCCCTACTAATGAAGAGAGTAAGAGATATCAGCGTACGTTATGCCAGAAACATTAGTGTAAGTGGCAAGGAAATAACTGCATCCGCTACTCGTCCACATGGGATTTAGTTCCATAAAGAAAGGTAACTATGCAATAACATTTTCACAATACCTTCGTATAATGTTCGACATAAAGAAAGCTACTAAAGCACGCAAGTGAATTGCTTCCAGCTGCAAGAGGCCATGTAAGCATTATACAATAACAGATTATAAAAGATTGCATAAATATCCTAGTCCACGTGGCTATAAAGCTCGAACCCATTTTCGAAACCCCGTGTTCTGGTTCGCGTAATCCGTTAATAAAACGAATAAATTTACCACGCATGAAAGAAATATCTGTACTAGAGTGAAGTTAATGCAGAAAATTATCATAGCTATACATTCTCAATGCAAAAGAGCATCATGCGATCTCACCAATTAAAGCAACATGCAGCAGCCTCTGCATATGGATCTGCTCGTCTCTGAAATTCTACCACGAGTGCCTAAACCAAAATCCGGCGCTTCCAAACCGTGATTGTTCAGCCATTCCAAAGAACGCTGTTATTCTGCTGCGTGTTAAACCACATGCGGTTGCACAAGCTGTACCATCAATTGACACACACACGCACCTTTGTAATATATCACCTATAACAGCTTACGTTAAGCAATGAACTCGTTCACCATTCACTGTTTACTGTTCACTGTTCATTGTTCATCTGTTACTGTTCACCGCTTACCATTTACAGTGTACCCATTTACCAGTTCGAGCTTGCAAAGTATGGTACAAAGATGTGGAAAATAATGTTGTGGCACTTAATGCAAACAATGTATTTTTATGTTTCTGACGTATTTTGCAGGCATTTTAAACGTGGAAAGAATACGGTAGTACTTCACAAGCGTAGTAGAACAATTTAGATGTGGAAAATAATTAGTTTGAGGGGCTATTGTACCATGCACCATCCATAGTTCATAGATCGAAATATTAACATTTACAAATCCTTCCATTATTGGTGATGACAAACAACACTAGCATAAAGCAGCAGCTGATTTTATTTCCCATTTTGACGTATCACAAACATAATTGTAAGCTTGTGGTGATAAGCGACATTCATCACAGAACCTGCCCGTTTTCTAGCAATACCAGCTTTCGCCATCTACTTGCATGATGCATTGTCCCTTCAGCAGGAAATATCATAGTTAACTCCGAAAGTTAAGTCCGTCCTCTCAAAGCATCTGGGAAAAAACCGAGGTATCAATACTCAGAAACTTGATGTATGTCTTCCTTGACATATCTGTGCTAAATTCTAGCACACAGTTTACTAACGTCGATTCCAGACCAAAAGTTTTGAAATATTTGGAAGTTTGGTATAGTCGGGCCAGTGTTTCTACAGCTCATCTTTTCCTCAAAAGACTTCTGATTTTGATTTAATATATTTCATGTCTGCGAGAACAGTACAAGACAACAATTTACCAAACTTTATTGTCAAAACACACCCACCTTTAATAGTGTCTATATTTAATACTGTTTAATCTAAAACTGGGGCATTGACACACGACGAAAACTACGTTCAGCGAGAATTTTGAAGTAAACTTTTGCGTCTTCTTTTCCATAATACGTTCAGTGTCCGAAATACGAGTAAAATTACGAGTATGTAATAGTCGTGAGAGAAGTGTTTTTGACGTAAGAATAACGTTGTTTACTTTCGTCGACAATTGCACTTAAAGCTGTAAGTTACAGCAGGAGTAGTGCCCATTTGTATTTCTCAATACAGCATGCGTGTCTATGATCTTGGAGAGTCAGATACAATGAATATCAGTAGAATTCTCAAACTACCGTAGAGTACCGTAGACTCTCATAAGCAAGCGTAGACTTCAGTAGCTTTCCTAGTGTCCTTGATCAGTTTAGGTTGTAACAGCGTTACCTGTACATTAGGTGGGTTGCATACTTATTGGACATTACGTTATTTCGAACAATTTTTTTTTTTGTATACACTATCAGTGTCTTACTAGATTCTCCTAGAAACCGGAGCGATAAACCGTTTAGAAACAGAGTCAGGATATATAAAAGGTCGCGTAACCTATGCGACATTTTTGTTCTACATAGTTACCCTCCTGTCTGTTAATTAAAAATAAACTGTATTTATAATAACACAGATATTGTCAATGTTTAATTCTTGTTTTATTCGCAAATTGTTGATTTGTATCGCAGAAAAGAGGCATGCTGTAGGGGAAAAAATAGACTTATCATATAGTGCTTGAAAACGCAATTTGCTAAAAAAAAGGATAATATTTAAAAATGCAAAACAAAAGGCATATCAAACATTTATAAATAATTCCGCACCTATCAACCATAACAGGTAATTCTTGCCTTTGATCATGTTGAAGAAGGTACTACTAAAACAAAAACAATAATTAAATATTTTTTTATGTTTGTGCATGTAAACTCAACTTATATCTAAAATAGTTACTTTGGTAATATAAAAGCGCAGAAGTTAAGCGATTAACTTCTTTTCATTACTTATAAAAGGGACTTCATGTTTTGTAGGGGCAAAATGTACAAAGGACTAACACTGTGCCCGCATCTCGTGGTCGTGCGGTAGCGTTCTCGCTTCCCACGCCCGGGTTCCCCGGTTCGATTCCCGTCGGGGTCAGGGATTTTCTCTGCCTCGTGATGGCTGGGTGTTGTGTGCTGTCCTTAGGTTAGTTAGGTTTAAGTAGTTCTAAGTTCTAGGGGACTGATGACCATAGATGTTAAGTCCCATAGTGCTCAGAGCCATTTTTTTTGACTAACACTGTACGATGTACGGTTCTAATCATGTGCAAAACAAACAACAAACGAAGAGACATCGTCGGCACCTGGTTTCTCGCTCAGCCAGCAAATTCGGTCTTGCCAGTGTCTGCCTGCATGCCTGTAACGCTTGACAAGCATCATAGAATAATTTAGGAGTGGAAAATAGTTACTTTGAGAATCCGTTACGCCTTATGCCATATATGGTAAAAAGATCAAGTGCTGCTTTACATAATTTTTGGATGAAAACTTTTGAATATGGCTGGAAAACCCATTGTGTTTGGATGCTTTTGATCCAAACCGTACGTATTGGAAGCTTATATCTTCTATGTAATTTTTGTATAAATACTTTTGAATATGGCGTAAAAAAAGATTCAGATTTTTCAGATACTTTTGGGCACCCTGTAAAGTACTCTGAACTACCGCAAGCTACACCCTTTACATAGTTTTTTGGATAAATACTTTTGAATACGAAGCAAAAATGTATGAATGTTCGTATACTTTTGAGTGCCCTGTAAAATACTTTGCAGTTCAACCACAGGCTGGGAAAAAGCCTGGTCGTTAACTTACAACGTCTAGAATATAGTGATTGGAAGTACGATTATTTGAGTTTAGCCCTTTTTCCGTAACGACACCTTGTCAAAAGTTCCACACGATAAGTGTCGGGATGAAATGCATGTTATTTCATAGGACAGGAACTTAGAAACTACATCTAAATGAATTTTGAAAAGGGTAGAGCCAGCGACATACACATGTCATGGTTGGAATGCTGAAACGGTAGTGTGCGAAAGGTGGAGTCTTTGTCTCGGTCCGATATAAAGTTGTAACGTATCTCGTAATAACCAATACCGTATATCCTGCTTCGAGAACAGTCATTCCAACTGTCCTGCTTCTAGCCACCGGACGCTATAACAAACGGAAATATCATTTACGTCGGCACTGGCACGGGTAGAGGATAATTAAGTTGTTCATAAATACTCGTACTTTATTGCAAATATATTGCTGCGTTATTTCTGGACGATGTCAGACCAGTCCCTTGCCGGAGTCAATTCAAATCAACAGGAAGTTCACAGCCTGTAACTAGCATTTATTCTTCATATTTTTTTTTCGAAAACGACGTCTTCTCACGTTTCTGCAATCCTACACGCTCTTTTTTACTATAACTTTTCCTTTTTTGTGGATGTTACTAATGTCTTCGCTGTCAACGTAAATTTAAAAAATACGCAAATATAACATTTTAATAATTTCTCTTGCAGGCGGTTTATGAGTTAGGTGTCTGAAATACTACTTGACGACACTTCATAAACTTCTGAATAAAATCTTGATCGGCCGACGAATCACTCCATCGGCTCCGTTGGGAACAGCTGATCGTCGTGGCCGCTGTAGTGATGATCATTTATAGCCCAAAAACGGATTTTAACTAATCGGAATATGTAATTATAACGTGATGGTACCAGAAATTTTTTCCGTATCTGCTCTGTTGGCGCCACCACTCTTGTAGGAACGTAAACAGTTACTCGCATTTCTCTGCGTCGTCTTAGCGTCGAAAGCTTACACCACTAAGGTTATAGCAGCTGTCCATGTTGAAGATGTTCGTGACTGCTTAAAGTTGTTGTATAGCTTCTTTACCAACAGAACCCGAGTGTGTAGAAGCGTGGGGCAACGTTTCAATTCCACCAAACATTAATCTCTGTTTATCTGTGAGACTGTGCTCCCCAATGCTGACTTCTGAAGTTCTTTGCCCCAGGGTCACTGGAATTTGTAAGGATCACTGCGAATGCGGAAGAATATAAATCGGTCAGTCTATCCATACCGTTACGGACTTTTGTGTGAAGCACCAAAGGCACATTAAAAACCGAAACCTAGAGAAATTAGCAGCTGATGAGCAGAATCTAACAAATAATGACAACAACGTCTGATAATGCTGAAATCTTCTCCCACGTTTTACCACAAAGGAATTTTGTTGTAAAAGAAGCAGCAGAATGTGGAATTTGCGAGAATACCTTCTACCGGGACGCGGACTAGAATCTTGGTGTTGCTTGGAAGCGAGCTCCTAACGCTGACAAAACACAGAAATGGCGCTGATTTTCTTGCGCATCCTCGAAAGCTCGAGACTGTACCCATATTGAAGGCGGCAAGTAAAACGATAATGTTTTAAGCAAGGATGTCGTCACGAGAAAATTCAGTCTCATATGATCTAGGTCTAGGTTGTAAGGAATGAACGCCGACCATAATAGTAGGCCTAGTCACATTAATGGGAGCACCGCCTATGTGCGACGTGTAGTAACCACTCGTAGATGGCAGATGGCAGCACTAGCAGTGATGGTAGGGTATATAAAGCATGTCGAATGTCGGTAGGGTGGTGACTGGGGTGGGGGGGGGGTGGGGTGGGGGCGGAAAACACTGCACTCGTCGTACAGTGGAAACATAGCGATTTATCTGACGTCCTAAAGGGCATGATCATTGGCTTTCGTGCCAAAGTGTGGAAGCACCTCCGAAACGGCAAACAGTCGGTAAACTGGTCGCGTGCAGCCGTGCTTAAAGTGTACCGTGCACGGTAAAATGGCGCTGTCCAAAACCGGCGCTGTGCGCATGGGCTGTAGATGACGCGGGCGAACAACAGATGCGCAGATAGATACAGGCCTATAGACGTGCAGCTGTGGAGCAACTGACCGCCTAGATGAAGCAAGGGCTACCAACAGTGTCTCCTCAACGACCGTCCAGCGAACGTTGCTGCGTACGGGCCTCTGTAGCAGCTGCCTGGCTCGTGCACCCATGCGGACTGCTGTTCATCGAGGACGAAGGATGAAATTTGCACTAGACGTCCACAGAGTGGCGACAGGTGGTCTTTTCAGATTAATCACGTTTTAAGGTTCATCGAATAGATGGCCGTTGGCGTGTCTGAAGGCAAACATCCTGCAACGAGAAGGGAGCGTTAGCGCTGGAGGATGTTGTTCTAGCATTCCCTGGGTGATCTCGTCCTTCTGGGAGGCACAATGGATGAAAACAAATACGCATCTATTATTGGATGCCATGTCCAACCGTATATGCCGTTTGATTTTTTCTTGGCACATGCTATCTACTGTGCGGAATTGATTTAGGGGCGACTAGGCACTTCAACTAGAGCAACGAACAACAGGATTAGCGTTGCCACAACTTTACAAATAGCCTATAGTCGCATAATGTTCCATCAATGGCCGTTCCCAACCATGGTTGATTGGCTACCGGAGATGGGTGCGTTCAACAACTGCTTACACAACATTACAGATTTACGTCATTTATTAATAATAATTCATTGAAAAACAAGTCTTAGAACACTTCATAGAAAGGCTAGTTAAATAACTGTTCCTTTTATTAATCGGGTAATAAATTCTCAACAAATAACAGTCACAAACAACATCACTTCCAAATAAAAACTTACACAATCGTAATGTTAGAAATGTACCTTACAAACTTCAAAATTCAGTTTCATTTAACACGCAGATATAAAAACATATCCAAAACTCACAGTTAACATATTCGTCAAATTCCTGTATTTATAACCCGCTGAACTACAACGCATAACTGACAATTTCAAAATGGTTCAAATGGCTCTGAGCACTATGGGACTTAACTGCGGAGGTCATCAGTCCCCTAGAACTTAAAACTACTTAAACCTAACTAACCTAAGGACATCACACACATCCATGCCCGAGGCAGGATTCGAACCTGCGACCTTAGCGGTCGTGCGGTTCCAGACTGAAGCGCCTAGAACCGTTCGGCCACTTCGGCTGGCTGACAATTTCAAATTTGTCCAGTGAGTAAGTTATGTTTACAAATAAGACAATATGACAACGGCCATTCAGCATTGGCCACACTTTTACACAATCGTAAATTCCGTTGAAAAGTGACAGTTACTGCTCAATCTCCACACAGTTAAGTAAACTTACACCGCAGAAGTCACTGAAGGTTAATACACGTACCGTATTCCACGGCTTTCAAAAAATGTACAAATGTGTGTGAAATCCTATGGGACTTAACTGCTAAGGTCATGAGTCCCTAAGCTTACACACTACTTAACCTAAATTATCCTAAGGACAAACACACACACCCATGCCCGAGGGAGGACTCGAACCTCCGCCGGGACCAGCCGCACAGTCCCTGACTGCAGCGCCTGAGACCGCTCGGCTAATCCCACGCGGCTCCACTGCTTTCTTCTCCAATATCATGACACCATTATGGTGGGCAAACATGCTACAGCACAGCGTGTTAAGGTTGAGCCCACGCTGTCTTGTTTATCTGCCCTGGCAAAACATCCACAAACGACATCGGCAACATCTCGCCGTGAATTGCGTCCATACAATTGCAGAGCCCACGGCTTATCGTTTCACAACAGCGTTGAATTTCCAAGCTTCTCGGTTTCACAACCAATTCATTACCACGGAGTGCCAAAATTATTAATGCACAATTCGGACCATCCGGACCCCAATTCTCTGCCGTTCTCTCCTTCTCGCTCGGTACTGTCTAACCCTCCACTCCTCTTTGCCAGAGGGCCACTCGTCGCCAACTCGGCGTTCCAGTATCTGTGGAGAGACCAATATCGAACTTAACACTCGCGGCCGGAACACAGTCGTGCCGAAAATCGGCGCACTACCAAAGGACACTGCCACGTGTCACACAGGTCGCAGTGTAGGCGCGTGGTTCGAAGAGCACCAGGGCGTGGTTACCGCACTCCCCTTGCCATATTTAAACCCAATCGAGGATCTGTGGGACCGACGGATCGGCTCTTACCGCCATTAATTATCAACTGAGAAACCTCGAGCAGCTGGCCAAGGTACTGTAGTCGATATGGCTCCACTACCCTGTCGGTGCCATCCAGAGCGTTATTGGCTCTCTACCTGCACGTCTCGCGCTGTAAAAGGTGGTCATTCAGCCTTCTAGCAGGTGGTCACATTAAGCTGACTGGACAGTGCATTTAGTTTATGAAATGTTTCTCGGCTTGGTACACATCAGTTCACTAAGTGATCTGCAGCGACTAGGATCACCTGATAAAAAATTTACTACGTTCTGGTATTGCATCTGCTTTTCCGTGACTGATACTAAATTTTCTATTTACTTAGGTTCACGTACATGTATTGAGCATGGGCCTAAAATCGGAATACCTGTCTGGACGGACGCATTGCAAGCAATATAACGCTTGATAAACTCGACTTAGATAACCTGTCCCAATGGTAAACATCGCACATAAAACTTAGTAACTTCCAGGAGACATCACACTAATACTGTATAACACCGCATGTAGCCTTCATATTTCGGCGTTGAAGTTAGCTGCCAATTTGTTTTGGTAAGCTACATGCAGCTGCAGCCACTCATTGGTTACTATATATCAAAGAGCTACCAAACGGCAAGGATGTCGATTGCTACGATTGACCTGCTGTTCCAAATAATCCCTGATATTGCCGGTGGGATCAAGATAGGGCGATCAGCGTGCCAATCGAAGAGGAATAGGGCATCTGTGCGTTTTTCAAATAGCGACCATGTGCATGTAGTACTGTAAATGGAAATTTGTGGTAAGGTCTTATGGGACCAAACTGCTGAGGTTATCGATCCCTAAGCTTACGCACTACTTGATCTAACTTAAACTAACTTACGCTAAGGACAACAAACACGCCCATGCCCGAGGGATGACGCGAACCTCCGACGGAGGGAGCCGCGCGGACGGTGACAAGACGCCTTAGACCTCGCGGCTACGGTACTGTGAACTCTGCTGTTGTCATTTTGGCAGACGTAAACGTCCAGAACATACTCATCACGAAGATAAAGAAGAAAGGGCAACATTTGGATACCAGTTGTGCATAAATAAACACTTGGTTCTCGTTCACGAAATGTATAGGAGTGGGCCTAAGTCAAGGTAAGAGAAACATTCTCAAAACGTCACAGAACCGCCTCCAGCCTGAACTGCACCCTCCAAACATTGCGGATTAAACAGCTCACTACACATCCGACATCTGGTGGCATTTGGAATGAGCCTAAACCGCGACTCATCGAACCTCACTACACTTCTCCGGTCAGCTATTGCCCAGTTTCTGTACTTTTTTAGCTGATTAAAGACGTACAGTTATATGTGCCACTGTGAACAGCGGCCTTTTGTGAGGTACCCCACTCCAAATGTCGGATGCATGCTCTTGCCTTCTCAATGCCCGCTCAGAACCTGGTTGAGATAGGCCTGCATTCACTGACAGGAACGATTCCTGTAGGGTATGGGTTTGAGACCGATTGTTATTGACACCTCTTCTGTGGGGCCTACCGGTTACTACACTATTGGCCATTAAAATTGCTACACCACGAAGATGACTTGCTACAGACGCGAAATATATAGGAAGAAGATGCTGTGATATGCAAATGATTTGCTTTTCAGAGCATTCACACAAGGTTGGCGCCGGTGGCGACACCTACAACGTGCTGACATGAGGAAAGTCTCCAACCGATTTCCCATATACAAACAGCAGTTGACCGGCGTTGCCTGGTGAAACGTTGTTGTGATGCCTCGTGTAAGGAGGAGAAATGTGTACCATCACATTTCCGACTTTCATAAAGGTCGGATTGTAGCCTATCGTGATTGCGATTTATCGTATCGCGAAATTGCTGCTCGCGTTGGTCGAGATCCAATGACTGTTAGTAGAATATGGAATCGGTGGGTTCAGGAGGGTAATACGGAACGCCGTGCTGGATCCCAACGGCCTCGTATCACTAGCAATCGAGATGACAGGCATCGTATCCGCATGGCTGTAACGGATCGTGAAGCCACGTCTCGATCAACAGATGGGGACGTTTGCAAGACAACAACCATCTGCACGAACAGTTCGATGACGTTGCAGCAGCATGGACTATCAGCTTGGAGACCATGGCTGCGGTTACCCTAGACGCGCATCACAGACAGGAGCGCATGCGATGGTGTATTCAACGACGAACCTGGGTGCACGAATGGCAAAACGTCATTTTTTCGGATTAATCCAGGTTCTGTTTACAGCATCATGATGGTAGCATCCGTGTTTGGCGACATCGCGGTGAACGCACATTTGAAGCGTGTACTCGTCATCGCCATACTGGCTTATCACCCGGCGTGATGGTATGGGGTGCCATTGGTTACACGTCTCGGTCACCTCTTGTTCGCATTGACGGCACTTTGAATAGTGGACGTTACATTTCAGATGTGTTACGACCTGTGGCTCTACCCTTCATTCGATCCCTGCAAAACCCTACATTTCAGCAGGATAATGCACGACCGGATGTTGCAGGTCCTGTACGGGCCTTTCTGGATACAGAAAATGTTCGACTGCTGCCCTGGCCAGCACATTCTCCAGATCTCTCACCAACTGAAAACGTCTGGTCAATGGTGGCCGAGCAACTGGCTCGTCAGAATACGCCAGTCACTACTCTTAATGAACTGTGGTATCGTGTTGAAGCTGCATGGGCAGCTGTATCTGTACACGCCATCCAAGCTGTGTTTGACTCAATGCCCAGGCGCATCAAGGCCGCTATTACGGCCAGAGGTTGTTGTTCTGAGTACTGATTTCTCGGGATCTATGCACCCAAATTGCGTGAAAATGTAATCACATGTCAGTTGTAGTATAATATATTTGTCCAATGAATACCCGTTTATCATCTGAATTTCTTCTTGGTGTAGCAATTTTAATGGCCAGTAGTGTACTACTTTCCACTATCACTGATATTATGCCGTGGTTCGTGGATGTGTGTGGTACGTCATTCTTTGCGGACACTTCATACAGCCTGCTTAGATACACCAACAAATTGGACAGCTTCATCCACGCTATAGTCAAAGTCACGAAGAAACACAACAGACGCTTTCCCCCTTTCTGTCACGTCTCCACACTGACTGGCACAAACACGTCACTTCACTATTATGACGTCGTCAGTGGTGGAGTGGCACGTGATCGCCCGGCAGTAGTTCTGCGCCATCTACAGCGCTCCAAAGAGTCTGCTACGCCCTTTTAAGAGGATAACCAATATAGCCCAAATATATACTGGTGTGACCTGTGCATCTTTCCAGTATTTGGGTACGGATCTTTCGTTGAGCGAGCGGTTGTATATGATTATTAAGTATGGAGCTATTGCATCAGCATACTGTGAAAGGAATCTTACTGATATGCAGTCTGGACGGAATACTTTCTTTTATTAAGCCACATAAGTTGCTTCCCTACTCCGAGGATATCTACTTCTACGTTACTCATGTTGGTAGCTATTCTTGATTCGAATTCTGGAATATTTAGTTCGTATTCTTTGGTGAAGGACTTTCAGAAGGCTGTGTTTAGTAACTCTGCTTTAGCAGCACTGTCATCGATAGTATTTCCATTGCTTTCGCTCAGAGAAGGCACTGATTATGTCTTGCCGCTAGCATACTTTTCATACGACTTTGGATTTTCTTCCAGGTTTCAAGACAAAGTTTCGTTGTGGTAACTATTATTAACATATCGCACTGAAGTCCGCTCTAAATTTCGAGCTTCTGTAAAAAATCTACACTATCGAGGATTTTGCGTTCGTTTAAATTTGGCATGCTTTTTTCGTTGTTTCTCCAACAGTGTTCTTACTTTTGTGTGTACCAATGGGAATCAGCTCCGTGGTTTGTTAATTTATTTGGAATAAATCTCTCAGTTGCTGCCGATACTGTTTCTTCAAATTCAAGCCACATCTAGTCTACACTTACATAGTAATTTCGAAGGAATGGAAATTGTCTCTCAGGAAGGCGTCAAGTGAAGTTTTGTCTGCTTTTTCGAATAGATGTTTTTTTGTTTATTTTTATGGGTTTGGAAGATACGGTATTTAGTCTCGCTACATCACCCCATGTTCACTAATCCATGTATTCTTTTTGATGCTCGTTATTAGTACGGGATTACTTGTTGCTAAGAGGTCAAGTGGCGTGAGCTCATGAGCTAATTACTTGAAATAATTTTCGGAAAATGAGTTAAGCTCAATTTCTGATGATATTTTGTACGTACCTCCGGATTTAAACATGTATTTTCGCGAATATATCGAGGATAAATTGGAGTCACCACCAACTATAACTGTATATGTCGGCCACATACTTCAAGTTAGACTCAAGTATTCTTCGAAACTTTCAGCAAATGTATCATCTGAAATGGCTCTGAGCACTATGGGACTTAACATCTATGGTCATCAGTCCCCTAGAACTTAGAACTACTTGAACCTAATTAACCTAAGGACATCACACACACCCATGCCCGAAGCAGGATTCGAACCTGCGACCGTAGCAGTCGCGCGGTTCCGGACTGAGCGCCTAGAACCGCGAGTATCATGTGAGTTAAGAGGTGGTTAATAGTATCCAATAATTATTTTATTTCGATTGAGTTACCTCTACCTATACTAACTCATAGGAACTATCTATTTCAGTTTCGCTACAGGTTAAACTGCTTCTAGCAGCAAGAAACACGCCACCGCCAACTGTAATTACCCTATCCTATCTGAGCACCGTTAGATCCTTCGCTCAAATTTCGGCTGTACTTCAGCTTTCAGTGCCTGTAATGATTTGAAGATCAGTGCTTTCTAGTAGTGCTTGGAGATGTGGTACTTTCCCAACATAGCTGAGGCAGTTTACTACTGTTAAACCGATTGTTCCTAGATCAACGTTCTTCCTGTGTTACACTTGCGCTTTTTGAATGCCTTTCTTGTGTTTCCCGAGGTTCTCTAACCTAAAAAGCCGCCCATTTCATGCCACACAGTCCCCGCTATTCATGAATCTGCCTCCTGCTTGTAATGGACTCCTGACCTATTTAGTGGAACCCAAAACCCCACCATCCTACGGCGCAAGTCGGGGAATCTGCAACCTACACGGCCGCAGAACCGTCTGGGCCTCAGATTCAGCCCCTCTACTCAGCTCTGTACCAGAGGTCTGCAATCAGTCGTGTCGACTATGCTGCAAATGGTCAGTTCTGTTTTCATCAGGCATGGAAGACTGACAACCTTTGCCACTTCGGATAGCCGCTGGTAACCAGAGAGAATCTCTTCCGTTCCAAAGTGACACACATAATTATTACCAACGTGAGCCTCCACTTGCAGTTCCACGTCTGGAATGACGCCTCCCAATATGCACACAGAGTGCACACTGGCTTTCTTCCCCTCCTTCGCAGTAATATCTCTAACGGGCCTCATAACAAGCCTAACATTGGAGCTCCCAACTACCTACAGTCCCACTGTCTATAACTGCCCAGATCTTGCAGGCTAAGAGGTTTCCTCTGAAACAGGACAAGCGACTCCATCTAATCGAGAGACACTGTCAGCCACAGATAGTATCTGGATCCTTTTTGTTAGATTAACGAGGAGGCCTTACGTTTGTCCCCTGGGATGTATGTTGCAGCCTGCCATGCCCCAAGGTGACCTCCCACTCGACAACACGTGAGGGGTCAACCTCAATGCGAGCAGCAACTGGGCTGGCCACTCGAGCTGACCGATCGGCGGGCTGGGCGTTCATCGGCTCCCCACGGCTGGTCCGCCCATCCACTGCAGCCTCAGTGGAGCCATCACAGCCGTGAGCTGGTTTGTTTTCTATATTCATTGTAAGTATTGATGCAAGGTGCTGTGCATTGTGCACATGTATTTTCTGCGGCACGTATTGTATTTCTTTGTTTACACCACAGCTATGTTTGATGATGATGTTGATGATGATGATGATGATGTAAGTTTTTGTGTGCCTGGCTATGTTAGCTATATCATATTCGCAATACACAGGTTATTTCAAAGTCTTTGCAGCAAACGGATAGGGGTGATAGATCACAAAACGTTCGCCTGAGAGGCGGTGTGGTGTGGACACTCTGTGGCGAGCAAATGCCTGGTATGTTCTCTACAATCCAGTCACCTCTTCTGCATGAAAGGGGAAGGCCCAGAACAATTAAAGTCCCTGATTCGCAACTGAAATTTCTTCTTCCACCTAGAAACACTATTTCTTCTCGTTTTCTTAATGGAAATCGCTTCATAAATTTACTGGGACTGGGGGTGGGTCGAAGACCCTTCCAGTTCGCTGAAATTTTTGTCTCTAATCAGAATTGTTCCCCATGACGTGATCTGACACCCACAGGCGTTTGATGCAAAGACTTCAAACACCTTGTATCCTTACGGCGGAAAATATGATGCGGCTACCAGTAGGGTAATATGTAGAACACCATTGTCAAGATTTGTTCCGGAGCAAGAAGACAATGAGAACGCCGATGGTCGCGGAAAGCGTTAACCCTGAGTACAACTGAATTCCGCAGTTCCACCATCGAGGGTGCTGCCCGTCAGATAGTATGGTCAATCTGCCACCACTACCTCAACACGTGCGAGGAATGAACACAACACGACAATAAATTGCGGGACAGAGGAAGTCTTCTTCAGTCTTCGATGACTCACCTGAAGGCGACTGGCAGGTGCCCAGTCGAATTATTGGGGACTGTGTTTAAAGATGACCGGCACCAATCCTGAAACTTCTTCAAATATTTAGTCCGCCGAGGAAATTTTAAAGTTCACCGTAGAAAAACATCTACACATCCTTCTTTCTAAAGTGGTTTTCATTTGTCTTCTGTCAACTGTCTCGACTACATGACGATTTTGAGAGTGTAATTTTATGGCTACCCCAGACTTTCTTCATATTAAATCTTATTAGCATGAAATGGGTTACCCCAGGCTTCCTTCATATTAAACCTTATTAGCATAAAATGCACTAATATACTCGATTAGAAGCCACCCTCCACCTTATGTGCCTTATGTGCTTCTACTCGCGTATATTGCTGCATTACATTACCTGGCGGAGCGTGGACGCTGTGCTGGTGTCAAGGAATCTCGGCGGGTGAGAGGGCAGGCAGCATCTGTTGCGTATTTGCTGACCGGCGCGGCTGGGTCAGGCGTTAGCAGCAATGACGCTGCACGATCGTCGTTAGTTACTCATGACCGGGCAAAGTGTTAGTCGCCCCCTTAAAAATATCACACTGGTCGTTTTCGAGCGATGTAGGTGGTCTACAACTGGTAACAGGCGATCATGTGACGCTTCACTGCTTAAAGAAGCCATGGATGAGAACTGGTGTGTATGTGTCAATGGGTTGTAGGGAATCAGCGCCGTAAGGTGGCTCGACTTGGGGACGTGACAGGATGGAAGAAAGAAGATATCCAGTTTGGAAATGCCCATGACCACACCGTAAATGAAGTTGCCCAGTTTGTTGGTGTACAACGTGGGCTCTGCAACGTAAGAACAGCGGTCGTAAAACGATCCTAACTGACAGGGGCCAGAGTCAGGTGTCACGATTTACGTAGTCAATGACAATCTGTTTCACACCTGATAGGTATTACTATTGTCAGAGAATGGTAATATATATCAATCAATTTCCGAGCAAACATTGCGAAGGGAACTGCATACAATGGATGCTTAGAGTTGAGTATGTAGCAAACTCCTCTAACAGCCAATGAGTGGCTTCAGATGTCCGTAGCATATGTAAAGAAATTCTTGGACTGTTTCCCTCGACAAATTGAGGTCACTGTCACGAATACAAGCCGTGTTACGTGGCGTTAACGTGATTTTTCCGCAGGGTTGACAACTTTCTGTTCTGCGCGCTTATAAAAGCCGCCTCTCTCCTCTGGCATTCTGCGTAATTTTGCCTGAATGTTTACTTACATTTGACTGTCCATCTAAGAGTTACTCCTCCCATACAATATGCGAGCTTTGGGTCCTGTTGCATCCTAAATATACAGGGTTATTACAAATGATTGAAGCGATTTCACAGCTCTACAATAACTTTATTATTTGAGATATTTTCACAATGATTTGCACACACATACAAAAACTCAAAAAGTTTTTTTAGGCATTCACAAATGTTCGATATGTGCCCCTTTAGTGATTCGGCAGACATCAAGCCGATAATCAAGTTCCTCCCACACTCGGTGCAGCATGCCCCCATCAATGAGTTCGAAAGCATCGTTGATGCGAGCTCGCAGTTCTGGCACGTTTCTTGGTAGAGGAGGTTTAAACACTGAGTCTTTCACATAACCCCACAGAAAGAAATCGCATGGGGTTAAGTCGGGAGAGTGTGGAGGCCATGACACGAATTGCTGATCATGATCTCCACCACGACCGATCCATCGGTTTTCCAATCTCCTGTTTAAGAAATGCCGAACACCATGATGGAAGAGCGGTGGAGCACCATCCTGTTGAATGATGAAGTCGGCGCTGTCGGTCTCCAGTTGTGGCATGAGCTAATTTTCCAGCATGTCCAGATACACGTGTCCTGTAACGTTTTTTTCGCAGAAGAAAAAGGGGCCGTAATCTTTAAACCGTGAGATTGCACATAACACGTTAACTTTTGGTGAATTGCGAATTTGCTGCACGAATGCGTGAGGATTCTCTACCGCCCAGATTCGCACATTGTGTCTGTTCACTTCACCATTAAGAAAAAATGTTGCTTCATCACTGAAAACAAGTTTTGCACTGAACGCATCCTCTTCCACGAGCTGTTGCAACCGCGCCGAAAATTCAAAGCGTTTGACTTTGTCATCGGGTGTCAGGGCTTGTAGCAATTGTAAACGGTAAGGCTTCTGCTTTAGCCTTTTCCGTAAGATTTTCCAAACCGTCGGCTGTGGTACGTTTAGCTCGCTGCTTGCTTTATTCGTCGACTTCCGCGGGCTACTCGTGAAACTTGCCCGCACGCGTTCAACCGTTTCTTCGCTCACTGCAGGCCGACCCGTTGATTTCCCCTTACAGAGGCATCCAGAAGCTTTAAACTGCGCATACCATCGCTGAATGGAGTTAGTAGTTGGTGGATCTTTGTTGAACTTCGTCCTGAAGTGTCGTTGCACTGTTATTACTGACTGATGCGAGTGCATTTCAAGCACGACATACGCTTTCTCGGCTCCTGTCGCCATTTTGTCTCACTGCGCTCTCGAGCGCTCTGGCGACAGAAACCTGAAGTGCGGCTTCAGCCGAACAAAACTTTATGAGTTTTTCTACGTATCTGTAGTGTGTCGTGAACATATGTCAATGAATGGAGCTACATTGAATTTATGAAATCGATTCAATCATTTGTAATAGCCCTGTACTTACCCTCAGGCTTATCCATTGTGCATTTTTGCGTCCAGTCCCTCCGCCATAGCAACACGTCCCGTGGTGTGGTGAGGCGCTTCTCGTTTCTGCCTTCAGACCTGTACATGTATTGGACAAGAACCATTAAATAACGTAGCGGACAAACGCAGTAATTTCCATGGCTATGTTGAAAGTTTTCCAGTTGCTTTTTTTAGTTAGGTTCATTTTATTGTCCGTCCACCTGTTTGCCCGACTGTTAATAATCCATTTTCTCAGGAACGGGTAGACGTTTCAAGCTTAAGTTTGTGTCACATACTAAAGTCTACGGTTCCTTGGCGATTTTAAAAAATTGAGCTTTTGAGTTAATGCAATCAAAGCATGTCGTCATTAGTGTCGCGTATTTCATTACTCGCAAACTCACTCATCGAAACCTATAGGGTACTTCCCGTTGACGTAAAACTACGAAACTTGACTAGAAGCAAGACTTCACAGTACAGCTAAGGGAAGAAATACGTAAATTGTTAATTTGTAATTCTATCGCACGGAAAACATGTTTCTTTTGTCATTTGTTATCAGACTTCTAAATTGAAACTAAAACATTGTCGAATGTCTTGGAATTCTCGGGACTGATATTTTGACAGTTGTCGATAACTGGCAAAAATCGTCGAGGTTATCGATTCATGGGATGGATGAACTGTTGAAAGGTCTCTGTTGGATTCCTTTCATGTTAATTTCTTAAATCTGTTGTCATTTACGGCATACATTCCACTTCTAAATTTACTGTGGTGTTTCTGACTATCTGGGAGGAGACTGAGCAGTGAAACGTGTTACTTTTACACATAAACAAGCACGATCTGTCACACTACTACACTTTAAAACACAGTTTATATGTAATTCATGTCACACAGTCTCATACGGAACCTACATCCGCTTTCTTTTATATACTGTATATGATAAGATACTGTCATCCCCCTTCCCTTCTGTGTGAGAGGATGAATGAGCAAATGTATTTCTAGTTGAATGCTTGATGGTAGCAGACAAGCCTGTCTGCTAGAGAACAGTAGGACCAACGTCGGAACAGGTAGCTACGCTTTCTAAAAGCAGAGAGGTTTCTATTCTTAGTATGGTCCTGTCCGTCCCTTGTCATGTTGGTATAGGAAGCTGCCACTCTGGTCACTTCCGTTTGTATCTGTAAAAGCACGCTCGGTAGGGCCCCAGGTCAGTCTGTCCGCGGCGAGCGTCTGAAGTGGTAAGATCTCCGGCTAAGCGCGTGTCTGCTAAGTCAGTAGGACAATGGATTTCTTAAGTTCAGCCTAACTGAAAATTTAATCACCTTTATTTCAGGTTTAGCTCTAAAATATCTAATGTTATATTAAACTGCAACGCAGTGTATTTCGAGTGTGAAGTTCAGAATATCTTCCAGTAGTTGCTTTGTCACTACTTTGTGAGTAAAGTGGAACCACGTGTTGATCAGTAACTCTAAGATCATCAGTCTTAAATGCGAATGTGCGTGAGATTATAACGTCTCATCTTGACAATATTTTTCAATATAGCAACTTTTCTTTATGTTCAACCCACGTGGGGTGTACTTTGTGAGACCAGTACCACATGCTTATACACTCCTGGAAATTGAAATAAGAACACCGTGAATTCATTGTCCCAGGAAGGGGAAACTTTATTGACACATTCCTGGGGTCAGATACATCACATGATCACACTGACAGAACCACAGGCACATAGACACAGGCAACAGAACATGCACAATGTCGGCACTAGTACAGTGTATATCCACCTTTCGCAGCAATGCAGGCTGCTATTCTCCAATGGAGACGATCGTAGAGATGCTGGATGTAGTCCTGTGGAACGGCTTGCCATGCCATTTCCACCTGGCGCCTCAGTTGGACCAGCGTTCGTGCTGGACGTGCAGACCGCGTGAGACGACGCTTCATCCAGTCCCAAACATGCTCAATGGGGGACAGATCCGGAGATCTTGCTGGCCAGGGTAGTTGACTTACACCTTCTAGAGCACGTTGGGTGGCACGGGATACATGCGGACGTGCATTGTCCTGTTGGAACAGCAAGTTCCCTTGCCGGTCTAGGAATGGTAGAACGATGGGTTCGATGACGGTTTGGATGTACCGTGCACTATTCAGTGTCCCCTCGACGATCACCAGTGGTGTACGGCCAGTGTAGGAGATCGCTCCCCACACCATGATGCCGGGTGTTGGCCCTGTGTGCCTCGGTCGTATGCAGTCCTGATTGTGGCGCTCACCTGCACGGCGCCAAACACGCATACGACCATCATTGGCACCAAGGCAGAAGCGACTCTCATCGCTGAAGACGACACGTCTCCATTCGTCCCTCCATTCACGCCTGTCGCGACACCACTGGAGGCGGGCTGCACGATGTTGGGGCGTGAGCGGAAGACGGCCTAACGGTGTGCGGGACCGTAGCCCAGCTTCATGGAGACGGTTGCGAATGGTCCTCGCCGATACCCCAGGAGCAACAGTGTCCCTAATTTGCTGGGAAGTGGCGGTGCGGTCCCCTACGGCACTGCGTAGGATCCTACGGTCTTGGCGTGCATCCGTGCGTCGCTGCGGTCCGGTCCCAGGTCGACGGGCACGTGCACCTTCCGCCGACCACTGGCGACAACATCGATGTACTGTGGAGACCTCACGCCCCACGTGTTGAGCAATTCGGCGGTACGTCCACCCGGCCTCCCGCATGCCCACTATACGCCCTCGCTCAAAGTCCGTCAACTGCACATACGGTTCACGTCCACGCTGTCGCGGCATGCTACCAGTGTTAAAGACTGCGATGGAGCTCCGTATGCCACGGCAAACTGGCTGCCACTGACGGCGGCGGTGCACAAATGCTGCGCAGCTATCGCCATTCGACGGCCAACACCGCGGTTCCTGGTGTGTCCGCTGTGCCGTGCGTGTGATCATTGCTTGTACAGCCCTCTCGCAGTGTCCGGAGCAAGTATGGTGGGTCTGACACACCGGTGTCAATGTGTTCTTTTTTCCATTTCCAGGAGTGTATTTTAATTTATAACTTAATTCCTTAACAAAATAAAGGTAATATCTTAGTGTCAGACGTGTGTCTATTACGGATAGATGACTGTGCGCTCTGGTGTTGGATTCATGTTGTTATGGTTGAATATGAAATGAAGGGAAAGAGAAGATGGAACCCATTCGGAAACACAGTCTTCTCCTCACATGAAGTGCCAAGAGAACAGCCAAACTTTTATCTTGGACAGAGTGTCATCATCATCATCAAACAACACTGTGTTAGGCATCACTTTATGAAACACTGCAGCACGATTTGGTATTTAATCGAGTGTACCATCCTGAGTATGGTGATAAAAAATTGGGTGCTACATTCTGTGCTCAACTTACTGGCCACAAACTGGAGAGGAAAATGCGATTGCTCTCCATGATTCTGACTATCTACTACTGAGGCCATCAACAACAACTAAAAGTTCATTGGTGTCTTTGTTTATAACCTGCTAACACCACATTACTTAATATCAGCTCAGTATACACTTATTTATAAGGACAGCTTTCACTGTGTTTGGTAAGGGGTCGGCATGGAACTACCTGTCATGCATAAAGTCAGTTGATCAGTTTATAGCCTCTTGTGGACCCCAATGGTGTTGAAAGTGAAAAGAGCAGACAAAAGTCAGAAATATTAAATTCTCCATTTGAAAATGTATTCTCACACGAGAATATTACACTGCCAATGTTTGTCTGCCGCACAGACTCACAAATGCGAGATGTCTGTCGAGTTTATGGAATATTCCGTCGGTTCTTGGAGGAAAAACATATTAAAAAATGGAATAAATGGTTCAAATGGCTTTAAGCACTATGGGACTTAACATCTGAGGTCATCAGTCCCCTAGACTTAGAACTACTTAAACCTAACTAACCTAAGGACATCACACACATCCATGCCCGAGGCAGGATTCGAACCTACGGTCGTAGCAGCAGCGCGGTTCCGGACTGAAGCTCCTAGAACCGCTTGGCTACCGCGGCTGGCAAAAATGGAATACGCTGTATTGATAACATACTTACAAGGGAAGCTCCCCATCGCACCCCCCTCAAATTTAGATATAAGTTGGCACACTGGATAGGCCTTGAAAAACTGAACACAGATCAATCGAGAAAACAGGAAGAAGTTGTGTGGAACTACGAAAAAATAAGCAAAATATACAAACTTAGTAGTCAACGCTCAAGATAAGCAACATCAAGGATAGTCTGAGCTCAGGAGCGCCGCGGTCCCGTGGTTAGCGTGAGCAGCTGCGAACAAGAGATCCTTGGTTCAAGTCTTCCCTCTAGTGAAAATTTCACTTTTTTATTTTCGCAAAGTTATGATCTGGCCTTTCGTTCATTGACGTTTCTGTTCACTGTAATAAGTTTAGTGTGTGTGTTTTGCGACCGCATCGGTAACCGTGCGATTAGTAGACGAAAGGACGTGCCTCTCTAATGGGAACCGAAAACATTTGATCGCAAGGTCATAGGTCAACCGATTCCTCCACAGGAAAACGCGTCTGATATATTCTATACGACACTTGTGACGGCATGTGCGTCACATGACATGAATATGTTGTCTACCCACCTAACTTGTACACTTGGCGAATGGGTAAAAAGATTCTTCTACCTTACCCGATTTCGGTTTTCTTGTGGATGTGATAATCACTCCCAAAAAAGTGAGGAAAACATAAGAGTTTGTTACATGAACTGAAAATAAAAAATAAAACTTTTCACTGGAGGGAAAACTTGAACCAAGGACCTGTAGTTCCGCACCAGCTCACGCTAACCACGGGACCACGGCGCTCTTCAGCTCACATCAGCCTTGTGTTGCCTATCTTGCGCATGGAATACTCAGTTTGTTTATTTTGCTTATTTTTTCGTAGTTTCACACAACTTCTTCCTGTTTTCTCGTTTGATCTGTGTTCAGTTTTTCAAGGCCTATCCACTGTGCCAACTTATAACTAAATCTGAGGGGGGTGCGATGGGGAGGTTCCCTTGTTAGTAGAAAGAAGAGACAGAGGATAACAGCACTTATGTATCCTCTTCAGAAGGGATTAAACCAAACCAGTGGTCCCCAAACCAAATGCGGGTATTTGCCAGCCAACTAAACTGCAGGAAATATACACCAGCTTTCTATTCTAGGAATATTGTTGCCCACATTCTGTTCAACAGTAAACGTAAGATTCCACCTTCAGAAAAGAAATTTGTAGCATTTCCTGCAATTAATGTGGTAAATTATACGTAGCTCAATCAGGTAGGGTAGACTGAAAAATAAATATTCTACTTAGATTGACCATGTTCTGAATGAATGTCATTCCTATGATATTAAGTGTGATTTTCTCCATAGTGCAAATAAACGCCGAAAACGAACATTATCTGACATTCTGGCTATAAATAAACGCCGGTGTCAGAATCGTGACTTTATCCATAATGGTCAAATACGCTTCCATTAGTCACCCTTGCTAAAGTAGCAACAGCCAGTTAATATTTTTCTCAACACAAGATAACATACTTGTTGTAAATAATATAATTGTTCTCAACCCACATTCCAATAACTCATTCCTCCGCTTTGAACAGCCTCTCTCTTTTCTTATTCATCACACTCACCGCTTATTTTGTCTATATAACATAGAAAACACAGCAGTCTGTGCCAGTAGTCAATTGCGTTCCATATTGACCTGGACATACTTATAATTTTAATCTTTTGAGTATAACGTAATGTAAAGTTTATTTCTTCGTAGCGTATTTCGTTGTGCTTGTGTTTTTCGTGTACATATTTAGTTCTAAAAGGTCAGATATCTTTGGAAGATAGTACAGCTATAAACTGTCGCTGATGGTATTCTGGGTACCTGTTTAGTCTGAAGTCGTCTGAGGATTGCCTAAAAAGCCGAAAGTCGAGCTAAAAAAATAGATATAAGAGAGTAATATCAATACTGTGTTTTTCAGTTTTCAGAGAGATTTCGATATTAGCTCTCTCAGCATGGAAAAACGATTAAGATTACTTCAAGGAACAAGTCACGAAGATTTGGGTGAATTCCAGTTAGATTTTACCTTGAATTATCTCCTTTCCTAGCTGAAAACTTGACAATTTCTTGCGCATCGAATTCCCACGTGACTGGAAGAAAGGGCAGGTCACTCCTGTTTACAAAAAAGGTTAAAAGATTCGATGCAGAGAATTACAGACCAATATCGCTGACGTCCGTCTATTGTAGGATCTTAGATCTCAAACTTTACGACGTTTCTGGAGGAAAACAAATGTATCTCAGAGAATTAGCGGGGAAGCGAGGAATGAAGACTAGGTTTTAACGTCCCGTCTACATCGAGATGATTAGAGACATATTGGAAGCTCGGTAATTTCAAGCATGGCGAATGCTGAAGGAAAACGGTCGTATCCTTTCAAAAGGACCATCCCGGCATCTGCCTGGAATGCTCCACGAAAATCACGGAAAACATAAATCTGGAGGGCCGGACACGTATTTGAACCATCGTCCTTCCGAATGCGAGGTCAGTGTGCTAAGCAGTGCACCAGTTCGCTCGGTAATCGGGATGGATTCAAGAAAAACCACTTGTGTGAAGCACGGCTTGCTTTATTCACACACGACATCTTGCAAAAAATAGATGCTTGTGAACAGTAGGTTCCGTTTTCCTAGATTTCCGAAAGCCGTTAGAGACTGTCCCACGTCGCCGACTGCTAATGAAGACACCATTACACGGAGTATATTCCGAAATATGTGTTTAGCTAGATGAATATTTGAGTAGCAGACCCCATTAAGCTATACTGGACTGCGAATGTTCCACAGCAATGAAAATAACTTTTCGTAAGTCCCAAGCGAGCGAAATAGGACTTACAATGTTGTTAGTATACACGAACCATTTATCAGTTAGGAACAGCAGCGATAGTAGAATGTTTGCTGACAGGATAGTACCGTCACTAGAAGATTGTAAGGAATTGCAGAAAGAGTTGAAAAAAGTGTGAGAACTTACGGCATAGTACTTTTTAAATAATTAATCTCCCATCTGTATTCCATTGCATTACAAATTATGAATCATCAATTCGTGAACGTTATAATCTGCATGTTCACTGTAACGTTGCTCAGGAACGAGATCGCTAGGTCCGTGTGAATTGTCAAATGCATTCAGGAACAACACTGAGCGAGGCAGGATGAGAGTGTTAGGTAGGTTCTTCTACCAGTACTAAGTACAGACCGTGACTCATACCGGACTGATTTCCTCAGTACTCCTACATTACTTTAGGTGAATTCTGGAACTGTTTGTACAGAAAGTTAACTCCTTCCGCCCTTCTCGTACAATTGAGCTGTGTGCCTTTCCTGCCAGCCGGTGTGGCCGTGCGGTTCTAGGCGCTTCAGTCTGGAACCGCGTGACCGCTACGGTCGCAGGTTCGAATCCTGCCTCGGGCATGGATGTGTGTGATGTCCTTAGGTTAGTTAGGTTTAAGTAGTTCTAAGTTCTAGGGGACTGATGACTACAGATGTTAAGTCCCATAGTGCTCAGAGCCATTTGAACCATTTTTTTTGTGCCTTTCCTAGTTACCTATTCTAAATGAAGAGACGCAACCTACAGAAGCTCCTGTTCAAAGTAAACATAATTGGCTCTACTGTTCATCGAAACGACATAACCTCGGCACGTGATGTTCAGAGTTGCATTCGGACATTTGTCGTCCCCGTTAGGTGAACAGTATTTCCTCGCTGAGGCTCTTCCATGTGCAGGGAGTACGTAATAGAGGTTCTGCCGTTTCTCACCTGCAGCAGGAGGTAGGCCATGGCATGATCTACAGCCGTTTTTGTTCTTCCACACCGGGTGTGTTTACTCTGCACTTACCAACACTTTAATTCGCCCCGCATCGTTCTGCAGAGAAAGACGCAGTAGCTTATTACATGTTACGTTGTTTGGCTGCTTGCAAAAATGTTTCTTGTCGGAATTCTTGCAGACAATCTCGCAGAGACCTGTTTTCACCACACGCAACGTGCCCTCTTACTGCGCTTTCAGTCTGTCCAATAACCGCTGTAGATGCTGCATTGCTTCCAACGTTTATTTTATCTTGACTGCAATTTTCATAATTATGTTTATACGGAAGAGAACCATAGCTTCCGGGGCGAAGGGTCTTGCTGACGATCACGACCTCCTATGACTAACTTTGACCCCATAGATGCAGCACATCTACATACTATATTCATATTCTCCGGTTCTCTTCCATCCAAGACAACATTTTCGTTTTTTCTGCACAGTGTTATATCCCTTGCATCAAGGTGCGTAAGTTGTGATCGTTATCCATTGCGACTCAGACACTTGATTCTCTGGAGAGATGGAGAGTTCTTCTAAGCGCTATAACATCACGCGTAATTAAAGACGAAGAATGGGATGGCACTGAAACTCACACTGCCCTGTTTCGTGTCATATTTTATGTTAAATTACCTAATTGTGTATTTTAAAACAAGAAAGGCTTATAAAATTTTCGTCAAATCAATCAGCCCTTTACACTATGATATCTTGCTAGTTAGGTAGTTACCTTCATGTTCCATGGATCATTTGGTCGATAAATGGTAATGATGCGGAACGAGTCATTTTTCGTTCGCATTCTACCATCTACATCTACGTGATTACTCTGTTATTCACAGTAAAGTGCCGGGCAGACGGTTCAATGAACCACCTTCAAGCTGTCTCTCTACCGTCCCACTCTCGAAAGGCGCGCAGGAAAAACGAGCATTTAAATTTTTCTGTGCGAGTCCTCATTTCTCTTATTTTATCGTGATGGTCATTTCTCCCTATGTAGGTGGGTGCCAACAGAATGTTTTCGCAATCGGAGGAGAAAACTGGTGATTGAAATTTCATGATAAGATCCCGTCGCAACGAAACACGCCTTTGTTTTAATGATTGCCACTCCAATTCACGTATCAGGTCTGTGTCACTATCTCCCCTATTTCGCGATAATACAAAACGAGTTGCCCTTCTCTGAACTTTTTCGATGTCATCCGTCAGTCCCACCTGATGCGGATCCCACACCGCTCAGCAACACTCCAGAATAGGGCGGACAAGCTTGGTGTGAGCAGTATCTTTAGTAGACCTGTTACACCTTTGGTTTGCTCTACCCATAGCACTATCTATCTGATAGATCCAATTTAGGTTATCTGCAATTTTAATCCCTAAGTATTTAGTTCATTAGATATGAATTTATAAATGTGGCAGTATTCTGAACGTTTAAACTTTTTTTAATATACAGATGTGATCAGTAATTTCTACCCACCGCCTTTTACACATAACAATAATAGAAATTCTTCTACGGAATAGGAGTTGCCAAGGAGAGGTGTTTTCACTTTGTTTTTAAATTTTGCTTTGCTGTCTGTTCAAATGGCTCTGAGCACTATGGGACTTAACATCTATGGTCATCAGTCCCCTAGAACTTAGAACTACTTAAACCTAACTAACCTAAGGACAGCACACAACACCCAGTCATCACGAGGCAGAGAAAATCCCTGACCCCGCCGGGAATCGAACCCGGGAACCCGGGCGTGGGAAGCGAGAACGCTACCGCACGACCACGAGCTGCGGACTTTGCTGTCTGTCAGACGTTTGCTATCACTGGGTAAGTGATCAAAAATTTTGGCTGCAGTACTGTGCACGCCTTTTTGTACTAAAGGCAACCTTAATGTTAAAAAAAGAATGCCATTTAGTCTCTCTTTCAATTACGTACATCATTTTCCGTTTGAAATATAGTGGATTGCTTACAGGACATTTTACAAGGAAATAAATTATTGCGAAGCAGTAGTCAAAATGCCCTACTCCTTAAGCAGATGTCTGCAAGGTGATCGTGGGTGATCACCACATATTATTCTAACAGCACATTTCTGAGCAATGAAGATTTACCTCTTAAAGATAAGTCCCCCAAACCATTACTCCATGTGACGTTACTGAATGAAAATATACAATATATGTTAACTTACTGATTTGTCGCTCCCCTAGATTTGCAATGTTTGTACTTCAGATGTTGCTGAATGAAGTTGTTTTAGGAGTTCCAAAATCTACTTTCTCCATTTCACGCATTTTCTGTTGCTGTATGCCTGCTTGAGCTGATTACAGTGTTAGCGTCATCCGCAAAAAGAACTCAATTCTCCTAGTTATATGTTAGACGGAACGTCGTTTACATATATGAGGAAAAAGGGGGGATCTGAGATTGAGTCTTGGGGAATCCTGTACGTAGTTTCACCTCAGCCAGAAGATGCTTCCCTGACTACATTGGTTAAATTACTAAGTACAGCTTTCTGTCTATACCATCAGTCCCCTGAAACTCAGTTTATCTAGAAGAATATTTTGATGCATACATTCAAATGCCTTAGATAGGTCACAGAAAATACCAGTAGGTGCTATTTAATGCTTGTAAAATTTGGTAAGTGAATATTTAAACCTAATCCATAGTAGAGCAACTCTTCTGAAACCAAAATCGTGATTTACTGAGAGTTTTATTGTTGTACAGGGGTGTACTACTCCAGAATACATCACCTCCTCAAAATTCCCTTTCCAATACTGCATTTGGTTTTGTCGTAACTCAACTCCTGCTGGTACTGTTTGCAGCAGTAGAGTTTATTCATTTAAATTCTTGATGTTTTCTGCCAGTTTTCGTCATTTACAGAATTCGATATGAGACGCCTGTACTGCACTCGCAGCGACCGGTGAACCTTCTATAGCCATTGTTTACCACAAGGCTGTCTCTTTATCTGCACAGATCTACTGATCCTTGCAACATCTCTGGCTTCAGTTTTCTCTGTTCCACCTGAAACGCAAACATAAGTGGTGTAATGGATCGTAAATGGTGAAAAAATTTGACTCAGGTGCGGCGAATGATCTATAAAGGAGGACTCGGTGCGAAGCGATTACAGAGGTCGGACGTGTTTTATGTTTGAGGGATTTTGATATTGTTGTGCGACGCTATTAAGCTTCCTTACGAATATTTAGTTAGTCGATGGCACAATAAACAAATTCAAGAAAATAATACGCTTTCAAAGTGTGTATTTATCAATTTATAAAAGATTTGACAGACATTCTTCAGATACGACGTGACGTAGATCGATTGGAGGTGCAGAGTGGAATGATAGTGCGAGCCTGCATCTTTTCACGGTCAATATTCTTCGAGAGAATATCTCAGAAGCAATAAACTTTTCGTTGATAAAAAAGTTAGACTCATCAATCCATACGCATTGTACAACATAGCACGTAGTTATGCCGAACGATCTTCGTAGCGAAATAAACATTTTACAGATTTCAGGTGGAACAGTTCCGACGAGGAGTATCGAGATCGACGCTGCGGGACTTATATCTAGCTCACCTGTGGTATTTAAAACCAAAGACTTATATTCTTTAGCTTTTAAAACACTGAAACTAAAAACTAAATAAACCCACCAGAAATCATAACTAAAAATACCAAAAATAAATAGGAAGCAGAGAATTTTCTTAAATTAAATTTCTTAAATAAATAAAGAAATTAATTAAAATATAATAAAGTGGTCAACTTAGAAATATTTGTTCCCATTCCGTCGCGCTTGAGGTGCCTCATTACGTCATAGGGAGGTAATAGAAACCTACAAAAAATAGAGTAGTCCAACTGTTTTACCATTAAGTACAGAACATAATAATGATGATGTATTTCTTTGTAGCAGATGTTCAAAATGTCTGCAGCCATGGTGATGATAGATTGTAAGTGGAGCAACACCAACTATTTTATACACTCAGAATCCCTCCATGTGCAAAACTCACTCTTATCATGTTACAGCATACGTACACTAACATCGTCGAATTCAAATCACACGGGACCGGTAAGCATATAGTTGAAGTTTGAGGACGGAAAAGCAAAAGAAAGTTTAGACGTGTTGTTGACGTCGATTGCCACGAATAAATCAAAATGTTTCTGTTATAATTATATGAAACTGCACGCATATACGCTTCCATATACGCCGCTTACCATTAAAATTACAATACCGTGAAGACGTCGCGTAACAAACTACATGCTTGGATATGCGAGTATATAGCATTTCAGTGCCACTACTTGACACACTAGGTAGGAGTAAAGTTGTACATAAGAAAAAGAATCACGCAGCGGGTTTTTCATTCAGAAATCGCATTTGAATGTTACTTGAATAAGAGAAGATTATGTTATGCCTCTCGTTAGAAGGAAAAGATGGAAAAATAAGACTGGAAGACCAAGAACGAAGTGCTTGAACTATGAACGGTGTAAGACAGAGATTCCCTACTGTTCATTCTACAGGGCGTCCTAGAAATGTTGCGACAAACTTCGAGGGCTGTAGCGGGTGTCTTTAGGAAAAAATGGAGCATAGGATCCCGTGTCCGGAGACGTTATTCGACGATGCTGTAGAGCATAGAAATTGCAGGTGCCAGGATGTGTCAGTAGACAAACGCCTTGGCAGCAAACGTGAATTTGTAACCTGACGGATCGTCGGCGGAACGTCTCGCAACGTTGTTTGTTAATCAGCGATTGCGACTGATCGTTACTAGCGTCATTGGAGAAGATGGGGCTAGGTGCTGCGTAGAAAGGCCTTTTTTTCTCTGAATGCGATGCTCTGTTGCCTTGGTAGATGACGGTTTCAGACACAGGTTTCCGTCCGCAGTTTATTTTTCTCCTTTATACCGTAAAACACTGGAGACTTTGGACGGTTCCAAGAGAAAAATGAACTGTGAATGTAAACCCATATCCGAAACCGTCGTCCACTGGGCAACAGAACATTGCATTCATAGGAAACAAAGTCTTTCTGCGTAGCAACTAGCTTCATCTTCTCCACTAGTGGTCGTGGCATTCAATCACGAACACTGAATAACAAACAATATTACGAGACAGCCCGCCTAGGGTCTGTCAGCGTATGAAGTCACGCTTGTTGGCGAAGAGGTAGGTAGCCTTGTGGCAGGCACTGGCACCTATAATTTCGACACTCTGTAGCGTTGTTGGGTGATGTTTCCTGATTCGGATTCCTACGCACTATTTGTTTCTCAAGACACCCTCTACAACATCTCGACGTTCGTCGCAGCATTTCTGGGACGTCTTGTATACACGGAAGGAACGATGGCGGAAATAAAAAACTGTTTAAGAATTGAGTCAAAATTCAGGGCGAAAGGATATCAATGATAAGATTCACTGGTGACTTACCTCTAACGAAGCTGAAAAAAATTATAGAATAAGTTGAAAGGAATGAGCAGTCTAATGGGTACAGAACATGAATTGAGAATAAACTTAAGCAAGGCGAAAGCAATGACAAGTAGCAGAAATGAGAATGGCGAGAAACATAACATCAAAATTGTTGATACTGATGTAGACGAAGTGCTACCTCGTAAGCAAAACAACCAAAATAACACATGACGTACGAAGCAATGACAACGTAAATAGCAGACTAGCACAAGCAAAGAGGGGGTTCCTGGCCAAAAGAAGTCTATTAGTACCAAACATGGGCCTTAATTTGAGTAAGAAATTTCTGAGAGTGTGCCTTCGGAGCACAGCATTGTATGGTAGTGAATCATGTACTGCGGAAAAACTGGAACAAAAGAGAACCGAAAATTTGAGATATGGCGCTAGAGAAGAACGTTGAATATTAGATGGACTGTTAATGTAAGGGATGAGGAGGCTCTCCGCAGAATTAGCGGAAAAACGAACATATGGGGAACACTGACAACAAGAAGGGACAGGGTGATAGGACATGTGTTGAGATATCAGGTAATATTCTGCATGATACAAGACGGAGCTATAGACGGTAAAAATCGTGGACGAAGACAAGGATTGAAATCCACGCAACAAATAATTGAGAACATTGCGTACAAGAGCTACTGTCGGGGGAAGAGATTGGTGCAGGAGACGAATTTGTGCGGAAAAAAAAAAAAAACGAAAAAGTAAACCTGCCTTTCATCGTTCTTCGATATCACTCCTCGCTTTGGTGACAATCCTACAAGTTTCATGCGACTGTGGAGACGAGGGGCTTAGGAGGGCCACTCTCAACAACATGCAAGGGATGAACGGCTCCACTCGATTAAGGACCTAGAGAAGATACATGTTGTTCACTCGACCATGGACGATGGGACAGTAACTTGACGTACCTTGAGTCAGGAAATGGCCTGTTTGCAGTACTACAAGTATCGACAAGTATCCACAGTGCGACGTCGCCTAGAGGACCGCGGACTGTTAGTACATTTAATTGCTCAGGATTCCATCGTCGCGGCAGCACATACAGGCGCACCTGCAGTGGTGGCCAATGATAACAATGGACACAGGATTGGAAACACATCGACTTTGTAGATAAATCTTGGTTCTGCGTTCAGCATGATGGACGTATTCATTTGCGGCCATCCTGAAGAGAGAGAACGTTATCAGATTACATTCGTCATAAGGCCACAGAACCAGGCGCGATAGTATGAGGTACCGTTGGGTACGCAACACGACGAACTCTGGGTAACATAGCCGATAATCTGGCCAGCAGCTGGTACATTATATATTTCTGAATGCTGAGGCCAGTGGGCCAGTGGCTTTACCCTGACTTTGAGGTCACCATCTCGTTAACTTTCAACAAGATAACTCAAGACCGCACGTTCACGTCTAATCATAAGTCACCTTGGCACAGGGGGTGTTAGATTCTTTGCTGCCTTGGCCAGCGTACTTTTCAAATTTCTAACGCACTGAAAACATCTGGTCATGGGTTGGCTAGAGACTGACACACCACCTCTCACTGCTCACTACGACTGACGAAATCTGGCATTCCGTTAAATTCCCTGGAATGACGTAATCTTTCATGCATGCTCAATTCAACAAACTTGATAAATTTCTTAATTAGTCATTAGAAAATAGCTTTTTGCATCAAAACACTCATCTAATAAACCACATCAAACGGAGTTAGTTTGTTGGCAGAGTTTGAATCATAGTGGGGACTGTTTTTAATACAAGTTCTGTGTAAGTTTGACACTAGAGTTCCAACTGCAGCTTGTCCAATACTACTCAGATGGAGAGCCGGACAGCAATTCATGCAAATTAATGTGGGAAACCACTTAGAAATCACACTCAGGGTGGTCAGTGTGCTTGGCGGACGATCGTCATTCCTGAGTGCAGATTAGATCCGGAGTCTCCGCAGTTTAATTGTGCTAGTACGCGGTAAGATAACGAAAAAATTATTTAACTTCAATTTTAAATGAAAATGCTGCTAACTGAACTCCCTATCACTATACACAGCCGTTCTACGTCAAAGCGGCAGCGCCTAGACGATTGCGCAATGGCTCTCGAGACAGACGTACGCAATTAAGATCTTGTAGAAAATTGCGTCTGCAGACAGGAGGAAAAGCATGTAGAACACGTAAATGCCAAAACATCTGCATTGAAAACGTACCGAATATTGCTAATATACAAAGTCATTGTTAGTACCGGACCAAGAGTGAATTGGAAAGCAGAAGAAAGAAAATCTGATACCAACCTGAATTGAATTCCATAACTTTAACGATGTGTTGCAAAAGAAGTATGATGATTGTGACTCCACTCTAGTACACGGGCATTATACTTGGCAGTTACCTCTGTGTTTGTACAGTTACGAAAACTGTACGTCACCACAATCCATTAGTCAGTATTTGGATAACTGTGCTTTTTTCTCAACAGATCTGAGATGACGAAAGTCAGAGCATGCGTTCATTCAACATGTACTACGTTAAAAAAATTAAACTGGATAGAGATGGAGAACGTGATGGGTGATGTGGCGTCAGCAGCTCATAATATATGTGTGGAGAACATGGAAGATTACGGTTTAACGCCCCATAGACAACTAGGTCATCAGAGACGGAGTATAAGCTCGGATCTATTCGTTAAGGATGGGGAAGGGAATCGGCCGTGCACATTCAAAGAAACGTCCCGTCATTTGCCTGGAGTGGTTTTGGGAGATTATGGAAAACCTAAACGTAGATCTCGGTGGCCGGAGGGAGATTTTAACCTTCGTCCTCCTGAATGTGAGTCTAGTGTGTTAACCACTGCAGCATCTCCCTCGGTGTCCGTGTTCAGATAATATGTTCTTGTCCACTTCCGTCGACCTGAGGACCAGTGTACGTCGCACTTTGTATATATGAATGAATACAAATAATATTCAACGATCCGTTCTGCACCATAGTTTAAGTTTTGGTTTTCATTTCTGCTGTTTATGTATGCGTTACCCATTTCTATTACCGTAAAATTGTTACGTGTAACTGTTAATGAAGTATAATATAGCAATTTTTAGTAAATTTAAACCAATGCACTTTGTAGTGTTTTGTGAACTGCATACACTCACACTAATTATTTATATGTTGACTGTAAACTGACTTATTCCACATCACCTTTGTAGAAATCGCATGTACGATTTATGGGGTTGGGATTGTTTGGGGGAAGAGACCAAACAGCGAGGTCATCGGTCTCATTGGATTAGGGAAGGACGGGGAAGGAAGTCGGCCGTGCCCTTTCGGAGGAACAATCCCGGCATTTGCCTGGAACCATTTAGGGAAATCACGGAAAACCTAAATCAGGATGGCCGGACGCGGGATTGAACCGTCGTCCTCCCGAATGCGAGTTCAGTGTGCTAACCACTGCGCCACCTCGCTCGGTTGCGATTTATGGGACATTTAACTGACTTAGTAGCTAAGTAATCTAAGAAGACTTCAACTTACACTTTACGGGGATTCCTAAAGTGTATTTCTGGTTCCAACTTCGGGAGCTATTTTTGCACTGAGCAATTTTTCCAGCCGTTGGGGAGGCCAATATATCAGATGATGAATTTACCGTACTATATACCTTGATGTGATAATTCATATTAATTATAAAAATCAAACTATCGTGCAACATTTGCAATCAATAACAAATAAAAGGATTAGATATGCCAGAAGCAGGAATGTAATGAAATACAGTATGCTTGCTTTCTTTTTCAGAAAATTATTCTGGATGAAAGCTAAACTAAATGCAGTTGTCCTTATCGAAACAATAATGAGACTGTTTTAATGCATGCCATTACCAGCCCATAACCGTTTTACTGGCGTGTCATGTGTCAGCTAAGGCATGATGTGCACGCTGCTCCCTAGAAGAAAGCATTCTCTGCCAGAAGTGGCGGCTGAGTTCGTGGCAACGATTGACTTGAACTGTTCTAGGGGTCTATAGAGAATGACTCTTGCTGTACCGTCATTGGTTCCCCTCGGAGCTAAAGTCTTTAACGATGTTGTAGCAGAAGCTGGAGTTGTCAAAGCAGATTCAGCGACAACAAGGCCCACAGCAATAGTCTCACTCTGACTCTTCTTTCGAATGGTATTCTGCAAGCTTCGCTGTGGCCGATGTATTAGATTGGATGAATTACGCATCGGCAACTTTTGTTAATGTTTCATAACGACCCCTTTTCCTGCTCTAAATAAATACTTGCCAAAACAGTCAATTTTAAAATCATTCCATCTGGAGAAATGTTTAGTTTGCAGATATCTCTCAAATATTTCTTTAAAGTCAGTACCGCTGTTAGACTTGTCTATTTACAGTGTTACATTTACACTTACACAATCATGATTTCGGCTTCAAAGTGTCATTATCAAGTGTTTTATAAATTGCCTAAGATGGCATACTGTCGTATTAAAATTCACTATTAGACCATTGTCTAAGAGTCGATATTTCTAACAGAGCCTACTGCTTCGTTTCATTACTGAGTACCCCATCTTGACTCAGTTATCGTCGATGTGCAGGCCACATCAAGCCTTGAGTCCAGTCCCTAGGACTCACACCCACAATAGCTTTCTGGATGCTCCTATCAAAAACTGCCTACGAGTAGGTGCCTGGAATGTCAGAAGTATTAACGTGTCATGGAAGCTAGAAAATCTGAAAACGGAAATTCTGTGCCTCAATATAGGTACAGTTGGGGTCAAAGAAATGTATGGAGTGGAATATGGGCTTGGTAGTAGGAGTATGCGAGGAGAAAGAGCGATTGAGTTCTACAATAAATTGCATCTAGAACTAACGGATACTCTGTTCAAGAATCACACGAGGAGGAGAGATGCATGGAAAAGGCACAGAGAGCTGGGAGGATTCTAATTGGAATACATCATGGTCAGACAGAGATTCCGAAACTAGACATTGGATTATAACGTATACCCAGGAGCAAATATAGACTCAGATCGCAATTTAGTAATGATGAAGAGTAAGCTAACGTTTAAGAGAATCGTCCGAAAGAATAAATATGGAAATAAGTTGAAGTACTGACGAAGGACAAGACGTGTTTGAAATTTGCAAAAGATGTAGATACTGCAATAAGGAATAACACAGTAGGCAGTTCACTTGAAGAGGAATGGTCTTCTCTAAAAAGAACAATTTCAGAAGTTGGAAAGACCAGCATAGGTTTTGGGAAAGTAACAGTGAAGAAACCCCGGCTAAAAGAAGAAATACTTCAGATGGACTGACTCAGCGTAAAGAAAAGGCAAAACAACCTTCAGTAAAATTAAAAATAATTCCAACAGCAACAAGGACAGAAACGTACGAGAAATATCACAGAGTCAGCTTAACAGCTCATCCATCTAAGTTGCTGATGAGAGTAATATAGAAAAGAATTGGAAAGAAAATCTATGAAATGTTAGATGACGATCAGTTCTGCTTTATGAAAGGTAAAGACACCAGAGAGACAGTCCTGACATTGCACTAAATAATGGAAGCAAAACTGAAGAAAGGTTAAGACACATTCATAGGCTCTGTCGACCTGGAATTAGGCTTCAGCAATGAAAAGTGGTGCTAGATATTCGAAATTCTGAGGAAAATGGGATTAACGTACAGGGAAAGACAAGTAATATATATACAGGGCGAACATTAATAAAACCAACAAACTACAGGGACGGATTCCTGACTGTAAATGGAAAAAAAAGAATTCTATGAATTGAATTCTATGAAATGGACGGTGGGCGTGCAATGACAACAAATCGTCTCGAAACATTTTACAGAGCTGCTTCCCATCCATGTCACAACAGACGTTCAAAGTGTCCTCCATGGGACGCAGGTGATAGGAACAGTAGTGGTTTTCATCCAGTATACAGTACTTTTGCTTACATCATGTTGGAGGGACACTTGTCTGGAGCTTGTAATAGGTTCGTCGCAATATCCTGTAGAAATCGGTCTTCCAAATCTGCTGTATGCACAGCCCACCACCTTCCTGCTTGTTTATTTTTATGAAAGGACCCATGATGACATAAACGCCCAAAAGGGCTTGAAAAATTGTGTGACATGGTTAGTGTCTGTGAAGGCACTTGTTTTGGTATAGCTATGCTGCCTCTTGACTATTTCCATCTGCTTGGCCATACACAAACACCATTCACTTTGTTTCCAAGGTTTCATCGGCAGCCCACACATCATGAGAAAAAATTGTTTCCAAGCCCTTAGCATATAGGCTGTGCTGCACAAGAGGCGTGTTGTGAGAGCTGAGTAGGTGGCGCAGTGGACTCACATTCAGGAGTATGATGGGTCAAACCTGCATCTGGCCATCCTGATTTAGGCTTTCTGTGATTTCCCCAAATTGCTCCATGAAAATGCTAGGATAGTTGCTTTGAAAGGGCGTGGCCGACTTCCTTCCTCATCTGATGGGACTGATGATATTGCTGTTTGGTCCCCTCCTCTGTATGAACCAACCAAGCCATCAGTTTACTTCCATCATGAATACCATATCATTCTGCTGCTTACGGTATACTGCATCAGTCATACAGACTGCAATACACAAAGAGCACATGGCATGTGGTGAGAGGAACTCTCATTCGTCAGAGACATCTACTGTGGCAAAGATGCATTTCCATACACACGTTCATAGGAACTTTTTCCCGCGGTTTCCAGTCAGGAATCTGTTGCTGCAGCTTGTCGCTTTTGTTAACGTTCACCCAGTATGCATGTATATATGAGAGTACATATGTGTAAGAACTCCCTCCTCCTAGGCCCCTGGACCAAAGTATGTCAATTCCAGCACACAAAATACCTTGCCCTGAGAGGTCCAACATAGGTGGGTTTACAACACTCCAGATCTAATATTTACAGACATTCAGACAAGCGTGTTTTTATAAGCATGTGCCACATAGGCTGCCTTGAATGACAGGTCTATTGTGTGGGAATAGTATCAAACTACTTTACCGACCTGCTTTGCAGGCCAGCCTAGATGTTGGGGGCAAAAAATGACTTTCCAGCCCCTCATTGTGTAAACAACCCAGAAAAACTGACATACTGTTGGAGCAGTAGCAGCCTACTTCATCATGGGAAAAAAATGGTTTCCAAGCCCTTAGTACACAGGCTGTGCTGCATAAGAGGCGTGTTGTGAGAGTTTTTTCAGCCCCTGCCATACAGGCTGCTCCCATGAGAGGCATGGTGTGTGCGAGTGGTATTGGCCTGCCTTACTACCCTGCTTAGCAGGGCAGCCAATATATCAGAGGCAAGACACATCTTTCCATCCACCGACATGTAGGCTGTTTTTCACTACAGACATGTTCTGATGGAGAACTTTTGGCTTATCTTATTGATGTGCTTTGTTGTGAATCCTACACGTCAGGGGCGAAAAACAGTTTTGAAGCTCCTGACATGTAGACTGCCCTGCATCACAGGTGTGTTGTGGAAATAATATTGGCCTGCTATATTGACTTATTTTTTAGGGTCATGTGTGTGACTGGACGTGACTGGGAGAAGCTTGAGATGGATAGAGAAGAGAATGGAGAGGGAGGGAGGAGGATAATAGGGGTTGGACAGGGAGAGGGGGGAGGAGGAGATAGACAGAGTGGGAGAGGAGGAGATGGGAAGAGAGGGGAGTAGGTCATGGGGAGGGAGGAAGGAGAAAGAGATAGACAGAGAGTGGGAGGAGGAGATGGAGTGTGGGGAAAAGAGGACATGGGCAGACACTGAGAATGGGGAATGGGATACAAAGAGAGAGGGCATGTGGGGCTGGTCAGAGACGGGGGGTGGAGTGGATGGAAAGACAATGGATGACAGATGGAGACAGGGAGGAGGAGTTGGGTAGAGGTAGGGGGAGGGATTATGTGGACAAAGAGACAGTGGGAAGGGAGAGACAAATATGAAGAGAAGGCAAGATTAGATAGGGAGAGGGGGGCAAGAGGAAATGAGTAGGGAGAGGTGTCAAATAAGAGGGTGATAGAGAGAGGGATGTGGGAAGAAACCGATAGGGATTGGGGGCAGAAAGAGATGAACAAAGAGATGAGATGAGGAGGAGACATGAGGGGGTGTAGAGAAGATGGAAATGGGGAAGTGGGAGGAGGAGATGGATAGAAAGGAGTAAGAGACGGACTAAGAAGGTGTATAAGGAGATAAATAGACTGGGGAGTGAGGAGGAAATGGGCAGAAAGGGAGGATGGGGAGGAGGAGGTGCAAATATAGAGGGGGCAGGAGGGACTCAACACATAGAGAGGGACAGGTAGAGATGGACAGAGAGGGAGAGAGAGAGAGAGGAGAGGGAGGGAGTCAATGTATTAACAGATGGGCAGAGAGTGTGTGGAGGAGGTGATGGATAGAGAGAAAAGTGGAAGAGATGGATGAGGAGATGGAGAGAGTGAATGGGCAGGAGGAGATGGGGGGGGGAGAGGGGGGATAGAGGGAGGTCTAAGAGGCATGTGGAGGATGATAAGAGATAGTTGGCAGGTGAGAAATGAAGCACGTGTGCAAATACAGCTGGAAGAAAGAGAGGATATGAGGCAGAAGATGGAGAGTGTGTGAGGAGGCAGGTTAAAGGAGCACAACTTGTGATGAGGCATGTGCATTATGAAACACATAAATACCTGGGCAAAGCCGGGGTATCCAGTTAGAAAACCGTATGTATAAGAGCAAAGAGGGAACAGTACGATTAGAAGATCAAGAACTACTGGGATTAAAAAGGGGTTAAGACACGAATGGAGCCTTTCGCCCCTACTGTTAAATTGTACATTGAAGAAGCAGTGACGGAAGTAAAAAGAGATTCAAGAGTGGGATTAAATTTCAGGATGAAAGGATATGAATGATAAGATTCGCTGATGACGTTACTATCCTCAGTGAAGATGAAGAAGTATTACAGGACCTATTGAATGGAGAAACAGTCTAATGAGTACAGAAAAAGGACTGAGAGTAAATACAAGATGAAAGTAATGAGAAGTAGCAGAAATGAGAATAGCAAGAAAATTTACTTTAGAACTGGTGATCACGAAGCAGACGAAGTTAAGGAGTCCTTCTACCTTGGGAGCAAAACAACCCAAGGCGGTCGAAGCAAGAAAGTCATAAAAAGCAGACTAGAACTACCAAAAATGTCATTCCTGTCTAAGAGCAATCGACTAGTATCAAACATAGGCCTTAATTTGAGGAAGTAATTTCTGAGAATGTACATTTGGAGCACAGCATAGTACGTCAGTGAATCATGGACTGTGGGAAAATCGAAACAGAAAATAATCGAAACAGAAAATAAACGAAACATTTGAGATGTGATGCTGTAGAAGAACGTTGAAAATTAGGTGGACGAGTAAGGTAAGGAGTGAAGAGGTTCTCCACATAATCGACAGAAGAAAGGAAAACATGGAAAATTGTGAAAATAAGAAGAGACAGAGTGATAGGATATGCGTTAAGACATCAGGGTTAACTTCCGCGGTCCTGCAGGAGTCTGTAGTGGATAAAAACTGTAGAGGAAGATAGAGGTTAGAGTACATACAACAAATAATTGAGGACGTAGGTTGCAAGTGCTACTCTGAGATGAAGAGGATGGCATGGGAGAGGAGTTCTGACAGGCCGCTTCAAATGTCAGAAGAGTAATGACGTGTTAAAGAATAGCTTATTGCAAAATTGTGTAGCAAGGAAATGCTTCTCCTGTACTTTACGTTTCCTTATACATACATCACATAATCTCAGAGGTTAATGATTAACACCCAGTTCCGCTGAACAGAAGTTCATTGTCTCAACCACTATGTTACTTAACAGAATCGAAAGTCTCTCAGGTGCAGGGCAAATCAATTGGAAGACATGTCCACACCATTAAAGTCTCTGTATGAGTTAGAAAAAGTATTCTGCAACTGTAAATGACTCATAAATAGTGTTTTTATTGTGTTACGTTAGTGACAGAATCTTGGAATCAAATCACACCACTACTAGTGAAAATTACAGTGTCATAAAAATGTCGCTGGAAGTGTATCAAATCTTGTTCCTCTTACGACCTATAGTGATGAAAACACACAATAAAATGTAAGGAGCAGTAGGAAAAAATCACTTCGCTGAATCGAGATGTTGCTGGGACCTTCATGCCTTGCTATATGAGTTTTAACTTGTTTACCGAAGAATCAGACAGACGCTGAATGTATCCTCGGGAGATGAATTTCCAGTTAACTTTTATGCAAGCCTTAAATACAGTTTTATCGGCTCTGGAATAACGACACGAGCAATTCGTCAACCGACTAATGTACGGAATTGTTCAGTTGACGACACATTACTTGAACTAACAGACTGTATTAAACATGTAAACAGTACCGAACATCCTTTTCAGTTTACGAACGAGGATTGTCCTGGTAGAATAGAACTGAGTAGTGATGCCGGCCGAAGTGGCCGTGCGGTTAAAGGCGCTGCAGTCTGGAACCGCAAGACCGCTACGGTCGCAGGTTCGAATCCTGCCTCGGGCATGGATGTTTGTGATGTCCTTAGGTTAGTTAGGTTTAACTAGTTCTAAGTTCTAGGGGACTAATGACCTCAGCAGTTGAGTCCCATAGTGCTCAGAGCCATTTGAACCATTTTGAGTAGTGATACATTGCATCCAATTAGGATGCACACTAATTGGCCAAAGCATTATGATCACCTGTTTAATATCGTTATGGACCACTTTTGGAACGCAATACAGTAGGGATTCTACCTGGCGTGGATTCGAAATGTCCTCAGTAGGTATCGGGAGGTATATCGCACCAGACGTCTTCGCACAGATGACGCGATTTCCATAAATTAGAGACTGGTGATTGGTGAGCATGGAACTGTCGCACAATGGAATACATAATATTTTCAACCGGTTTCAGATGGGGTGAATTTGGAGGCCTGGACTTCAACGTGAGTTCACTATGAATCTCTTCAAAACAATGAAGGATGATTCTGCACTTATGACACGGACAGTTATCCCGCTGGAAGATGCCATATCGTGGTGGAAGACATCAAGCATGAAGGATGCAAGTGGTTCTCAATAATGATCACGTGGCCTTAGGTAACTACCACAGGTCCGCTACAAGCCCAGGTGAATATGCCCCATAGCATATTACCGCTTGCACTGGCGAATGTTTCGACTAACTGATTGTCTGTGTGACGCAATAAGTGGATATGAACATCGACGTGGTGTAACAAGAAACGTGAGTTAGCCGACGAGGCAACACTTTCCATTGAGTCACGGTCCAATCTCGATGATAATGTGGCCACTTCAACCATAATTGACGACGTAGCGGGATCAACACGGGAACACGTAGAACTTTTCTGCTGTGTAGCCCTATGCTCAACAATGTGCGCTGAACCGTGAGCTCTGCAATACTTACGATTGCACCAGCATTGTGCTCTATCGCCAAATCTGCCACACATTACCGCCCAACCTGCTTTACACATTGGGCATACGTCCATGCTCCATGTTCTTTGATAAGGCATCCACGTCGAATATATTGTCACCTACTTTTGGTTTCATTATTCTTCAATCACTTCCTGTAAGCACTCACGACAATAGCACACAACCAGACGACTAGCTTCGTCATTCCCGATATGCTCGTTCCAAAGCGTTGTTCCATAACAATCTGCCGTTTGTCAAAGTCTCTTGTGTCAGTGGATTTTTCCATCTGGAGTCCGTATCTCCGCTTGAATGTTTTCCCATTCACCTCTGCTCCGCGTTAAGTGCCAGCGATGTCTTCAAGCGAAATTCATCATCGTCGTGTCAGTGGCCGTAATGTCATGGCTCATCAGCGTAGCAGCGAGTCTTGAAACTCAAGGATGTATCTCCAGATAGTATCTGCAACTCGATGCAGCTGACGTCACCCGTGATACCGAATAACGACCGAGATCAAAACGTCGTCCAGCATGATGCTCATAGTGTAGTCGGAGAGACGGCGTTTATTTCTGTAGCATTTTGTGCGTACTCAGTCCTCATTGCGGTCAACGGTGTCCAGTGGCCTCAAATGGAACGTTTATTTCTTACAGACCGTAGTACATAACTTCCCAAGATTTTTCTACAGCACTCTATATAGAGCGAATTTCAAACGACGCCAAGTAACATCGACGTATTTTGGGTGGTATCTGTCCAGAAAGCTCATCCCTAGATGCTACAGGGAGCAAACATATGGGTTTCTGCACATACATCTACGTCATAATCCACAAGCCACCTAACGGTGTGGTGCAGAGGGTACTTTTGGACCACTAACTGATGCCCCTTCCATGGTCCACATGTGAACGGCACGTGGGAAGACTGAGTGTTGGTAAGCCTCTGCATTAGCTGTAATTTCTTGAATTTCCTCGTCGTGGTCATTTCGCAACATTTATGTGGAAGGAAGTAATGTGTTGTCAGACTGATCCCTGAAAGTGCTCTCTCGAAATTTCAGTAGTAGACTTTCTTTTTGTAACGTTTCGAGCCGATTAAACAGTCCCGTGACGAAATGCGCCGCTCTCTTCTATCAGTCCTATCTGGTAAGGATCCCACATTGGTGAAAAATTCTCAAGAATCGCCGAAAACGAGCCTTGTAAGCCTCGTGTTTACTGGAAAAATTACATTTTTTAATATTCTTCCTAAGAGTCTCAGTGTGGCATCTGCTTTTCCTATTATGTGTTTTACGTTGTCATTCCAATTATCTGTAAGTATTTTACAGCACATATTGTTTCCAGCAATTTGCTATCAACAGCTTAGTTGTACAGTAAAGGATTTCTTTTCATATGTATGCGCACTATGTTACATTTATTTACGTTCAGGGTCAACTGCCACAGCCTACACTGTTAATATATCCTCTGTAGGCCATTCAGCAAATCGATGCTGTCATCTAGAGTTGCTACTTCTTATAGTCGACCGCCTTCTTATAGTCAACAGCCTTAAAAAGCTTCCGACGCTCTCTACTCGATCATTTACAGACACTGTAAACAATAAAGGTCCTATACACTTCTTTGGGGTACTCCGGAAATTATCTTTACGTCTGTCGATATTGTTCCGGCAAGCGCGACGTATTGAGTTATATCTGCAAGGACGTCTTGAATGCAGTCGCAAACCTTGTCCGATACTCGATAAGCTAGTATTTCTTCACAAAGCGGCAGAGCAAGACCGTGTCGAATGCCATCCTAAAGCCAAGAAACACGGCATCGGTGTGAGCACTGTTGTCCACAGCGCTATCGATCTCATGGAGGAACAGAACGAGCTGATTTTCACAAGATCTCTTTTTTTCGGAACCCATATTGATTTTTATAGAGGAAATTGTCGTTGTCCAAAAGTGTCATAGTTCTTGAGCATAAAACACGTTCCACAGTTCTACAACAGACTGACGACAACCAAAAGGGGGTATAGTTATGTGGACCTGTTCTACAACGCTTCTTGAAAACAGGAATAACCCACTCTTTTTTCCAGCCTCCAGGTACCCTTCGTTGCCCCAGCGACCTAAGATTAATGGCTGTTTGGATGAGGGGAGCAAGTTCTTTCATATAATTTCTGCAGAATCTAACAAGTATCTCATCCGGTCCTGATGCCTTTCCACTACCAAACGATTGTAGTTGTTTTTCTATACCGTGATCGGTTACCTCAATATCCGCCATTTAGACGTTCGTACGAAGGAACGTGTTACGATTTTCCGCGGAGAAACAATCTCGAAAGACCGTATTTATTATTTCTGCCTTCTCTCCTTTACCTGGTTTGTAAGTAATACAGCAGCAGCTTTCTCCAAATTTATATAAATGATGTGGAATATTGGTACTCTAAGAAATGAAATATCTCCAGAAAGACTCAAAATGATAAAAACGCTTTTATTTTTTTATGATTTCAGTATTAAAAAGCGAACTATTTGCCGCAGCTATCGATACACTAGAGTCGTAATTTGCAAGCAGCTGTGCTCGAATGTCAGTTTACGTTCCCTGTAGTTTTCCTAAAACGGTTCAGTCCACGACGGCATAGTTTCTAAAGGAAACAAAAGCCAATTTCCTTCTGCAACTAAATCATTGTTTTTTCGTAATGATTGCAACTTTAACAGGGTATGAAAATTAAATCTTCGTCCTTTTGTTTTCCATTGGTGTGTCCGCTGAAACTGCCAAGTGAAATACGACAGAAGATGCACAAGTTAGTTGCAGAAGATTGTTGTCCGTTTGTATTTCCTCCAAAAGAATGGTTTACGCAGTTGAATTAGGACACGTGTATGTCACAAAGCTGCTATCTGGATATCGATTAACAAGACTGAGGAGGCCGGCCGTTGTGGCCGACCGGTTCTAGGCGCTACAGTCTGGAACCGCGCGACCGCTATGGGCGCAGGTTCGAATCCTGCCTCGGGCATTGATGTGTGTGATGTCCTTACGTTAGTTGGGTTTGAGTAGTTCTAAGTTCTAGGGGACTGATGACCTCACATGTTAGGTCCCATAGTGCTCAGAGCCATTTGAACCATTTGAAGTAAAACTAGGCCCTTTAATATCTATACTGAAAAACATCTTCTGTCAATAATACTTGAGTTCAGCGTAACAAACAGTCAGGCTGAAGAAGACGATACTTCGACATTTCATCTAAACAAGCTGTGCGTTATATAGATATGTCTCTATTTATCAGAACTAGTATTTGCGAAGCCGTCGAAGTTAAGATGCGATATATCCTTCATTAGCGGTGAAGGTATACCTTCATCGTAAGTACTGAAATGCATTTCAGTAGTTACGATGGAGGTACATGATTGTTTGTTCAAAGAAGCAAGAACTGTGTCCTATGTTTATATAAATGTTCATTTAAATGAAAGTTTGTAACTACTTGTAATTTGTTTATAGGTGATGGTTTCATAATAGACTTTGTGTCCGTAATTAGTCACCTGTAATTAAGGAATTTCGCATTGCAACTTAGATGGCTTCGCATGTAATAGAATTAATAAAACAAAATAAGTTACTCGTCCATTTTTGCTGCGACATGCAGGGGGTTCATATCTGTTAGTTATATTGATATAACTCTTTTGGTGTGTTTCAGACGAATTTTCGTGTTTCATACAAAGCAAAGTACTGTAACTAGTTGTGATGTATAAGAAAATTGGTCAGATAAAGAAGAACTGCTGACATCATCTTTGAGAGAAAGCCGACTGTAATTAATAAATACAGTCCGTTTTACATGAGGATCGGCAGAGCTACTCTTCGTTGTAAAAAAGCAACGCCCTTGCTTCTGGTATACATTAATGTATGGAAGCATTAACGGAAATAAAACAGGGGATGGACAAGATTCGAGCAGAAGGGGCAGCAACTGTACTCGTGTTTTTTGTTATTTTCTGCCAATTATCCTGTTGGTAGATTGTTTGGTGTCGGGCGCGCAGCCAAAAAGATCCATCAGAGCTGATACATGGTACCAGAACAGGTTTGAGGAATCCGGCTGCCTCGCCTCGGTCCTCATCCCGAGCTCCTATGCTTCTTCCTCCGCTTCTTCAGCGTCCTTTTGCTTTAAATCCTTCCCTCGCAGCCGCCGTCGTCTATTTTTATTTAATGTTAGCTGTTAACTGTGTGTAAGCTGCTTCTATATAATACTTGATTGTAGTCCGCGGAGCAGTCTCTATACAGTGTGCGCCGGGTACCGTGTGTACCGCAAGTGTGGTCTGGCGCAGACGGTCACTCGTCCGGCGAGCGGCGGCAGAAGGCGAAGCCTTTAGTCGTGGCGTGTCGTGTTTTGCAAAGCGGGCACGTATCAGGCCTGAAAACGAGCACGCTACGTAAATATTTATCATCTGGCGGCGGCCGCCAATCCGACTTTCTGATCGCTGGCGGTAGCAGCTGATTAATGTCTGCCTGCTTCGTTTAACCTCTCACCTCTCGAACAGTTAAAAACTGTTTTGCTAATCACTTTTCAGTAGAGTAACGACTGACGCGCCTAACGGTATGCATTTATAAAGCAACACAGAGAGTTTTGTGGAATATTAATGAGAGGAAAGGTTTTGTGTGAACTGTCAAAGTTGTAACTCACTGTGAAATATCCTCGCGTACCTTTGCTCATACACACCTTTTCGCTACCCTATTATTTGCAGCAATACTTGTTTCAATTGCTACACAACCACCACATGAATCACAAGTTAAAGGTATACAATAAGGAAGTAATTACCGATTATCGTGCGTGAATGTCAAACTAGCAGCGCCGCAGTATATCACATCTTTACTAATGAGAAGGTCAAAGTTGCTGAGCTCCAACACTCTGCTAATAAAGCGCTAACCTAGAGAGGAAAAAGGAAAGATACTGGTGGAAAATAGAGGAAAAAATGTTATTGACCTTGTGCTATGTCATGAATACAATGTGTCACGGCTTGCGCTAGTAAGAGCACTTCTATGTCGAGACTACAAAATTAGTACAGATGGAAATATGTTCGTCAGATATCACGAAAAAAAAAAAAAAACTTGACGACGAGCTATTAGAGATGGAGCACTGGTTCGAAATGGACGGTAATTGGGAAGAAATTGGCCGTGATTTTTACAAAAGAAATCATCCTGGCGTTCACTCCAAGCGATAGAGGTAACTAACGAAAAAGCTAAATCTGAATCGCTGAACAGAGAAGTAAACCTCTTTCGTCTAGCCACTGCACCATAACGATCGGTAGATTCCTTCAGCACGATATACGAGAGTGAGTCAATTATTATCTGCAGTTTAGTTATATTTTTGTGTATTTTGGTAGTACTGTCATTTTACGTTGATGATGCATATTTGTTGTTATGTCTTTGCAATTTTCAAGCTGCTAGGTTAGTTTCGTTATCGCTGTCGAGCTGCTAATCATGGCTGCTCCGCTGCCTATTTGAGCCAAAGAAGAGGTCGGAAGGGGTATTAGGGGCCGAAATGCATCGAAGACTTTCGGTACAGTACGGGAACAGTGTTTTGCTACAGCGGAATGCCTATGAATGGATTGAAAAATTCCGAAATGGTCCAACAAGTGTTACCCACGATGAAGGAGCCGCACGACCGTTTACCGCCACAAATGAAGAAACCATTGAGCGTTCACGTGAAATGATTCTCTTAGACAGACGATTATCTATTGACGAAGTGGCACATCGTCTGCAAATTAGTCACGGTTCTGCCTACAAAATCATCCACAACAGACTTGGGTTTCATAAAGTTTGTGCAAGATGGGTGCTAAAACAACTCACACAGTTGCATTAACAAACGCGCTTGGACATTTGCAAAAAAAAAAAAAAAAAAAAAAAAAAATGCATAGCTATGGTAACGAAGGGAACAACTTCTTAGACAGGATCATTACTTGTGACTAAACATGGATCCATCATTACGAGCCGGAGAGTAAACGGCAGAGTATGGAATGGAAACATCCAGATTCGCCGTGCGAGAAAAAGTTCAAGACCCAACCGTCCGCAGGAAAACTGATGCTTACGGTTTTTTGGGACGCACAAGGTCCAGTACTGGAACATTATGGGGAAAGGGGCACAACAATAAACAGTGTACGTTACAGTTAGATGCTTACTGCCAGGATGAAGCCTGCAATTCGAAGCAAAGACCAAGGATAGCTGTCATAAGGCGTTGTGTTGTTGCACGACAATCCCCGTCCGCATACTGCTGCCCACACTGCTGAAACGCTCTAGAAACACAAATTTGAAGTACTGGATCATTCTCCATGTATTCCCGATCTTGCCCTTTCTATCACTTGTTTGGTCCACTCAAACAGGCATTAAGGGGCCGACGATTTGCCTCGGGCGAAGCAGTGAAAGAAGCGGTGGATTCCTGGCTAACAGCTCAACCGAGAACCTTTTTTTATGATGGCATCAGGAAGCTTGTACAACGATGGACCAAGTGCTTTGAAACGCAAGGAGACTATGTCAAAAATTACGTTCTTGTAAATTTCGTATTTGATTACAATAAAATTTTATAACTACTTTGCCGATAATAATTGTCTTACTCTCGTTATCTTCAGGTGTGTTTCATTTTTTGAACTCTTCTCCATTACCATCTTCGCAAATAAAACAGCATCGATGATACTTTTGCAAATGAAAGCCACTGTACAGGGTGATTCATAAAGAATACCACAACTTTAAAAATGTGTATTTAATGAAAGAAACATAACATAACCTTCTGTTATACATAATTACAAAGAGTATTTAAAAAGGTTTTTTTTTCACTCAAAAACAAGTTCAGAGATGTTCAATATGGCCCCCTCCAGACACTCGAGCAATATCAACCCGATACTCCAACTCGTTCCTCTCTGCAGCATATCAGGCGTAACAGTTTGGATAGCTGCTGTTATTTCTCGTTTCAAATCATCAATGGTGGCTGGGAGAGGTGGCCGAAACACCATATCCTTAACATACCCCCATAAGAAAAAATCGCAGGGGGTAATATCAGGGCTTCTTGGAGGTCAGTGATGAAGTGCTCTGTCACGGGCTGCCTGGCGGCCGATCCATCGCCTCGGGTAGTTGACGTTCAGGTAGTTAAGGACAGATAAGTGCCAATGTGGTGGCGCTCCATCCTGCTGAAATATGAATTGTTGTGCTTCTTGTTCGAGCTGAGGGAACAGCCAATTCTCTAACATCTCCACAGAGTGTGGAACGAGTTGGAGTATCGGGTTGATATTGCTCGAGTGTCTGGAGGGGGCCATATTGAACATCTCTGAACTTGTTTTTGAGTGAAAAAAAACCTTTTTAAATACTCTTTGTAATGATGTATAACAGAAGGTTATATTATGTTTCTTTCATTAAATACACATTTTTAAAGTTGTGGTATTCTTTATGAATCACCCTGTATTATTCACTGAGGTGAGAAAGGTCACGGGACATCTCCTCGTGTCGTATCGGACCTCATTTTACTCAGCGTATTGCAGCAACTCGACGTGGTATGGAATCAATAAGTCGGAATTCCCCTGCAAAAATATTGAGCAATCCTGCTCTGTAGCTGTCCATAAATGCGAAAATGTTAGCAGTGCAGCATTTTTGCACGAACTGACCTCTCGATTACGTCCCATAAATGTTCGGTGGGATTCACGACAAGCGATTTCGGTGGCCAAATCATTCTCTCGTATTGTCCAGAATGTTCGTCAAACCAATCGCAATCAATTGTGGTCCGCTTACATGGCGTACTGTCATCCATAACAATTCCATAATTATTCGGGAACAACTAGGCGAACATAAACATTTTCGGTTCAGTTGGACCGGAAGACCCAGTCCATTAGCTGTAAACACAGCTCACCTCATCGTGGAGTCATCACCAGCTTGCATAGTGCGTTGTTGACAACGGGGGCCGGCCGGGGTGGCCGAGCGGTTCTAGGCGTTACAGTCTGGAACCACGAGAACGCTACGGTCGCAGGTTCGAATCCTGCCTCGGGCATGGATGTGTGTGATGTCCTTAGGTTAGTTAGGTGTAAGTAGTTCTATGTTCTAGGGGACTGATGACCACAGCAGTTAAGTGTCATAGTGCTCAGAGCCATTTGAACCATTTGACAACAGGGGTCGATGGCTTCGTCGGTTCTGCGCAACGCTCGAACCCTACCATCAGCTCGTACCAGCTGAAAACGGGACTCATCTGACGAGCTCACGGTTTGCCAAAGGTCCAACCGATATGGTCGTGAGCCCGGGAGAGGCGCTGCAGGCGATGTCGCGCTCTTAGAAAAGAGATTCGCGTCGGTCGTCTGCTCCCATTGCCCATTAATGTATAAATCTTCCGCACTGTCCCAACGGATATGTTCGTCATACATCCCATATTGATTTCTGCGGTTACTTCACGCAGTGTTGCTTATCTGTTAGCAGCGACAACTGTACGCAAACGCCGCTGCTCTCGTTCGTTAAGTGAAGGCCGTCGGCCACTTCGTTGCCCGTGCTGAGAAGTAATGCCTGAAATTTGTTGTTCTGGGCACACCCTTGACACTGTGGATGTCGGAATACTGCATTCCTTAACGATTTTGGAAACGGAATGTCTAGTGCGCCTAATTCTGCGTTCAAGGCCTGTTAATTCCTATTGTGCGGCCATAATCACATCGGAAACCTTTTCACCTGAATCACCTGACTGCAAATGACAGCTCCGTTAAAGCACTGCCCTATTATACTTTGTGTACGCTATACTGCCGCCATCTGTATACGTGCATATCGCTATTGCATGACTTTTGTCGCCTTAGTATAGATTTCCTAATTAGAAGACAATGTATCAGTTTTGTTACATTATTTTTAAATTTCAAATGCTTACAGGGATTTAGTTGCAGTATTGCTGAAGACTGCATTATCTATAAGCGCTATAAAAAGCTAGAAGTAAAATTCTTTGGCCTTTTTTGTGCTTTTTTTGTGGTCACAGAGTTGATTTAAGTGTAAATGCTGACACATCAGTTGCACATAGCGTGTCAGGTGGTAAATCTGTGTAATGACTTTCACTGCAATATGTGATATGTATGCCGCTTTGATGGCTCTGAGGACTATGGGACTTAACATCTCAGGTCATCAGTCCCCTAGAACTTAGAACTACTTAAGGGGCTCCGGAACGCCCTATACTTGCAATGTTAAAACAACGCTTATAAATTACATCTTTCCTCACAAAGTATTTGAGGTAGGAAGTTGAACTTTTTACAGATTATTTATTGGAATATGGGCTACAACTTAACACAGGGATTTTTCAAAATTTTAGTTCAGTTATTAAAGATGATTTTTTTTTCAATTGTAATGAAAAGTCACAACATTTTTTTGCAATTTTTTATTTATATATTCAAAAATATACAGTTTTTTGGAAAAAGGCTGTGTTAAATTATGCAGAAGGTACTGTGTAACATTTACTGAAAGTTTGAAACAAATATGTTTGGAAGATCCTTAGAAAACATGTAATTAGTATGAGAAAATAAAAGTTTTGGGAATCGAGCGACAAAGATTGGATTAACTTTTTAGTGCATTCCAGGTCCATAGGATGGATTATCTTCATCCTCTGCAAACTCCTCCTCCAGCTTCCTCTTGTTCCTCCTCCTGTTTACTCTTGCTTGTATTTCTAGACTCTTTACAGCCCTGTCTGCAGCCCGAAGGCGTTCCTTGTCTAAAGCAAGCATCGCTCGTACCATGTTAGAACCTATCTTCATTCCCATATTTCTAAATACCTTTGGCTTTCCAACATTTCTCCTTTTCTTAAAAGCCTTCAGAGGATTTCTAATAACTTTACTTTTACTCATTATTATACTTCAACAAAACAGAGACTCAAGAAACAGAATTAATTACGAGTATTTTCGAGATAACGACAGAGTAAATAAACATGAAACAATCGACAATCACACCAGCGATATATATTGAACCATCACAGGTTAGCCACAACACATACTTTATCTCACATCACTAAAATGTACCTGATGAACACGGACGTTAATAATAACACCATTTGACAGCAGTTTAACAGCGCCACAGTGGGTCACGCCCATGTAGAACACATTTCAAAAAACATTTAAAAATAGTTGTAGTCTTCGGAATTGAATAAATTATATATCTATTAAAAGGTAATAGTCTGCAAATTCAGAAAACGCAAAAAAGTAAAAATTGAACTTTTCATGATTTTGAGCCTTTCCGGAGCCCCTTAAACCTAACTAACCTAAGGACATCACACTCATCCATGCCCGAGGCAGGATTCGAACCTGCGACCGTAGCGGTCGCGGTGTTCCAGACTGAAGCGCCTAGAACCGCTCGGCCACCAGCGGCCGGCATTTGATGGCCTGTGGTTTAGCAGATGTGCTTCTTGTGTCTGATATTTGGAAGTGCGTCGAGAATCTTCTCCGATTTCCGAAGACTGTACGGTTCACCTATATGCGTTCGTCAACTCTCTACTTATGAGGAAGTTAACTGTGTAAATGAGTAGTCTTTATCTGTGCCGGCCACTGTGGCCGAGCGGTTCTAGGCGCTTCAGTCCGGAACCGCGCTGCTGCTATGGTCGCAGGTTCGAATCCTCTCTCGGGCAGGGATGTGTGTGATGTCCTTAGGTTTAAGTAGTTCTAAATCTAGGGGACTGATGACCACAGATGTTGAGTCCCATAGTGCTCAGAGCCATTTGAACAATTTTTTTTAAATCTGTGTGTATGTTATCGTAAATACAAATCTTTGAATGTGAACTGACAACCTAAATGTGTTGCTGAGCTCAACGCCAGATCACTTACACGAAACTGAAAAGAATCCTGTGTGTGTGAACACCGATCTCATTCATAAGCAAACCAATAATTTCACGCCCAGCAGTAGACTTAGTGCAAACTCTTTGAAAAATAAATAAATAAATAAATAAAAGAGGGAAGAAACATATCTGTACAAAAAAACTGTAAAGTCGACCTGTTTAAGAATGTAACTTGAAACACGCGAAAATTTCTGCACTGACCTTGTGGTCCTGGTAAAATAAATAAACTGACAGAACCTACATTGCACAAAGAAAACGAAACAATCACGTTTTATGAATTCCACCTGCAAAATGAAGTACTGGCAGAAACAACAACACAGCAAAAATCTGCAACAGCTAAAAAAATACTGCTAAAAACTAACTACAGTTGGTCCAGGGAAATTGGGTTCATAATCATGACATAAAGTGCCAATGAAAAACATGACTCAACCTGTAAGTACTGAAATTTCTGTTTGGAAAGAACGTATCAAAGAAAACAGTTGTAGACTTTAATATGAAAATTTATTTAATCTAATAACTTCCGTTGTACAGTAAATTAACTCAGAAGGTCAATCAATAGAATAATTATCAAAAACTCGACTATGACAAGGGGGAAGTGGACCAGCAATACAAGTTTACAAAAATAAAAATAAACTTTTTACCTCGTCAGATATGCCTTGTTCTTCATTTCAAGACCTTTTTTATGTGCGTATGCCATCCAGCCATTGTTCTGAGTCAACATTCCTCCTCGAAATAAATCTGCCATTCACATAGCTCGCCGGCCGCGGTGGTCTCGCGGTTCTAGGCGCGCAGTCCGGAACCGTGCGACTGCTGCGGTCGCAGGTTCGAATCCTGCCTCGGGCATGGATGTGTGTGATGTCCTTAGGCTAGTTAGGTTTAAGTAGTTCTAAGTTCTAGGGGACTGATGACCACAGCAGTTGAGTCCCAATAGTGCTCAGAGCCATTTGAACCATTCACATAGCTCCAAAAGTGCGTCCATGCATTACATTGTACTCTCAACGAATCGCCGCCTGCCGCACCCCGCAGCTACCCACTACTGACTGTCAGAGATTCTACGACTCCTCAGTGCTGCCATCACAGACACAGATACTTGCCTAACAACTGTTTCTCTGACCAGAATTCTTCAAATATATCATTTTCCTTTACAAACATTGACGTATTCAATAACACCATCAAAAAATAGCCATCTTGCAACTGTATATATTACTAAATAGCAGAGCGACATAAATTTTAAAAAAGTGAATCTATTACTATTTGCCATTACTTGTGTTACAAGTGAATCAGAGATTTCACTACAAAGTAAATATATTATACTATACTCATACTACCCAGTCTTTAACAAGATACTCGTCTTTGTGCCTGAACGAGTTACCCGGAAGAAATGATTTCAGATTAGCTTTTAAAATTTCCTTCACTTCTTCATTGTCAGTGAACACCATATTTTATTCTCATTGTTCGCTTTAATGTAGCCAATAATTTTCTTCCTGAGTTATGAGTAACCTCAGGAAGTATTTTCGGACGTTGCTATGTTTGTTTCCCAAACTAGCAAGTGTGTGCAAAGCACAAGTTACTGAATGTAGCTGATTTAGAAGCTCACTAGATTGTTTCTTAACTTAAAATATTTATCAATACGTACATCTAAAATTTTGTGCATTTACGTTATTCCTGAAACATTCTGAAATCGGTATTGCTTCTTGGTGTTATTTAATTTATTCTACAGAACTCAACATTCCGCACTTTTCGTAATAAAGGGAGCTCTTCTGCGAACCTTGCAGAAGAGCTTCTGTGAAGTTTGGAATGTAGGAGTTTGGAATGTAGAGGTAATGGATTGAGTTTCACTTCTTTGAACATCTGGCTCGACGATTTTACGGTGCTATAGGTACATGTTCAACAAAGAATTGAATTTTACATCTACACTTACTGCTTTATAAATGTTCTCCTGGCGTTCTTTCCGTAATCTCTCCCCAGACATCTTTTATCGTGCTATAGGTTATGATTCTGTGAGACGATAGTTTTTCTTCTATAGTCTGAACCTAACTGGTAAACGTATTTTCTTGACCAAAATAGATTGCCAAATTATTGTATACCACTTTCAAATTAATGCCACTGATGCTAATTTGCTCTAAATATAAATTTCCAGCAGTTTATTGCATATTGTCCTTCAAACGTCGTTGAAACATGCGAGTATATTGTCGCAAATAATCCAAATCCGTACGTCAAAAACTCTAGGTACTGTCGGACAGAAAATCAATATTAAAGTCTCCACGAAAGTTCCATTAACTTTCTTCTTCCCTAAGACACATTCTGTGCTTAGGATGTCGTTTGTTACTTTCAGCAGGTCTCTTGGACGCGGTCTATTCCATTCAACAGATCTTCGAAGCCTTTCTTATTAAAGCCTGAAGCACTACGTTTTCTGTAATTCATGCCACTGAAGTCATTCCCCCTGCATTTTTATTCCTCTATTAAAATTTGCATCCGCTTTCGTAATCGTTACTTCCTCAAACCAGTTCAATAACATTTAAGATAAGCTGCAAAGCAGCCTTTCATCCTTAATAATCTTTCTCTTTCATTTTGCCCACTGGGCTGTTACAAATATTGAATATTACTTTTCTGTCTCCATTTTTTATTCTCACTGGTTTCAGAATGTCTATCATATATTTCATGTTAATGCACACTCTTCTACATTTACACTAAGACACACAACGATATCATACAACCATGGACCGTCGGAGGAGTACCACAGTTCTGAAGATGCCCTGTGCAGATCAAAGCGAAACGTCAGCGACGATGAGGACACCCGCCAGGCTTTAGCTGACAGCCGGCCGCTGTGGCCGAGCGGTTCTAGGCGCTTCAGTCTGAAACCACGCGACCGCCACGGCCGCAGGTTCAAATCCTGCCTCGAGCATGGATGTGTGTGATGTCCTTAGGTTAGTTAGGTTTAAGCAGTTCTAAGTTCTAGGGGACTGATGACCTCAGATTTTAAATCCCACAGTGCTCAGAGCCATTTGAACCATTTAGTCGACAAGCTTAGTAAGGATATTAATTGCTACTTTGGTACGTTTATCACCGACAGAACTACACAGAAAACTGTTTGTAAATCAATGGTTGCAAATTTGTTGTACTGAGAACGCAGCTCACATTATCCTTGAAAATAGAGCAAGCGAACGGGAAGCTTTAAGTTCCCCCCTCTTATCACTGAGATCTGCCTCTCCGCGCATCCTGTAACACGTTCTGAGCCTGTTCTCAACAGGTCAGTTGGCTACGTGGCAATCGACACGGACTTCGAAAGAATCGATCTCGTGGAAACTAGCTGGCACTCTCCAACCGCTATATCCAACAGCCGTGAATCAAGGTAATCAGATGTCTCGTACCTTGTTTCTAAACGAGTGTTTTCTGCCCGATTAGTGATACAAACTATGGCTACAGGTCGGTAACGGAAACATCGTCAATTTATTTGTGACCGTCATTTGTGTGATATAATAGGAACCTTCTTCCTGTGAATTATCATTGAACACTAGTAAGTACCACCACAGACACGTATCTGTTCCTTTAACATTAATAATGTATCCTGAATTTGTTCAAATTAATAAAAAATTCTACAGTTCAAAATATGTTTAGGAAGAAATTTGTACTGTGTTATACGTACTCTATGGGAAAGTGAGAAAAAAGATGGAATCGAAAGAATTTGCTGAATTCAGTTGGTTAACAAATGAGTTCAAAAAATGGTTCAAATGGCTCTGAGCACTATGGGACTTAACATCTGAGGTCATCAGTCCCCTAGAGCTTAGAACTACTTAAACCTAACTAACCTAAGGACATCACACACATCCATGCCCGAGACAGGATTCGAACCTGCGACCGTAGCGGTCGCCCGGTTCCGGACTGTAGCGCCTAGAACCGCACGGCCACTCCGGCCGGCAACAAATGAGTGAAAAGCGCAGATTTCAGTGGGTCATATCATTCATGAAGTTATATGCATGTGTGTCAAGAAGTTAAGTTCAGCTGATTTTGCTATCCGCAAAATACTTTATTTGTGAAACAGATGTTTCTGCGTCATAAAATACGGTGGAAGTGTGCTCCTATCGGAGCACAAAAAAGAGGAGAATATGTTTAAAAGACTCAGAGTGGAAAGTGGCATATCAGCTGCCTCATTTTATCTTTCTAGACAGATTCACAAATTCTCCCAATAGTTTTGGGATGCGAACATATTCGCGTTCTTTTTAACATGCACCTCATCTCCCTCTCCCACATGCTTCTCTAACTACAACTCGCTCACACCCACTAGTTACTCGCCGTAAATCGCTCATACCCATCCATTCCCACTTGCCCATTCTCACTCACTCATTCAGTCCAATTCATTGTCAACATCTCTTTGTTTCTCTCGAACTGACACTGTCTCTTGTCTCATAGTCGAGTCACAGTCTTCTTCGATCTGGCCTACTACTACTGCCTCCTCTCAGCGTCTCCCTCCTGCTCTCTCTTACTTCTACTGTCTCATGCATTCAGTTCCACTGCTGCTGCCACTTCTCACTGTCACTCTTTTCCTCGTTGTCGCCGTCATAGACTCTGCCTCTCATTGTCACTGGCTCTCACTCACTTCCAATTTATCCTTCTCTTTACTCCTCTCCCACTGCCATTGTGTCCTTCGCTGTTTTACTATCACTGTTCTGTTGCTGTCAACTATGTTCTACTGCCACTGCTTGCGTCTCTTTCTCACACACCGCCATTGTCTCCTTCACTCGTTCTGTACAACAACCACTGTCTGCTATTTTCAGTATTTATTATTTTTCCTTCTCTTTCCCCCTGCCACTGTTTCCTTCTCCCTCAGCATAAAGAAGCGCGAATATGTTGGCATGCCAAATTTTTTGGGGAAATTTTTAAAAGTGCTGAGGAAGATAAAATGAGATACCCGGTACCCCACTTTTCAATCAGAGTCTTTTAAACAGGTTCCTTTTCGCCTTTTTGTGCTCTGATAAGAGATCAATATGTGCAAAATATTCCAGTTAAAACTCATGTCCACACATTTCCGTAAACTATGAACATAAGCCAAAACTTGGAGACATCTAAATGCAAACCTAGGAGAATTTCAGCTGGATCACGTAGCCATATCTAAATGGTATATCATAGAAATTATGAATGTTAATCTAGTCAGAAATGGGGAATTAGATTCAGATCATTATCTCTCTAAGATTAAAATAAAATTTCTCCAATGTAAAACAAAAAAGGCGACCAAGAAAGTGATCAGATATAACACCACTACAGTTAATATTACAAAACAAAATATAAAAAAAAAAATTAGAGAAGAAATTGAGACAAGTAAAGAAAGTGACTGGCGTGAACTCCATATGCAAATAACTCAAGCAGCAGAGAAAACTTTAGGGTTGGCCAAGAATAAAAAGAAAACATGGTGGAATGAGGAGTGTGAAGAAGCACTAATACGAAGAGCTTAAAAATGGAGATGTTCGAAAAAAGAGGAAGACCTTGAACAATTCAGACAACAAAGAAAAGAAATATAAAAAATAGTCCTGAAAATCAAAAGAAACTTTGAAAATTCTCAGCTTATTGAAATACAAGAAAATTTCACAAAAAATAATACTAGAAATTTTTACCAAACTTTTAAACACGTACTTAAAGGATATCAGGCACCAAGATTTGTTTCAAAGATGAAAATGGTGAAACTGGATTGAATAACAAATAAAATTGTAAAGTTTTAGCAAAATTTTTTGGAAAGCAGCTAAACTGCCCAGTTCCAACAGATAAGTTGGAACTTCCAGTGACACCTCAAAATCTAGAGGAAGATTTCCCACCAACAGAGTTAGAAATTCATGAAGCCATCAAAACACTCAAAAACAATAAAGCAAGTGGTGAAGACTCCACTACTGCGGAATTATTGAAGTGGTCAGAACCAAACATCATAAAGGATCTACAGCTGCTTTTTGAGAACATTTGGAAAACTGGAAAGATTCCAGTTGAATGGGAAACAGCATTAACCCACCCGCTACATAAAAAGGTAGACAAACAAAATGTCAGTAATTACAGAGGAGTGTCACTTCTGCCAGTGGCATACAAAATATTATCAAAAATTCTCCTGAACAGAGTGGTAGATGCTTTAGACAAAAACAACTGGTAGAATGTCAGGGTGGTTTTCGAAAGGGAAGATCCTGTGCAGAACAAATATTGAACTTGAAGTCAATACTGCGCCATAGAATGTTAACCAGCAAACCAATAATAGTGTCATTTATTGATTTCAAGAAAGTATTTGATTGTATGGACAGAGAAACAACACATAAGGCCATTAGAGAATTTGGTGTTAAATCAAAATTAGCAAATATAAATCGTGAAACACTGACAGGTACAATATCTAAAGTCAAATTTATGGGAGAAGTATCTCAGCCATTTGAAATAAAAATTGGTGTTCGACAAGGTGACGGTTTATCACCTTTACTGTTTAATTGTGTTCTAGAGAAAATTGTAAGGTTCTGGAACTCGGAGCTAAAAAATCACAAAATTGAACCAATAACTCTGGGAAGGAAAACAAATGGAATTAAGATAAATTGCTTGGCTTTCGCGGATGATTTTGCAATACTTTCAGAAAACCTGACAGAAGCAGTTATTAAGATAAACCTGAAAAAAACAGCAAACAGAACTGGTCTCAAAATTTCAGCTGAAAAAAACCAAATTCATGACAAATGTAAAAAATTCGCCAAAATTCATAGAAATACAAATAGGTAAAATAGAGTGAGTAAATAAATTTAAATATCTTGGAGACAGAATACAACAGAATCGACTAGAAAAATCTGCAATAGATGTATGAATTAATAAAATGGAAAGAGCATATGGTTTGACCAAAAATATTTACAACAAGAAATGTATATCTAGAAAAACAAAACTAAAACACTACGCGACAGTGGTACAACCAGAGTGTTTATATGGATCTTAATGCGTAACGATGAACTATAAGATGGATAAACTTAGAGGTACTGGAAAAAGGATTATTAGAAAAATAATGGGTGCAATAAAAACTGCAGATGGTGGGAAAATAAGACGTAATGAGGAGATCTACAAAAATATAGAGAAATTATCTGAAGTAATGGCCAAACGAAGATTAACCTTTCTCGGACACTTCTACCAAATGGATGGAAATAGACTAACAAAACAAATACTCCTATATTTCTGGAAGAAGAAATCGACAATAGCATGGATTACAGAAGTAAGAAAAGATCTAGAAAGAAGCAACATCAAAGAATCAGAAATAGCAGAAAGAAACCGTTTTAAAATAAAATACTAAATTTGGAAGACTTTCAAAGCAGAAGAAATGAAAAATCTGGCACAACATGGAGAGAAGAAAGGAAGGGACGTCATTGGCAGAAAATAAGGGAATACTGAAAAAATAGGTAACAACAACAAAGGAAGAAGAGGAACTGAAGTTGTTAACGTGATCCTAGTTGGTCAATACGGTTGTAAAATAAATAAATAAAATAAAAAAAAATCATGTGGTTCAGTACTAAAACACGGGGCTCCCAGAAACCTTCTGACGATAACGGAGACGCTTTACAGCATATTTCTCCGTGCTACGGCATTTTATAAACATGTTTCCGCCTCACACCGGATTTTACGTACGTATTTTACGTGTACAAGTAGGATAACTTCGAACTTCTATATCACGGAAAAGGATTAAGATATCAAGAAAATTTTAAATGTTATTCTAAAAGGAGATCTGAGGAATATATCGTACAAATTACAGCCACTTGTACATAGCCGGCTTGTAATCTGAGGCTCGGTTTTAGTAAGAAGAAATGGAAATAACACATTTTTGGATGTTTTCTAAGGAACTGTCCATGAACTAATGTTACTTACATAAGTACCTTAAAGCCCACTGTAGGCAACTTCAAATGCAAAAAGGACCAACCGATTTGCTCCATTTGCCTAAGCAGAAAGAATTGTGGAATATTCATACTTTGACTCTGTACCGTACATTGATGACATAATAGATCCTTCTTTGGATATGCAAATGCATCCTAGCCCAATGATTATCCAAAACACTCGAACCTACATTTTTATCACCAATAGAACCTGAAGTATGAACCTCAGATGAATACAGTTTTTTGCAGGGAGTTTTGTAACATACTACATAAAAATTCACATAGTTTTCGTGTTCGCCAATACTACAAATAGGCCTGTGACCCACTTCTATCAACAACCTCGGTTGTATAAGAAACTCTGGCGTCTGAAATGTTTAGAGATACAATCTTTATTACACCTCATAGCTAGGACTCACAAGCTCCAAGGCACAGGTGATTTAGACAAAGATCCTTAAGATTGTATTGTTCGCTTGTTGCCATGGGAAGCAACACGATTACAGAGAAAAGCATCTTTTCCCTCCACAAAAACTTAAAAAAGCCAGTAATTGGCTGTTTCTTTTTTTTCAGAGACGCATGTTTCTTAACTCTTGCGCTGGTTCGACATGAGTTTGTGCTGTCGTGTAGGAGGGGAGATTTAGCGCCTTTAAATCCCTGTGATTGGCTCGTGATGGGGTGAAGGCGGTGTCGTTCATGCACTTTGCGGGAAAACGGAATTTTTTTATCTGGAGAGATGTGAAGCACTCGGGTTCTGGACTTCGGTCTGGAAGCATATTTTGGTCGAAGCTCTGGCTTCGTGCTTGGGGCCTGTTCTGAGAGTGACTTCACTTGCAAGTAGTTAGACTGGAGAGCCTGTGGTGAAGTTCTTACTGTACCGGCTGTGTGAGTTCAAACGTCTCAGACTACTTGTTTGCTGAGGTTCATTTTTGATTTACCAGTCTCGACGCTTGGTATCCTTGTGCGCTCTGTCGTATAAGTGAGCCAAATTGGTCCTTGGTACGACCAGAGAACGGGTGTGTCACAGACTGAAATCTACCGTGATTTCAGGGCTGTGTTAGAGAGTGAATTGCGATCTATCTGCCTGATCGCTAGACCGTGAGATTTTTGTATTTTTGTTCGTGGCCGCGGTCGATTCACAGGTGCCGCCTCCACGTCTCGCCACCACCACGCACTTCTCGCCAGCTGCAATTTACATCGCCGCACGAAGCAAACAGGGTAACGTACTGCTGCTCCGGCCTTGTCAGGGCGTAAAGGTCTTAATCGCCACTTGCTCTCAGCTGCACCTATATTGAAAAACTTCTGTAGATTATCAATCAAAGTCTGCTCAGCGTCAGATCAATTCAGATTGTGTTATCCGCAGTTTTAGGGCCCGAGTACTTGACTCACTTCTGCCACCCAGGATCCTTGTCCATTGTTCTCTTAACCCAACTGTTACTTGCTTACAGTGTTCAGTCAATAACTGAAATTTATGTCTGTTTTGTCTTTTGAAAAATAAATGTTGTTAGTAAATTTTACTACATTCTCAATCATTTTATAAAGTCTGCACCACGGGTTAACTGTCATTGTGGCGTCTCATGCCAGGATAACTTTCAACATCATCCCGCAGGCACCCATGGGGTTCAGGGGAGGGTATGATTAATGGATCAGCACTGTGACATGGGGTCCCGTAACTGGTACTACTCCTCAGACTCCTTTTAGTGCCATGCCACGGAGGCGATCACCGGTGTATCGTCCATTTTATTCTCAGAAGCTGGAGTAGTGGTTCATGGGGTAGTTTCTGCTGTCCTAAGTACCTTACATAGTTGGGTGTCCCCACGGTGCTGTGGTGAGAAGGCACACCGGTAGATGTTGCCGCCTTGGGCGGTGGCGGTTTCGTGGACATAGTTTGGGTCGATGGCGGCCTGCTCGTCGGCCTGCAACGTCTGCCCTTATCCGGAGACGGTTCGGCGGCTTCTCCTCTTGTGATGTTTCGGAAAACGCTGTTTCCTTATGCGACCTTCCGTGTCCGACGATGTCAGAGAGAGCGTCGCTCTGGCAAGAAGGCCGCCATAGGGACGACAAGCTAGTCGATCTGCTTTTTGTTGTCAGGGGTTGAGACAGCGGCTGGCAACGTCGGCACCGCCAGAGCGGGGTTGACAGCCAGACGAGGGTGCGGGCTGTCCGATGCGCACTCCGTTGGGCCATGATCTGGCTCAGTTGTGGCGTCCGGGGGTCTTTGCGGGGCGGCAGGAGAAGGGAGAGCAGCGGTGCAGGTCGCTGATGGCATCGTAGTTTGCCACGCATTTGGTATGTCGGTGACTGGAATTTGCATAATGAGCCGTCGTAGGCACTTGTAATAAGGTGGCCTTCTTTGCCCCACCAGGAACGAGTCGGAGGCTGGCCGTCGTACATAATTGTCGCACAACATCCGCCAATCTGTACATAGAATGGAAGGAGATTTTGGAGATCGATGGTGACCTGTCAGACGCCGCTTAGGACAGGCTATCTCCGAAACAGTCTACACTACTGGCCATTAAAATTGCTACACCAAGAAGAAATGCAGATGATAAACTGATATTCATTGGACAAATATACTAGAACTGACATTTGATTACGTTTTCACGCAACTTGGGTGCATAGATACTGAGAAATCAGTACCCAGAATAACCACCTCTGGCCGTAATAACTGCCTTGATACGCCTGGGCATTGACTGAAACAGAGCTTGGATGGCGTGTACAGGTACAGCTGCCCTTGCAGCTTCAACACGATACCACAGTTCATCAAGAGTAGTGACTGGCGTATTGTGACGACCCAGTTGCTCAAAAATGGTTCAAATGGCTCTGAGCACTATAGGACTCAACTGCTGACGTCATTAGTCCCCTAGAACTTAGAACTAGTTAAACCTAACTAACCTAAGGACATCACAAACATCCATGCCCGAGGCAGGATTCGAACCTGAAACCGTAGCGGTCTTGCGGTTCCAGACTGCAGCGCCGTTAACCGCACGGCCACTTCGGCCGGCCCCAGTTGCTCGGCCACCACTGACCAGACGTTTTCAATTGGTGAGAGATCTGGAGAATGTGCTGGCCAGGGCAGCAGTCGAACATTTCCTATATCCAGAAAGGCCCGTACAGGCCCTGCAACATGCCGTCGTGCATTATCCTGCTGAAATGTAGGGTTTCGCAGGGATCGAATGAAGGGTAGAGCCACGGGTCGTAACACATCTGAAATGTAACGTCCACTGTTCAAAGTGCCGTCAATGCGAACAAGAGGTGACCGAGATGTGTAACCAATGGCACCCCATACCATCACGACGGGTGATACGCCTGTATGGTGATGACGAATACACGCTTCCAATGTGCGTTCACCGCGATGTCGCCAAACACGGATGCGACCATCATGATGCTGTAAAGAGAACCTGGATTCATCCGAAAAAATGTAGTTTTGCGATTTGTGCACCCAGGTTCGTCGATGAGTACACCATCGCAGGCGTTCCTATCTGTGATGCAGCGTCAAGGGTAACCACAGCCATGGTCTCCGAGCTGATAGTCCGTGCTGCAGCTAACGTCGTCGAACTGTTCGTGCAGATTGTTGTTGTTTTGCAAACGTCCCCATCTGTTGACTCAGGGATCGAGACGTGGCTGCACGATCCGTTACAGCCATGCGGATAAGATGCCCGTCATCTCGACTGCTAGTGATACGTGGCCGTTGGGATCCAGCACGGCGTTCCGTATTACCCTCCTGAAGCCACCGATTCCATATTCTGCTAACAGTCATTGGATATCGACCAACGCGAGCAGCAATGTCGCGATACGATAAACCGCAATCGCGATAGGCCATAATCTGACCTTTATCAAAATCGGAAACGTGATGGTACGCATTTCTGCTCCTTACACGAGGCATCACAACAACGTTTCACCAGGCAACGCCGGTCAACTGCTGTTTGTGTATGGGAAATCGGTTGGAGACTTTCCTCATGCCAGCACGTTGTAGGTGTCGCCACCGGCGCCAACCTTGGGTGAATGCTCTTAAAAGCTAATCATTTGCATATCACAGCATCTTCTTCCTGTCGGTTAAATGTCGCATCTGTAGCACGTGATCTTCGTGGTGTAGCAATTTTAATGGCCAGTAGTGTATATAAAACTAAGGCGAGGATGGCCAATGATCTCTTCAGCGCGTATGCACACCAGGCGCGAACGTTTACGGGAATCGGCGAGATTCCACGGGTAGCGAGGATAATGCGCAAGGGACACGACATGAGCAGTGTGGATAGCTGAGAATTTAGGTCTGCTTGGAGGCATGCTACGGTAGTCCTTCAGTTGCGATGACCACTGCGTGCAGGTGGTTTGGTGGTCAGAGTATCTGTCAATAAGCAGATGACCCGGGTTCGAATCCTCGTCCGGCATAAATTTTCAACTTTCGCCCTTGATTTAAATCAGTTTCCACTCGCAGCCAATGTCTGTAATTCCCTTGTGTCTTTATTTGTAACTGGTTTCAGTTTACTGTAAAGGCATAGCACGTTGGCGTGGAACTTCAAAATAAGTGTTCATTTCGCTCACCAAACATACATAGCTACTGTACCACTGCATTGATGCCAAAAGTTGTATGTGCATTCCCCTACAGATACCACATCTCAGTCCATGAGGAAGTTTTTCCTGGAAAGATAACATTTCATGTCACCGAATTGATTTTGGTATGAGTTAGAGAAAATATGTTTTACTGAATTTATAGTCTGAATCGGGAATAGGCAGCATATGGTCACTATCTTGGCCCAGCAGCATTGTGGCGGTCAGAGATCATGACACTCCCGGGGGTCATGGATTTTCTCTGCCTCGTGATGACTGGGTGTTGTGTGATGTTAGGTTTAAGTAGTTCTAAGTTCTAGGGGACTGATGACCATAGACGTTAAGTCCCATAGTGCTCAGAGCCATTTGAACCATCATGACACTCAGCTTCCACCTCCAGTATTTACTACGGTCTCAGATGTGACGAGGGCAAAAACAGTCTTTGTCTTCACATTCAAAACAGCAACAGGAAAAATAATGTAGAATAACATGTTGGTTGGCCACATTATTGTTGCGCCTGGGAATGAGGGCGCTTCGGTCGGCTTTTAGTGAGAAAGTGCGTAACCGGGGTTGTGATAGGAAGGAATGAAGGACAGTAGAACAACAGTTATGCAATGAAAGCTGCACTAACCTTCGTAATTAGAGTTACGTAGTAGATGGTCCATTACGAAAGGAGTAGACGCCAAGTTCTGTATCTACAGTACATGTCGTTATTTCATCCGCCGTGTCGGTTTCCATATCACTGTCGTCATCATGGCCTGCATATTAATCTTCACTCTCCACACCAACATAGATTATTACTGTATATTCTCTATTTCCCCTTCTGTTAATCCTTCTCAGTACCTATATTCATTTTCATTTACATGTTCGCAAGCTTTTAACCAATCATACTGAGTAATTTTAGATAAAGATTCTTTGGTTTTTTGTTTCTTGGTAGTTAACATAATAAAAGAATTTTTCTGCAGTTTCTTGTTTCGACGTATTCCGGATTAGCTCTATAGGGTTCGAATCACAGTGGCATGGTGAGAGCCTCAGAACAGTATATCATTTACGCTTTAAAGCGGCATCTGCTTAAAAAAACAGGCTTTGGCGTATTGTAACAAATAACCTCTCGTTTAACTGGGTTCAAAACTGATTTTTTTCTGAACGCCATTTAGATACGTCCGTTGTGCGATTAGCATTAGTGGCGGCTTTATTAGTGCGAGCAGTGTGATGAGATGCGTTATCAAGAACAACAATACTACCAGCTAGTGTGTTAGTATCAGTTACTCTTCTAATCATTTGTGATAGTTATCCACATTCATACAGTCATTGTAATCTTGGGATTTAGATTTTGAATCATAAAATAACTTTGCTCCCAGTATGACACTTACTGATCTTCTAGCGTGGACAAAAATAGCTCTTTGGCCTGCACTGCAATTAGTCATTCATTGCACCCGGATCTCCTACACGGTTCCAGCACTTAGTCGTGATATAATGTGTACGCACCCACTTCTCATCTCGTGAATACCACTGATTTATTTGGTCCCTTTTCACTATTTATGATTGTTCTCAAGTATTCCGCACGCTTTCCAACAACTTTGGAACGTTCTGTTAGGACAGTTCTTTTATTTTTAACTTTTTTAAACGAAAACCCATCTCTTTTAAAATTTTTCGAACTGTTCCTTTTCCCCCCTGAAAATTTATTGTAATTTTTGAAAATACGAGTACAAGCTGCGTTCTCAACAATGGTATTTCGTTCTTCTGCTCCGAATACTTCAAAAAGTTTCTTCAGGTAATTGCTTTATTTAAGTCATCTAGGGAAACTACTTTTCTAGAACGCCTTTCTTTTTCTAGCATTTCTAATATTTTCTTCGCATTCTTCCAATTTCATAAAATCTTTCAAAATGTATTTTACTATTGTTTTGGACTTTCCTGGCATTTTTGCTGCCCGCGAGATTGCTCTGCTGCAATGGTATCTTTACCTGATTTGCTTTTGTCTTCCAGAATAAATTGTACAGCTTTGAATACAAGCTCTTTTTCAAGTAAATGTGTCTATTTCCACGACATCTTTCTCTGATCTCCACTCACAGAGTTATTCATGGTTATGGGTAGCACCGCACAGCACTGTTGACGATATTTCACGAGGACATACTGAACCAATGGATAGTAAATGCACAACTGACCTAAGTTCATTGACAATTTGGTGCGTTTTCCTCAGTCTTCACAGTAAGTATTTAGTTGCAATGTTACTGCATGCTTCCGATAACGGTCACGAGAGGTGAAATGCAATAATAAGGTGGTTCGGCAATAATATGCTTTAACCTTTACAGCGTTGGTGCTGTTAATGTTCTAATAACATACCAGAGAGGTTTTGAACACTAAGAAATTAAATAACAGAGGTTCAACTTTTTCACGTGCATGCGATAACTTCAATATACGTCACAGCATATTTTTGTTCCACATTAGAGTATCTGAGTCGTAGTGTTGATGTTTCGTGGTTCTCCTTAAATTTAAAGACAGAAAAGCTATGTACCTGACGCACACTACATAATTTACTCGAGTAATAATTATTATTGTGCTTTACTATACTACTGAGCGAGGTGGGGCAGTAGTTAGCACATTAGACTCCTATTTGGTAGGATGACAGTTCAAATTCGCGTCCGACCATCCTGATTGATGTTTTTCAAGATTGGCCTAAACCGCTCGAAGCAAATGCTGGGATGGTTCCTTTGAAAGTGCACGGCTGATTTCCTTCCCCAACCTTGAATCAGTCCGAGCTTATGCTCTGTTTCTATTGACCTCGATGTCGACGGGACGTTGAACCCTAATCGTCTTTCCTTCCTTATTTTACTATTCTGTTTTTATGTTCTGCTTTATGCTATGAATGTGTGTATGAGAGTATGATTACTGGTCGTAATGGCAAGGGAAGACTTGAGACAGTGTAGTACTGGTGAAGTTGTTTGTCAGTGTAGGACGTTATCAATTGAACAGATGTAAAGAGATTTAATAGTATCGTTTTATGCTTGTGAAGATTAGCAATAAAGAGAATCTGTCATGGAAGCAGTAAGATATTGCGAAGATGTAGTACAGAGTTGGTGACTGAATTTTTGTTCATTTTGGTAAAATGGTTACAGGTGCCGGAACAGTCTTTCAAGTTACAGTGTAGTTAAAGCAAGCAGACTGGTACCGTCGTAATACAATTATCCAGTATTTTACTTTTAACTTAAGTAAGAGTTCCTACCTCTAGTGACGTAAAATGGAGGATATGTACGCGGTATTTTCGGATCTGTGTTGCCGAGCTGCCTTTATCTAGCTTCATGTCATTAATAAGACTTAAATCAAGGTAGTTATGCTTGTAATGCTCTTCCTATTGAGCTGCTCCAGCAGATCCCACTTGCAATTCGAAAGGCTTAACTCCTCACTGACTCTTCTCCAGAGAGCCTCGAAACTGGTAATAGTAACTCGAGACCAGTGAGAATTATTCGCAGCCTCAGCGGTGTAAATGAGATGAAGCGAATGCATAGGAGGCAGTGGAGCCGACGGGAGAAACGGACACTGAAGATCTCGGAAGAAGAGCGGGAAAGAAGAAGAGAAAGAATGAAGAGGTTCTGGGAGAAGAAGAGGAAAATGCAGTCCACGAAGGGGCTACCCGTGGTCCTACAGAGGCCGTAACGCAAGAAGAAGAAGAAGAGGCAGTGGCATATGGCTTCTAATCAGCCCGCGATTCGTGTCCTTCTGAATCAACCGGATGGACTCTCCTGTTGAAAGACAGGGACCTTGATTCGAATTCAGGTACTGCACACAGTTTTAGCGTGCCCTGTATGTTCAACACAGGTTACTCATTGGTAAGATTACAGAAATTATTCCGTTATTTTTAAAACTTCTTTTCTCTGGAATCCTATAAGCCAGTTGTCGGATTATCAGAAGCTGCTCAATAATAGCAGACCACATATTTCTCAAACAAGACTTTCAAAGAGGGTCTCCTTTCATACATTTATAGTCATACTGAGTAATGTGGCTAAGCTAATTGTTGTGGATTGGCAAGACGGCCAATCCACTAGGAGGAAGCCGAAAGGCACGCGTTTAAGCTCACGCAGGCTGGCGTGAGGTCTGGAACAGGACACGGAAATGAGAATAGCCAAAAACGTACGTAGCTGCTGGAATACTTAACTTTAATCCATAATTGGTGAACATCGCTCTTGACGGTACATGTTTTACAGCATCAATAGTGACTGGTAATGGCGCCTTGCTAGGTCGTAGCAAATGACGTAGCTGAAGGCTAGGCTAACTATCGTCTCGGCAAATGAGAGCGTAATTTGTCAGTGAACCATCGCTAGCAAAGTCGGCTGTACAACTGGGGTGAGTGCTAGGAAGTCTCTCTAGACCTGCCGTGTGGCGGCGCTCGGTCTGCAATCACTGATAGTGGCGACACGCGGGTCCGACGTATACTAACGGACCGCGGCCGATTTAAAGGCTACCACCTAGCAAGTGTGGTGTCTGGCGGTAACACCACACTAATCATGTTGGAATCAATTACAAGGAATAAGGAACGGTGTCAGCGAGCCAGCCATGATGCGTGATGGAGGATGCTTCAGCTACCACTAACTTATCCCCCCTATCATATTCTACTCTTGGATGGTGCGTGGGGAGAATGAGTGTCGGTAAGCCCGAACATTGGTTCAGATTTGTCGAATATACTCGTCGTGGCCATACGAGAGTTGTATGTGGTATGAGTGACATGTTGTCCGACACTTTCCAGAAAGTGCTCCCTCGAAATTTGAATAGCAAACCTCTCCGTGATGCACGACGCCTCTCTTGTAACGTCTCCCACCACTGGAATTTGTTGAGCATCTGGACAACGCTCTTGTGCGAACTACACAATCCAGTAACGAAACACGCCGCTCCTCGTTCGATTTTCTCTAACTCTTCGACCAGTCCTATCTGGAAAGGATCCCACATTAATGAACAATAGTCAAGCGACGTATAAGACACTTCCTTCGTGGATGAGTTACATTTCTTTAACTTGCTACCTATGAATCTGAGTCTGGCATATGCTTTTCCTACCATTTGTTCCATGTTGACATTCCACTTAAGGTCGCTCTGGATAGTTACTTCTAGATGTTTCACGGTACATACTGTTTCCAGCAATTTTTCATTAATAGTGTAGTTGTACAGTAGTGGCTTTCTTTTCCTATGTATGCGAAATATGTTAGATTTATTTACGTGCATGGTCAACTGCCAAAGCCTGCCCTATTCATCAATTCTCTGCAAATCATTCTGCAAATCGATACTGTCGTCTGGCGAACAACTGCATCAATTACGCACAGTCTGAAAGACCATCCGATGATTTCTACTAGGTCATTTATATACACTGTAAGCAATTTCCTTGTGGTACTCCGGAAATTATCATTGTATCTGACGATTTTGTTGCGTTAAGAGTAACGTGCTGAGTTCTGTCTACAAGGAAGTCTTGAAACTAGTCGCAAATGTGGACCAGTTTTCGTTAAGCTGGTTTTTTTTCTCAAAACGGCGGTGCAGGATGGTATCAAATGCATTCCTGAAGTCAAGGAACACGGCATCATCGTGCGGGCAGCATATGTATCTAAGGGAGGAACAGAGGGAGCTGAGTTTCGCAAGACCTCTGTTTGGGGAATCAATGTTGATTTATATAGAGGAGATATTTCTCCTCCAAAAACCTCAGAATTCTTCAGCATAAAACATGTTCCATAATTCTACAACAGATTGGCGTCAACGATATTGGTCTAGAATTGCGTGTATCTGTCTTACGGCCATTCCTGAAAAATGACTCTTTCTGTCGCTAGGACCCCTTCGTTGCTCCAGCGACCCAAGACAAACTGTTGACAGAAGGGGGGCAAGTTCTTTCGCATAATCTTTGTAGAATCTTGCAGGTGTCTCATCTGGTCCTGAAGCGTTTCCACTACTAAGCGATTGTAGATTCTTTTCTGTTCCGCGATCGATTATCTCAGTATCTGTCATTTTGGTGTTCGTGCGATGATTGAAAAGAGGAACTGTGTTCCGATCTTCCCGGTGAAACAATATCGGAAGACTGGATGGAATATTTTGGCCTTCCCTCTGTTATCTTCCGTTTCGGTGCCAGTAAGGTGTCTGAATAAATGAATAGCTGATATCGAGCCGCTAACTGATTTTACTGCGATGCGGTGATCCATGATGACCTACGCTTGCTTCTCTGAAAGTATATCTGTTGTTCGGACACTTTATTAGAACAAAAGCGTCTCATGTTAAAGAGGGAGCTTGAATACAGTGATTAGTGTAAGGTTGGTTGGTTGGTTGGTTGGTTGTGGGGAAGGAGACCAGACAGCGTGGTCATCGGTCTCATCGGATTAGGGAAGGATGGGGAAGGAAGTCGGCCGTGCCCTTTCAGAGGAACCATCCCGGCATTTGCCTGGAGTGATTTAGGGAAATCACGGAAAACCTAAATCAGGATGGCCGGACGCGGGATTAGTGTAAGGTCTACAACAGCTCATGTTCCGCTTATGTTCCTTAGTCGGAACGATTGATACATGTGAATCAGGAGTATACTGTCCGTAAAAAAGATCTGTCACACAATTTGGACCGAAAAATGTAGGTGGAAGAAATTAACCCCCGGTTACCAGTAACGGCGGAAATAGTTCATTTGATCGACGAAAAAAGGAAATACGATAATGTTCAGAAAAAGAGAACGTACTACAATATTATTCACTTAGGAATCAAATAAATAGGAAGTGCAAGCAAACTAAAGCGAAATGGTTGCAGGAAAATCCTGAAGAAATCTGAAAGACAATGGATGTCAGAAGGACCTATTCAGAATATGTTGTTGTTGTTGTTGTGGTCTTCAGTCCTGAGACTGGTTTGATGCAGCTCTCCGTGCTACTCTATCCTGTGCAAGCTTCTTCATCTTCCAGTACTTACTGCAACCTACATCCTTCTGGATCTGCTTAGTGTATTCATCTCTTGGTCTCCCTCTACGATTTTTACCCTCCACGCTGCCCTCCAATGCTAAATTTGTGATCCCTTGAGGCCTCAAAACATGCCCTACCAACCGGTCCCTTCTTCTTGTCAAGTTCTGCCACAAACTCCTCTTCTCCCCTATTCTATTCAATACCTCCTCATTAGTTACGTGAGCTACCCATATAATCTTCAGCATTCTTCTGTAGCACCACATTTCGAAAGCTTCTGTTCTCTTCTTGTCCAAACTATTTATCGTCCATGTTTCACTTCCATACATGGCTAAGCTCCATACATATACTTTTAGAAACGACTTCCTGACACTTAAATCTATACTCGATGTTAACAAATTCCTCTTCTTCCGAAACGCTTTCCTTGCTATCGCCAGTCTACATTTTATATCCTCTCTACTTAGACCATCATCAGTTATTTTGGTCCCCAAATAGCAAAACTCCTTTACTACTTTAAGTGTTTCATTTCCTAATGTAATTCCCTCAGCATCACCCGACTTAATTCGACTACATTCCATGATTCTCATTTTGCTTTTGTTGATGTTCATCTTGTATCCTCCTTTCAAGACACTGTCCATTCCGTTCAACTGCTCTTCCAAGTCCTTTACTGTCTCTGACAGAATTACAATGACATCGGCGAACCTCAAAGTTTTTATTTCTTCTCCATGGATTTTAATACCTACTCCGAATTTTTCTTTTATTTCCTTTACTGCTTGCTCCATATACAGATTGAATAACATCTGGGAGAGGCTACAACCCTGTCTCACTCCCTTCCCAACCACTGCTTCTCTTTCATGGCCCTCGACTCTTATAACTGGCGTCTGGTTTCTGTACAAATTGTAAATAGCCTTTCGCTCCCTGTATACAAAAATCAAAATATCTTTCAGGAAATTTAAAAGCAAAGGCGTCAACATTAAGTCTGCGGAAGCATTGTACTGTCAAATGCAGAAAAGAGAGCACTGACGGTTTCCAATAAGAGGACGATCTGTTTTTTAAGGTGGTAGAGGATGAAGTTGTAGTAAACACTCTGGTAATGTAACGGAAATTTCTATTGTACGAAACATAAAGAATGTTTTTCATGTAACAATAACATAATTGGCGCTAGAGCATGCAGTCGTAGAGGAGAGGGCAGGATGGAGTTGCGTAGCATTTCTGGAGTCGTACAGGTGTGGGTGCTGGCGCACAAATGTCAAATGGCGACTATGCTGGAAATTGTGTTATAATAGGGGCATGGCAAAATATAAGTGAACGAGTACGTGTATGGACACAGTACGTGGTCGAAAGAAGATTTTGGAATTAATGAAAAATACTGTGGGGCCCAAATTTATGCAAAGAAAAGCCTAGTGCCAATAATGAATTTAATAATAAACATAACATCGTACCACAAGCAACACTTCGCAAAGTACGACCCAACCAGTGTTTTACAGCTGTGCAATAGGCATTCCAGAGTAATAATAAATTTTTGGAACAGTAGAGTGTGTTTATTCAAAGCATAATGTTGGCGAATGAAACTTTATTGATTCAAATCTTTAACTATCAGCTGAATCCTGTACTGTTTACCATAACTCCCGAGAAAGACATGAGTAAAAGAAATAGTTAAAGGAAAACAGATTCAGTTAAATATACTATTACTTTTCAAACAAGTAGTTGTAGTAATAAAAAACCGGTACTAACTACAGGTATCCATATAGTGCTGCACTACTACTGCAGACAATCAATTCCAGCTAAAAGTGATTTAAATGCAATTTTTAGTCATCATATAAAAGGTAATCAGCAAAGAACAATAGTTCAATTTTGTCATGATTTTAGAAACATCCAGAGAGCATTACCGTTAGTTACGTAATATAGTACAGTTCCTATGAAGTGTTGCTAGTTGTTTCTTATTATTGGTTTTTCATAATTATAATTAACGTCATTGCCTTTCAAATTAACTCCCTTAGTGTTCACGTTGTACGTGTTTTCTACATATAATCTCTCGCGATTGCATTTTGCTGTGTTGCTGAATTAAAATTCCTGCTCAGTATTTGCGTGGTATCGAAGTCATTTACCAAATTTAACTCTTTGCTCGTTTTGAAGTGGCGACCGTTTTTATTCTATAATCTAAATTTATTCAAACAACTTTTGGAGCACAAAATTAGGCTAACTACTATGAATCTATAACTTATTACCATTGTGTTTACGTATCGATCATTGTTGTAGACATTAAACACTCGTGCAATAACGATCAGGTTATAGCCGTTTATATTCTATCGTTAACCACTGAGCTTCGGATTCGATGCCTTGCTTCCATTAACTACGCAACATTAGGTAAAGTGTCACAAAAACATTTTATACAGCGGAGAATATAGGTATGTTGTACGTCAGATGACGATTAGTTTCGTTTCAGAAAAAGAAAAACACCAGAAGGCAGTTCCGACGTTGCAATAGTGGATGCGACACTAAAGAAAAATCAAGATATCTTTATAGAGGCTGTCGACCTAGAAGAAGCGTTATGAAGCATAAAATAGAGTAAAATCTTTGAAATCCTCAGAAAAATAGGTATAAGCTACATTGAAGTACGGTTTATATACAATATATGCGAAGACAAAGAGGGAGCAATAACAAAGGAAGCTTAAGATAAAAGTGATCGAATTGAAAAGGGCATAAGGAAGGATTGCAGCCGTTCTCCTCTACCGTTGAACCTGTAAGTCGACTAAGGCTAGTAGGAAATAAAGCAAATATCCAAAAGTGGAGTTAGAATTCAGTGTGAAAGGCTATTAACGATCAGATTTGTGATGACATTGCTACCCTAAACAAGGAGGCTATAAGAAGTAGATGCACAGGCAAAGAGAATTTATCTCACGAAAAGACGTCTGCTACAAAAAAAAAAAACATAGGTGTTAATTTGGGAAACAAATTTTTGAGAATCTACGTCTGCTGTATAGCACTGCACAGATATGTACGATGGACTTCCAGAAAACCGAAAAAGAAGAGAATCGAAGTGTCTGAGATGTGGTGTTACAGAAAGACGTTGAAAATTAAGTAGAGTGATGAAATAAAAGAATAAATGAGGACATTCTCTGCAGAATCGGGGAGGAAATTAAAAAAAAAAAATACAATATGAGCAATGGATGATAAATTTACTTTCAGATATTGGAGAATAACTTCCATGCTGCTAGAAAGATCTGTAGAAGGAAATAACTGTAGGGAAGACGTGAATTAATATCCTAATGAGCAGATATGAGGCATTATCTGACGTGTTGTGAAAACCAGGGGTCCAAATCCGATTTCTCAATGAGCTATAGCTGGCAGTTGGGTTGTTATGGATTAGAATGTCTCACAAATACTATTAGTGCCTCGCGGAGTTATTGCTACGATGTGTCGCCCTCTTAGTCAAGGTGAAATTGGATATCATACGCTACTATACAGGTTATTGTAACTCAGTTGTTGATGATTGTGAACAAACGGAGATTTGAGGATGCGCAATTTGTATAATTCTTCTTGGAATATTATTTTTCGTACAGAACATTTATAACTAGGTGTTGAACTGCCCCTGAATAAACAGAATGTGCACTACACAAGTGGTCACTGGTAGATATTGGCCTTAACGTTCCTGACGGCTGTCCCCGCTCGTAGCCAGGTAATTCTGATGTCTCATACAGGTGTATAAAGTAACTCCAGAACAGAAAAATTATATTTAAAAAATAAAGTTGTTTTTGAAGAAAAATCGGTATTTTTTATGTCTCACGCTACAGCTACTTGTGTCTCGCGCTATAGCTACTTATCCGCAAGGTATTAGTCTAACAGCATTTGGGAAACGAATGGTTTGTGACGTGTTTCACAGTCAGCTTAAATACTTTCCTATTTGGGATTTTACCCATCATAGGTTTACATCTTGCGGTACATTGCGCCGGTCGAGGTGGCCGAGCGGTTCTAGGCGCTACAGTCTGGAACTCCGCTGCTGCTACGGTCGCAGGTTCGAATCCTGCGTCGGGCATGGATGTGTGTGATGTCCTTAGGTTAGTTAGGTTTAAGTAGTTCTAAGTTCTAGGGGACTGATGACCTCAGAAGTTGAGTCCCATAGTGCTCAGAGCGGTTTGAACCATTTTTTGCGATACATTACACCGTAACAAATATTTTATAAAACGGCCGTCATCTCTCTTTATCACCTTCATCTGTCTTTAAGGACGTCACTGCGAATATTCTCTTTATCTTCCACGAAGGCTAACTATTGACTTGGGATGCTTGGCGTTAAGCGGCGAAAAATGCGTCTAGTGAATCTCTGCCACGTGTCTCTCCTTCTCAGCTAACTGTTATCCCTGAAGAGTAATGAGATAACTGGAAGTGAATATCATAAAAATCTATAATTAAGTGCCGTCGAAAAGACATTTTCGCAACAGTTTAATATTTTGTAGATATCTTCCAGTCGTACCTTCAGCTTAGTTAACCATTCGCGACGCACTTCGTTTCTTGTGGCTCTTTAAATTCAGTGCAATGTTACTTGCTGTTTTTTTTTTATTAACCGGGTACTGGCATCATCCCTGAATAAATTTCATATATATTTCTAGGAGGAAAGACTCAGACAACTGGCAACTGCAATAGTGTATTCTGAGAACCGACTGCAGTTGCGTATTCCTCGACAGCAAAGCAATAAATTGCCACTGACAACCTGTCATCAAATGAAGGCGACTTTAACTTAAAGCGTGAAAAGATGATCACGAAAATAGTATTTCTTCCTTTTGCTGAAAACAAGTATTTACGTAAGTGTAAGCGCCTCAAATAGATTTAAATTAACTTGTTTGTAATTTTCAATGAAAAAGAAGAAAAATTGCTTGTACGTATTCATTGTGACACACAGCGGAAATTTCTATGTGATTTTTTTGTGTTTATCGGTTTTTTATTCGAAATAGTAGTTGCAAAAAAACTTACAACTCTTGAGGATTATGATGCGAAAACGTAGCAGTCACCTGTGGATAACGTGTTTTACTAGTGTTTTAGGTTCACCGAACTGGTACCCTGCAATGTAAAATAATCTATGTTACTACATTCTACGAGTAGTCAGTCAGCCTGATAACCTTTTAGTAGCCAATTTAATCGAAATTTTACAAAAATAAACAAAAATTGAGCAGGGATAGGGAACTTCGAATTGGGAGATACTGTATAATCTTGAAGTTAATTGAAATACATGATTTTACGTATAAGTTTCCTTTCTTGCTCTGTTCAGTTCAAAGCCCTATGTATTTCGCAGAGATGTTGGGGCTGGTCATATAATCCCTTTTTCTGGGTCCTGTTGTAGATATTCCACAAAATATATTTACTCGTTTGAATGAGGTAAATACGTTTTGTCCAAATCGATTACACCATCCATCTCTAGCAGGTGTCTGAAGATACTAAACTGAACATAAAATTTTTAAGCTTTGGACATTTTCTTTCGTTTTAGGCCGTTGTCACAACTGTCTATTACACTGAAGCTCTATTTAGTTTGCACCCATCATAGAGCACGTAATAACACTAAAGAAACTAAAGGCGAAAGGTGTACCGCCTCTAAGCCTGCTGGTGGACTTGTCATAAAATTGGAGTGTAACACAGTGGTCGCTTTCTGGCACAATGTGCCTTTATTATAGTGCTCTCATCAAGCTGAGCAACATACTTTTGTGTTTCGATGCTAAGGCACGACACGATATGTATTAGTACTTCTCAGCACATAGCAAGGACCTGTGCAAAAAATGGCAATAACAAAAAAACATAACGTAACCGTATTGAAATATTTTATTGTGTTTCGATGCTAAGGCACACCTTGATATGTATTAGTACTTCTCAGCACATAGCAATGACCTGTGCAAAAAATGGCAATAACAAAAAAACATAACGTAACCGTATTGAAATATTTATTGTGTACTATAATTTATCTGGGGACACAGGTTACTTTGATTCCACTGGCCATGACCGTAGAGTATTTACAAAGAATGATAATACTAAGATGCTCAGTAGCATTTAGCACAATTCCCAGACACACTACTACAAATATTTAGGGGAACAAGGAGAACATTTCTCTGCCTGGTATTAACTTTTAGATGTAGTCCACTTTTAGATAAATTTTCTTTGTATAGCGTTTTTCTGGAGAGTAAATCCATCCATAAAATACGATTCTGTAAGGTCCGCAAAATGCCCATCGATGATTGATGACAGCAAGATTGGATTCAGGATCTATTCGAGGAACAAATCATTTAGATTTGGAACCAAGCAGAAGCCCTCACTTCGCATATTGCCAAAGCTGGTTATTGACAGATATAGTGTCCTAATCAAAAACGTATATTTTTCTGTCTTGTCACTTATCTTTTCACTCATTATTTTAACTTATGAGTTGAGGTCAATCACAAGAAGCCCTTTTACACCGTTCGAACAGACCAGACAGACTTCTCGATTGTAATTACTGTGTCATCGGCTCTCAGCGATTGCTTTGATTGCCATAATAAAAGCATCCACAATGATTAACTATCGTATAATGGCAGTTAGATTAATTTTAAAAACAATGCAAAACTGCACAGAAATTGTTTTCGACCTTGATTCTAGTCGACATTCAGCGAATACGACATCCATCTCCACAGACCTGTTTACAGTTATTTCTGTATTTAAGATACACAGCGTAGTGCATCAACAATAAGTAAATTGTGGTGACTCCATGCTGCAGCGGTCTCGCAGACTGGCGAGTGGAGTACCAATTCTTGTGAAAGACATCGTGTAAATATTTTAATTCAGAGGCAAGGCTCTCGTCGTCTGGTAAGTTACGTACTCTGTCCACCAACGTCATGAGGACAACTTTTTACTGAGCTGTATGTACTTGATGTAGAGATGGTGTGAATTGAAGCGTTGCACGAAGTCGTTAAGCTGCTTCACACAGTGTGACCACTTGACAAATGTGTCGTCCACATATCGGAAGAGACTGGTGGGTTTATATATGAATGACTGCAAGACTTCTAGTGCAAAATGCTCCATGAAAAGGTTCTCTATCTGCGGAGAAAGTAGACTACCCGTGGTTACACCATCATTTTGTTCATAATACTGCTCTTCTTTCTGGTAAGAATGTCGAAGTCAGGAAGTGGCTGAGCATATCCATCGTGTGATTCTTGAAGTCCATCGTGGCAGAATCAAACCGTTCACAGAGTCTAATGATGTCGGTATGAAGGGTCATCAGTAGTTTGAAAACTTTCTCGACGTACACTTGATACTGCATTTCGACTGTGCCATTGCTTTTAATAGCAGCAGTCACCACAATGGTGGTATCTTCTTTCAGGTCAAGGAGTGCTGCCTTCTCGTCTATTGAGATGTTGCATTTCAATGACCTCGCTTTGGTCTCTATATAGCACATCTCTCGGCGAACTTCCTCTGTTGCATCTGATGTGAGTGCATTAGCCATTACACTGGTTAAACCTGAGACATGTGGCACTTTCGGTGTTGCTGCAATATTTAGACTTCTGTCCAGCATTTAAATCGTGAATGCACCCAACTCTTCTCCCGGAAGTTTGATAACTATCCTCAGTTCGTCTTCCTGTTGTAGTTTTGTATACATCATCTCAAGATTTGATGCGTGATGAGTCATTGTCTTTCTACACAAAGTTTCTGCCAGGGTCCAGGAGGCACTACATAACCAGTCCAAGTCGTAGAATCAAAAGTGGCCGCAAGAATAAAAGGCGCAGGTACCAAAGGCTTCTGGAAATTTTGGAAAATTGTGGTAAGGACTATGTAACCAAACTGCTGAGGTCATCGGTCCCTAGGCTTACACACTACATAATCTAACTTAAACTAACTTACGCTAAGGACAACACACAGACCCATGCCCGAGGGAGGACTTGAACCTCCGACGGGTGGAGCCGCGCTAACCGTGACAAGATGCCCCAGACCGCACGGCTACCCGGCGTGGCAAAAAGGCTTCTGGAGATGGCGTCTAGTTGCTCACAGGTGTACAGACTCCAATCTTTGACAAGCAACAAGCTTTCATATTTTGCTGTGTGATATGAGTCACCATGATTTGGCGTGTTTACGCCAAGAGTGGTGTCCGAGGAGGATCTACTTGATATCTCTAATTCATTTAGTCGAATGATCATGTAGAATTTTCGCAGTGTAACCGTTAAAACCGCTCAGTTTTTTAAAAGTGTCAACGTATTCATAAAATAGAAAGTGACGTCGTGAGAAACAAATTTAGAGTAACATACTGGCACGACCGCTTTATACTGGTAGTAGCACATGCTGTGTACAGCAATACCTACAATTCACTGTCTCACAAACCAGTGTTACTATTCAGTATAAAAAGACATATCTTGTTTATTTGGAATAGCTTTTGAAGCGAAACATCTGTAAAGTATTCCGGTCAAAATGCTAATGAGTGAATTGTACTGAAACACCTTTGTGCCATTCAGTTCAAAACACCAATAAGTTTCAGTTTTCAAACAGTTATGAGTTCATGAAAAGCTCGTAACTGGATAGACTTTTCTATTTATTGTAATGGGAGATAACCTTCACATTAAGCATGAGATTACGTAATACCGTCTGGCGCTCAAGGGTTCATGACAATGTGCAACGTCATTGCTTAGCCCGTGAGAATAGTCGTGTGGTCAAACATGCGTTCTGAAGCTAATTTACTGGCAGTTTCACAGAGCAGTCTGCATCATATACAAATGCTAGAGATCGCTGAATCATAGCCAAGAGTGAATTTTGGAACAATAAGATACTTAATCTCTCAGGTTTTCTCCGCGTGACTGATCAATAGTGAGCTACCGAGAGCTTACCGGACTTTTAATGTTGCTGAAGATTTTAATAAGGATATTGGTACTTCCTATTATTTGTCAACGAAGCCTTTCGTACTGAGGATTCGTGAACGCCGTAAAGCCGTAAAGTGAATCAAGATAAAGCTTCTTATATTTGGTGTGAAAGATCTGGTGTACTTGAAAAATGTAAAACTTGCTGGTGATTTGACTGTATATTATCATAAACAAAGAACAGTGATCCCCCCCCCCCCCCCCCACACACACACAAAGCTACAGACTGATCTTGCCAAAACCTGAGAAGTGATTCTTGGTGCACTCTGGGATGCTCTGTATGTAAGGCACCACCGTCCATCTCTGTGAGTCGCAGCTTGAGACTCGCCTGAACACCCGGAAGTTCACTATCAATAAAATATTTATTTATTTGATTGATATTACACCGTCTACTAGTACTACGGTGGTAGCAGTGGACTCCGTGTCTACCATCAACCGCTGGATTGAATCGTGCAGTTACCTACCTCATTTCCGATTCCATCCAGGTACTGGTTGGGAAGCCTCAGCGTCCAACAGTACATGTTCAGGAAAGATGACGTCCTCAAAATTAATTCAAATTTCACCTTTTACGTATCTCATTATTGGCCACACATTGTCAAATGGTTTACTGACCGCTCTCGATATCAAAATACTGCAGCCACAGGGTATGCATTCTTGGCATCCTGCAAAAAGTCGAAAAAATGCACTTGCGACTGCTTCCACATAGTTCTCTTCTTATTATGGAAAGGTTAACGAAACTACAGCCAGTAAAACCTGGTCGTCATCTGAGGTTCCAGATAGTTTGCCGGCCGTTGTGGCCGTGCGGTTAAAGGCGCTGCAGCCTGGAACCGCGAGACCGCTACGGTCGCAGGTTCGAATCCTGCCTCGGGCATGGATGTTTGTGATGTCATTAGGTTAGTTAGGTTTAACTAGTTCTAAGTTCTAGGGGACTAATGACCTCAGCAGTTGAGTCCCATAGTGCTCAGAACCATTTGAACCATTTTTGAACCAGATAGTTTTTTGTTTCAAAGAACGTCTTGCAGTTCTTGGAAAACCTGACATGGGACAGTAAAATGAGCTTCCAAGCCGGCCGGGGTGGCCGAGCGGTTCTAGGCGCTACAAACTGGAACCGCACATCGCTAAGGTCGCAGGGTCGAATCCTGCCTCGGGTATGGATGTGTGTGATGTCCTTAGGTTAGTTAGGTTTAAGTAGTTCTAAGTTCTAGGGGACTGATGACCTTAGAAGTTAAGTCCCATAGTGCTCAGGGCCATTTGAACCATTTTTTGAAGTTCCAAATTCAAAATGTAAGGGGGCGATCAAAATGTTTCCGTTCGAAAGCGGTACAGTCCAGAATCGGTATGCCAATCAGGCAAAATTGCTGTGAGCACTGAGGCAATCATACCACCGACGCAACAGGTTGAAGATACCTGTTATATAGAACTCCATATCCTGCGGCGTGAAGTAGTCCGTAGAAAGAAGTCCGTAAATGAATGATGCAGATCCTCGTCTGACAGGAATTATCACCCTTCATCGCGTTTCTTAATGACCGAAGCCGTGATAATCGAATGGGAAGAGATCAGGACCGTAGGTTGGGTGCTCGGGTGTCTCCCGCTGGAGTTGGCGTAGCTTCTGCTGACCTCCCAGATCGAACGGCGTCTTGTGACGAATCGCGACAAAACACAGAGCTTGGAGCACCTTTCCACAACGGTGGTTCTGGACAGACATGCTGCCCTCAACACATCCTTCATCCTCCAGTGGATGTCTACCAGTGTTTCTACTTCCGCAGCCAAGAAAAGAATAACAGCACGTTAGTCTTGTTTGGACACATTTGGTGCTAACGTAGCCATAGTTCACGTTTCCGCATTTACCGCACACACGCCAGAAAGAGACGATTGCTACAGTAATCCCTAGACATATCTGCATCGGAGTCACGCTGCGTTGCGTATACACGCTGGCCAACGTGCTCAAGCGGAAAATTTTTATTGCCCGTTATGTTTTACGATACTTAATGGAACAAAGAAAAGGTACGGGGCTCTCCTTTCTACGGGTCCCAACTCATGCAGATCTAGATTAATTGGTGAAGGAGGCCTCCTTTAATGAATCTCACCCACTCAGCCTCGGAATTCAAGATACAGTTATGGAAATTGTTTGACGAGAAATGGACAGTAAATTTACACAATACAGTCTGCCAAAATGGGCAGCACTAAATTGTGGTCCAACACGTAATTACAATGTCTGTCTAGTTTCGAAAATTTTATGCAATCAGGAAGCTGGTAATTACCCTGGTAGGAATGTATTCCTTCTGCTTTCCATCTGGACTAATTATCAAGGAGAATCATCTCTGCAGCTGTCAGAAGGAAGAGACATAAACCACTTGTTGTTTTCCTGCAGTGTTTTTCGAAGCTCTGCAAGAAAGCTTACTCCAATATAGGCTATTGTGAAAATTGCGCTGGTCTAACTTTGCATGATGATAAGAAAATACATAGAGTCTTTTTTTTGATTTTGTACGGGCTGTGGATATCTATCCTGCATGAAGACAATCGCGTTTCGGTGGAAATTAATTAAAGTTACCCCTCTTGTCATCACTTTATTCTTGACAGAAATATTCAGTCAGGCTCATCTGTAGGTCGGTATTAAGAGTTAAGGACTAGAGTATTTGATTTAGGTTATGATCGGTCATGTGTGTTGTTAAGACTTGAGGCCTACAGAATGTGATTTAGGTCGCGATACGTCGTAGTTGTAATTAAGACTTTAGGACTAGAGTATTTGATTTAGGTAGTGATCGCTCGTATTTGCAATTAATAAATGTCATACAATCATCTTTTTTATCTGAATGACGAAATGGTTTCCTTACAAAATTATCCTGCAGCTTCTGATTAAAATATACATATATATCCAACTACTACAGAAACCAAAATAAATAAATAGCAGTATGACCTTTTACCGTAGCAGCATCCAGCAAATACTTTTGTACGTCGTTTTGGTACTGCTTGTAGACTCTATCGCCCCAATTTCGTAGTTAGCTACGGAAAGCTATTGAGGAGCGAGATTAAACCAATTACAATTGTCCAAATCTTGTACATTTTAATTTACGTGATATGTTGTTTAGAGAAAGGCCAATGGAGGGCTATACTGTCGTAATGCGAATAAAACGTGGATCTTTCACGCGACATGTGTTGAGTACTGGTTTCAAAACCAGCTCCATGACTGTGCTCTGTGGCGCCACTGCCATTGCAACTTTTCGTACGTACACGCAGTAGAGAGCACTATTAAATATCAATGACGTCCCAAACCACGTCGCATGTAGTATGTCGTAATCCTAGACGCACGCGAATGTCGTACTCATATAATATTAATTATCTAACACAAATGCTGGTGTCATTGACGATCACATGGAAACAGGCTCCCTCCGAAACATAGAGTGCTGCCGGTCCACAGGTCGTTGCACGTGTTGTGAAGTTAAACTGTAGCCTGAGGCATCGACGGCTCAAAGCCACGTTCCAGCACGCGTTTGGGCGCCGCCTGCTCGTGGCTGAACATGCTTGATGGTGTGGCGTGGAGGGCCATTTGCTGTCATTGGCGGTTACCGCAAACAACTGATTGCTACTCTCAATAGGAACCTCTTGCCCTCAGCACCTGTCAGCCCCGTTTACAAGCCACGCCGCCCATTGACTCTTGATCAGTACTGTTATTCAACACTTCCCCTTCCGTATCGTCCAACAGTCTACAGTGTAAGTTACATGCTTGTTCCACAGACCATGGCTGAAATAATTTACTACTATGGATAATGTGTCAGCTCAATCACTTTTTTCCGATGAGTGTATCATAGTTTTCATTCTGATCACTAAAGTAACTACATTATACACTGATTGAAAAATGCAACACCATGAATGATTAATGTAGACTAATGAAATGTCGGTAGTTTATTTGTTTAGGTAAAATTTGTAAGTGATTAACATTGCAAGGTCGCAGGTTAATGTAACCGCGAGATAAGCCATCGCAAATGCGAAATGCTGGTACATTAATCACCGTTGTAATCGCCAGAATGTTGAATGCAAGCCAGCAATCGTGCATGCATTGTATTGTATAGGTGCCTAACGTTAGTTTGTGGGCTGGAGTTCCATGATTGTTGCTCCTGGTCGTTCATACAGGGACCGTTAATGCCGGTTGTAGATGATGCTGGAATTGTCGTGTGATGCTGTCCTGTATGTGCTCGATTGGAGACAGGTCTGATGATCGAGCAGGCCAATGCAACACGTCATCACTGTGCACAGCAACGTTAGGTTACAACAGCGGCATGTGGGTGAGTGTTATCCTGTTGGAGAACACCCCCTGGAATGTTGTTCATGAATGGCAGCACAACAGGTCGAATCACCAGATTGAAGTACAAATCTGCAGTCAGTGCCCGTGGGATAGCCACGAGAGTGCTCCTACCGTCATACGAAATCGCACTCCAGACCGCAACTCCAGGTGTATGTAATGCAGACGCAGACGGGTTAGATGCAGGCCCGCAACTGGGCTCCTGCGAGGTTCCTCTAAACACGTTAGGTGTGAACTACATGCAGGAAGCGGCTGCTAGGATAGCGCAGTATGTATGGCGTGCACATAAGGCTTTAGGTTAGAGAAACTCTCTCTTGGGATCAAAGACGATTTGCCTGATAAATTAGACACAATGTCCTCAGAGAACGTTGGACGCGCTACGGTCGCAGGTTCGGATCCTGCCTCGGGAGTGGATGTGTGTGATGTCCTTAGGTTAGTTAGGTTTAAGTAGTTCTAAGTTCTAGCGGACTGATGACCTCAGAAGTTAAGTCCCATAGTGCTCAGAGCCATTTGAACCTTTTTTTGAGCGTTGGACGTCGCAGATCAGAGATAGGAAAGGTTAATATGATTTTAGTAAATTGTAGGAACATCCAAGGAAAGGTCCCATAGTTAGTATGGCTTACTGAAGGTTGTAATGCACAGATTGTATTAGGAACAGCTAGTTGGTTGAAACCAGACTTTAACGACAACGAAATCCTAAGTTCAGATTGGAATATTTAAAAAATGGTTCAAATGGCTCTGAGCACTATGGGACTTAACATCGATGGTCATCAGTCCCGTAGAACTTAGAACTACGTAAACCTAACTAACCTAAGGACATCACAGAACACCCAGTCATCACGAGGCAGAGAAAATCCCTGACCCCGCCGGGAATCGAACCCGGGAACCCGGGCGTGTGGAGTATTTATCTTAAAGATAGGTTAATGGCCAATGGCGGTGGCCAATTTATTGCGGTAAAGAAATGGATAAAATGTAGTAAGATTATTACGGATTGCGAATTCGAATTAATTTGGGTGAAGGTAAGTATCAAAGATCGCTCAAAAATGGTAATCGGATGCTTTTATAGACCGCCTGGATCTGGAGCTCTGGTGGTAGAGTGATTCAGACAGAACTTTCCTAATGTCGTTAATAGATTTCCTGAGCATGGTGTTGCAATAGTGAGTGACTTCAAAATGGTTCAAATGGCTCTGAGCACTATGCGACTTAACTTCTGAGGTCATCAGTCGCCTAGAACTTAGAGCTAATGAACCTAACCAACCTAATAAGGACATCACACACATCCATGCCCGAGGCAGGATTCGAACCTGCGACCTTAGCGGCCGCTCGGTTCCAGACTGTAGCGCCTTCAACCGCACGGCCACTCTGGCCGGCTGAGTGACTTCAAGTGGCCAGATATAGATTGGGAGTGTCATGCTATCAAAACTGGTACCAGAGGCGGCGATTCGTGTGACATTTTTCTGGGTATTAGAAAATTGCAGAGGCTTACCGACAGTCATTCTCCCCACGTGCTATTCGCGAGTAGAACAAGGTCAGAGAGCTCAGTTAATGGTAGAAAAAGTACTCTCCACCACGCACCATTCGGTAGCTTTCAAAGTGTCATGTAGGTCTTTGTCAGACCTATTGCCATAGATGCTGTCACAGCCTAATGATCACTGTTACCTTCCTCTACGTTAACTTATTCGGTAAGTGCAGGTCTGTCTGTTGCCAGGAGGACTACACCCACACGTTGTTCTCTAACTATCTGCTCAAAGTAATTTTCGAACAAGATACCCAGAAAAATGTCACACGAATCGCCGCCTCTGGTACCAGTTTTGATAGCATGACACTCCCAATCTATATCTGGCCACTTGAAGTCACTCAGCCGGCCAGAGTGGCCGTGCGGTTGTAGGCGCTACAGTCTGGAACCGAGCGGCCGCTACGGTCGCAGGTTCGAATCCCACCTCGGGCGTGGATGTGTGTGATGTCCTTAGGTTGGTTAGGTTCATTAGCTCTAAGTTCTAGGCGACTGATGACCTCAGAAGTTAAGTCGCATAGTGCTCAGAGCCATTTGAACCATTTTGAAGTCACTCACTATTGCAACACCATGCTCAGGAAATCTATTAATGACATTAGGAAAGTTCTGTCTGAATCGCTCTACCACCAGAGCTCCAGATCCAGGCGGTCTATAAAAGCATCCGATTACCATTTTTGAGCGATCTTTGATACTTACCTTCACCCAAATTAATTCGAATTCGCAATCCGTAATAATCTCACTACATTTTATCCATTTCTTTACCGCAATAAATTGGCCACCGCCATTGGCCACTAACCTATCTTTAAGATAAATATTCCACACGCCCGGGTTCCCGGGTTCGATTCCCGGCGGGGTCAGGGATTTTCTCTGCCTCGTGATGACTGGGTGTTCTGTGATGTCCTTAGGTTAGTTAGGTTTACGTAGTTCTAAGTTCTAGGGGACTGATGACCATCGATGTTAAGTCCCATAGTGCTCAGAGCCATTTGAACCATTTTTTAAATATTCCAATCTGAACTTAGGATTTCGTTGTCGTTAAAGTCTGGTTTCAACCAACTAGCTGTTCCTAATACAATCTGTGCATTACAACCTTCAGTAAGCCATACTAACTATGGGACCTTTCCTTGGATGTTCCTACAATTTACTAAAATCATATTAACCTTTCCTATCTCTGATCTGCGACGTCCAACGCTCAAAAAAAGGTTCAAATGGCTCTGAGCACTATGGGACTTAACTTCTGAGGTCATCAGTCCGCTAGAACTTAGAACTACTTAAACCTAACTAACCTAAGGACATCACACACATCCACTCCCGAGGCAGGATCCGAACCTGCGACCGTAGCGCGTCCAACGCTCTCTGAGGACATTGTGTCTAATTTATCAGGCAAATCGTCTTTGATCCCAAGAGAGAGTTTCTCTAACCTAAAGCCTTATGTGCACGCCATACATACTGCGCTATCCTAGCAGCCGCTTCCTGCATGTAGTTCACACCTGACGTGTTAAGAGGAACCTCGCAGTTTTGTACCCGATAGCGGAGGTCGATAAATTCGTATCCGATACCGTCACAGATGACCGCGATCAACCCTGGGTACTATGGTACAAATAGACAGCTTAGCCTGCACCCCGCTTGCAGTGCTAGTTGCCTTCACCGAATCAGGCATCCGCCGAAACGAGCCGAAGATGCCCAGAGAACGCAAACGGCAGGCGGAATTCGTGCCGATATGCGCCACTACACGCAGCCAGTTGCAACAGGTGAGCTCGACAGCCGACGGCACAGAGCCCCCTGCAAACATACCAACTGCACAACGGCATTCTTTCCCGCGTTGCCTACTATGTCCCTGAGGGGCTCCATCACCCGCATAGCCGCGCGGGATTAGCCGAGCGGTCTCAGGCGCTGCAGGCATGGACTGTGCGGCTGGTCCCGGTGGAGGTTCGAGTCCTCCCTCGGGCTTGGGTGTGTATGTTTGTCCTTAGGATGATTTAGGTTAAGTAGTGTGTAAGCTTAGGGACTGATGACCTTAGCAGTTAAGTCCCATAAGATTTCACACACATTTGAACATTTGAACACCACCCGCATAACATTGGAGCACCCAATTACAAGCATATCCACTCTCTGTACTTGTCCTGAGGGGGCACGAAAATCGGCCGCTGGCCCAACAGGAGAGGCATCTCGTGATGGCTAAGAGTTATCATCGTCACTGTGTAGCACCTCGTACCTGTTGCTAAGGCGTAGGAAGCCAGCCGCGCGACATGACCCCTCTTTCATCTTCTGCCCAGTGAAACGCGAATTCACCAGTGTCTGCCACTCACTCTCGAGTGAGGACGGACCGGTCAGATGTTGCGTATCAGAAGATGCAGTGGCACCAGAGTCACCAGGGGATTCCAACGGCACAAAAGGTGTCGCAGGTCCCGCGCACAGCACCCCGATGTCGCCACAGCTTTGAGCATTAGCCAGAAGTGCGTCGACGGTAGCCAACGCTGCTTGCAGTTGTCTACAGACTACAGCCAATTCTCCTTGTGTCCGCTCACAGGGAGCACAGTCCCTAACAATATCGTAATGTGAAAAAATAGATGTAGATCTCAAATTGCGCTATTGAGTTTGGAATGTATGCAAAATATAACGAGGAGAATAAGGAAACAGTAAAAACTGCTCTGCAGGTTTCTCACTACGCCCTGAGACGGCAAGCTGTTAAACAGGAATAAATTTCCTCACCGAAGTGGATGTATCTGCAGTTACCTGTTACTACAAAGTCTGCTTACCCGAAAGCTGCTGCACGAGATAAGTATGCGAACCAGAATGCGCTGATCTTATATGCTGTATACCAGCTCGAGATATAGACTTATTGGCGTGACACGGCGGTCTGACGGCGGGAAAATCACACTAGGAAGTCGCCTTACACAACGATATGTACTAAGAGCTATGCAAAAAGAAAAACTTTCAGTAATTTTTTAACTACTAGCCTACACAGTAAAATACACAGGTATGCCTCACTTCTTTGCGGAAGCCTGAGAAAAAAAAATTAAACTAAATTACTGTGCATTAGAAAACTGCTGCTCTGCTACCATTGCTGGTGCGTCTTCTCGTTTCGGCGTCTCCTCCTAACCAACACACGGCTATAATTGGCACCGAGGCAGAACCGTCTTTCATCAGAAAACACAACAGACCTTCGCCGGCCGGGGTGGCCGAGCGGTTCTAGGCGCTACAGTCTGGAACCGCGCGACCGCTACGGTTGCAGGTTCGAATCTTGCCTCGGGCATGGATGTGTGTGACGTCCTTTGGTTAGTTAGGTTTAAGTAGTTCTAAGTTCTAGGGGACTCAGCAGTTAAGTCCCATAGTGCTCAGAGCCATTTGAACCACAACAGACCTCCACTCTGCCCTCCAATGAGCTCTCGCTTGACACCACGGAAGTCGCGGATGGCGATGGTTTGGAGTCAATGAATGCACGCTACAGGTCGTCTGGTTCGGAGCTGTCCTTGAAGTAGCCGATTTCTAACAGTTCGTTGTGTCACTGTGGTTCCATCTGCTGATCAAATTAAACTTGTGCCGCAGATGCGCCATAGCCCCACGCCGACCGCTATGGTCTTCCATCTCGGTAGTGTCACGTGGTCGTCCGGACCCCACTCTTCTCGCGACCATACATTCTCGTATCCAACGCTGCCACCAAGCATGTAGAGTGGCTACATTCCTATCAAGTTTTTCTGCAGTATTGCAGAAGGAACATTCAGCTTTTGGTAGCCCTGTCCCACGACCTCGTTCAAACTTAGTGAGGTGTTCATAATGGTGTTTTTGTCGCCTTAAAGGAAATGTAGCTGCACCACCGTTTAGGATAGGGAAAGTTAGTTTTGTGTGATATTCTGAGCACGAATTACAGCCAGGTGCCGACTGGATTGCACTAAGTTACGCTGACCAGCGTTTGCGAAGTGGAATGGAGGCCACAGGGCCAGCGAACTGCTGAAAAGAGTTAACGCAGCGGTTCGCATGGCGCAAGCTATAGGCAGAAGGGGCCCATTGATGCAACTGGGGTCTGGTGCATATGTGACGCGAAGTGACGCATTAGTGAAACAGAAGGGCGCAGCCGAGTATAAATAGGTGTTTTCTAACGAGAGTGATTAAAGTGTGACGGCTCTCATGGACGGCGGGGCGTGTCGCACCACCGGCTACACGCTGAGCAGATGGGGCGCCAGCATTCCAGTCCACAGCGGGTCACTGGTTCGAACCTCTGAGGCCAACACGGGGCATTCAAGTGTGGCAGCTCTCCTGGATGGCGGGGCGTGTCACTCCACCGGGCTACACGCAGCAAGAGATGGGGCGGGAGCGTCCCAGTCCACGGCGGGTCGTTGGTTCGATCCTCTGAGGCCGACGGAGGATCTGCAGCCATCGAGGGCGGGCCACTCTTCAGCTCGCTACCGCGGACAGTCGTCTTGGCTCCCGACACACGCCGCAGACTTTTGTGGCGAGGGGCCGCAGATTCCGACGCCGGATCGCGCGCGGTCGTTGCCGCCGAGTTCCCAGCTGCGAGCCAAGGAAGAAGGAGCAGCGGGGCCGGCCTACGGCTCCCGGCGGGGCAGTGCGAAGTCAACGGGGACGGTGGCCGCTGAGTCGGCGCTGGCGCCACCATCCTGACGTAATCGGAACCGTACAGCTGGCGAACAAAGCCTGCACAACACAGTCCTGCGTTGCACTGGTCGCTGTGGCAGTGGCCTCAGCATTGTGGGGCCTGTGACGCGGCCTGAGGTGAACGAAGCACTGTAGTGGAAACGAATAAATCATTTGGAAAGCTCGGCCGAGTTTTAATACGGCACCTCCTGGCACCCATCCACTGTAGAAGGCTTGACTAATATCAACTCATCACATCCAATCTCAAAGGTAACCAACGCTTACAACCGTTTGTGACGGTGCCTAACGGTTAGTGCTGAGTAGTTGCCCATCCAAACAGCATCCCATACGAGGAATCAAGTTGCGTCTTAACCTACGGTCACTCATACTTTAGGTACTTGGGCTATGTGCGGCTCTGTTTAAGAAAGAATATCTCGACGTAGTGATAGAGTCGGCATGCGCACATCTGCTTTCATGTCCCGCAGCTGATTCGCTGCAAATAATAACATGTAGCTGTGATGGTGCAGTCAAATAGTCTACACATTGACTAGAATTGTGAGTTAATAAAACACACTGAAATACAAAATAGAAGTTACCTGAATAAATTAACAACAAGGGTCCCATTCTAACGTTTGTAATTGATGTGGACAACAGAGAATTATGTTGAGTAGTGTTTATTCATGAAAATATATCTCAAATAAACGGGAAGTGGTCGTGCGATATTCACTTAAATTACAGACGTAAAATATCCTTATCAAGTGCGTTGAAGCTACACTGAGAGCGTTAGGAAATGGTAGCAAAATTGCAAACTAAATAGTGATTGGTGATACGTGAAAACTATGTCCATTTCCTGGTCACAATATACTAAATATTCACATACTAAAATCAGTTCAGAGTTCAACATTATGATTCACAAATTAACACATGCGATAGAAAGGATAGTTACTCGCTGGCCGCGGTGGTCTCGCGGTTCTAGGCGCGCAGTCCGGAACCGTGGGACTGCTACGGTCGCGGGTTCGAATCCTGCCTCGGGCATGGATGTGTGTGATGTCCTTAGGTTAGTTAGGTTTAAGTAGTTCTAAGTTCTAGGGGACTGATAACCACAGCAGTTGAGTCCCATAGTGCTCAGAGCCATTTGAACCATTTGATAGTTACTCATACTGTATCTCTTCTCAGTTCCGTAAATCAAGCGGAAATGGAGTCCCACTCCGCAGCACACAGAATCAAACCTCCACGATCGAATACCACTCGTTACCACAGACAGGCCTGCATGCTTCCAGAAATCGACATAAAGTGCCCAGAATCGCTCCTTTGAGCTCGTCACCCTAAAAATCCCAATCTCCACTTTACTCCCGGAGTGTTCCGCTACTTTCTGCATTGCCATTGGCTGAAGGCCGTCCCCACCAAAAACGCAACGACCTTAAGGTCCGTAGACATGATTTGACACAATATGACCACTTTCCCGCACTAAACTTATATACTACAAAAATATTTAAATAAAATAAATCTTATAAACATTCGATTAAATTCAGATAATTAACAATAAATATAAATCCAGGTTTGTACGTAAATAAATAAGACACTACTCTTGTGCAAGCGCGCTCACATTCAATGATAAAGAATTGCTATTAAACATTATTTAAACAATTATTTATGCCTTCTTGAAAAATGCATGTTTAGGTTCTCCTTCCAACTGTGGTGTCTGCTAACACATGCGACTGACGACTTTTAAATTAGCACGTTTTTTAATAGCACTTGGAGTAACATTTAAATAAAGTTACTAGCAAAACAGTATACTGTTCACTAAATAAATACATAAGTACGAAGAAGTGAGAGATATCTATGCTTCAGTCATTTTCTATTTAATTATGGTGGATATGATGTTCTGACAAAAATCTGTATAATGAAAGAGATATAAAAGATGTCGTAAATCAATATGTAATATAGATACAGATAGGTAGCTATATGAGATATCGTTTGTGAAGCGATCAAATGTTATTAATTCAGAGAGTTATTGTGAAAATGTTTATTCGCTGTGAAATATTAACTTCTGTTTTTTTAAAGGTATTAAAATGTTGTTGTGTCACTAGATGCGCCTCATTTTTCTGAGATCGCAAATGTATTCAGACTGTGATTCGTCGTCAGATTTCACAGAGCTGTAACTTAACCATCTTTAAGGCTGTCTGACACTCAGCCGTTTCCTGGAGCATTTTCTGCACAAAAGCAGTGCCATCTTAATGCGACCAAATTCGCACCTCTGTGATTCACCCTTTTCCGGTGACGCGCTCATTGTCTCTGTAACTGAGCTCGTACGGGGTGGCCGCGCGTCACGCCGTCCCTTCCCACCGAGTCGCAGGCAGCCAAGCAAGCAAATTCAGCTCTCCTCAGTACCAGGAATAACTCGCCCACATACAACGTTACACGTTACAGCGTGTATTTAAAGCAAACTTGGCGCTACTAACGTCACTCTTATGCGACTGGCGTAAAATTTGAATAGGTGTAATCTTTCAGATGTAGAAACACGCCTACCAGCTTTCACACACACACACACACACACACACACACACACACACACACAGAGTACGCGCGAGCGCATACACGCCCGCATACACGCACACTCACACAAACACAAAATTAAAAGAATGGTCACATCTAATTTTTATCAGTCACAGACGCATTTTGCCTAGACCACATAGTACAGTTACAGAGGAAGATTTCTGTTTCACATGTTGGTACTCCAGCTGCTGTAGCTTTACCTATCGATTTTCATTTTAGTTTTGAAGTTGATTACGTGTGCTTGAGTTTACGTAATTGAATTCATCAGCTGCCTTGTGATTTGTCGGCCAATTATAGGTTGGTTGGTTGGTTGGTTTGGGGAAGGAGACCAGACTGCGTGGTCATCGGTCTCATCGGATTAGGGAAGGATGGGGAAGGAAGTCGGCCGTGTCCTTTCAGAGGAACCATCCCGGCATTTGCCTGGACTGATTTAGGGAAATCACGGAAAACCTAAATCAGGATGGCCGGACGCGGGATTGAACCGTCGTCCTCCCGAATGCGAGTCCAGTGTGGCCAATTCTACTGCATCGTTATGCATGTTGCACCTTTGCCGATGTGTTTATCTAAGGGTTTTGTAACGGATTACCTCATGCTGTTAGTAGAAAATACACTACTGGCCATTAATATTGCTACACGAAGAAGAAATGCAGATGATTAATGGGTATTCATTGGACAAATATATTTTACTAGAACTGATATGTGATTACAAAAAGGCTCTGAGCACTATGCGACTCAACTTCTGAGGTCATCAGTCGCCTAGAACTTAGAACTAATTAAACCTAACTAACCTAAGGACATCACGCACATCCATGCCCGAGGCAGGATTAGAACCTGCGACCGTAGCGGTCACGCGGTTCCAGACTGAAGGGCCTTTAACCGCACGGCCACACCGGCCGGCTATGTGATTACATTTTCACGCAATTTGGGTGCATAGATCCTGAGAAATCAGTACCCAGAACAGCCACCTTCGGCCGTAATAACGGCCTTGATAAGCCTAGGCATTGAGTCAAACAGAGCTTGGATGGCGTGTACAGGTACAGCTACCCAGGCAGGTTCAACACGATACCACAGTTCATCAAGAGTAGTGACTGGCGTATTGTGACGAGCCAGTTGCTCGGCCATCATTGACCAGACGTTTTCAATTGATGAGAGATCTGGAGAATGACCTGGCCAGGACAGCAGTCGAACGTTTTCTGTATCCAGAAAGGCCCGTACAGGACCTGCAACATGCGGTCGTGCATTATCCTGCTGAAATGTGGGTTTCGGAGGGATAGAATGAAGGGTAGAGCCATGGGTCGTAACACATCTGAAATGTAACGTCCACTGTTCAATGTGCCGTCAATGCGAACAAGAGGTGACAGAGTCGTGTAACCAATGGCACCCCATACCATCACGCCGGGTGATACGCCAGTATGGCGGTGACGAATACACGTTTCCAATGTGCGTTCACCGCGATGTCGCCAAACACGGATGCGACCGTCATGATACTGTAAACAGAACCCGGACTCATCCGAAAAATGACGTTTTGCCATTCGTGCACCCAGGTTCGTCGTTAAGTACTCCATCGCAGGCGCTCCTGTCTGTGATGCAACGTCAAGGCTAACCGCAGCCATGGTCTCCGAGCTGATAGTCCATGATGCTGCAAACGTCGTCGAACTGTTCGTGCAGACGGTTGTTGTCTTGCAAACGTCCACATCTGTTGACCCAGGGATCGAGACGTGGATGCACGATCCGTTACAGCCATGCGGATAAGATGTCTGTCATCTCGACTGTTAGAGATACGAGGGCGTTGGGATCCAGCACGGCGTTCCGTATTACCCTCCTGAAGCCACCGATTCCATATTCTGTTAACAGTCATTGGATCTCGACCAACGCGAGCAGCAATGTCGCGATACGATAAACCGCAATCGCGATAGGCTACAATCCGACCTTTATCAAGGTCGGAAACGTGATGGTACGCATTTCTCCTCCTTACACGAGGCATCAGAACAACGTTTCACCAGGAAACGTCGATCAGCTGCTGTTTATGTATGAGAAATCGGTTGGAAACTTTCCTCATGTCAGCATGTTGTAGGTGTCGCCACCGGCGCCAACGTTGTGTGAATGCTCTGAAAAGCTATCAATTGCATATTACAGCATCTTGTTCCTGTTTGTTAAATTTCGCGTCTGTAGCACGTCATCTTCGTGGTGTAGCAATTTTAATGGCCAGTAGTGTACCTTTGTGGATTTTGTAAATGCAGAGTGTCAAATTCAAGAGTGTTTACTTTAGTTTTCACTGAACTGCGTGAGACTGGCGCAACGTCCTACTGGACCCCACTACCTAGCCTATCCTGAAAACGGGTATGCACCATTACTGGATGAGATTCCGTTGGCTGTAAGGATGGGTAGATTATTCCAATAGGACGGGGCCCCTGCACATTCTAGTCATCAGGTGTCACATCATCTAAACCTAAAATTCCTGGGAAGGTGGATCGGCAAGTATGTTGAAGTCCTTGCCCACCAAGTTCCCTGGACCTTATGCCCTGTAGGCTTTTGCTGGTGACGATGGTTGAAAGGCGAAGTCTACAAAGAAAAGGTAAATACGAGAGACGAATTTAACGTTCGGTTTGTGGATGGTGGTACCCTCATAAAAGAACGTCAAAAAGATGTGAATAGATCTACACGTGGTGCTGTCAAGAGAATTAGAAGGAAGTGTTTTGAAGTTGTGAGGGGAGTTTATAAAAATAAAAAAAAAATGGTCGATGTACGTTATACGGAATGTTTCACTCGAATTAGTCTATACCAGTAACTCCTAAAATGTTTACTATTGATTCCGAAACCCTGCCTATTCAAATGGCCCTTTCTGGAGGACAAGAAATATTCAAATGCCGAACAAAGAAGTTTTTAATGTGTTTTTACATAGCTTTTTATAAAAGAGAAATACCTTCCAACCTTCATCTAATTCTGAAATCCACTACGCTAGCTAGTGTACAGTTCATACTGAATATTTTTTCTTTGGAATACCACCCACTCCCCCTGTGTGCCTGTCATGTGGTTTCCTGAACAGATGCTCTACACTCTTTCAGAGTCACCCAAGGAAATCTAACAAGGAACCCCTTGGAGTGTGGAGTCGCAACTTCAGTGAGATTCAGTTTGAAAGTGTTAACTAACAACTGTTACAGGAAAAATATTAGCTGTTAACGACTCATCATGTGCAAAAGGAGGACGACAGAAAATGAGTACCATGGAGGTGCAGAGATCAACCTCCTGTCGGGTGTATGTATTACACTTCACGAAACGGAGGTCGTCGAAATTCAAGATATGTTCAAAACAAACCATTAATTGCGCCATGAACATCAAATGAAAAATAGCACGCCACAGTGACAGAAAGGTTCTCACCATGAAGACCTTGGCAGTTACAAAACGGGCAGAATATTCAACTACGTATCCACTATTATAGAATGCATGTAGAATCATATTGATGTAACGGGTTGATGAGAACTGATAGAATGTGATGGGATGCGAACCAGTCTGTCGTGTAGATTATCGTGAAACTGGATATCCTTTAAGTTGTAGCTGCAAATAGTGCGATAATATGTTTTATAAGCATGGGAAAAACTAACTTCGAAAGCCTGAATTCCTCTAGTGGTTCTAGATGGTATGAATTTCAATGTCACACACTTTTTAGGAAGGGTATTATGCTCTAAAGGAGTATGAACTTTATACGCCGGCCAGGAATAAATGAAAAGCAGGTTATTTCGACCAGCTATTGATCAAAAGCAGTGCTCATACCTTAGTTGTAGTTTTCTTTGGCCCATTTTCCCACTCTTGCTTGTTGTGACGTAAATATTCTCCACTGCCTTTGCAAGATCAAGCACACGAGAAATAATCGTAAGGTTCAAATGGCTCTGAGCAATGGTTCGAATGGCTCTGAGCACTATGGGACTTAACATCTGAGGTCATCAGTCCCCTAGAACTTAGAACTACTTAAACCTAATTAACCTAAGGACATCACACACATCCATGCCCGAGGCAGGATTCGAACCTGCGACCGTAGCGGTCGCGCGGTTCCAGACTGAAGCGCCTAGAACCGCTCGGCCACACCGGCCGGCTAATCGTAAGGGGCAGAGTATCTCCAACTTCTCGCAGCGCAGTAAATAACTTTCCAGCATGGACGTTAGTTGAATTTGATACAACTCTCTTGATACCCCTAATTTCCAGGATGCCTTTGACATGCATTTTCTCTTCAAATTTCGCTTAACTGGAGTTGAAAATAAATTTCTTATTGAACGATGGCTGATCGACAAACTTTCAGGCCGGTTCTGGAGTTTTTGTGCATCGTCAGCTGACGCTTTGTTTGAAATTTTGTTATCTCACGTCTTCCAGTTCTGTAGCACTGTTTAAAGTTATGCAACCATCCACTTCTTCCCTTGAAATCACTGTAATATTCACCATACGCGCCAAAGAAACTGGTGTAGACATGCGTATTCAAATACAGAGATATGTAAACAGGTAGAAAACGACTGTGCGATCGGCAAGTATGTTGAAGTCCTTGCCCACCAAGTTCCCTGGACCTTATGCCCTGTAGGCTTTTGCTGGTGACAACAAGTGTCTGGTGCAGTTGGTAGATCGCGTACTGCTGCTACAATGGCAGGTTATCAAGATTTAAGTGAGTTTGAAGTGGTGTTACAGCCGGCGCACGAGCTATGGGACACAGCATCTCCGAGGTAGCGATAAAGTGGGAATTTTACCGTGCTACCTTTTCACGAGTGTACCATGAATGTCAGGAATCCGGTAAATCATGAAATCTCCGACATCACTGAGGCCGGAAAAAGATCCTGCAAGAACGGGACCAACGGCGACTGAAGAGAATCGCTCAACGTGACAGAAGTGCAACACTTCCGCATATTGCTACAAATTTCATACCTGGGCCATCAACAAGTGTCAGCGTGCGAACCATTCAATGAAACATCATCAATATGGGCTTTCGGAGCCGAAGGCCCACTCACGTACCTTTGATGACTGCACGACAAAAAGCTTTACGTCTCGCGTGGGCCCGCCAGCACCGACATTGGACTGTTGATGACTGGAAACATGTTGTGTGATCGAACGAGTCTCGTTTCAAACTGTATCGAGTGGATGGACCTGTACGGGTATGGAAACAACCGCTTGAATCCATGGATCCTGCATGTCAGTTTAAACACTTCTGCTGCCCATCAATTATGATTAGTACATGCTCCTTGGGCAACGATTGTCTAATACTATGTTTCACTGGAGACGAGATTTGTGGCTCGCTCTCCGACAAAGGTGGTGAACTACATGGTTCCACATCTGTTTCCATGGAGGTATAAGGAGGGGAGATGCCATGACGTCACAAACTTGAAGCCGACAGAAACCGAGCTCCGCCATTGCAGTTTGGTCAGAAGACTCGTTTCCGATTGTGCTACTGTCTAGAGCTGCTGAAGGTTTTTTCATTTTAAAACGCAGGTTTGCGTTGTTTACGGGTGTACTAACCGTTGGAATAGTGCTACCAAGTTAAAAGGAATCACGTTCCATGCGTAAGTGGCCCCGTTCGTAAAATATTGTCGTTTATATTCGTGAGATGTGCGGCCTTGTTTACGTTTTGTGAAACTGTTTTCTTCTTATTTTATTTCAGATTTCCGATAAATGAAGCTCGTAGGGCTCTGTGGGTTCATATGCTTATTTTTCTTGACAAAGCACAAACGATGTTTGTATTTACAAATGAAATTTTTTGTAAGTGTGTAAACGAGTAAGAAATATCATCCGGTATGTAAACTAGCATAGCTTTCGGGTTCTGCTTTCAGTTTACATCGACACATATACAGTAAAAGGTGATTTGAGTTTGAAAAGAGCTTTGCACACTGTTATTTTTCATCATTCGAAGTTCGTATCCAAAAGAAACACTTAAGTTAACGAGACCAAATCAGTTGTACTGCTGGGGCAAAAACGCATTAAAAACAAAACGAAAACACCTGAAAAAGCTATTCTGACGTTGTGTTATGCATGTAAACATTGTAACACTCATCATCTGAAATTATTTCGCAGACATAACGTTAAATATGAAGAACACGCAATTCTAACAAGAGCTCTGTCACTGTTTTGACCAATCAAACATGGCGGCCCACCGGCTTCAAACAGACGTACAGCAGACGGACATAGTGCCATCTCCCCTCCTTATACCTCCATGTCTGTTTCAATATCACTTTCACTTGTTAATCGTGTATCATCATCATAGTTCTCCTCACGTACATTGCCCACACAATCGAGCGAGTACGATACCACACACTCCACTGACTCATCTTGTAGAAAAGCTAGTATTTCATCTGACGAAATGTTAACTTCGGCAACTGCTGTTGTAGACATAATGCAATGTTTGCTTCGTTTATGGTTGCCATTGCTCTGCTTTGTATCAACACCACTAGTACTGCAACACTATTGTGAGTTTCTCGTCGACTAAGCAGTTCAGCTACGCTCCATAGCCTCATGCTGTGCCCATCGCTGGATACCTCCTGTGCACCTCTTGTTCCCATCAGCACATTAACAGCGAATATCGTGTTTGCTTGGTAGACAATACTCGGATGTGGGTCGTCGAAGACCGTAAAAATCATCGGCCTTTTGCGACCTGGTACTCAATGGGTTCCTTGTAAGTCGAACACTCGCCTTTTTTGTTACTGATTTCGTATGTTAGTTTAAATTCTAATCATTTGTTAAAATTAGTGCTTGTTAATTAAACGACGTAACATACTCCGGAAATGTGCCAGTGATTTTGTAAAAGACTGCTATTGTTTTGTTTCTCCCGTTCATTTGTACTAATCTGCGTTTTTCAACATTTGAAGGGAGCCACCATTTAGTACACTATGTGAAAAGCATTGTCTAAGTGGTTCCGCATTTCTTTAAAACCACTCATCGGGAATAATAATCCTTTTGATAACAATACTGACAGAACGGCAAAGAATCTGTATTTTGCTGATGACTATATTCGATAAACTGTTTATTTATAGGATGTTACAAAATAATGCCGACGAAGACGCCTGCAGCTCAGGCAGGCCTTGTCTCCTACGAATGCGATGATTTTTCGGTGGATGACGGTTTCGGACACGGGTTTCCATTTGCGGTTTATTTTTCTGCTGGAACCCTCTAAAATCTCAAATATTTCTTGGTATACATGAAAAAAACGCGTGTATCGGGAGATATTTCCAGAACGATGGTGCCCCGACACGAGGACGTCTGAAGCAACTGATAGTCATTTTCCGGAGCATGGAATTCAATGCGACAGCGGGTCCATGGATGTGTTCTTGCTAACAGAGGGCAATTTGAACATTTCATTGAGGAAAATGTTTCGTACTCTGCTGATACACCTTTTTCCTGTGTGTTTCGCATAATTAACGTGGTTATGGAGTAGAAAAAGAGCTCTAAAACTGAAATAAAGTGTTTCCGGACTCATGTCCGCTCTTCCCTTACTCGCGAAGAATCTTTCCTGAAAGTTTGGCCATATCTCTCTTTTACGCGCTTTATACTGTAAACAGTAACTGTCGTATCACAATTCTTTAGGGTATTCATGAAATTATCATGACATCTATCGATTTTGTTCCGTTAAGAGCTATCTGCCGACTTCTGTCTGCTAGGTAGTTCTGTGCCCAGTCACAAATCTGTTGCGATACTCGCTACGCTCGCGCTATGTTCACTAAAAGACAATGCAGACATGTATCGACAACCTTCCTGAAATCAAAGGACACGCCATCAGTCTGGTCGCTTGCGTCTACGGTACTCTGGGTCTCATGGACAAATAGGAGAACCAAGTTTGGCAAGATGCTGCTTTTTGCAGAGGAAATTTTCGTTCTCCAAAAACTTCATATTACGTGAGCATAAAAGCTCTTCCGTAAATGCGTAGGGCTTTAGTTACGTGTATCTGTTATAACAACCCAGCGTGGATTTTTCCTTTCTGGATTGAATCTATCGAAGCGTGTCTCTCTGTTAATGAAACGCCCGATAGCATTTTTTGTCGATATTCACGAAATTTTCGGCTTTTGCTGAGGTGCTGTTTTCTATTAAATTCATTCACCGTTTCTATTGATGTATCCTTTTGGGTAGTTAAGAAAGAGTACATGCAGAATGCTTTTTATGCAAAAATACCCGCATTCTAAGAAACTAGTCACCCAGGTATTTCTACGTTCTACTTGAAATAAAAGCAGTTAGAAATAATTATTGGTGTCAATACTACTTATATTTTGCAGTAATACATGAATTGCTATTTTCCAAATGTACAAAGTTAATATCATAATTTACATTTCATTATCAATTTAACATCTCTGAAGTAAGTTTTGCGTTACGACACTCTTTGGGTATTACATATTGACATGTGGCAGTAGTCCAAGTTACTTTTAGGAGGGGTCAGTTGGAAAGTGCTGCTATGGCACCTATCTGATTAGTTATTTCGTCCTGATTTGTGAATTACTGTTGACTGCAAAGGTAATGAATTTGATATGAAGAATTTATGTGATTCGAATGGAATATATTGTCTGCGGAAAAGAAATTTTGAATAAAGAGCCACATAGAAAGCTTGTGGTTTATTCAAGTAACTTATGAAAACTCGCATCATTATTAACAGCAGATTAACAGAGGAAACGATCCTCGAACAACGATGCCAAAGTTAAGTTTCTGCAATCATTTATTGAATGTACTCCACTTCAAACTAAATCGAAGTACAAAATAGATGTGGTAAATACTAAAATGCCTGCATTAAGTAATTGCTCGCTATAATATCATTGTGGGAACTGGGTACATTTCACTGTCTTACGACCCTCCTTGAAAACATGAGCCGGCCGGGGTGGCCGAGCGGTTCTAGGCGCTACAGTCTGGAACCGCGCGATCACTACGGTCGCAGGTTCAAATCCTGCCTCGACCATGGGTGTGTGTGATTTCCTTAGGTTAGTTAGGTTTAAGTAGTTCTAAGTTCTAGGGGACTGATGACCTCAGCAGTTAAGTCCCATAGTGCTCAGAGCCATTTGAACCATTCTTGAAAACATGAATGACTTGCGGTTTTTTGGAGACGCAAGGTACCCTTCGTTGTTCCAGCGTCTTACAATAAGGTATTACAGGAAGTGGAGTGACAAATGTGTGTGGATGCAGGGTGATTACGTTGAGAAATGACAGAAATTTAAATCTTTTTACTTGATTAATTTTTAAAAAGAAAATCAGAGATCTTAGAGCTTGAACGCGCCTTGTACATTCCGAGACACTGAGTTTCGTAATTTTTTTATCACTGATCTAAAGAAGTTGGTCGTTGCGTCACCGCTTCTTGCTGGTAATGTCCATTCAGGTTTCTTACTACTTCCCAGTTTATTAAAGTTGTTTTTCCGGTAATTAAATTCCATATACTCGTTTAGAAAAAGCTTCCCTAGGCAGTTTTTATCAGTTTCCACACCTCAGCTGTCTTGTTCAAAAACATCGCTTGAGCACAGTACTCTGTCAGACAACAAACCACTGCAGGATGTATACTACAGGAAAAATAATAGAGTGAGCTGTAATTTTTCATTGGTTGAGTCCAGACAACACACGGCAACCTCGAGCACCAGTATTTGCTAATGCATGAAGCACTCGCTTTATGTGGCGAAGAATGAAGCTGATGGTACGTGCTGAGGCTCTCCAACAAACTGTGGAAATTGGTAGGTATCAATACCACCCCATGGGCGTCGTTGCGTTGGTAATGGAGTTGAAAGTTTCCATTCGTCGCTGATAGTGTTCACGCGTATAGTGTTGGCTCCGTACCACAAACCCCATCTGCTGCCACTTGCGGCAGCCACTCAACTCACTTGCACTTGGAGCCTCTATGCTATATCTTCATTCCTGCTTCATCCCTGTTGACATTGAGATAGCTAGACTTTATTTCTTGCTGCATCATTTGCTCTGAATCTTCGTTCATTTGGAAAAATACAAGGTATGTAAATCTTCTGTTTGGTGTGTTACTTGTTCACTAATCATTTCTGCTCTTGTCCAGCTTTCCTACGACGACAGCTGTCACACCACTTTGTAGCCCGCCTCTGCTTTCCATTATGTACAAAGTTGTACACAGCAGTAGACATCAATGGAATGTTAACCATATGGCCGAATATCGAATTTATGCCTGCCTTATGAATGACATACATTACAGCCATTTGCTTTTGGTAGTTACGTAATGTCTGTTAGCTTTTTGGGCTGTGCTTATGTCCAGTCTCATAGTTCCAAATTACTTACTTCTTTGGGGACTACCTTTCTTTCCTGCTTCTGAAATTTCACATCCAAAAAATGTGTTGCCATCGACATTGTCACAAACCCTCCCTTCATGAGCCTGGTTAACGATTTTGGATTCACCTGTAGTTATGACTCATTGTGTACACCGTAATGATAACTACACAGCTCCGCTTTTCTCCCTCTAACAAGACAAACGCTGGAGGTGATAATTTCCTTCACCGCTAGGATTCTGACCCGTTGCATCCGAGCTGAGACACCACACTAACCTGCATTACTTCCACTGGCTACGAAAGCTTATATCTGCTGAATTCAGTAAGTATTTTTTTTATTGGACTAGAAACAAAGTATTCCTCTTCCTGTAACAATTTGTTGAAATATAAAAAAATTACAATTTTTGGTACTGCTTTTACTTGTTTCCTGATTTGCATATTAATAAATTTCACATTTCCAGTGAACCAATAATAACGTCACTGTAAAAATTTCAAATTTAAAGAAATCGGGAGCTGGTAGAGCAGAATAGATGGAGAGAGGTGATCTTTCTAGACGTTTGTCATTATGCTGCGCTACTAGTCTAGTATCTCACAGGCTAAATACATTTCTCTAGGTACATCACATTTCATATGCGAATGCTAACACCTGAACAGAAAAACTTTGTGTACTAGCGGAATAGGGATTAACATTGTATAAACTATTCGTACTTATTAGACTGACAGATGGAGGATATATCCACATATATCCGCAGTAATAACTACCCTGGTGTCAAAAATTAAAGCAACAAACCTCTGTTTCCCCGTCCTGTGTCTGGTTCACGATATAATGATACAAACTGTCAACAGACGTCCGTACGATCGTGTTCTGCACGGAAGATGGTATCCCGTCAACGGACAACAACGCAAACGATGACGTCAGGTCACGTACCAAAGGAGGTAGTGTTTGCGGGTGGTCCTACATCGTCAATAACTGTGTACACAGTCACAGATAGTGCAGTATGTCACAGAGGATGCACCTATCAGACTCTCAGATTTGGTGGGCCATAGGAAGAATGGAAACTGGACAGTCGCAAACTGATGTGACCTGATGGCTTATTGTGAATCATTCTGATGTTTCTCTGATGTGGCGACAGTTTATAGAGGCCGAAACTGTATTCCGAAGACAAGAACATGGCCGAACACGTGTGACATCACAAAGAGAAGACAGTTATTTGGCTGTAAGGGCATGGCAGTACCGCCTTCGTACTGCACGGCAACTGGCATCTGATCTGGCAACATCCACTCGACACACTGTATCGAGGCAAACGGTGTGTAGAAGGCTTCAGCAGAATGACCTCTGCGTGTACCTCTGCTGTGTCTTCACAGAAGGGAACTTCTAGAGTGGAGTCACCAACATGACACTTGGACGATCGAACAGTGGACCAGTGTTCTTTTTACAGATGAATCCCAGTTTGGTCTGGAGAGTGATTCCCGACGGATTCGCACCTGGAGGGAATATGGAACACGATTTCGTGACCCAAAAGTTGCGGAAAGAGACTGATATCGAATAGGATATCTAGTGGGTTGGGCAGGGATTATGGCGAGCACTCGAACACTTCTTCATGAAATTGTACAGGTGAATCAGCATGGTTTAACTGCTGTCAGATTTTGAGACCTCATGTGCAGTTGTTGTGAGATGCTGTGTGCCCAGACTTCCTACTGATGGACGATAATTTTCGACCTCATAGAGCACGGGCCGTTGATGTTTCCTTGTAAACGGAAGCTATTGTACACATGGCGTAGCATGCTCGCTCTTAGGATTTGAATCCCATGCAACATGTGTGGGATGCACTAGGGGGATTGATTGCATCATGTCATCATCCAGCAACCACTCTCCAAGACTCGCGAGCAGATCTTCAGGAAGAATGGGCGTTATTGCCACAATTTGGGATTGATGACATCATTCACAGCATGCCCAGTCGTTCTCAGGCCTGTATTACTGCCAGAGGTGGTCACACTCCATACTGAGCACATTAACCAGTTGTCAGAATATTTGGGCAAATCCGTTAAGTTGGAAAAAACGAATAACGTTTTTATCTAACTTTATGTATGTTGCAATTGTTTACGTTCTGTATTCTTCACATAGTTTCTATTTTACTATCAACTGGGTTTACTTTTTTGTAGCGAAATAAACGCAACCTCGCAAAATTTCCGTTTGTTGCTTTAGTTTTGGACACAAGTGTACTTTCCGGATAGAAGACTGCGTGGTACCCTGGAAACGGTAAATGAGTTGTTGGCATCTGCAAGGGATAAAGACAGCTGTTAAGTCGCATAGTGCTCAGAGCCATTTGAACCATTTTTTGATAAAGATGGCAACATGTGATTCTTCCTGGTTTTCCGCACAATTGCACTTGCAACCTGTTTCCATCGTATCGGCACTGGCTTATGTCTGAGTCATTCCTGTTTAATTTACTGATCACTTACGTAGCTACCGGCAGCTGCGACAAAGCGGCATAAAGGCTGTTCTAGCACACTCCATCCATTGTAGTCTTCGCTTCCCGACTCCTACTTGTACATCATTTACGACACAAATAGTGTTTGCTGTAAACTTCGCGAATCTAACAACGTTCCTCTTAAATATGGTTGCAAGTACTCACTGCAACGTTATTATCTGAGAAATGTACCACGTTAACAAGATAACATCATTACCGTGAATTAACATACGTGTGTTAAAAGAATTATAGGGCTAATTTCTAGAAACATGGAATATGTCGACAATTTGTAATACGATCTCATTTGATTTGCTAATGTTGCTGAAATGTTCCACAGAAAATTTCGAATCCGTTTCATTAATTTCGACAGAAAATATAAATTATGGAACGTATCAAGAATATGACAGGCTATGAAGTATTAAAATGTGTTCATAATCGGCCCTTACGTTCTTAGTCAATGGAATATAAATTACGAGGTCCGACATTAGCAGGTGAACGTTTATGGGAGAGCCATTTCTACCGTCAGCGATCCGGCGTACCGGTTTAAAATGGTCCACAAAATTTTTATGTTCGTGAATTCGGATAAGACACTTGCGACAACAGACAGGAGGGTTGCAGAAGTGGTGCGGATGAGTATCTAATTTCTCTTATCTTGAAAGACCTCAGATTGCAGCACTTCTGTCACCCATTTCTTCATCTGAACAGGGATTTCATGTACGAAACTGGCACAAGAGTTGATCTATGGTACATCGACACGAAATAATTAAAGCTATTCGTATTACTAAGGAGATAATTACACATCTCAACAACCGTTTTGCATCTGGGATATGATATATCAGTTAGTATGTACACTGACAAGCCAAAACATTATGACCACTGCCCACAGTGAGGTAGAATGTCACTTGATGACGTTGCCGGAACGTGAATAGGTAAGGAAAGCATGAAAGTAGATCAAAGGCGGATGGGTAATCATTCTAGCGACGCCACGGGCCATAAATGGGGAAATCTACTAACGTAGGTCACTCTGATAAAGGTGATACTACCCAGAGCTAGCGAACGAGTATCTCGAAAACGGCGTAGCTGGTCAAATGTTCACGTGCTACTGCACTGAGGATCTATGGAAAGTGGTGGAACGACAGTGAAACTACCACTGGGCGATGGGTGATTGGACGCTTACGACTCTTCACAGAACATGGGAATTGGAGACTTGCCTGCTGTGTAAAGCAGGATAGATGGTGATCTGCCGAAAGAGCAAGATGCTGGTGGACGCATAAGTATTTCGGAGCCCATCGTTCATCGTACGTTATTATACATGGGCCTCCGCAGCAGACGACACCTACGTGTTCACATGTTGACCCTACGGCATCGATTGTAGTGGCCATGGGATCGTCGAGATTGGACCGTGGATCAATGGAAACGTATATTTTCTTTTTTTTGGGCAGAAGTGGTAGAAGGTCTACAAATGAACCCTAGATGGCTGATAAGATAATATAAACTTTACTGACCTGTTGGCAAGATGGTCTATAGTATCAAAGAGACATTATGATCTAGTGCCTGTTGGAACACTCGTGGTGCACTTCAGATCATACTAGCCTTGGCTCAACAGTGTACTACGAGTTTCTGTCACCTCAGTGAGTGTTTCTTGTGTGAGAGAGTGGATTTTTGTGGCGTCTAGAACTAACATTTTGTAAAAATAGCAACTGGCAAACATCCTTGTTGTCTAAACCCGGACAACTTTTGCTATGTGTGTGGGAAATTCGCCCCAGAATCTGAAAGAAAAGCAGTCATTGATTTAGTTAAGAAGCCATATAAACTATATTTTGATTGTTCTGTTTGTGATCAAGGTAAAAATTTTGCACATCTTATTGTCATATAACCTGTTTTATCACCATAACCAAGTGCTTGGAAAGGAAGCACCGAGCCATACTTCTCGTAATTCCAGTGGAATGGTGTATACCTGAAGACTATATTTTAGACTGTGGCTTCTGCCTCACAAATACTGCAGGGCATTGAAGCAAAACTACACATAAAATTAAGTAACCAAATGTATCTTCATTGCATTTGCCTGTGTCCTGAGATGAAGGGTTGCTTGTTCCTGTCTGTAACCTGCAGGCCACGGTATCAGATCCAGCTTCAAGTGAAACGGAAAGTGCTGAATATGTAGAAAAGTACTGCCCTTCATCTCAACATACTTCACTTCAGCTCTTTAATCAAAAGGAACAAAACGGTTTCGCTCGTTATCCAAGGCTTTCTAAAAATCGAGCTGAACTCTTGGGGACGAGACTGAAACAACAGAACCTTCTAGCTCCAGGGACAACAATCGAGAGCTACTTCGGTCACTCAGTATTTCAACATCCACAAATCATTGTGTGTGTGCAGGGATGTCAATGGTCTGATGATGTAGCTAGGTGTACAACACAACCAATAGTAGTTTCGACTGTTTTTTGACTCTAGTGAAACCAGCTTGAATCCCAATACATTCCCAACAGTGCTTTCGACTTATGCAATAGACATGAAAGAAGCATATGAAACCATGGCTTTGCTGTTAGAAGTAAACACATACAAAGACTGTGAATTGAGTAGGGAGCCAGAGTGGGTTCTGTGCAAAAATACTGACTCAGCATCCCACAGCACTTTTTTCTGGTGTTGCATTACTTCTGATGCAATTTTGAATGTCATATTGAAGGTCACTGGCCAGACATGTAAAGATACCCTCCTCCCTAGGGAGAGGAGGGGAGAGTGAGTGGGATGGGAGGGGAGAGACAGTTCTGCCAATCTGAATCAAGCTCTCTCCTGTACCCCCATTTTGCGTTTGTCCAATATGGGTCATTCAAGTCTGTGCTCTGTACTGGGAAGTCCACAGGTAATTTTTGCTCTGAATTAAAAATATTACATTATTATTGGACTATTAAGGTGATGCCCTACAATGCTAGTTGAGCAGTGTATTACTGAGTGCACATGCTGAGATTATGTGTAATTTGCTGTATGACATGTGTATATAGGCCGATGTATGGTCTGTGACATGTGTAAATGTGGCAACAAATAGCAATGACATGTGGTAATATGTCACCTAAAATGCATAAATTATGGTTTTTTTTTTTTTTTTTTTTGCAAACACGTCAAGATGATGTGTAGTATGGCATGCGTCAAGTGTAAATAAGCAGCCTAAAATTCGTAATGAATGGTGTACTGTATACTCTAGTACCTTCACAGTAAAATGCCAACAAATGTGACAATTTGATGTATATCATCACCTGCTGTGTGCGTGAACATATTTGCATAATTTCTTCAGCATTGGGATGCCACACTGGATTTGGTGTATACGTGTCACGATTTTTTCACAGATGTTTTGCTTCTGCACAGATTACATGGTGGTCTTTTGAACCTGAGGTGGTGCATATCCATGGTGTGAACCAGCCTCGTGGCATGTCATATGAGTGCCCACTGAAGCGGTGGATGCCTGCGACTGTGCCCAGCCTGAATGCTTAACATATAAATGCTGAATGAATACAAGCTTCTTTTTTAAGAAAGGAGGATATCATTGACCGATATCCTGGAGTGGTCAGACATGGAGGAGAGGAAGAAATTTTGTTTTCGGAATGAGGAGTGTGCATCAGTCACATATTATATGATACGAGTTTTCCAATATACAGAGAGGCTCGCATGGGCCCATGGTTGCAAGTAACCATCAACTGATGCTGCTTCTGAAATTCATAACGAATGGCATGTATTCAAACCCTCCAATATAACTATCTGCACTTCAGTGTACCCTACAACGATTGCTCCAACATGCCAAGACGGTGTTTGAACACACAGATTGACATGAAATGTGCACCCACTGACGTCTCGAAATCTGGCAGGAAACCAAAAGAGAATCTGGTTATACATAAAGCACACCAGTGGCAAGACGCAATCAATACCTTCACTGCGCGATAACAACGGTGAAGTCACTGATGACTGTGCCACTAAAGCATATTTATTAAACACGGTTTCCGAAACTCCTTCACCAAAGAAGACAAAGTAAATATTTCTAAATTCCAATCAAGAACAACTGCCAAGATGAGAAACACAGAAGAAGATGTCTTCGGTGTAGCAAAGCAGCTTAAATCACTTAATAGGTCCAGATTGTATACCGGCAAGACTCCTCTCAGAGTACGCTGATACAAAACTCCATATTTAGCAATTATATACAACCGCTCGCTCACAGAGAGATTCGACCTAAAGACTGGAAAATTGCTCAAGTCATACCAATACCCAAAAAGGGAAGTAGGAGTAATCCGTTGAATTACAGGCCCATATCACTAACGTCGGTTTGCAGTAGGGTTTTGGAACATATACTATATTCGAACATTATGAAGTACTTCGAGGCAAACGATTTATTGACACATAGTCAGCACGTATTCAGAAAATATCGTTCTTGTGAAACACAACTAGCTCTTTATGCTCATGAAGTAATGAGTGCTATCGACAGAGGATGTCAAATTGATAACATATTTTTAGATTTCCAGAAGGTTTTCGGCACCGTTCCTCACAAGCGTCTTCTAACCAAACTGCGTGCCTGTGGAATATCGCCTCAGTTGTGCGAGTGCATTCATGATTTCCTGTCAGAAAGGTTACAGTTCGTAGTAATAGACGGAAAGTCATCGAGTAAAACAGAAGTATTATCCGGCGTTCCCCAAGGAAGTGTTATAGGCCCTCTGTTGTTCCTCACCTATACTAACGATGTAGGACACAATCTTAGTAGCCGTCTTAGATTGTTTGCAGATGATGCTGTCATTTACCATCTTGTAAAGTCATCAGATGACCAAAAAGAATTGCAAAATGATTTAGATAAGATATATATGTATGGTGCGAAAAGTGGCAATTGACCCTGAATAAAGAAAAGTGTGAAGTTATTCACATGAGCACTAAAAGAAATCCGATAAATTTCGATTACGCATTAAGTCACACATCTGAGGGCTGTGAATTCAACTAAATACTTAGGGATTACAATTACAGATAACCTAAATTGGAACGATCACATGTATAAGATTGTGGGTAGAGCAAACCAAAGACTGCGATTCATTGGCAGAACACTTAGAAGATGCAACAGGTCTACTAAAGAGACAGCTTACACCACGCTTGTCCTCCCTATTCTGGAGTATTGCTGTGCGGTGTGGGATCCGCATCAGGTGGGACTGACGGATGACATCGAAGAAGTACAAAGAAGGGCGGCTCGTTTTGTATTATCGCGAAATAGTGGAGATAGTGCCACAGACATGATACGTTAATTGGAGTGGCAGTCATTACAAAAAAGGCGTTTTTCGCTGCGACGGGATCTTCTCATGAAATTTCAATCTCCAGTTTTCGCCTCCGATTGCGAAAACACTCTGTTGGCACCCACCTACATAGGAAGAAATGATCATCACGATAACATAAGAGAAATCAGGGCTCACACAGAAAAATTTAAGTGCTCGTTTTTCCCGCGCGCCGTTCGGAAACGGAACGGTAGAGAGACAGCATGAAGGTGGTTCATTGAACCCTCTGCCAGGCACTTTATTTTGAATAACAGAGTAATCACGTAGACGTAGACGTAGACATTTCGATGATAACATGTTTAAAACGGAGTAAGCGTCATCGCCAGCCGACTGTGGTTTTGCCTCGAGGAGGAAAAGTGACTCAGACGCCGGTAAGCAGAAACAAGTCATGAACAAAGGTAAGTTGAGTGTCGAAACAGTGCTTCTAGTTCTAGTCGGTCTCCTGACCTAGCTGCCTCTCCTGTAAATTCACCGGTTACTTCATTTCTTGAGGTACCTATTTCAAGGCTAACAACCAGATGACGGTAACTGCGTTCGCCATAAGAAAACTAGAAAAATAGATCTCGGGTTAGCAAAAATGTTGTACATGGATTTACAGCAGTACATTTTGGTTGATGATACTGGATTTGTGGAGTACACCGAAGCTCTGAATGCTGACTATGAACAGCCGTCAAAATACACTCCTGGAAATGGAAAAAAGAACACATTGACACCGGTGTGTCAGACCCACCATACTTGCTCCGGACACTGCGAGAGGGCTGTACAAGCAATGATCACAGGCACGGCACAGCGGACACACCAGGAACCGCGGTGTTGGCCGTCGAATGGCGATAGCTGCGCAGCATTTGTGCACCGCCGCCGTCAGTGTCAGCCAGTTTGCCGTGGCATACGGAGCTCCATCGCAGTCTTTAACACTGGTAGCATGCCGCGACAGCGTGGACGTGAACCGTATGTGCAGTTGACGGACTTTGAGCGAGGGCGTATAGTGGGCATGCGGGAGGCCGGGTGGACGTACCGCCGAATTGCTCAACACGTGGGGCGTGAGGTCTCCACAGTACATCGACGTTGTCGCCAGTGGTCGGCGGAAGGTGCACGTGCCCGTCGACCTGGGACCGGACCGCAGCGACGCACGGATGCACGCCAAGACCGTAGGATCCTACGCAGTGCCGTAGGGGACCGCACCGCCACTTCCCAGAAAATTAGGGACACTGTTGCTCCTGGGGTATCGGCGAGGACCATTCGCAACCGTCTCCATGAAGCTGGGCTACGGTCCCGCACACCGTTAGGCCGTCTTCCGCTCACGCCCCAACATCGTGCAGCCCGCCTCCAGTGGTGTCGCGACAGGCGTGAATGGAGGGACGAATGGAGACGTGTCGTCTTCAGCGATGAGAGTCGCTTCTGCCTTGGTGCCAATGATGGTCGTATGCGTGTTTGGCGCCGTGCAGGTGAGCGCCACAATCAGGACTGCATACGACCGAGGCACACAGGGCCAACACCCGGCATCATGGTGTGGGGAGCGATCTCCTACACTGGCCGTACACCACTGGTGATCGTCGAGGGGACACTGAATAGTGCACGGTACATCCAAACCGTCATCGAACCCATCGTTCTACCATTCCTAGACCGGCAAGGGAACTTGCTGTTCCAACAGGACAATGCACGTCCGCATGTATCCCGTGCCACCCAACGTGCTCTAGAAGGTGTAAGTCAACTACCCTGGCCAGCAAGATCTCCGGATCTGTCCCCCATTGAGCATGTTTGGGACTGGATGAAGCGTCGTCTCACGCGGTCTGCACGTCCAGCACGAACGCTGGTCCAACTGAGGCGCCAGGTGGAAATGGCATGGCAAGCCGTTCCACAGGACTACATCCAGCATCTCTACGATCGTCTCCATGGGAGAATAGCAGCCTGCATTGCTGCGAAAGGTGGATATACACTGTACTAGTGCCGACATTGTGCATGCTCTGTTGCCTGTGTCTATGTGCCTGTGGTTCTGTCAGTGTGATCATGTGATGTATCTGACCCCAGGAATGTGTCAATAAAGTTTCCCCTTCCTGGGACAATGAATTCACGGTGTTCTTATTTCAATTTCCAGGAGTGTATGTTACATATGGAACAATCGACGAGAAAGTTGTAACTGTTGTGTCCGACAATGCTCCGGATATTGTTCGCGCAATCGAACGTAGTAAGTTTATTACATTTGGCTGTTTCACTTATACGTTGAATTTAATAGTTCAATTTGTGTTGATGCAGAGTGAATTACAAGTTGCTCTAAAGATAGTGAGGGAGACCGTAAAGCACTTCACAAGAAGCACGATAACAATGGCAGTCCTAAGAAACTGTTTACAGCAGACCGACCTCCCAATTGGAAACCTCATCCTCGCTGTTTAAGTTCCCATCCGGAAGAGAGTTCACAGGGAACTCGAAATCCTGTTGCTACACGCACAGCTGCTGATGAAGATGAACTATGCAAATTTTCGCCATAGGCTACCTACAATCAGCAACTACAAGTTTCAATAGCTATGGAGGATAAGTAGGAGAAGGAGGAGGATGAGGAAGAGGCGGAGGAGATTAGTGTTTAACGTCCCGTCGACAACGAGGTCATTAGAGACGGAGCAGAAGCTCGGATTAGGGTAGGATTGAGAAGGAAATCGGCCGTACCTTTTCAAAGGAACTATCTTGGCAGTGTGCTAACCACTGACCCACCTCGCTCCGTCAACACCCATGATTCAAGAAGCTATTGTAGAAGTAAAACTCGTACATATATTATTATTACTGCTATTATTTGCATCATTTAAAAATATTCAGAGTGACATTCTTCTAAAACGTTATCTCGGTTATTGAACATTCAGATTAGAGAAATATTGTTTATTTTTATCTTTTTATTACAGGTACCTGGAAGACCTCGTAGGAGCTAGGCAGGCAGATCTGTTAAAATGGTGGTTGGGGAGAAATCTTCAGTATCGCAGCCTTTACTATTTAGCTGCCTGGAAGTTGTATGTTGTAGCAACACACATCCCTGACGAACGTATGTTTTCGAAAGCTGGTGAGATTTTGAGTAACAGATGAAACAATTGTCAGCTAATAAAGTGAAAAAATACTGATCTTGAATGTGAATGGAAAACTAATTTGAGGGTTATTTTGAAGCATTTTCATGTAAGTATTAAAATAAATTACGATATATCTATGTGTAGTGCCTCTTTTTCCAATACATGAAGCATAAATATTTTTATATTTCTGCAATGAATAAGTATGTATCGTGGCACTGACAGTGGTGCGGCAGCGGTAGAGGCAGAGGTTCAAATCAAATGTTCAAATGTGTGTGAAATCTTATGGGACTTAACTGCTAAGGTCATCAGTCCCTAAGCTTACACACTACTTAACCTAAATTATCCTAAGGACAAACACACACAACCATGCCCGAGGAAGGACTCGAACCTCCGCCGCGACCAGCCGCACAGTCCATGACTGCAGCGCCCTAGACCGCTCGGCTAACCCCGCACGGCGGACCAGCAAGGCAGTGCAACTTCCTGGCAGATTAAAACTGTGTGCCCGACCGAGTTTCGAACTCGGGACCTTTGCCTTTCGCGTCTCCTACCTTCCAAATTTGACAGAAGCTCTGTAAAGTTTGGAAGGTAGGAGACGAGATACTGGCAGAAGTAAAGCTGTGAGGACCGGGCGTGAGTCGTGCTTCGGTAGCTCAGATGGTAGAGCACTTGCCCGCGAAAGGCAAACGTCCCGAGTTCGAGTCTCGGTCGGGCACACAGTTTTAATCTGCCAGCAAGTTTCATATCAGCGCACACTCCGCTGCAGAGTGAAAATCTCATTCTGGAAACATCCCTCAGGCTGTGGCTAAGCCATGTCTCCGCAGTATCCTTTCTTTCAGGAGTGCTAGTTCTGCAAGGTTCGCAGGAGAGCTTCTGTAAAGTTTGGAAGGTAGGAGACGAGTTACTGGCAGAAGTAAAGCTGTGAGGACCGGGCGTGAGTCGTGCTTCGGTAGCTCAGATGAGTCTGGTTTTAGCTGTCGCAGCGGTCGCACGCTCCTCAAGTTTGCTCCGTGAACGTTCAGTGTTTACACCAGTGTTTTCGTGTTTCGTGATCGTTTATTGACGTTTTGCACGTGAATTAAGCGTTATCAATTGAGCATATGGTCTTCGTTCGTGTCGTCTTTCTACGTAGTGCCGTTGGGATTTCGGCGTTGTCCGAGATTTCTTCGCTGCAGAACATCATGGCAAACTCCGTGAGAAAAAACACCGTGATTTTCACCTTCGACAAGTACACCCGTCGAGTACAGCCCTCTGCACTTGAAATACACGACTGAATTACCGAGGTAATTGGCCTTCATTCTGAATCTGTTCATACCATGCAGCTATACTCTGATGAATACTGCATTTTTGTAAAGTTTAACGAATCCGTGAGTGTAGACCTCTTTCTGGAAAAATTTGGTTATGAAACGGAATTTATACACCGTGATGGTAGTAAAAGTACTGTAAAACTCCGGAATTCCGAGTCTGTAATTAGGAATGTTATGGTTTTGAATATTCCCATAGAAGTAGACAACTCGAAAATTAAAGATGTCCTTTCAAAGTATGGGGTTGTCAGGCAAATAGTCAACGAAAGGTGGGCTTCGCATTTCCAGCTGCAGTGCTTTAACGGCATTAGCTCCGTGGAGATGGAAGTGAAGGCAAACATTCCCTCCCACATCTTTGTTGACGGGCACAAGGCGCATGTTATGTACTCAGGGCAAACCCGTACATTTCATGTATGTAACGAGTCTGGTCACTTCCGTAAGGACTGCCCTCGCCGTGTTTTTGTGCTAACAAATAACCTTACGCAACGCCAGAAATTAACACTCAACGATTTGTTGCCAGCCAGTAATACAACAGAGCCGGCTGCTGTCGTGGATCCTGTTACTACCTCTGGAAATGTTGCACTTAATGACTTTCCGTCTTTAAAACCTGCATTCACTGCTTAAATTCCGGCCAGTGACAGCGAGATTCCCACTAAATAGCGTCCTCTAGAGGACACTGAAAAAAACGTTGATGAGGACCCTTCCTGTGAAACAGCCGTTGCCAGGAAGCCGAAGCCCAGTCCTGAAGATCTGTTGGAAGTGGAAAAAGGAGATGATATGCAGGTCGATATGGCTCCCACTTCCGCACAAGGACTTATACCGCCACGAACAGATAGTGACGCAGCTGGTAGTGACCTTTCACGGAAATGTGACCCTGAGCCTCAAGTCACAGCTCCAATAACCGCATCAAGTGCACAGCCCATACAGTGCGAACAGTACGAGGAAGTACCAAGTAAACAACCTGCTGACTCCGAAGCGCAACGCCGCGCCGAAGGAGGAAATAAACAAGCATCACTGCCTCGCCAGCAAGCCAACACAACAGACACCACGCCGGAACCAAATACTGACGACCCGCAAGCCACCGCCGCTGCGCCAGACGGCCACCGCCGGTGGCTGCGACCGAAACTGGGTCTTGCTGTCATGCGTCATCAAGCGAAAGCCACACCAGAGAAGAAAGACATCAAGAAAAAGAATATTAAATATGAAGTCATCAGGGCCAATACTGAAGAGGAGAAAGAGAAGGGCCACAGTGACTTATGGAAATGCATTGTCAGGATTTCAGGATACTTTTCTTCTCAAGCATTTTGTTTAAAAGCAGTGAAATTTTTTCTAGGAAGTTAGTAAATGTAATGGGCACACAGCTTGCAAAGATCGTGACTTGTAGAGAAGCACGTTGCTGCTATAATCATACCGATCCTCATCCGAAATAGTTTCTTCTGGTATGTCTGTGATGCAAGCTTATAGCATTACTACTATTAACATTAATAAAATACAGTCACCCTTGAAATTGGCAGCACTAACAGAATTCTTGTACCAGTCTGGGACAGATATCGCGTTGCTACAAGAAGTTGCGATAACGGAATTTCTGATCCCAGGCTTTTTTGAAATTGTTAATGTTTCTACGGAAGCCAATATCGGTACGGCCATTCTTATAAGGGAAGGCATTCCGGTGACTGAAATCGAACGACTAGAATCAGGAAGAGCCATAGGCATAAAAATTTTCGATGTGACAGTGCTTAACCTTTACGCCCCATCAGGAAATTCCCACAAATTGGATCGTGCGAAGTTTTTTCAAGATGAACTGATTTATTTATTGAGGAAAAATCCGTGTTCTCTTATACTAGGTGGAGATTTTAACTGTGTTTTAAACCAGAAAGATCAACAACCCAATTTCAACTACTCGCCACAGTTAAAAAAGTTAGTAAGTGATCTACGCCTTAAAGATGTGTGGGAACTTCAGCACCCGACGTCAGTCGGGTTCACGTATATAACACGCCACTTCCGCAGCAGACTAGATAGAATTTACGTGGCACCAAATTTGCAAATTTATTTATTAAACGTTGAAACTATTCCCGTGTATTTTAGCGATCACAGTACACTTTTAACTTGCTTTAATTTAAGTGCACAGCCAACCCGTCGATTCAGAGGCCAATGGAATTTAAATATCTCTGTTTTAACTGACGAAGAACTGGAACAGGAAATAAGAGTAGCGTGGACTATGTGGCTCCGCACAGTAGACAAGCACCCAACAGTCATTGACTGGTGGACTAGGATGGCTAAACCAAAGGTGCGGAAAGTTGTCATACAGTTTAGTGCAGCGAGGCACAGGGGGTTGAGGAATACAATGGAGTTTTATTATAAAGTTTTAAGAGACTTATATCAACAGGCCCATGATGACGTAATTCGTCTGAATGATATCAAAAGAATAAAAGCCAAGTTATTAAGCATTAAACGGCAACAGATGGAGGGACTAAACATTAAATCGAAAGCCACATCAGTCGTAGCAGATGAAACAGCTTCTCTATATCACTTGGTGCGGCATGCTAAAAACAGACCTCAAACTTTTATTGATGAAGTCCAGACGCATACTGGTACGAGGCTCACATGCCAGAAAGAAATACTGGACGAAGTCCACAGGTACTGTGAAACCTTATATGCCCCTACCACAGTGGAAGATGCAGCTCTCGAGGACTTTCTCACCATTTTAGGTCCACAATTGTCGGGAAGAGACAACGCTGACATCCTGTCACCTATTACTAAAGATGAAGTGCATGAGGCAGTGCGTAACTCACCTCTCAAAAAATCTCCGGGACTTGATGGCCTCCCTGTGGAGTTTTATGCCCGCTACTGGTCTATAATTGGGGACAAGTTCACTTCCATGGCAAATGAGATCCTGAACGGAAAAACGGTCCCTGCAGAGTTTAAGGAAATAAAATAGTACTGATTCCTAAGAGTAAAGGCAAAACCAACTTAAACAATTTTCGGCCTCTTTCGCTACTAAATTCTGACTACAAAATAATTTCGCGTATTATCAACAAGACTCTCTGCCTTTTCCAACAAAATATTGAGTCATCATCAATCTTGTTCTCCGACCAGAACGATATTCGAAAGTCTATCTGCATACAGAGACGTCATTGCAATTACCTCAGTGACAAGTATAAAATGTGCTTTAATCTTTACAGATTTCAACAAAACTTTTGACCGTGTTAGTCATAGATACCTCTTTGCGACGCTATCAAGAATGGCTTTCCACCCTCAGATTGTCAACATGCTAAGAAATATTGCAACAGGTATAAATGCGAAAATAGCAATCAATGGCCAAACTTCTAAACCCATACAGATAAGGCGAGGAGTTCCACAGGGCAGTCCCTTATCTATGTTTTTATTTTGCGTATCTTTAGAGCCCTTCCTCCGCACTGCCCACGCAAGATTAACAAGCATAACATTGAGTGGTGAGAAAACTGTCATACGAGCTTATGCTGATGACGTGGGCGTTGTAATAAGGAATAAGGAGGAGACAGTTACACTGGAAAGAGAAATCCAAAGGTATTGTCTAGCGTCGGGAGCGACAACAAATGAAAACAAAAGTAAAATATTGAATCTACGGGGCCTAGATCACCTCCGACTGGCATTGGCAAAACAAGACAACAAACATAAAACTTTGGGAATAACCTTAATGGCATGTCCGATGAGGATGGCTGCTTTTAACTGGACGGAAACTAGGAGGAAAGTTCATGGTGCTGTAATTGAGAACATCCATCGAACTATGGACCTGGTGCAAAAAGTCAGATTCATCAACTCCAGCGTTTTGTCTAAAGCGTATTTCACTGCGCAGGTATTTCCAATCCCTAAACTAGTAGCGAAATGGATCATGTCCACTGTTACCAATTATTTATGGCGAGGAGACATATTCAGGGTTGGTGCGACTACCGGTATACTGGATGTCAGAAACGGGGGCCACGGTTTGGTGGATATTCGCAATAAAGCGTCTGCTCTGTTCCTCAAACGGACTTTCCATATACTCAGAGAACTTCCACAATGTAAAACCGCAAAGCTCTTTGAGGCTGTGACACCCCATAGCCTGCAAGCACCGATTGATGTGCGAAGGATTAATGCCCGTCTGCAGTATGTGAGGAACTTTTTCCTCGAATCAAGTTATCTTAGTGACGAAATCGGAAGCAACACATGTATCACAGCGCGCGACATCATCCTGAAAGGAAGTTAAATGAGGGCAAAAACAAAATTGAAACGAAATTCCCAAATTGTGACTGGAAAGCTGTATGGTGGAACATAAACTATGCCGGGCTATCTACAGACGCTATTTCCGCATGGTGCAAAACAGTTAACAATGTCATCAGCACCAACGAGAGACTATATGGGATCGGTTTAAACCAGATACACCTTTGTGGAAAATGCAGTCTGGTGGATACACTCATCCACAGATTCACCTGTGGTGGCAATGTGCATAACTGGAATTGGATCAGGCAACAAATCGCCTTTCTCACCAGATCCTCTACGGAATATATAACGCCATCGCTCCTCCTGAGACCAGACATGACATACTTTCCGAAATTAAAAACCAACGCCATTAGCTGGTTACTGGGAAGATATATTAGTTATGTCATCCACAAACTTGGGTCGGACAACGAGACAGAATTCCGCGTTTACATGAAGTGTGAATATGCAAAAATCAGCACGTATCGCAACCACAAGAAGCACTACGGCAACATGCTGACGATCATTTTTGAAAGAATGGGTGTTGCTTAAATGTGTGGAACCACTACAACACCTTGAACGAGAACGAACAGAAGAAAATTAAAAGTCACTTGGTTTCTTATTATTATTTACTATTACCTTGCTCCGGAACTTCTATGTTACACGAAAAGTTTTTTTTTTTTCAAAATATTTTGTTCAGAATTACTCGTGTTCGACTTCCAAAGTATTTGTGTGATTCAAGAAGTATTGTCAAGTTTTTATCAGTGTTCAGTTTCTGCTGAGAGAAGAGGTTTCTTTGTCTTTCTTACATCGGAGACCGGGAATTTTGTGTTAAGATTTCTGCACACTTAGTGCTATGAGTCTATGACCCAACAGGGAACATGAAAAAAGGGATGGGAGGGGTTTGGGCCTCGACGGACTGGCAGTGCCGTGAAGAGACCCCACTACTAGTGCGGCGTGTACCACGCCCTGACCATCCTAAAAATAAAAAAAAATAATAAATAAATAAATAAATAAAAAATAAAAAATGAAAGTGGTTAAAAAATTGGATTGCTGGGAAAAAAGGATGGATAGAGCGTCTGCACAAAAAGAAAAAAATGGTAGAGCACTTGCCCGCGAAAGGCAAAGGTCCCGAGTTCGAGTCTCGGTCGGGCACACAGTTTTAATCTGCCAGGAAGTTTCATATCAGCGCACACTCCGCTGCAGAGTTGAAATCTCATTCTAGAGGCAGTGCAATTTGCGTAACTAATACCACTAGTTATGCATTTTAGGTGATGTATTTAGACTTGTCATATGACATTCCATGGTGTATTTACATATGGCATACTCTATTAAGTGGCCTATTTGCGCATGCCATATGCCATATTACACGTCATCTTGGTGTGTTTCGAAAATAATACACTGCTCAACTAACATTGTAAGGCATCAACTTAATAGTCTGATAATGACACAATTTTTTTTAAAATTCAGACCAAAAATGGTCTGTGTCTTACCACTGCAGAGCACAGAGCTCAAATGTTCCCTATTGGACGAAAGCAAAATGAGGTGTGGGTGGGGGCTTGATTCTGTCTCACTGACCTAACCCTCCTCTCCCACTCCACCCTCTCTCCTTCCCTCCTCTCTCCTCCTCTACCCGGTGGGGGAAGGGGGTGGGGACCTTCACAAATGTCACCAGTGACCCTGAGTATGACATTCACAATTGCATCAGCTTCAAATGACACTGAAAAAAAAAAGTATTGACGGATCCCAAGTCAGCGTTTTTGCCCAGAACTTGAGGGATCCCCATACTAATGGCTACTTTGCTGTGATTTAAAAGTTGCTGCACTTCTTATGTGTTTTCAGGGCGGTCAGCTGTGATACAAAGAACCTCTACACAGTCAAGTAATGACCTATAGCTAGATCATATGTCACGGAGGGTGCGAGGGGAGGGATTTGGAAACACTTAACTGGGTGAGCCTAACAAAGTCATTCTGCCTGCCTTTCATCTCAGATTCTGTCTTATGTAGAACTTTGTAAAAGCTGAGTGAAGCAATTCTGGAGGAAGACTTATTTGATGAACCACAAATAAAAAAATTGATGAGAGTTCCAGTCTTCGATACCAAATTCAAAAGTATCGAATTAGCTGCTGAGTCCACTTTCAAAGCAATTGTGAAGGGCTTTTTGGGGAACAGAAGAGATGATAACTGTATTTCGAATGTGAATGACGTGTTAAACAGCTGTAACAACATGAGATGTAGAATGTCGCTTAAAATTTACATTTTACATTCCATTCTTGATTTCTTCCTGGAAAATTTGAAAGCTAAAAGCGAAGAACAAAATGGACGTTTTACCAAGCCATCCATACGATGGAACAGTGGTATCAAAATCACTGGAACCTTTTGATGGCTGACTGCTAGTTCTGGGGTCTTGTTAAGAAGAGCAATGAAACAGCAAACAAATGAAGAGCATCGTTGTCATATTTTTTTTAACACCAAAGTACGTTAAAGTTGAAACCATATTGTGAACTAATATAGACCTTCCACAGGCATCGTGTCCATACATTCGTATTAAATAATATTGAACTCTGAGTATGCATTTCTTGTTTGTTTTAATTCTGTCATTATTTTCCAATACTGTTTTTGATTCTGCTGTGTAATTATGAAATGTGACGTGGTAAAGAAAAACTGATTTTACCAGTGAATTCAGCAACTCAAAATGAGCTGAATCCACCATTTACAAACAAGATGCAAACAAAAAAAAATTATTGACTAGTGTTAACGTAAAGTGCTAGTGCCTGAGTCTTTTTTGACCTTGTCCCCTTAAAATGTGACACTCATTTTCAGTGTTTGAGCTGTTTGTACCTGATGTACCAAATATGTTCATATATTGCTGGTCACGACCTCAGTAGGAACCATTGGAATTCACATCAAGACGACTGTGTTCTTTACCTCAGCTAATTGAAAAAATTATGCGTCATCAGTAAGTGTCGAATGCTGAGACACAGTTCATGCTGAGGGAGGCCACAGCTCGTTTCTGCCTCCACCCCTTCTCCCCACCCCACAAATCTCACTTGCAGTCAGTCACACTTTTAATGTGCCACAGACGTCCACTATTTTGATAATATTAATAGTAAAATAAGTAAAATGTTTAGTAAAATAAAAATAGTTTGTTTACATTAGTACTTATTACACCACTTTAGCATAGCATTCATGAAATTGCAATTCGGAGAATCATAGGATCTGAAAATCATTCGTCCAAAACTTTGAGAAGAATATGTGTCACGTAATTAATTTAAGAGCTGTAATAGTAGCAAACTCTATCAGCTTTGACAGCGTTCCGCATTACACAATGTAAAATCGAAGTGTGCGTTCGTTATTATCAATAATTGATTTAGCACTGCGAATGTGAACATTGGTCAGAAGACTACAGTCACGTGTACGGGTACACTGAGAGAATAGCTGATTTCTGCAGTCGTTTCAGTCTAAGTTCGGGACATCGGTCCTTCTGTTATTTTTTTCTTTGTGCAGGACCTTTTCCTATGCAGCTTCCCTTCCTAAAATTTCTGTGACTTGTCAATTCTACCTGTGTACTTACGAATCGTGTCGGATTTATCGGTGATAGCGGGTATGGTTGACCTGGGATGTGCGTCCCTACGCGGCTAATGCTATTCCTCACGTCATAAGCCCATCAACTTAGGCAGGCCCTAACACAAGCAACTAAAAATTAACCTGTGTTAAAATACATAGCTCGTTATTTACGGAATTCCTTACCATTTTTGAGACTTTTAATTTTCATGATACTTAATTCTTAGAAGGTTAACTGTGGAATTTGAAAATTGACATATATAACAATGTAAACGCTTCTACTGGCAGTTTGTTTTTGGGAGGGGTGTATGACGCCCACGAGGGCGCCAACTACACTCCTCCTGCATCTCCTCCCGCACCACCGTCGCCCTCCACGGCCCCGTGGAATCCATACCTGTCAGTTTCTGATACTTTGCATGACTCACGGAAAAGTGTTTACCTTAACGCTGTAGTGGACTGACAAGGCAGCCAGTCCACAGTGACGGGTAGCCGAAAGGGCACACGTACACACACGCCGACTGGCGCGAAGTCTGGAACAGGATTCGTAATGAATGTGATAAAGAAAAGAACGTAGCTACTAGAACACTTAACTTTTATATCGTCCTTTGGTATACAGCAATCTTGATGATACAAGTGAGACTATTTTGAGATACATGCAATGGTACAAATGGCGCCTTGCTAGGTCGTAGCCGTTAACTTAGCTGAAGGCTATTCTAACTGTCTCTCGGCAAATGAGAGAAAGGCTTCGTCAGTGTAGTCGCTAGCAACGTCGTCGTACAACTGGGCCGAGTGCTAGTACGTCTCTCGAGACCTGCCTTGTGGTGGCGCTCGGTCAGCGATCACTGCCAGTGGCGACACGCGGGTCCGACATGTACTAATGGACCGCGGCCGATTTAAGCTACCACCTAGCAAGTGTGGTGTCTGGCTGTGACACCACAAACGCGACCACTGGGGGCAGCCGGCGCTTATCCGACTTAACCCCATTACTTGTCGGCCGCTGTGGCCGAGCGGTTCTAGGCCCTTCAGTCCGGAACCACGCGGCTGCTACTGTCGCAGGTTCGAATCCTGCCTCGGGCATGGATGTGCGTGATGTCCTTAGGTTAGTTAGGTTTACGTAGTTATAAGTCTAGGGGACTGGTGATCTCAGATGTTAAGTCCCATAGTGCTTAGAGCCATTTGAACCATTGGACCCCATCAACTGCCATGATACCGATTTGGGAACCTGCCTTTGTAACGGAAGTATTGTATTTGTAACTATGTTGGCTGTAATAGTTATTGTTTTGAATTGTTGTCTAGATCTTTGTCAAGCTTGTGCACTGATAGTTAGTCAGTTGTTGTGAAACGAGTGAGCTGCACAGGATTATTTGTGTAAAGAAGAACAGTTCTTCACTGTTGCAAGAGTTCAGCATAACCAAAACGGTGTAGCTTATATTATCAAACAATGGAAACTTCAGCATCTGAGTACTGGCATGTTCGGTGATGATTTTAGAAGATGCATGATGAGTCGCTACGAAGCACTTTCTATAAAGGAAACAGAAGAAATTGTAAATGCCCCTAAATTCATGACTTCTTTTGCAGATGAGGGTGATGTGAATGAGAGCACCGACATTGTCCAGCTCTCTCCACATCACTTATATGAGGTGTCTGTGATGACATCGACAAATATGTTTTGGAAAATAATCTTCGAGGCTGGTGTGCCAGGTATCTTGGAAGTTCATACTAATGACGGAAAGGACGATGAGGAAAATGCAGGCCATCGCAATCAGAAACTGGAAGGTAATGTCATTCTTAATTAGATAACAGACAATGCAGCTTACAGTAACCTACCGGATCTATCAGAAACTGAGCAACGCAAATGCAATTGCAACGCTAAATGGAAGTCGGCAGTTGAGTGTTTTGAAGAATAGATACTGAAGTTGATTGCCAGTGAACGTGTCCAATATGTTACACAGAAGAATAATCACAGCTTTGAGTTGTCCAATGACTGCACGAAAGATTTCCTTCACTGCGTACCATCCCCTCCTGCAGGCACAGTTATCCTGGAATTAAGATGAGGACTTTGATATAAGCTGCATACGACAGAGTATGAGCCGTAATAGATATCTGGCAGTCAAGCGCCACCTTCACTTCAATGACAACACACATCTGAACATAATCACAGACGAAGAAAGGAAAAAACTTTTCAAAATTCCTCCCTTTATGGATATGCTGAAAACGAACGTCGTGAAATTTCAGGTATTTCTGATAACCGGAGCAGTGATGAGCAAATTGGTTCGGTATCACGTACACCAATATCTAAAAAGTTCATTTTGCGGGAAAACATGGAGCTTCAGATTCAAATAGTGGCCAATGTACTGCTCCCGAGGCAAAATCGAAGGATTAAACTGATTTTCCACTTTTGCGACTTAGAGGAACAGTGGTACTCTATTTGATTTCTGTTCTTAAGTATCCTGAACTTCACAAAATAAATTTTGACAATTTTTTGACTAGTTTCACTAGTTTCTGATGAATGACCTCACAGAAATGGCAGAAAGTGCGACTGGTCTCGCCCGAATGAACTTAATGGATAACTGTCCAATAGAAAGTGAGAACAGCATGAAACAGAAACAAAGAGGAAAGAGTGGCAGTAGAGTAGACAAGAACATGAGGATAATGGCAGTAACAGTTGTGGAAAGATAACAGTTGTGTAACACTCTTGTCAAACACGAGGAAGTGCATCCAGTAAGCTAAGCAAAGAGATGTGCTAAAGATAAGGATAAAGAAGTACAGGTTCTACAACCGATAATGGTAGCACAATTCAACAAGCATATGGGAGGCGTGGACAAATTAGATTGGAATGTGCGGAAGCACCGTGTGAGAATTCGAGGTCAAGAATCGTATTTCCCATTTTGCACCAAAGCAGTGGATGTATCATTGGTCAAAGCCCACGTCATCTACAGTCACGAACGAAAGTATTCCACTTCTCAAATTCAGAAGAATGGTGGCAAGCGTATATTATACTCATACATCCCGTGCCTCAGATTCAAAAAGGGCGGGATGTTCATCATATCTGAATGTATCTTCTTCAGGCGTTGCTGTTGAACTCAGGACTTCAGCAACCCGGCTCGTGATTGAATGTACGACAAAGGGGAAACGAAGGAAATGAGGAAGTTACAAGAAAAATGCAAGGAAGCAGTGTTTTGCGTGCAACGTGGGACTCCATATTGAATGGTTCTTTATCTGGCATATAAAATCGAAGAAAATTTGAAAGTAGACTGGGATGTGCCATGATCACCATTTGGTGATCGAATAAAATAAAGTACTTATTTCATTGTTATTTCATTTTTTTATTTTAGTTATTTCATCTTTGATTTTAGATTCCTTTTCCCAGTCTCTATGCCAATCAGTCAAACCAGAAATAATTGTAAACTGAAGAAAAACAAATTGGGTCATTCACACTGGTGGTAGGTTAGAGCCGCTGCATTGCCACATGATTCCATGTTGCAGCAGAGCGGGAAACTCCTGCTACTTGGCGCCTTCTGTTTCGGGTGCGTATCCTGCACTTCAGACGTGTGTGTTAACTCCTTGAAGTGCCTTAAAGATGGAAGGTAGCCTAAGCCGATCACTTTTGGCACACGACATCGAGGGCTATGAAACCGTTACAAACGATCACAGAGGAAAGAACCATTTGGTGAGAATTTCATTCTAAAATTGTCCACGTGGCTCTCACTGGAAAATTGGCACACAAAATTCACTTATTGCTCCTCGTCGTGGTTAACATTTCGTTTGTGTATTTATCAGTTTTACTTATTGTGAATAATGTGATGACGTTTCCCTTATCTCTTTCTAAGTCGAGTGGTAAACTTGTTACACTGTATTAAATGTTTTAAGTTATGAGTATTACTTCGGCTGGGTGACTTTTTAAAACCATCTGGTTTCCTTTGAGTTACAAGATAATTTCGGGAGTGCCAGTGCAGAACATAGTTTCTGCAGCCCTCAATCACAACTCTTGTGTGTGTATTTGTTGTGATCTTTAAATGTATAAAAGTATATAATTGACACCTCCCGTGGTTTGATAACCAGATTTTATTACTTATTTAAACAGGTATTTTAGCGTTCTAAATGCTCATTTTTAATGGTTTTCCTTTCTCTATATCATAGTTCTGTAATATATGTGATCCTGACTAATAGTTATTCCTATTCCAAGGCTCAAGTAGCCTGGTCATGTAAGTGTTACAAGTATTTGGTTAATTTTTTGAAGTAAAAGTTGTTTAGTTAAACCGGTTTAAAAGCCTTTTATTGTTTATTAACATCACAGATATGGTTAAATAAGAATGAAGTAAACTTTCTTTTATGATAAGTTTTTTAAAGAACTTTACGTTTCTAATTTTGGGTCGAGCACTAAGCTAATAAAACTTCGTGGTATTTTCCTGGTCAAAGCTGTTCCTGGCATCTCACAGTTTACCTGTCTCCTACCCATCAGTTTTATTTCACTTAGTGGCCTTTTCTTGCTCTAACATTTTATCATGTGTTAATACCGATGTGGTCAAGTTACCGTGTACACTGTGTGCCCCAAAACTTTAAGGTCGAAATTAAACATATATTAGATTATCCTAGAATGAGAATTTGATTACTTAAAAATAGGGAAACAAAGGTTGAAAACGAATATTCCATGAGGTACGAGCTCTCGTATGAGCAATGCAAACGAGAACACGTTTATGTAAACTGCTTGTGTTTCTTAACAAACATCGTAACTGGAAGAAATGTATTGCTGTGGATGCACACTTACAAGAAACTAGATCGTTCGAGCCGTAAAGAGTGGACCAAGGTTCTCAACAAAAAGTGTTCGCACCGTGAAATTTCTGGGCATGGTGTTGTACCGTACGGGAGAAGATTCAGCAACAAGAATCCGTCAGCTGTCCTCTGCTACGCACATTTAGAAGAGAGGACTGTCTGATGGAATAGCAGTCACACTCGTTTCATAAACAATACGGCGGAAATGACTTAAAACCTTGGTTTCGGTGAGGTCAGTGGAATATCCAGTGCAGTATTCCAATTCCGAAGTTTCTCCAGTTCGTTTGTTCACAGATTCAAGGGTGAGGCTTCTTAAAACCAGGATGGTATTTTTAAAATTACCTCAATTGTGATCTCTGGAGTGATTAAAGTCGATGCGCCATGATTCATCTGAGATCACCGGCTTAGATCCTCTATCTGCGCAGCAGACGTGCAAGATTAACTAACAGGAATACATTTATTTCCATCCACTTAGGGGAGAGCACATTCCTAAGGTGTTTATGAGAAATGTTCCTGCATAGTTATTGGAAAACTTACATCTCGTTGTCCATGAGAGCATAAGTTTTGAACACGACGCTGAACTATCAAACGTCAATACGAGGTACGTGAACGCCATAAGAACAGATGCCGATAGCGTTGGGTTGGGATGGACAGCCCTCCTCCACGGTCAGGGCGTTTGTCGGATTTTGTCTTTCTGGACTTTTTCCTGTGCGTTACACGAACTTGATGGTGTGCGTAACTCCAGTATAAACTGAGAGAAACTGGATGGTAGGGTCCAAAGCTGGCTGCCTCATTGTACAACAGACAGCAGGCATACTTTAGAAAGTAGTTTAAGCGCCGTTGTAATGCATAGGTTGATTATGACAGTCGTCTCCTGGACCATTTCTTATGAACCTAAGTATTTAATGTGACGTATTAGTCGATTGCGTCAGTTAAATATTCTACTACTAATATATGTTCCTTTCCTCCAAGAGGAAGGTGTTCTTAAGGATTCGTTCCACCACATACTCTTTTCTTATTGGTATTTGGTGCACGTCCCATGTAACCAGCACTTGTCTTTCTTTTTTACGTTACAGATTACTAAAAATGTGAGTAAGGACATACAAGGCATTTAGTACATGATAAAAGATCATAACATCATATAGACTGATGCTGTTGTTTTACATTATTGAGGAGAAAAAGTACAAATAGTACAAGTACACTAATTTGTTTTGAGCTTAGACTGCGACATAGCCGGCCGCTGTGGCCGAGCGGTTCTAGGGACTTCAGTCTGGAACGGCGCGACCGATACGGTCGTAGGTTAGAATCCTGCCTCGGACATGGGTGTGTGTGATGTCCTTATGTTAGTTAGGTTTAAGTAGTTCTAACAAGGGAACCTCCCTATCGCACCCCCCTCAGATTTAGTTATAAGTTGGCACAGTCGATAGGCCTTGAAAAACTGAACACAGATCAATCGAGAAAACGTGAAGAAGGTGTGTGGAACTATGAAAAAAATAAGCAAAATGTACAAACTGAGTAGTCCATGGGAAGGATAGACAACATCAAGGATAGTGTTTGCTAAGGAGCGCCGTGGTCCCGTGGTTAGTGTGAGCAGCTGCGGAACGAGAGGTCTTTGGTTCAAGTCTTCCCTCGATTGAAAAGTTCATTTTCTTTATTTACGCAAAGTTGTGATCTGTCCGTTCGTTCATTGACGTCTCTGTTCAATGTAATAAGTTTACTGTCTGTGTTTTGCGACCGCACCGCAAAACCGTGTGATTAGTAGACGAAAGGACGTGCCTCTCCAATGGGAACCGAAAACATCTGATCGCAAGGTCATAGGTCAACTGATTCCTCCACAGGAAAACACGTCTGATATATTCTATACGACACTGGTGACGGCATGTGCGTCACATGACAGGAATATGTTGTCCGCCCACCTAACTTGTACACTTGACGAATGGGTAAAAAGATTCTTCTACCTTGCCCGATTTAGGTTTTCTTGTGGATGTGATAATCACTCCCAAAACAGTGACGAAAACATAAGACTTTGTCACATAAACTACAACAAATGAATGCAACAGTTTCACAGTCGCACAGTTTTCCCTGTGCTCTGTCAAAACATATGTTTTTAACGTTTTCAAATATTTCCGTGTGTAGGCCGTCAGATCCTGCATATGTCCAAGCAAATCTGAACATGTGCTGGAATTTTGGAGAGCGAAGTTGATTATATAAAAAATTGAACTTTTCACTCGAGGTAAGACTTGAACCAAGGACCTCTCGTTCCGCAGCTGCTCACGCTAACCACGGGACCACGGCGCTCCAGAGCTCTCACTCTCCGTGATGTTGCCTATCTTGCCCACAGACTAGTCAGTTTGTATAATTTGCTTATTTTTTTCATAGTTCCACACAACTTCTTCCTGTTTTCTCGATTGATTTGTGTTCAGTTTTTCAAGGCCTATCGACTGTGTCACCTTATAACTAAATCTGAGGGGGGTGCGATGGGAAGGTTCCCTTGTAAGTCTAGGGGACTGATGACCTCAGATTTTAAGTCCCATAGTGCTCAGAACCATTTGAACCGCGACATAATTTTCTGGCCACACGACGACTGGCATTAGTATGTTTCCCACTGATATTTAATCTAGATGCTCGAGTCTAGTTCTGTATTACTAGTCATAAGGAAGAAGTGATTGTTGCTAGAATAAAATGTATCTATCTGGTTGCAGAGACCTTTCCAGATCTTAAATGTCCATGATGGAAACACGCAGAGGGAAGTGACGAATGAAAATTTGTAGCAAGGCCAGGATCGAACATGGGTCTCCTAATCACTAGGCAGTGTGGCGTAGTGGTTAGTGCATCTCCCTAGTGATCAGCAGACCTGGGTTCGAATCTTGGCCTTGTTACAAATTTTATTTCGTCGTTATGATGTTTGAAGTTTGAGAAGGTCTCTAAAAAATGGCTCTGAGCACTATGGGACTCAACTGCTGAGGTCATTAGTCCCCTAGAACTTAGAACTAGTTAAACCTAACTAACCTAAGGACATCACACACATCCATGCCCGAGGCAGTATTCGAACCTGCGACCGTAGCGGTCTCGCGGTTCCAGACTGCAGCGCCAGAACCGCGCGGCCACTTCGGCCGGCTGAGAAGGTCTCTGGTACCATATAGTTTCATTTGATTAACGCACCTATGCCTGGTTTTCAGACACGGTCCTTCATTTCGTTCGATGCTGAGATGCTACTGCTATACATCTGAAGAGACTCTGCAATGATGTTCGAGTTCAGTGGGAACGGCAAGTGGGCTGAGGCGTGAATGGGAATTTGGACTGAGGAGGGAGGCGTGGCAGGGTGATCCGTGAAGTTGTGCAGGGTGGCAAGTGGTTACTGCTTGCAACTAGTGATCAGCTGATCAGGAGACCCGGCTTGTAATCCCGCCATTGGTACAAATTTTCATTCCTCGCTCAGTCTGCATACATACATACACACAGAGTGTTTTCAGTGAAGTGTCATTGGGGTCTTCTTTTATTCTTATTTTGTTTTGCTTAAATATTACGAAATAAAATGCAGTGTTCGGTTGTTGGCATGAAGAATAGTTCACATAAAAATAACAACGCTAGAATCAGTTCTTGGGACTTTGAAAACTCAAATGATTTCATTTCTCTGTGTCGAGATAGAGATTAAGAAGTTACAGCCAGTCCGCAGAAACCATCGTGTGCGTAGCTCATTTTCAAAATGGTTCAAATGGCTCTGAGCACTATGGGACTTAACTTCTGAGGTCATCAGTCCCCTAGAACTTAGAACTACATAAACCTAACTAACCTAAGGACATCACACACATCCATGCCCGAGGCAGTATTCGAACCTGCGACCGTATTGGTCACGCGGTTCCAGACTGTAGCGCCTAGAACCGCTCGGCCACTCCGGCCGGCAGCTCATTTTCAAATCTGTTGTTTACCATCCGAGTTGTTGATGTTGTTCAGGGAGATACCTAGCCGAACGGCTGGAAAACGAGTAGTGCCAGCAAACACGGACCGCTCGTTTGACAGGTAGCAGCAGTGCAGTACTAAGGACACAGGACCTGCCTGGCCGTAGGCGACGTCTCGTCCTGGCGTTCTTCTTCATAGCAGTCGCGGCGGACACGGTCGTGTTCCCATGAAATATTAACAGGATACGATACCAGATTTTTTTCACCCGACGGCCGCATAAATTTCGCCTCGTAGCGAGGCAGCGAGACGCGAAGCAGGTTGGGGATGAGGGAGAGGCGGCCTTCTGGTTTTAACATGCTAATGCTTTCCTAGATGACTTTATTAGCAAACGATAAACTGTCAATTACTCATAGGAGTGAAGAGGAGAAGTCATGCACGGTTATTAATGGTGCCGATGATAACAGTAATAAATACGCCGTAGCGTTACTCACGGCTTTGCAGTGACGGCCGTTGCACGCATCTCAGAAGTTTTGCTTGAACGAATGTAAAATGAAACGTACGAAGTAAAACACCTTTGTGCTTTTCCAACTGTATATAATGCAAATACACAACCCGAGCTTGTGCGCCGTCTCTAAAGACCTCGTTGTCGGTTGGACGATAAACACTTATCTCCTCCTGTAATGATATAATATACTATGTCAGCCGGTGTGACCGAGTGGTTCTAGGCGCTTCAGTCTGGAACCGCGCGACCACTACGGTCGCAGGTTCGAATCCTGCCTCGGGCATGGATGTGTGTGATGTCCTTCGGTTAGTTAAGTGGTTCTAGGGGACTGATAACCTCAGATGTTACGTCCCACCAAAACCATACACACCAAACATTAGTTAGTTTTATCTCCTCTAGTCTCTGTAATGCACATGAGTGATACTTCACTCGTACTCAGAATTTTGTTAAAGATCTGCAAGTACCATTTCGGACTATAATAATGCTCTCTGGTGGATAGTTATACAACATGAACAGTCTTAGAAGGGTCTGACAAAGTGTTTTGCAACCCTGAAGTTGGTTTTACGTCATTAGCTAATTTAGTTGCGTGCTAGATGAGTCAATGCCTTCTTTATTATTAACCAAATCGATTCATTGTGCTACAGAAAAACAGTTAAATTTCATTTAAATATCTTTTCCTTCTTTCAGATATAAAGAGATTTAATATTGGGTTGGAAAGACGTTTCGCAAGTTGTAATTTGCTGTTATACTCGCACTGGTATCGGACGTATTTGGTGTTGTATTCTGGTTCCGATTGTTTACGCTTTTATATTGTCAGTGTTGTAGAAACACCAATAAGGCTAGAAGTGTTTCAGCAAAGTGCGTTAGCCCAGAGACATTCCTGTGAAATATATTTCTATTCAAAAAATGGAATTTTCTTTCTCCCATTCCACCTTTCCGTCTTTCCACACTCTAACCCATCTAGCAATCATTTCGTGAAACAATACCCACTGATAAACTAAATAATATAAAGCATAAAATACATATATTAACGCCAGGGAAACATAAACAGCAAATCATGGGCAGAATTTTCAGTCGTCCAGTTCATGGAAAGAGTCACTCTGAACTGGAAATGCAGACGTTGTCACTTAGGTAGAAAGCAGTTTTTCAGTAGCTGAAGCAAGTTAATTCTCATAAATTCTGAATTACAATAATCTGCGATGCGGTGTCCCACTTGACATTCTATTCTTTTGAGAAGAAAAACTATCTTGTTTCTGTTAACTCCTGGAAACTCTAGTGCAAGGATTTAAACTTTAAATATAAAGTCATCCAAATCAAGAAAAATATGTTGTGATTGTAGAATGTCTGATGTACATAAACACACCACTGTCCAAAAGTTAAATGTAAGCAGGTACTGAAAACATCGACTGCTTAAAAACGTTTTGCACCAACTGCTTACCTGCGTACTTGAGTGGGCTTAGATTCAAAGGGTATGGGGGAACAATAAGTAATTCTGATTAAAATAATGAAAAATTACTTTGCTGTTGAATACCAAATAAAATCTACAAGGAAGTCAGTATGTTTGAAAGCGCACAAGTGTTCCAAATTTCACCACGTGTATTGTAAGATGCTTAAATTCTGCTTGGAAGTTAAAATTGCATCTCTCTCGCAGTAAACAACATATTGCCAATGGTGAAGAGTCGTGTGTTAAGCCGTCTCTTATAATCTAAGTTGTAACTAATTATACATGGTGTCCCACAAGGTACTGTGTTAGGCCATTGCTTTTTCTTGTGTTTGTTAATGACTTTGCGTCACTAACGATAGCATACGGGAACTGTGTTTCGTTTGTAGATGATACAAACAATACAATAAACAGCAAATCAAGTACAGTTTTAGAGAGAACGGTCAATGAAATTAAAGGCAGTTATTTGTCACTAAACTTGGAAAAGATACACTGTGTGCAGTCCTGGACGAACGAGATTACCTGCCAGTGTATGTCTAAACTAAGATGTCAGACAGATTAGGGAGATTGATAGCGTTATATTCTTGGGATTACAACTTCATAATCCATTCAGTTGGGAGAGGCATTCCACAGAATTTATGAAGTCCCTAAACAATTATTTACCAGAGATACGGATGTTGTCAGACAAAGATTATATACTAATAAAAAGCATACTTTGCTCACTTACCTTTCATATTGTCATACGACAATTTCTTTTCTTTTTTTTTTGTGAATGTCATCTAGTCAACGTAAAATTTTCCGAGCCGGTAAGGGTGTAATACGAATTATTTGTGGTGTGAACTCTGCAATGTCTTGCAGAATCCTGGTTAGAGATCCTGGGATATTTATCGTAAATAAAATATCTTTTTCGTGACCAACAGCTAATTTATGGAATCAGTACCAGAAATTAAAATAACCTCCAGAAAGATTTAAAGTCACTTATCTTAATCCGTAAAGGTCTCCTTTAATTAAAAACATACATTTTCAATAAGGTGGCAGCAGCCGTAAAAACCTGCAGCTACCAATAAAGATGAAGAGTAGGTTGAAGGACTTAATGGTGCCCAACTGACCGTACTCCATTGACGAATTTCTGAGCAGAGCCAGTTGATGTATTTATAATTAATAATATGAAATAACGTGAGTTTTGTGTGTAATCTGACTTCGGCGTCTCTTCAGTGCAGTAATGTGATCAGTGTACGGTGACGTAAACTGATATTCTGTTTGATGAAGTGTGCCTGAAATAGTCTAAGAATTATCGTATTGGTTTGGTGCGTAAGTTCGTAGCATTTTTCCATAAGCTTAATAAACACAACAGATACACATAAGAGAGACTTTAGCAATCAATAATATGTTCTCCTTCACTATATAGGGTGTCCCATTTATCTTGACCACCCTAAATAACTGTTTGTCCAGATGAAAATGACAAAATGTTTCAAGCAAATGTTCTTTAGCCGTCAGGAGGACATGAATCAGCATGACTGCATTCGTTGTAGCTTTGTTTTTTACGAAGATATGAAAATCGGTATGACTTTTTTAAAATGGCACCCTGTATTTTTTATTCGTTAATCCATTTCCTCTCCTAAAGCCCTATTCGAAAATGTGTCACAGTGTACCATTCACTGAAACACAACGTTATTAATTTCATAACACAACATTGACTTTGAGCCTGGGATCCCAAACTCGTCGCCGGCCGGAGTGGCCGTGCGGTTCTACGCGCTACAGTCTGGAACCGAGCGACCGCTACGGTCGCAGGTTCGAATCCTGACTCGGGCATGGATGTGTGTGATGTCCTTAGGTTAGTTAGGTTTAATTAGTTCTAAGTTCTAGGCGGCTGATGACCTCAGAAGTTAAGTCGCATAGTGCTTAGAGCCATTTGAACCCAAACTCGTCCACTTGCTGGAGTTGTCAGAAAGCAAATGAAAACCAAGTGAAAACATAAAACAAAATTGACTTTGACTCTCCTGTGCCATTGCCCATGAGTAGGAGAGTCACAGGTGCTCAAAGTGGTGACCCTGGACACCGATACACTGGTGCACTCGTCGAATGAAAGAATTATTTACTGCTTCCAGTGTTGCCTGCTAAAGAGAATTACAAGCAAGCACCATACAGTCCTGCGTGTCCTCTGGAGTTGTTGGAATATCGTGATAGAGGACGTCTTTAATGCAGCCCCAAAGAAAAAAGTCGAGAGGATTTAAATCAGGAGACCTAGCAAGTTCCTCCTCGACCAATCCATCTGGCAGGATACCTTCGGTTCAGAGCGCGACGTGCACACAATGCAATACAGGGTTATTACAAATGATTGAAGCGATTTCACAGCTCCACAATAACTTTATTATTTGAGATATTTTCACAATGATTTGCACACACATACAAAAACTCAAAAAGTTTTTTTTGGCATTCACAAATGTTCGATATGTGCCCCTTTAGTGATTCGGCAGACATCAAGCCGATTATCAAGTTCCTCCCACACTCGGCGCAGCATGTCCCCATCAATGAGTTCGAAAGCATTGTTGATGCGAGCTCGCAGCTCTGGCACGTTTCTTGGTAGAGGAGGTTTAAACACTGAATCTTCCACATAACCCCACAGAAAGAAATCGCATGGGGTTAAGTCGGGAGAGCGTGGAGGCCATGACATGAATTGCTGATCATGATCTCCACCACGACCGATCCATCGGTTTTCCAATCTCCTGTTTAAGAAATGCCGAACATCATGATGGAAGTGCGGTGGAGCACCATCCTGTTGAAAGATGAAGTCGGCGCTGTCGGTCTCCAGTTGTGGCATGAGCCAATTTTCCAGCATGTCCAGATACACGTGTACTGTAAAGATTTTTTCGCAGAAGAAAAAGGGGCCGTAAACTTTAAACCGTGAGATCGCACAAAACACGTTAACTTTTGGTGAATTGCGAATTTGCTGCACGAATGCATGAGGATTCTCTATCGCCCAGATTCGCACATTGTGTCTGTTCACTTCACCATTAAGAAAAAATGTTGCTTCATCACTGAAAACAAGTTTCGCACTGAATGCATCCTCTTCCATGAGCTGTTCCAACCGCGCCGAAAATTCAAAGCGTTTGACTTTGTCATCGGGTGTCAGGGCTTGTAGCAATTGTAAACGGTAAGGCTTCTGCTTTAGCCTTTTCCGTAAGATTTTCCAAACCGTCGGCTGTGGTACGTTTAGCTCCCTGCTTGCTTTATTCGTCGGCTTCCGCGGGCTACGCGTGAAACTTGCCCGCACGCGTTCAACCGTTTCTTCGCTCACTGCAGGCCGACCCGTTGATTTCCCCTTACAGAGACATCCAGAAGCTTTAAACTGCGCATACCATCGCCGAATGGAGTTATCAGTTGGTGGATCTTTGTTGAACTGCGTCCTGAAGTGTCGTTGCACTGTTATGACTGACTGATGTGAGTGCATTTCAAGCACGACGTACGCTTTCTCGGCTCCTGTCGCCATTTTGTCTCACTGCGCTGTCGAGCGCTCTGGCGGCAGAAACCTGAAGTACGGCTTCACCCGAACAAAACTTTATGAGTTTTTCTACGTATCTGTTGTGTGTCGTGACCATATGTCAATGAATGGAGCTACAGTGAATTTATGAAATCGCTTCAATCATTTGTAATAGCCCTGTATGTGCTGGACATCCATCGCGTTGATACCACATCAGGATTCTGGTTCTTAGCGGCACTTCATCTAGAAGAGGAGGAAGAATTCGTCTCAGGAAGTTGGCATACGCTGTGCCGTTTAGACTACCACTGATGAAATAACGGCCAATAATTGTAGTACCAAGCATCTCACACCAGACGTTAACTCTCCAGTGACGCTGATGTTCCACCTGTCTAGGCCATCGTGGGTTGTCGCTGGACCAATAATGCATGTTCCTTGTATTTACCTGTCCTTCGTTTGAGAAGGAAGATTCATCGGTAAATAGAACATTGGAGAAGAAGTACGGGTTGGAGAGGATTTGCTGCTGTGTACCGAGCACTGATAGAGTTGTACACGATTCTGGAAATCATTCCCATGCAATTCTTGATGTAGGTGTACATGGTAAGGATGGATCCAGTGAAGTGTAAGAATACGATGTACACTGGTTTTAGGATTGCCAATCTCGTGTTCAAGCTGCCGTGTGCTCACATGTGGATCTATAGCACTTCGGCAGCTTCATCCGTGCGAGTGCTACGACGGTTGCGTTGTCGTGGGTTGAAACTTCCCGTTTCCTGAAGCGTCAGAACAAGACGAGAAAACATCCGTCGGGAAGGTGGGTTCTTGTCAGGACATCCCTCTCGGTACAGTTCCGCTACCTGCGTAGCATTTCGCCTACCTTCGAAGACAATAAAAGAAACGTTATGTCGATGCAGTTTGTAGGAAGGACAGCCTTTACTGTATGCCTACTCTACACAACAGTATCTAAAAGGATTAAACTACTGTACTAAATGTACCAGCATATAAAAAACCAGTACTGCAATTACTGTTCTGCTAACTTACATTACCCGTAGATGAGTAGCGTGACGGAATGACGGGTGTGCATTCTACTTATGTTTGTCCTCTGTCAACGTCAGCACGTGGACGTGTTCGATTACCCCGAGTACCTGCACTAAGCGCTGGGAGGGTCAACGACAATGTTGTGTTATGTAATTAATAACGTTGTGTTTCAGTGAATGGTACACTGTGATACATTTTTGAATGGGTCTTTATGACAAGAAATGAACTACCGAATTAAAAATACAGAGTTCCATTTATAAAAAGTCATTCCGTTGTTCATATGTTTGTAAGAAACAAAGCTACAACGAAGGTAATCATGCTGACTGATGTCCGCCTGACGGCTAAAGAAGATTTGCTTGAAACATTTTGTAACTTGCATTTGGACAAACAGTTATTTAGGGTGTTCAAGATAAATGGGACACCCTGTATACAACAGTCTGCCAACGCTGGGGTAACTTTTCGATTCTGCGGCTGTAGAAGTCACCTGGATTTGAGGGGAAGAACTCGTCAAGCCACGTTCGTAGCGCATTATCATCCGGAAAGGAAATTCCTTGAAGGTTCTTCGATAGAGAGTGAAAAAGGTGAAAACCTGAGGCCAAGGCAGGTGAATAAGGTGGGTGCGGATTATCTTCCCAACACAACTCCTGTATATCGTTTTTTGTCATTATTGCGGAATGTGAGGGAGAGGAGGGGGGGGGGGGGGCTTATCGTGGAATAGCATCGCTTCACGCAGTCTTCCTGGTCGTTGTTCTTGGACTGGGTCTTCAAAAAAAAATGGTTCAAATGGTTCTGAGCACTATGGAACTTAACTTCCGAGGTCATCAGTACCCTAGAACTTAGAACTACTTAAACCTAACTAACCTAAGGACATCACACACACCCATGCCCGAGGCAGGATTCGAACCTGCGACCGTAGCGGTCTCGCGGTTCCAGACTGTAACGCCTAGAACCTCTCGGCCAACCCCGGCCGGCCCTACTGAATCAAACAGAAGAATATCTCGAATATGTTCTGATTTCTTCACTTGGCACTCAATCGTCTAGCGTTCACAGTTCCAATCACTATCTAAAAATGACAAAATGACAATATAAACACTCAAATAGGAACAGTAAACTACAAGCAAAAAATGATAATCGATAAATAGACCCACCGCAATCCAGATGCCAATATGCTAAAACAAAACCATTGCAAACTTATGTGCCAGCCTTTCATTTACCTTGTATGTATTAATCATTTACATGTTTATGTGACGAGTTTGTTAATGCGTCCTAAATGAAAATATCATTCAGAGTTTTTGACTTATTCCATAACCATGAGCACCATTACACTTGGTGTTACTTACAGCTGGATGCATACATCTTGATGCAGCGGAACTCACTGAACACAAATTACCCGGACTATAATCACCCAACAATTGAAAATAAGAGCACTTAGCGACTTTCAACATAATTTCAAAACTTTTCCAAACTATTTCTCGCTTACAGCCCACAAACTAATGAAAGAAAAGCGGTTTATCCCTTACTAAAAGTTCGTTGCTCAGCATCAAGCACGACTTCTTAATTTATTATTTCCTAATTAATAACTCAGTTTGCTACCCTCTTGTAGACAGTATCGACGTACACCACTGAAGATATCTACAAAATTATGGCGTTGTACGATACTTAGCCTGTGGCTGAATAATGCGCCACTCATAAAACCAACATAGTTATGGTTTTGTGTCTTGGATTATAAAGGTTTTACTCGTCAGATATTTACACATTAACTCATTTGCAATGCAATCAGACGCTTAGAGCTGTTTTATATATTAAAGAATTCGTTAATGAATCAGAGGGGTGGAAATGATTACTAATGGTGAAGTAGGGATGACAGTTATCGCTGAAACAACCGGTTTTCAGTGTTATCGGTTTTCTCAGCTCCAGTTACCAGGACTGTTAAAACCGTTCAAAATAACCGGATTCTGAGACAACCGATTTTAAGTTTTTTATTCCTATTATTTGCTGTAATAAACGTAAAAATCGAACAAAGATTGAAAAATTTTGACCCCCTCAGTTTCATGATACTATTTGGATGTCATGTATAGCCATTGCTAAAGGGTGAGCTCGAAGTTGAAGAACTCTACTCCATTTTTATTGTAAATTTGAATGGATTGTTAAGTTTTAAGTTTTTTGTACTCATACTATGTCGCAAGTTTGTTGTGCCTCCTCCCGTTTTTAACTTTCAAATCAGATGTAGCCACGTACTTCACTGATACGGTGCTTCGTAAAATACTTCCAGATTACGGATGGTGCCAATCTATAGTACTAACTACCATACAGACCAGATGGGGCAACTCCTGCAGACTGCATGAACACGCGTGCCATCTAATAGGTACATCATTATCTCAGGAATGCTCTACCAATTCGTAAATGGTTTGTTTGTTACTCGTTTCTGTATGCATTGTTACTGAAATAACACTGACCGCTTTTCCCCATTTTCTGTAGTAATGCAATATTTCAAGGCAATGCAAATTCTACGAATAAAAATTACTAGTTCTTTAAAAAAGTTTATTTAAAAACGAAAATTTTTGCACTGATACTACGGCTAATTGATATTTAGTTCTTTTTAACCGGCTATTAGAAAAAAATAAAAACACCTTTTACAAAGGAGACCAAAAAATACCGGAAAATACCCGTTATTCTGAACTAAAATACCGGTATCGGTTTTAACCGGTCGGTTTTTCCCATACCTAGTCTCTGGAGAGGCCTTTTTCCAGCAACCCGCAGCGTAATAAATAAAACCGGGTAAAACAAAAGAAGATCGAAAGAGCTTGGCTGGCTGACGCCGGGCGCAAGACGCGCATGCGCGGTGGCGAGCAGCTCGCGCGCGCAGCTCAGCCGGACATAACGCGTGACATATGTTGCCTGCAGCCCGAGAATTAGTAGCAATAAATATCATAGCGGAGTAATCTCTGGCCGTCAGTGAAAGCGCGCTCACGTTTTGTTGAGCAGCGGCGCGGGGGAAACAGTCGGCGCGCATAAACAACGGCAGGTCCGGCCGGGCGCAAGCGCAGGCAGCGCGCGAAGCCAGCGCGCCGCCGGGATAAATCAAAACGCGACGTAATATTCGTCCATTTTTTTTCTCTCTGCAAAAGAAAAAAAAGGAGAGGAATGAAGAGGAGAGAAATCGTGAATAATGTCCCGCGATTTGCATATAACTACTTCTACACGCCACTAAATTGTCTGGCGAGGATGCATTACTGATTCAAAACACGTGAAACTCGTCGCAATAATATTTTTATTCCGTCTCGAATTACCGAACGGATAAATACGCCCGCGACTCTCGTGTCTTTTTACCGGCGACTCGAAATTTGTAACTGGCCGATTGCTTTTTTGAGGCGCATGGCGCTCGCCGGCGAACCACAATTAAAAATGTTCTAATGCAGACCTACAGCCCACACATCAGTCCACTTCGATAGCGGCTTCCCCCCCCCCCCCACCAGCTTCTCCCCTGCAACCCCCCTCCCCCCTTCTGACCGTTTCCAGCAGCAAAGCGCATCGTGTTACTGGGAGGAGAAATTACCCGTCCTGATCAATGACCTCATTATTAGTAAGAGATTATCAGTTATAAATATTTCAACAGCCCCGACGAGTCACCGCGTATGGCCAAGTCTTGTTATACAAGCGCGCCTTTAATAAATACAACACCACAGCGCGCCGAGTGAAAAGGAGAGGCAGGGAGAAAAAGGGGAAAAAAGAACAAAAAAGGGACACGTAAAAAGTAAACACGAGTCAGGTTGGTCGGACCGCGAGTTAATACTTCATAGACGAGCCGGCCTAGGCATGCGGCCCCCGACACGTTGTAATAACTCGCGCAGCGCACGGCGAGGGCTAATAGAAAAAACGACGAGCGGGCGCGCATTAATCAAACGCGCCCGTCCGCTTGGCGGCCGCTTATTGGTTGTTTCCCGTGGCGACGGAGATTGTGTACGCCTCGTTCGAGCACCGAGCGGAAAACAAAAGCCCGACGTCAGTTCTAATCCGCTCGCTCTTGCATTGTTACTCAGAGTCTCTTTTCTTCTATGTGGCAGGTAGATTATTGCCATAAGCGCCTCTCCAGGACAGCTTTCTTCGGTAGTTGTTCTCTTTGTTTCAAGAAGAATTTGGTAGTGCACACTACTCCAAACGGGAAGTACTGTCACAGTCTAACGTAGCACTCCATCTCGTATTGTTGCCCACAGCGACAGCAGCGCCCCAAGTGGCCAGGAAGCGATATCGGATGAGTGCGAACACAAACGTTTAAATATGATTTATAACTCAGTTTTTACAATATGGAGCGTATGTAGTGCCGTAAAAATCTACACTAATTGAAAATGACACCATATTTGAAGGGCTTATTTCAATAGTGGTACAAGTCCATTTTTGTTCATTCTGGGATATAGAGTCCTAAAGCAAAATGAGCCTTGAAAAATCTGCAGTTGAGATACCAGAAATATTCAAGTATATATACCTAAATATTTCTGGTATCTCAACTGCAGATTTTTCAGCGCTCATTTAACTTTAGGACTATGTATCTCAGAATGAACAAAAATGGGCTTGTACCACTATTGAAATAAGCCCTTCATTTATCATTATTTGCTTTCTACAGGACCATGGGAGGTATGAAATGGTACATTGGAGGACAATTTACTTACGATTCTCTTGTAATGAGCAGATATTTACTGAATAATGTTGTTTTCCTTTAATAACAAAAAGCTGCTAGTAAACACCTGAACAGTTGACATTCTCCAGAAAGACGTCGAATATCTGCCCAAAACAACGGAGTTTTGTTTGTATCACTTTCAGCCAAGCACGTAAATGTAGAACGTAGGAAGCCTATAGGGAATGTAATTCCTGCATTATTTACCGAACTAAATAAAACATCACACGTGTAGCTTGAGGAAAAACGACACAGGCGTGACAAGTAATAGCGAAAAGCAATAAAACTGTTCCCCAACACAGAAGAAACCAATTTGACAATCTGAGTCACAGACCACAAAAAAATCTTCAACACATTCGTTTTAGAAGCAAGAGTAATCACTTTTACAAAAATACGTGTATTTCAAAGTCGAGGGAAGTGTAAGAATAGGCGAATCGTTAGATTCCATAAGATTTTTTTAAGAAACGAGGAAAGTGCCTATGATAATAATGACAGACTGCAACAGAAATATACAGTTCTCTTACTTGTAATATGTGTGTTTATACTCTCTTGTTTTCAGAGGAGTGAACTACACATTTACAAATAATCGAAAATATTTATTTATGAGTAAGCTGTATTTTATGTCAATGAATCAGGGTGACTCGGCCATTATTATGGGTATTTTTCTATTATTTTCGTCTTTTCGTAATTTACCAACGCATCGAACGCAAAAATGTAACAAGTATTTCGGTGATTAACTAGAAAATAATTAAAAAGAAACGTTGTCCTTACGACGCATGTAACTGTTTGCTTTGTCACCGCTTGGAGCGCAAGTGTCGCTTGAGCTGTCGAACAGCAACAACTTTCAAATCAGAATGCGTCGTGACTGTACGTATTAGACGGCGATATCATGTAAACATGTGGTCTACTACGGAAAAAAAAGCAAAAAAAAAGTGACTACGCCACTGGTGTGATATTCTACAGTGGCGGTTTTTGGCTATTACGCCATTTTTGTGCGGTCAAAGATTTTAAAGCTAGTGCATCTACAGTGAATCGCAGTTGGAGTTCAAACAAAACTATAGTTAATATTTGATTGACGACTGAAACTAGAGGAATAATTTCAGTAAAACACAATGCAGAACTATTCAGCTTAGATAAAGTATGCGACATATCAAGTAATGAATTACGAGTGACAGTCCATTATTTATCGTGTCTCGTATTTTATGTAACAGGCGAGGCCATGACGTTCAGGTCACGCATTTAGTTCAAACTGCGTGCACTTTTAGCAGACCATTAGTATGATATAATGTGCAAGTAGTAAGGCGTACAGCTTAGGCGATTTCGAGACAATCGCAGGAGAAGTTTTACGCGTCAGTGAGTTCAGGTGCGTTGCGACACTGAACACGAAATGGGGCGGTCATATGGTTAGCATTCCAACTCTGTAATCGGTGGATCTCTGGATGGAGCCCAGTTAATGGTTTTTTCAATTATGTTTTTCAACGTTAGTCACATTATTTCATAAATATTAAGTAACATGATGCAAAGACACGTAAATTTGAATGAATTTTTAATGAATTTCCAATGTTTTTGGTAGTTTCCTAATTATTGTTCGTACACAATTTTAATGTGTATAATTATCTACAAGTACCCGACCAAACACATAAAAATTTCCTGATCGTATGCCAGTCGTAATTTCCGAAATCTTACACCCGTAATCGGGTAAGGTACCGAGATCTGATTTGCACCTGAACGATTAAATTTGCAGACACAGGTATCAAGGACGAGTGACAGGCTTAAAAGCCCAAGTCAAACACCGAAGATTAAAGGTTTAAATAACCTTATTCAGTAACACAATGCGTAACAATATGGGTGTGCTTTCGACATTACAAGTTTGCAGGCTGATATTTTCTATACAGACACGGAAAATGTAAATTATAACGTCATCTGCTACATCGAATGAATGTAATTTTCCATCATGCACAAGGATTTTTCAGAGTTTCTCAGGGAAAAACGAAGATCGTTGACATTTTGAAAAATATCTCTTTCTTCTGATAGTTGGCTTAGGATAGTTGTGCAAAAAATTGGCAATGTACGATTGAATGCATTTTAATTGCATCATCACGACAACCAATTTCTCGTTCGTTATCAGTCCAATAAGAACCAGTTTCAAGGTGCTTGATAAAATTTTTAACTTGCCTATAGAAACCAAACTAACGTAGTATTTTTTGTGATAAGCAAAGTGAACAGCCAAATAACATTGAAATTCAGTAGAAATTCGTACGAGTACAAATTTTCATAATGTTACCTTTCAAATGTAATATGTACGAAGAATAGTGTTGAAAAATATATAAATAAAAAAAAGAGTGAGTTTCCATCAAGGGACCCAGCAAGTACGATCCTTGGACGCTAACAGCATGACTGCCGCCCCCTCGTACTCATGACCTGAGGCTCGCAACGGTTGGCTTCATCATTGAAGCGTAAAACTTCTCTTCTGAGTTTCTCGAAATCAGCTAATTAGTACATCTTACTACTGGCACATTATGTTGTCCTAAGGCATTATTAAACGTGTGCAGAGTTTGAAGTAAATCCGTGATCCGAACGTCGTGGCCTCCCTTGTAAGCTAAATAGTTTTGCAATGCGTTTTAGTACTAAGTGAAATACTAACAACAGTCATGTTTTAAAATCAACGGAGATCCTCTGTTGAAGCACAAAGTTTACAGTGTTTGATCCCACAAAAATTAGGCAACTATACATAGTTATCATTGTGTGTGATGGTGGCATAACAGCCGTAAAATAATAAATGTTGTAGAATATAAACCTATGTCGTGTGTTTTTCATTCATAATGAATAAAATATTCTACCAGCTTTCAACGGAACAGTCAGTCGATGCAATACACTCTATTCGTAATGATATATGACATATCGGTACAGCTAAACTCAAAGATATCCCCCATCTTGGCCATCTTAAGTCCCATAACACAAACACAGAGACGTGTACATCTATAGAGAAAACCGATTAAGTCCTGAGCCCCATTAACAACGTATTCACTGGGCCCAGAGTACTACATGTACACACGAAGTTATTTTAATGGTTCTTCTTTTTCTTCTTCCTGAAACTTTTCTGTTTATACAGGTCGTTCACAGAGCCTCTTCCAAGTTTCTCTTTCATCCCACAGTGTATCATTTAGCATCTCCTCCCATTGCACTCCTTTTCGGTTCACATCATTATTCATCTGCTCTCCATCTTGTTTGTGGTCTTCTTTCAGATTATGTCCATTCTCAGGTTATTATTGGAAGCCTTTCTGGCTCCATTCTTTTGATGTGACCAGACCATTTCAGCACGTTACTCTCTATATTTTCTTTTAGGAGTGTGTTTCCTATTGTTTCACCTCTAATCCTGTATCTTCACGTCTTACCTAGGATCCTTCGTAGAAAGCGTATCTCTATTGCTTGTATTCTTCTCAGATGTTTCTTTGTCCAAGACCAACATTCTATTCCACAGGTCAATATTGGCATGTAATACGACTCTTATATCACGATCTATGCTATGGTAAGCATTTTACAATTTCTAATTATTCCAATACACAGTAATAAAATTTCGAATAGTTTTGTATTCTCTCCGAAATTTCATCCTTGAAGTTTCCTTTCTTGGTTAATTTACTTCTTAAATACTTGAAAACAACTAATTCTTCAATAAATTCTCCATTGCAATTTACACCCTTCATTTTTTTCACTTTTCCTGCCAATTTTCATCACTTTTTGTTAAGCTTATTTCCATGCCTGCTTCTGCCAGGTACCGGATGGTTATAATTAAGGTGCAGCGACTCTCGGAGGACCAGAGCCTGCTGTAATTATCCTGTGGCTGTGAAACTTGGTAGAAATGCTAATGCGTTAATGCGGAAGCGATTTACGCTGGAAAACAAATTAGTTTCAGTTGTGGCCACTAGGTGTAAATCTGACGCTGTTCACTGTTTGTATGACAGCATGACATTTGACAGCCAAAACGTGACTGAAAAGTACGGCTGTCGAGAAGGGAGACACTGCGCTGTTGGCGAAACTGTTTCGTGTGAACGGCAGCAGTTACATATCAACACTGACAGAATATCGCCGACTAAAACGTTTTGAGGAGAGGCCCTATACCATTAAATGGTTTAAAAAAGCTGACAAAGAAGGTACAAGCTGCAGACTCATTGTTGCCTGCCAGTAGCCTGATAGAGTAGCATAGTAAACACCCACAGCTCCCTAAGCGTTTTGAGTATGAAATGTCCAGTTCCAGTGACGTTAAGAAGTGTTTAGTCAGTTGCGACGTAACAGCCGAAATGGGACGGTATGACGTAATATCATGACCTTAAACCAGCAGTGTAGTCGCCCTAAAGAGAACAGTTGGATAGTCGGTCGAAATGATCGTTTTAACAGCGGATTTAGTTTAAAAATGACGCAGCCTAATGCTCAAAAGGATTTTGTTGAAACTCGCCATTTTTTTCTCCATTAACTTTAATTCTGTTTCCATATGTCTCTTTAGTTTGCTTTAATGCCTGCTCAATGTATTTATTGAATAACATTGGGACTAGAGTACAATCTTATCTTGCTCCCTTCTCAACTACTACTTCCCTTTCATGTCTACATCTACATCCATACTGGGCAAGCCACCTGACGGTGTGTGGCGGAGGACACTTTGAGTACCTCTATCGGTTCTCCCTTCTATTCCAGTCTCGTATTGTTCGTGGAAAGAAAGATTGTCGGTATGCCTCTGTGTGGGCTCTAATCTCTGGTTTTATCCTCATGGTCTCTTCGCGAGATATACGAATGAGGGAGCAATATACTGCTTGACTCCTCGGTGAAGGTATGTTCTCGAAACTTCAACAAAAGCCCGTACCAAGCTACTGAGCGTCTCTCCTGCAGAGTCTTCCACTGGGGTTTACCTATCATCTCCATAACGCTTTCGCGATTTGCTAAATGATCCTGTAACGAAGCGCGCTGCTCTCCGTTGGATCTTCTCTATCTCTTCTATCAACCCTATCCGGTACGGATCCCACACTGATGAGCAATATTGAAGCAGTGGGCGAACAAGTGTACTGTATCCTCCTTTCAGTCTGGCATCTGCTTTACCGACGATCAGATTTGTATGATCATTCCATTTTAAATCACTCCTAATGCCTACTCCCAGATAATTTGTGGAATTAACTGTTTCCAGTTGCTGACCTGCTATATTGTAGCTAAATGATATGGGATCTTTCTTTCTATGTATTCGCAGCACATTACACTTGTCTGCATTGAGATTTAATTGACATTCCCTGCACCATGCGTCAATTCGTTGCAAATGCTCCTGCATTTCAGTACAATTGTTACAACCTCTCGATATACCACAGCATCATCCGCAAAAAGCCTCAGTGAACTTCCGATATTATCCACAAGGTCATTTATATATATATTGTGAATAGCATCGGTCCTATGACACTCCCATGCGGCACACCTGAAATCACTCTTACTTCGGAAGACTTCTCTCCATTGAGAATGACACGCTGCGTTCTGTCATCTAGGAACACTTCAATCCAATCACACAATTGGTCTGATAGTCCAGATGCTCTTACTTTGTTCATTAAACGACTGTGTGGAACTGTATCGAACGCCTTGCGGAAGTCAAGAAACACGGCATCTACCTGGGAACCCGTGTTTATGGCCCTCTGAGTCTCGTGGACTAATAGCGCGAGCTGGGTTTCACACGATCGTCTTTTTCGAAACCCATGCTGATTCCTACAGAGTAGATTTCTAGTCTCCAGAAAAGTCATTATACTCGAACATAATACGTGTTCCAAAATTCTACAACTGGTCGGCGTTGGAGATATAGGTCTATAGTTCTGCACATCTGTTCGACGTCCCTTATTGAAAACGGGGATGACTTCTGCCCTTTTCCAATCCTTTGGAACGCTACGCTCTCCTAGAGACCTACGGTACACCGCTGCAAGAAGGGGGGTAAGTTCCTTCGCGTACTCTGTGTAAAATCGAACTGGTATCCCATCAGGTCCAGCGGCTTTTCCTCATTTGAGCGATTTTAAGTGTTTCTCTATCCCTCTGTCTCTCATTTGCCTCTTAGAATTGTAGTCTGATTCGGTACACGTTGTAGATAACCTTCCCTGCAACCGAAAGAATTTCAAAGAGTACATTCTAGCCAACATTGCCAAAGAGCTTTATCTAAACCTAAAAACACTATAAATGTAGCTTTTCCTTTCTTCAATCTATATTCTCAATCGTAGGCTCATCATCCACTCACGTGTCACTAGATTTTTCTGAAACCCAAACTGATCTTTCCCGACGGCGGCTTCTACGAGTTTTTCTATTCAGTTGTAAATTTGCAACGTAGACTTATTAACTTATGGTTCTGTAACTGTCACACATGTCAGCATCTTCTTTCAGCGGATGTTGATTAATTACATTCTGTTTTTCACCTGAGCGTATTTCGCCTGTCTCATCTACTATCTTGCACACCAAGTGGAATAGTTTTGTCACGCTATGTTCTCTCAAGGATCTCAATAATTCTGATGGAAAGTCGTATCTTACAAGTGCGTTGTTTGACTTAGATCATTAGTGCTCTGTCAAATTCCTCACACAGTATCACATCTCCCATCTCATTCTCATCTGCTTCCACTTCCCTGTTTGTATGGCACTGCCACATATTTCAGCAATCTCTTTGCTGAGTACAGGCTTGTCACTGTGTCTCATAAAACTCATACAGATGGTTCCCTTTTCTTCTAAGGATTTTTTCAGGCGGCAGCTATCTTTCCCATAGCCACGCACATCCTTGCAGCTTTGCATTTATCATCTAGCCATTCCTCACTTTCTGTCAATCTCATTAGATCACTGTATTCCATTTTGACTACTTAATTTGATGTATTTTTAAATGTTTTCTTTATGTCAGTTAAATTCGATATCTCGTGTATTATTCGAGAACTTGTGCTGAGCCTTATTTTTTAGCGCATTTGATCGTCTGCTGCATTTACTACTATCTTTGAAATCTACCCATTCGTTTTATATTGAATCTCTATCCCCTGTACGTTTAAACGTTGTTTAATACTCATTTTGAAACTTTCAATGACGTCTTTCAATGTATTCAAGCCTCATATTCTTAATTTGTTACTTATCTGCAATTTATCCACTTTCTGTCTGCAGTTCACGCCAACAAATTACGATCAGCGCCCGCTTCTGCACCTAGAAATGTTTCACAGTTTAGTACCTGGTTTCGAAATCTTATCATCATATAACTTATCTGAAACCTTCTGGTGTCTCCAGAACACATCCACGTATACATCATTCTCTCATTATTGTTAGCAATGATTAAATAGTGCTCTGTGAAAAATTCTATCAAGCCACATCCGTTTTCACTTCTGTCCCTCCAGTCCATGTTTTTCTACTATTTTCGCTTATCTCCTTTTTCTTTTTACGGTGTTCCAGTCCCCAATGACAATTAATTTTCGTCTTCCTTAACTATCCTAATAACTATTTTCATGTTATCATACGTTCTTTCAGCCTTTGCATCATCTGCGGCGCTAGTAGCCATATACACTTATACTACTGTACTTGGTGTTGTGGTTATCTCTGTTATGGCCATGATAATGCGTTCGTTATGCTGTACATAGTAATCTTTGTAAACATATTGGGAACAACAGCGCTCGCAGTGAATTAATAATATAATACTGCTCTTGATATCAGTGGGTAGTTCTTGCTCCGTGCCATCAAATGGCTCTGAGCACTATGGGACTTAACATCTGAGGTCATCAGTCCCCTAGAACTTAGAACTACTTAAACCTAACCAACCTAAGGACATCACACACATCCATGCCCGAGGCAGGATGCGAACCTGCGACCGTAGCGGTCGCGCGGTTCCAGACTGAAGCGCCTAGAACCACTCGGCCACTCCGGCCGGCTTCCGTGCCATCGTCTGCACACGTCATCACTGGAGTATGATCCGGAAATGACCAACATCGGGACGAATCCCTTCGCCACTGATGAGTAAAAGTGTTTTTATGCGACGAGGAATGTTCTACTTAATATTTTATTACGTGTACGTAGTAGCCTTGCCGTGTTTCTATTTTCTTATTCATTATTATTCCTACTCCTGCATCACCCTTGTCTGCTATTGTGTTTATAACCGTACACTCGCTTAGCCAGAAATTTTTCCTGCTGTCACCATGCTTCACTAATTCTCAATACATCTAACTAAAAACTATCCATTTCTCTTTTTAAATTTTCTGACCTGTCTACCCGATTAAGGACTCTAACATTCAACGCTCCGACACGTAAGACACCAGATTTATTCGCTTGGGGATCCGAACGGGGAACTGTTTTACCCTCGGAATATTTTTTTCCCCAGGAGGATGCCGTCATTATTAACCCACACATTAGAGCTGCATGTCCTCGAGAATAGTAACTGCTGCAGTTTTCTCGTGCTTTCAGCCGTTTTCAGTATCAACATAGCAAGGTCATACTGACTAATGTTAAAGGCTACGTTTGTTAGTAAGCGGAGACTGTTGCCCCTGTAACTGCGGAGAAGGCTGCTGCTTCTCTTCAAATGGTTCAAATAGCTCTGAGCACTATGGAACTTAACATCTGAGGTCATCGGTCCCATAGACTTAGAACTACTTAAACCTAACTAACCTAAGGCCATCACACACACCCATGCCCGAGGCAGGATTCGAACCTGCAACCGGAGCAGCAGCGCGGTTACAGACTGAAGCGCCTAGGACCGCTCGGCCACAGCGACCGGCTATTCCTCTTCAGGAACTGTACGTTAGTCTGGGCTCTCCACAGATACCCCTCTGATGCTGTTGCACTAAACATACAGCTATTTATGTCGTTGAGACATACAAACTATCTGGTCGCGGCAACATCTGTCGTGTGTAGGGCCGCAAGGGGCGAGGGAAGGCGGTAGTGTGGGGGGAACACTTACGAGTTAGGAAGTCTTTTCTGAACATGTTTGTCTGGAGTGTAGCTTTACATAGAAGAGGAAGGGAAACGTGGACCAATAACAGTACAGGCAACAAAAGAATGGAATATTTTCAAAGGAGTTGCTAAGACTAATTCTCAAGATGTTTAAGATTGTGTGGAGAGATCGGCAACTACTGAGGTAGTGCAAGACTCAGGGGAAAAAAATTGAGTAAATGAAGGGATATGTGTACAGGAGACATACGACGTATAAAGAAATAATTAATTTGGTAATGGAGGCAACGGTGTTTTTTTTTGGTGGTGGATACCTAGGCTTTACTACAATAAGTAGGTTCAAGTGGAAGTATAGAGCACTAGCTATGCAGAGGTGAAGAGATAGAGATAAAGAGATGTGTGCAGAATTGACTGGCGTAGAGAACTGCATCAGGCGAGTCTTCGGACTGAAGACAACAATAACACTGTGTGTGAAGAAGCTGAGCACATGGTAACTGCTTGGCAATAGTGACTGAAAAGGTCATTTGGCTTCCGTTTTGTGTTTCTATTCCATGACTGTGAGACTTGCAAATACACTCCTCATTATGAAACTAAAGAAAGAGCTTATCACTTTGTCGGCTGGGAGATACAAGGGGGCAGCGTATAGTGCAGTGTCCTGGTTGTGTTGTGTGATGGAGACAGAAGGGAAAAGGGTAATACCCGGGTAGGCATATAACCTACTCCTCTTGAATAACATGAACTTCTTCCGAACAGGCCTCGGAAGGCCCAACAATACCGACCGATGGCCGTGTTATCCTCAGCTGACAGGCATCACTGGATGCCGATATGGAGGGGCATGTGGTCAGCATACTGTTCTCCCGGCCGTTGTCACTTTTTGTGCTCTCAATTGTCCTCACAAGGACTGAGGGCAGCCTGCTTGCCAACAGCGCTCTGCAGACCCCGACGGTCATCCACCCAATTGCTAGCTAAGCCTGACAGCGTTTAACTTGGGCTATCTCACGGTAACCGTTAGTGCCACTGCGGCAAGACCGTTGGCGGAATGACGTGAAGGGGGCTTAACGTCCTCATCCGACAGACTGATTACCACCAACAATGACACACGCCTTTACTCTCTGAGGGTTCGCCAACAGGTCAGGAATTTCATCCAGCACATCGGCACAAAGTATGGGATCAGGGAATTAACTCTACCGTCTCTCTTACTCTCGTCTATCAAGTTTCATCCACTACCAGGATTCGAAATGGCTACCACAAAGTCAAGCGCCACCGCACATGTGTGCAGTAGTGGTCTCGGCTATGGACGCCGGTATTACTGGCAGTGCTACTTTAATAAGAGTGCAACATTTTTTTCTGATAGAGAATGGAAAACCAGCCGAAAGCGAGGTACTTGTACTAACACATAGGTATGCTACTCTCGAATCAGGCATGGTCTGTCTGACTGACCGTATAATTTCAGGTTTGAAGCTCAACGCAGTACGTGGCTGTCAATGATAGAAACATGATGTCAGACACCATTTAAAAGGGTCAGTGTCGTATCTACAAAAGTGAGGCTAGTGCGTCATTTGAATTCCCATTCAATTATCAATTAAGCAATATGATGTGTCGTTATTGTAAATTGACAATGTACTCTCCTTATACTTGGAACAATGATGTCATGAACTAGAGCTTCGAAGATACTAATATTTACATATGGTTCAGAAATAGGATCCAGTGGATCAGGTGGGTGCGCTTTTTTGTGGTTATAACTATCGCAGTTAATTTTTTTTCTCACACCTCTCTCTCCTCCATCTTCGGAGCAGAAGCAATAGCCATAAAGGTAACAAACGAACATTGATCTACATGTTGACTATATGTAACAGTGAGTCGGAAGGCATCCTAAATCATACCTTACTGTACAGATTAAGGAGAAAATTAATATCCATCGGAAACAAGACTAGAATTTATTTACGTGTAGTAATAGCAAGTGGTACGCTTCGAATACCATGCCACATAAACTTTCCTTCCATGACAAAATGTTAACAAAGGAATTAATATGCGTCTCTATCATGCATACTTCACAGCAGATCTTCATGGAATACGAATCTTGAATTCTCCTTATTATTACGGTCACAATATCTCTTATGCTGATCTGAACCACATTTTCTTCGCTTTTTCTAAGTGTGGTATTCATAGGCAGGTTTTTGTGGAAGAGACGGGGGAAGAGCTTGCGCCCATTACGTTGTGGTACTCCCAGTATCCATTACGGCAATGTGGCAATTCCACACACACACACACACACACACATATATATATATATATATATATATATATATATATATAGAGAGAGAGAGAGAGAGAGAGAGGGAGAGAGAGAGAGAGAAAATAAACACAGTCTTTCTGTAGGAAATTTAATGTAGTGATATTTTGTAGTGGGATAGGTATTCGTTGGAGGTCACGGTTTTCGAGTTATTCTAGAAAAATGTACAAAAGTGACCTTCAAATGCCCCCTCCACACCACACTCATCCTTTACCAGTCAGGATTTCTAGCATTTTGTTCGTAGCACTCCCTCCTACCACCATACAAAAATTTCGACTACACGAACTATTCCAGATATTCGACCTTTTTTGCCCTCTATTGATTTTACGCCACCAGCATAGTCGGCCATTTCCTTAACATTATTAATTTAAACAGGCCCGTGATGATAATAAGAGGAAAATGATTTTTGTAAACATTACGTTAAAACTGATTGCGTTGACAATACGATCCAAGCTTGACCCTTACAAGCAGATGAGTTTCGTACTCAGAAGGCCTGACGAATACAACACTGTAAATGGTTATTTCATGCTTTAAAATGCATAAAATTGTTAAGTAAAATTTACACAAACGTCGATTTTAGAATTTTTGAATTCTCGACTAAGCCATTGGCGTAATTAGGCCAATCAATGGAGACCAAAAAAGATCGAATGTGGGAAATAATTAGTGTAAATTTTTGTACATTGTTAAGAAGGTACTCCATGAACAATATACTAGAAATCCTGAACGGTAGGGATGAAGTTGGGAGTGAGGCTGCGTTTGAAGGCCACTTTTGTACGTTTTTATTGAATAACTCAAAAACTGTGTAGCGGGAACGAATCTACAATATTTAACTACATTAAATTTCCTACAATATGGCCCTGCTCATACTTGTATGTTTGTGTGTGTGTTCCACATGTCCTCCTAAACCACTGGACCAATTTCAACCGAACTTGGTATACATATCTCTTATAATCTTGCAAGAATAGCTTGGGTGGTAAGAATCATCTCCCTGTCAATCGGGCAGGGATTGGGATGAAAAAGTAGTGTAGCTCAAGATGCTCGAATTTAAAGAATTTATTCATCCACTATTTGAGAATGAGATTACTTATTGACTTGCAACAAGCTCTATACTTAATGTCAAAGGTTTGCGAAACTTTTTCTCGCTGAAAACCACCACAAAATTATCAAACGAAAGAAGTTTGTCGGTTTCTACATTTTCGCTGATCATGCAGTAAAACTGTCACATCAGGCAAGACGTTTTAGTTTAATACTTCTTTACTACTAGCTGTAATTACGATACGTTTTGCAGACGGTGTACACATGAAGTATTGAACGTGCCTGCAAAATGATACCATTGAAGAACACATTATTCAGAAGACGTGAAGTCATACAGATTGAGCTGCGAGAAATCGAAACTGCAGGAGAAAATTCGCGACAGATACAAGTGAGATATATGTACAGATATGTATGAAATATGTTAAATATATATTGCGACACATGCACACATAAAAAAAAGTTTTGCATCACCTCGGTTCCGAGAGTTCCGGAACCTGTACAGAAAATTGGAATAGATTTTAACATAAAGATCATTTCCGCCCTTCTTATTGCTCATGAAAACCACAAATTACATGTTGTACCACCATACAGCGAGACCTTCAGAGTTGGTGATCCCATATGCTGAACACACCGGTATCTCGAATACCCAGTAGCACGTCCTCTTGCATTGATGCATGCCTGTATTATTCGTGGCATACTATCCACAAGTTCATCGAGGCACTGTTGGTCCAGATTGTCCCACTCCTCAACGGCGATTCCGCGTAGAACCCTCAGAGTGGTTGGTGGGTCATGTCGTCCGTAAACAGCCCTTTTCAATCAATCCGAGGCATGTTCGATAGGGTTCATGTCTGGAGAACATGTTGGCCACTGTAGTCGAGCGATGTCCTTATCCTGAAGGAAGTCATTCACAAGGTGTGCACGATGGGGGCGCGAATTGTCGTCTATGAAGACGAATGCCTTGCCAATAAGCTGTCGATATTGTTGCACTATCTGTCGGAGGATGGCATTCACGTATCGTACAGCCGTTACGGCTCCTTCCATGACCACCAGCGGCGTACGTCGGACCCACATAATACCAATCCAAAACAGCAGGGAACCTCCACATTGCTGCACTCGCTGGGCAGTGTGTCTTAGGCGTTCAGCTTGACCTGGTTGCCTCCAAACACGTCCCCGACGATTGTATGGTTGAAGGCATATGCGATACACGTCAGTGAAGAGAACTACAGCAGTAGCTCTTGGGAGGCCTGAGTGAGGCATGTGATCGACAGTTCCTGTCTCTCTGTATCTCCTCCATGTCCGAACAATATCGCTTTGGTTCACTCTTTGACGCCTGGACACTTCTCTTGTTGTGAGCTGTTCCTGGCACAAAGTAACATTGCGGACGCGATCGAACAGTGGTATTGACCGTCTAGGCATGGTTGAACTACAAACAACAAGAGCGGTGTACCTCCTTCCTGCTGGAATGACTGGAATTGATCGGCTGTCGGAACACCTCCGTCTAATAGACGCTGCTCATGCATGGTTGTTTACATCTTTGGGCGGGTTTAGTGACACCTCTGAACAGTCAAAGGGACTGTGTATGTGATACAATATCCATAGTAAACGTCTGTCTTCAGGAGTTCTTGGAACCGGGATGATGCATAACTTTTTTTGATGTGTGTGTGTAACATGTATCTACTCTAGCAAAGAGTAAAAAGCTGCTCCTAAACCCTTGGACTGATTTCATCCAAACGTGGAACACATATTACTGTCTGGAAAGACATACTGTGGGTGTAAGAACCAGCAACCTCCTACTGGGGTAGGAGTGATAAAGTGGAGGGAGAAGGACGAGAGAAGAGATGGGCAGACAGAGAGTAGGGAGGAGGACGTAGATATAAGGGAGGAAGGACGGACATAGTGAGGGGGAAGTGGAGGGAGAACAGGAAGTGGAGAAGGTGGACTGTGTGACGGGGGGGGGGGGGGGGGAAGTAGGAAATGAATGGCGGGAGTAGGAAATAAGAGGGGAGGAGAGATGGGTGTTCAGAGGGAGTGTGGAGGAAGTGGACAGGGGGGGGGGGGGGGAAGAAGCAGATGGCAGACAGAGAGGATGGATAAAGAAAGGGACAAGAGGAGTTTGACAGTGGGGAGTGGAGGAGGTGGTCAGAGAAAGTAGTGAGGTGGAGATGGACAGAGAGGTCGGTGGAGGAGATGGTCAAAAGGAGGGAGAAGGACGAGATGGGCTAACAGAACTGCAATAAATACATAATTACTCAAATAGTATGCATATATATTGTCATTTCAAATTACATTATAGCTCTTATCAGTTGGAACCCCACACACATAGGTCTTATCGGCAACACAACACAGATAATCTGTTTTCAAAAAATGAATATTTAAGCCCAGATTTGTAAGCAATTTTTGAAATGTGTTGCAACATGTATGGGTGTACAGTACTTTTCCTGCCAAATGCCAAAAATAAAAAAAAAAGGAAATAAAATATTCGAAATAGAAAAGGGCTGTGGTAATTGACTTTTGCATTCATTTGAACGTGTGAGTGGAATAAATGGAGGAAAGAATGCAACAGTCAGGTCCTTCAAGACACTACCTCGTGCCCATCCAGCTGACTGAGTTTGTTCAGGCCATTTGAGAAACTAGACCCAAAGGCAAGTTGATAGCATAAAGCGGTCGGACTGAAGCAAAGGGACCGACAACACCGAAACGATTGCTGACAACATGCGCAGCTGAGAGACGGCTTCTGACGGGCAGAGGTCAGCCGCGCCGTGGTTGTCACGTCTTGTGCACGTCCCGCCGCCAGCTCACCGTGAAACAACTGCCGCCAATAACAAAGCAGCGGTTTCTGATGCAGACATTTGTACACGCTCGTACACGGAGCCTCGTGTCGTACGCGCACAGCGATAACATTATCAAGCAGAAACGATACACAACTATCTTATCGGAACTGGTCGTGACCCTTACACACAGATGAACTTGTACCTAGTAAGATGTTGTTACGCGTGTAGGAACAATATCGGAAAGGAGCACTACTATGTTTGCAAGGAACAGAGTGAAATCCCACATCTACATAGATAATCTGCAAATCACTTTTAAGTGCCTGGCAAAGGGTTCATCGAACCGAACCACTTTCTCAATAATTATCTATTATTCCAATCTCGTAAAGAGCGCGGAAAAAACGAGTACCTATATCTTTCCATGCGAGCTCTGATTTCCCTTCTTTTATTATGGTGATCGTTTCTCCTTATGTAGGTCGGCGTCAAAAAAATATTTTCACCTTCGATGGAGAAAGCTGGTGAATGAAATTTCGTTAGAATATTCCGCCGCTTCGAAAAACATGCATATAACAGAGCGGAATTGTAATATTGGTGAAAACATCATGTAAAAATTGTTAGCTGTTTTTTATCAGAGTTTGAATTTGATTTTGTGAGGGATAGTGCTGAACTTGGAATAGACACTAAGAAAAAAAGAAAAGAAAGAAAAAAAGACGCACTACGAAGGAGTTATGAAAATTAGTCACGATTGATATTCATATTGGTATCGACGAAAAATGCATAATTGTAAACTCTGGCGGCCGATGGATGAATGTGTGACAATGCACCGCAATTTCAACGCGCAGCTGGCAAGGATAGCAAATAGGACACATGTCGATACTAGGGCATATAGACTTCGCGAATTTGATTCGGTGTACTCAGTTGGACAGAATGTATGCTTCATAGACAAGCATATGAACAATTTACGCAGATATCGGCGCTTGAGAGAGGACGTTTGTTTTGGATCAAAGAAATCGGTTGGAGTAACTAACGAATCGCTCGACATTTGGATAGGAGCGATGCTACTATTCGCTGTTGATGGCAGGGATGGGCGAACCATGGCCAGATACAAAGTCAAGATGGAAGCGGTCGACCTAGAGAGACAGAACGTCAGGGCCGAGCGATCGTCAGAGGGACACTCAGAGCCCCGAACTCATCGTCGATCCGTCGTCCAGCTGGTGTGTCAGTGACCGCATGGACCATTAATAGCTCACGAAAGGGGCTGAGCTCACGGCACCTCTTCCGCCGACTACCATTGACCTCTGTAAACCAATGAGCTGGTTTGCGGTGCTGTCGGACAGTTCGACATGGATCTCTTTGACTGGAGTAGGATTGTCTTCAGTGATGAGTCCCGCTTGGAACTGAGCCCGATCACCAGCGAAGACGTGTTACGAGACGCCGCGGACAGCGCTGGTATACCAAACTGTCTATCTCCCGTCCTATGGCCCGACAGCCAGTCGTGATTGTCTGGCGTCATTTCCTTTCGTAACACCACCCCTTTGGTTGTCATCTGCCGCCCTTACAGCACAGCGGTACGTCGACGATATTCTACTCCCCGTTTTGATGGCCTTCGTTGCAAGCCATCTTGGGCTTATATTTAAGCAAGATAATGCCCTCTCGCATACGGCGAAAGTTTCTGCTTCTTGTCTACGTCGTTGCCAAACCATACTTTCGCCAGCAAGGTAGCCGGAGCTCTCTGCAGTTGAGAACGTTTGGGCTATAATGGGCAGGATTCTCCAGCCAACTCGGGATTTTGACGATATAACGCACCACTTGGATATAATTTGGCACGATATCCCTCCGGAGGACATCCAACAACTCTATCAATCAGTGCCAAGCCGAATAACTGGTTGCATAAGGGCCAGAGGTGGACCAACCCATTATTGACTTGCTCAACTTGTGAAGTTGTTTCTCTAATTTGTTTGTCTGTATATATACATCACACCTACCAACTTCTGTCCCATTTTGATAATTCCTTCGGGGTGAGATTTTTTTTTTTTTTTTGTCTTCATGTAATCTCTTGTCAGCCCATTGGAGAACTTCAGTTTTTTTGGTGTGTGACTAAGTATCGAACTTGGTAATTGTCACTTGCTAGCTTCGGTGGTACTTTGAGTTTTCGAGAGCAAGTGGATAGCAGATGGACTTGTAATTTCCGCGAGTTAATCTATCAGTGAGTTAATGTATTTTTGGTCAATTAGCCTGGTCGATACTTTATTATTTGAACTCAGGCTGTGCACTTACGTTAATGTTCCGATAGCTACGTGCTAGTACTTAGTGTCTATCGCTAAAGTTCTGTGCTGCCCTTAGTGAATCCTGTTAGAAACATTTCTTTTTGTCATAGAGTAAATTCAGAAACTAAAAAACATTAATAAATTTTATTTATTCAGACTTAAACCCTATGAGTTCCCACATTATTTAAAGTTATCAACACTCACAATTCTGGCTGCCTTTGTTTAAACAGTTTTGTCAGTATGGCGATTTATTGGTTGATGCGATAGGTGCTTGGTTGTCCCCTAGTCGCAACAGCCAAATAACTTTAAAAAGCAACCACACACCTGGAACCCATTATATGCCAGGAATTTACATTTTATTTACTTATAGAGTAGATAGGTGCAAATACGTTGCTCATGGTCTGTCTCGTTACAGATAAACTATAAAAAGTGATTTGCATATGTTTGTGTCGCAGCTCATCATATTGCAGCTGCACGTTGTCCGAAAGCGTATACCTACCGTCCTACCGTCTTGGTCTTTTCCTGTCTCTTAGAATAATGCAAAGAACTTCGTTGGTCCATTCGCCAGGAAACATGTTGTACCCACTTCATTGTCATTCCAATCATAATTATGTCTTCCACTCCAATCTGCTCCCTGACCATTTGTTTATTTACTTGTCTGTACCTGTAACTCACAATATGCTTCTCTCGGCTGATCGCTGAGATACACCTAGTTTTTGAATGGTTTTAGTGTTAGAAGTCAATGTTTGACCGACGCAAGTCAACACTGTTAAAATACACTGATTGTATCGCTCTAGCTGATGTACGCCTACCAGTTTACCTAAGACGCCATACGTAAGCATTAAGTGTCTGGGTACATTAAGTCACCAATTCGCTTACTGCAACACTTAAAATTACTGACTTTGTACTCGCAACAAGTCCACTCATGACAAAGAAAACTCGTTCGCAGCGCTAGGAAAAGTAATTCTCGAAGTAAGATGGTTGGCAATTGCCTGCACTAGCTATTTCAGACTGGCAGTGCCGGTACTTGAAGTCTAGCGTATGGTGGCTTTTCTGGAAAAGCAGATTTCGATTAATGAATCTACAAGTGGGGATTCTATTCAGATGAAAATCACTCAACATTTGTCTTTGCACTCACAAGTTTTCTAACTATATGTGTTGAAACGTATTAATTTCCCGTACCCGCTCTCTTCCTACTCCTTCAGCTCAGCTTTCTCATTTTGCTGAGTGCTGGCCTTGTAACATCGGTCAAAGGGGCTTTGCTGTGTTGGTGCAGGGAACGGCTAAAACCAAGGGGAAACTACAGTCGTGATTTTTCCCAAGGTAATGCAGCTCTACTGTATGATTAAATGATGATGATATACTCTTGGGTAAGATACTCCGGAGGTAAAATATTTCCCCATTCGGATCTCCGGCCGGGGACTATTTAGAAGGATGTCGTTATCAGGAGAAACAAAACTGGCTTTCTAGGGAACGGGGCGTGTAATGCCAGACCCCTTCATCGTTCAGGTAGGTTAGAAAATTTATAAAGGGTAATGGATAGGTGGCAGGAGGAACAGGACTTGTGGTCAAATGAATACACGGTTATAAATACAAAATCAAGCAGATGTAATGCAGGAGTAGATTTGATAATGAATGACTTATTGGAACTTAGATAAGCTACGAGTACTATGAACAACATATTTAACGCATTATTGTAGACAAGACAGACACCAACCACAGTAGTACAAATTTATATGCCAACAGCCTCCGAGATGAGGAGGAGATAGAGGAAATGTATGATGAGATAAAAGAAATTATTAAGACAGTTAAGGGAGACGGAAATTTGATAGTCATGGGGGACCGGAATTCGATAGCAGGAAAAAGAAGAGAAGGAGGTGTCTTTAGGTGAAAATGGACTGGAAGAAAGAAATGAAAGAGGAAGCCGGCTGGTAGAATTACGCACAGATCATAATTTAATCGTAGTTAACACTTGGCTTAAGAATCATGAAATAACGTTGTATCCGTGGAAGAGATCTGGAGGCACAGGAAGGTTTCAAACTGATTATATAATGGTTAGACAGAGATTTTGGAACCAGGTTTAAAACTGTAAGACAGTTCCAGGAGCAGATGAGGACTCTGACCACAATTTACTGGTTACGAACTGCAGATTAAAACTGAAGAAATTGCAAAAAGGCAGGACTTTGAGAAGATGGAACTCGGATAAACTGAAAGAACCAGAGGTTACAGCGAGTTTCAGAGGAAGCATTAGGGGACAATTGACAAGAACAGGGAAAGGAATACAGTAGAAGAAGTATGGGTAGCTTTGAACGATGAAATAGTGAAGGCAGCAGAGGATCAAGTAAGTAAAAAGACAAGGGCTAGTAGAAATACTTGTGTAACTCAAAAGATACTGAATTTAATCGATGAAAGAAGAAAATAAAAAAATGCAGTAAATGAAGCAGGCAAAAGGGAATAGAAACATCTAAAAAATGAGATTGACAGGAACTGCAAAATGGCTAAGCAGGAATGGTTTGAGGACAAATACAAGGATATAGAAGCATGAATCAATAGGGGTAAGATAGATGCTGCCTACGGGAAAATTAAAGAGACCTTTGGAGAAAAGAGAACCACCTGTATGAATATCAAGAGCGCAGATGGAAAACCAGTAAGCAAAGAAGGGAAAGCGAAAATTGGAGGGAGTATATAAGGGTCTATACAAAGTAGATGTAATGCAAGAGGACGTAGATGAAGCTAAGATGGGAGATATGATATTGCGAGAAGAATTTGACAGGTCACTGATAGACATAAGTCCTAACAAGGCCCCTGGAGTAGACGACATTCCGTTAGAATTGTCGACAGCCTTGGCAGAGCCAGCCATGACAAAACTCTTTCATCTCGTGAACAAGATGTGTGAAACAGGCGAAACACCCTCAGAGTTCAGTAGGAAAATAATAATTCCAATTTCAAAGAAACCAGGTGCTGACAGGTATGAATAGTACCGACGTATTAATTTAATAAGTAATCGTTGCAAAATTCCAACATGAATTCTTTACAGAAGAATGAAGAACTGGTAGAAGACAACCTCAGGCAAGATCAATTTCGATTACTGAGAAAAGTAAGAACACGTGAGACATTACTGACCATACGATTTCTCATAAAAGACAGGTTAAGGAAAGGCAAACCAACGTTTATAGGATTTGTAGACTTAGAGAAAGCTTTTGACAATATTGATTGGAATACTCTCTTTCAAATTCTAAAGACGGCAGCCGTTAAATATAGGAAGCGAAAGGCTGTTTACAATTTGTACTGAAACGAGGTGGCAGTTATAAGAGCCGAGTAGCACGAAAGGGAAGTAGTGGTTGACAAGGGAGTGAGAGAGGGTTGTAGCCTATCCCCGATGTTATTCAGTCTGTGTACTGAGCAAGCAGTAAAGGAAACAAAATGAAAATTTGGGTGGGAGTTAAAGCTCAGGAAGAAGAAATAAAAACTTTGAGGTCCGCCGATGAAATTGCAAGTCCGTCAGAGACAACAAAGGACTTGGAAGAGCAGTTGAACGGTATGGACAGTGTCTTGAAAGGAAAATACAAGATGAACATCAGCAAAAGCAAAACGACGATAATGAAATTTAGTGGAATTAAATCAGGTGATGCTGAGGGAATTAGATTACGAAATGAGACATTTAAATTAGATGAGTTTTGCTATTTGGATAGCAAAATAACTGATCATTGTCGAAGTAGAGAGGATATACGTAAAATGTAGACTGGCAATGGCAAGAAAAGCGTTTCTGAAGAAGAGAAATTTGTTAACATCGAGTATAGATTTAAGTGTCAGGAAGTCCTTCCTGAAAGTACTTTTGCAGAGTGTAGCAATGTACGGAAGTGAGACATGGGCGATAAACAGTTCAGATGGGAAGAGAATAGAAGGTTTTGAAATGCGGTGCAACAGAACAATGCTGAAGATTAGATGGGTCGATCACGTAACTAATGAGGAGGCACTGAACAGAATTGGGGAGAAAAGAAATTTGTGGTGCAACCTAACTATAAGAAGGAATCGTTTGGTAGGATGGATCCTGCAACATAGAGGGATCACCAATTTAGTACCGGAGGTAAGAGTGGGGGACGGGGGGGCGGTGAAAATCGTGAGGGAGAACAAAAGATGAATACAGTAACGAGATTCAGAAGGACGTATGCTGCAGTAGTTACTCAGAGTTCAAGAGGATTCCACTGTATAGAGTACCATGGAGAGCATCAAACCAGTCTTCGGACTGAAGACTAGAATAACAACAACAGCACAGGAAGAACAATTGTCGGTAGATATCTGTCTTACCCCGAATGTGTTCGATTTTATTCTCATGTTCTATCTCATGTTTAATTAGAAAATTTATGTAGTTAGTTCATTTTTACTCCTTAAGCTTCTTATGTAAGAAGCTCCTTCCAACCCTTGTTGAGCCCTCTGACTTGAACCCCTCTCTTCCTAGACGCCACGCTAACTTCTGCATACTGTGCATGTATCTATATATTGATCTCATATTTACACACATTTCTAGAAACGTTTGAGGAATGTAATGCTATAACATAGTGACGAGTGTTGCATGAATATATTCCTTTCAAAAACTGTACATGTTTTCACTTCCTTACAAAGGCCACATTACTCTGCATCAACCACAGGCGCCGATCTCTTCCAATGCTGAGTTACTGTTGTATAGCCTGCTGACCTGCTGTTAAACAACAGAAACAAATACATTGTGTCCAAGCCAAGTGGGTGTAGAGCACAACGGACTGGACCTATTGTTGTGACCGAGAGGGCTGTGCATCACCTTAACCCACTGCGAGTGATCGCACCTATATCCTGTAAGGGTAATGCTGAAAATTGAGGTAGGTAAGTGTCCAGTGGAGAGAAACTTGTATTTGACTCGGTTATGAAAGGAACCTTCAGGGAAAAGAAATTCGAAGGAACCAACACTGACATTTAATGTTAACGTATTTTCTATCATAAAGCAACTACACAATAAGTACATATGTGGTGTACGGGAAAGTTACCAAAGATTGAAGTCGTACGAGAGGTAAAGTTGCTACCAGTGCTAACTGTGGAGAGGAGAGACGTGAGAACGCAAAGTTCTGCATCGTAGATCGACTGTCACAGGTTCAGCTTCCGTGTGACTGACGCCGAGAGTCTTTGTATTCAAGAAAACATGGGATTTTATAGGTTAGGTTACCTGTCCCCCACTTTCTCCTGTGGCGGGGACAACCGGACAATCGTGCGTGACAGATTTCCGAAAGTATCACGGAACTAGCAGACTTGTGCTCGATTCTCTTCGTGTATGGATGCGAGCAAAGGTTCTTTGCTTTGTATGGTACAGATGATAATAACAGTTGCCACCTTGTACGGAGTTTGGTACAGGTGGGCTGAACTTCGCTTCTTCCACATTGTTGGGGTGGGAGCCCCACTGCTCAGAAGTCCTGCTTCAGCATTCCCACGCATAGAACACATGCTGAGATATGAATTCACACGAACGCGAGTTAGCAATCCCGAACTTACAGCACACTTGATACAAACGCGTTACGATACAGATCATCATGACCCCTCCCCTCTTTCCAAATAACTACAATTCATGCTGACATACACCTGATACTAATGCTGACCTACAACAGCAATCAGTATTTCTAACAAGGGAACCTCCCCATCGCACCCCCCTCAGATTTAGTTATAAGTTGGAACAGTGGATAGGCCTTGAAAAACTGAACACAGATCAATCGAGAAAGCTGGAAGAAGTTGTGTGGAACTATGAAAAAAATTAGCAAAATATACGAACTGAGTAGTCCACGTGCAACATATGCAACTTAAAGGGTGACATGCAGCCAGGAGCGCCGTGGTCTTGTGGTTAGCGTGAGTAGCTGCGGAATAAGAGGTCCACGGTTCAAGTCCTCCCCCGAGTGAAAAATTTACTTTATTTATTTTCGCAAAGTTATGATCTCTCCGTTCGTTCATTGACGTCTCTGTTCACTGTAATAAGTTTAGTGTCTGTGTTTTGCGACCGCACCGCAAAACCGTGCGATTAGTAGACGAAAGGACGTGCCTCTCCAATGGGAATTGAAAACATTTCATCGCAAGGTAAAGAAGGAATTGGACCACATGGATCAAAGCGTAACTGCATCTGTATTTAGACTGTATGGACACTGCGTCAACTTGTACTTCTGATTTCGCCTCTCGGTTTGTCCTAGGTTACATTGGCAGCTGCTGTCGTGGGCCATGACACTTCTGACTACCCATTGTCCAGGCTACAGCGCTATGCCTGCACCTCAAAAAATGGTTCAAATGGCTCTGAGCACTATGGGACTTAACATCTATGGTCATCGGTCCCCTAGAACTTAGAACTACTTAAACCTAACTAACCTAAGGACAGCACACAACACCCAGCCATCACGAGGCAGAGAAAATCCCTGATCCCGCCGGGAATCGAACCCGGGAACCCGGGCATGGGAAGCGAGAACGCTACCGCACGACCACGAGATGCGGGCACCTGCACCTCACGCTGATCTGTGTCGACCTCATCTTTAATTATATCCTCGAAAAAATAAGGTTACATTATTAATTTTTTGTTTGTCTGCAGGTAAATGTCTGAAGTGCTGGCATCCTTTGTAATCCCCGCACCACAATACCGTAGGGTTCTGCTAGAAAAGTCATAGCACAATATAACAACCCATTAATGAAATGGAGTATTGCATGGTAATTAGTTGCCTGTATCTGAATAGAAAAAACACTGAAACAGTCCAAACTCAGAGGCGAAAGTGTCTGGTAACAGTGTACTATCGTGTAATACAATGATTAGATGGCACAGGAGTAGTGGTCAAACACGACGAAGAACGCAGTCGCCGGCCATCTGCGTGTGAAAAATAGAGAACCGCGCGAGAACTGGAGGTCGTGGTGCTCGAAACCCGGTGTAGCACAATCGAAGCGATTGTCGAAAGTGTGAAAGTCGTTAACGGATCAGTTTTAAATATTTCGCACGGTACGTTGAACATGACAAAGGTCACCGCCCACTGAGTTCCGGAAGCGCCGGCCCGCCGAGGCAGAAGCGGAAATGTTAAAAGCTGTGTCAGGCTAGTCTAGATAAAGTATTCAACCGCCTAATCACCACGGGCGAGTTCTGAGAGTGATACTATCAGCCCGAGACAAAAGAGCAAAGCAAGCAGTCGACACATACGGATTCACTACCGCCAAAAAAGGCGAAGACCCAACCGTCATCGGGCAAAGTTATCCTGAGTAATTTTGAGGACTGCCTTAGTGTGTGGCGCTATCAGATAAAGCTCGTAACGGGCGAACAGTTACAAGGGAATACTCCCGGAATCTCGTGAAGAGGTTACGGAAGGATGTCAAGACGAAGCATCGCCGGATGCTGTCCAAGCGAGTGTCTATTGCTTAACAACAACGCTCCACCTCACTCTGCGTTGGATTCTGTCACACATGCTTGCTACTTTGACCTACGAAATTTTGTCTCACCCTTCCTTAGTGTCTTGACATGGAGCCCAGCGACTCTTTCCCCTTTCCTTAGATAAAGAAACGACTGCATGGCAGTCAGTTCCGGGATCTGAACTCAGATTTCTAAAAGCATTTCCTCATACAATTCATACATCGTTGGAAAAAATGTATCTCATTTAAGTTCGAACATGTAGAGAATGACTAACTTTTACCTAGTTTCATGGTCCTAGCTTGATTGTTTGAGGTGATAATTAGTAATTAATGACTGCCTCTCATATATGTACCACTTGAGCCAACCTAAGCTGACCCTTTCGATAAGTACTTCGCTGATGGCCACCCAAGAAGTAATGCTCAGGTAAACACTGAGTATAAAGTTCATTAATATGCACATGACCTTAGGTCTCCCTCTACGAGCTAGTGTTACTTCCAAAAAATGACTGTGCGTTAGAGTCTGGTTGTCACTAAAAGTCACAATATCGATTCGATTGCCAGAAGGCCAAATTGCATAGCAAAGTTAAGTTCTGGATTCGCAAATGAATAAATGATTCACTGACACAACACAGCAACTGTCCATGCAGAAGAGGCCACGTCTCAGCAAGATTCGACACTAGCAGAGGCTTTTCAACAATGCAGCGGCTTCCAACAGGTAGATGGGTGTCAAAGAACTGCTGGCTCAGTGGTTCCTAAGTGAGACTCTGATTGATGAAGTACTAGTACAGTCGGAGCCTGTCCCAGGAATCTCACTATGACTGAACTGACGTGGCGCTGCCAAGGTGTCAGTCTAAATAAGTTGGTTCCACTAGGATACTGCCAGACCTATTTTCGGCCACTTGGTCCCATGGAGGCAAATAGGTCTGCGAAGCCAACGGCCTCTTGTGGTGATCTGGGTGCCACCTACTGGTCAAGTCAGCAAGTGAAGCTTTCTGGCTGTCACCTGCAAAGGTGGTCCCTGTGTCTTACCATGTACGCCACCTACTGGATGCTGCAGTAACACTGGTTGCTCTGAGGAAGGATGAAGTGTCCCGATATAGCACCATCTCCAACGACTTGTACGAGCTCTCATATAGACATACACTTACCTGTTTTGGCAAACTATGATCTCCCCCCTCCCCTCTTACCAAATAACTACCATTCCTGCTGACATACGCCTGATACTAACGCTGACCTACAACAGCAATCAATATTTCTAAGTATGTAGATATACTGTCACATCCGCTGATGAGTCAAACCATTATACCCATTGATTGCATTAGGGGCACTTTTCACAATTTAGCCTTGTTCTTATACTGAAAAGCGCAAAGTTTTCACCCACAAACATATTAGCCCATGTGCTTTGTGAGTTACAGATCGTTGTAGACAACGAAAATATTATTGTATCCATAATGGCTTGAGAAAGCGGCGGCTGATTTGAAAATATCAGCAGAAAATTGCAAGCAGCCACACTATTTTTGAATGAATGATTTATTTTTCCGTAACAAAAGTTTTCTCTGCCTTCTGATCATATTTGGGCTTCGAGTCGTTCTAGTTTATGGAGAAAGACTTATTTATTCAGAAATACTGTGGTTGGTTATAGATTTCTGTCTCACTGATACAAACAACAGTTTTAAAAACAAAGTTATAATAGTGTAGTACTAAATTTTCTCTGTGTACTTGTCGCATTAATTCTCTGTCGAAAAAAAATCTTTTGACAATATCTTCAACTGTTTTCATCGAAGTAGAAACTGACTGCCGAAGAAGCAATGGAATCACAGAGATGTAAATTCAACTGAAGCCATTCATGGTTGTCCACCCTTACTCAACGGATAAATTTCTTAATTAGAGAATGTATGTGTGTGGTTGGATAGCATTTATGTAATTTTGTAGTGCGTTGTGATTTAAGTAAAATCCATATTTCCATTAAGTAACCGCATCTTTTATAAAAATCCTGACATCTCCACACCATATCTCATCAATTCTCTGTCGAAAAAAAAATCTTTTGACAATATCTTCAACTGTTTTCATCGAAGTAGAAACTGACTGCCGAAGAAGCAATGGAATCACAGAGATGTAAATTCAATTGAAGCCATTCATGGTTGTCCACCCTTACTCAACGGATAAATTTCTTAATTAGAGAATGTATGTGTGTGGTTGGATAGCATTTATGTAATTTTGTAGTGCGTTGTGATTTAAGTAAAATCCATATTTCCATTAAGTAACCGTATCTTTTATAAAAATCCTGACATCTCCACACCATATCGAACTTACCACAAAGATGATACACGTTGTAACATATATCTGACGAAGTAATAGAAAATTTGCGTTGCCTCTGGGTTTGGACAGTGATTCCTTAACAGTGCAAATTGTTATATCACAATATCGCGTATAGTGTTCTTATTACATTGCTTCCAGGTTACAAAATATGTTAGTCATAATAATTCAAGGTTTCAAAAAGAACATACGCATTAGACCTTTGGCAATTTACCTGCGTATAAATATGCAACCAGTCGCTTTTCTGGATCTTATATACGATTTATTGTACCATTAACTAGTTTTCGAGCCACAGAAAGCTCATCTTCAGATGGAGGTGTTACAAGAACATTATATCGTGGACCAAGTGTAGATGGACACTGCGTTGATGGAGCTGCCAAAAATTACGAAAATTTAGTATTCGGTAACGAAACGTGTGTGAAACGGAAATGTTCTTACGTTTTAGGTACTTACAGTGTACTGTATCATGGTATCCATAGCAAATCCATTCCCATAATATACGTTATCAGGTATACTCACAAATATATACAATATTTAACTGTTCTTCATTTCATACTTACAGAATATAAACACTGGATGTAAATCCAAAGAATATGTGTATAATAAATATGACACTTCGCTGCAGTGTGATATTTGGCCTGAGAAGCATTGTATTAGAAAATAAATATCTTCAAGTACAAGCAACATACACTCCTGGAAATTGAAATAAGAACACCGTGAATTCATTGTCCCAGGAAGGGGAAACTTTATTGACACATTCCTGGGGTCAGATACATCACATGATCACACTGACAGAACCACAGGCACATAGACACAGGCAACAGAGCATGCACAATGTCGGCACTAGTACAGTGTATATCCACCTTTCGCAGCAATGCAGGCTGCTATTCTCCCATGGAGACGATCGTAGAGATGCTGGATGTAGTCCTGTGGAACGGCTTGCCATGCCATTTCCACCTGGCGCCTCAGTTGGACCAGCGTTCGTGCTGGACGTGCAGACCGCGTGAGACGACGCTTCATCCAGTCCCAAACATGCTCAATGGGGGACAGATCCGGAGATCTTGCTGGCCAGGGTAGTTGACTTACACCTTCTAGAGCACGTTGGGTGGCACGGGATACATGCGGACGTGCATTGTCCTGTTGGAACAGCAAGTTCCCTTGCCGGTCTAGGAATGGTAGAACGATGGGTTCGATGACGGTTTGGATGTACCGTGCACTATTCAGTGTCCCCTCGACGATCACCAGTGGTGTACGGCCAGTGTAGAAGATCGCTCCCCACACCATGATGCCGGGTGTTGGCCCTGTGTGCCTCGGTCGTATGCAGTCCTGATTGTGGCGCTCACCTGCACGGCGCCAAACACGCATACGACCATCATTGGCACCAAGGCAGAAGCGACTCTCATCGCTGAAGACGACACGTCTCCATTCGTCCCTCCATTCACGCCTGTCGCGACACCACTGGAGGCGGGCTGCACGATGTTGGGGCGTGAGCGGAAGACGGCCTAACGGTGCGTGGGACCGTAGCCCAGCTTCATGGAGACGGTTGCGAATGGTCCTCGCCGATACCGCAGGAGCAACAGTGTCCCTAATTTGCTGGGAAGTGGCGGTGCGGTCCCCTACGGCACTGCGTAGGATCCTACGGTCTTGGCGTGCATCCGTGCGTCGCTGCGGTCCGGTCCCAGGTCGACGGGCACGTGCACCTTCCGCCGACCACTGGCGACAACATCGATGTACTGTGGAGACCTCACGCCCCACGTGTTGAGCAATTCGGCGCTACGTCCACCCGGCCTCCCGCATGCCCACTATACGCCCTCTCTCAAAGTCCGTCAACTGCACATACGGTTCACGTCCACGCTGTCGCGGCATGCTACCAGTGTTAAAGACTGCGATGGAGCTCCGTATGCCACGGCAAACTGGCTGACACTGACGGCGGCGGTGCACAAATGCTGCGCAGCTAGCGCCATTCGACGGCCAACACCGCGGTTCCTGGTGTGTCCGCTGTGCCGTGCGTGTGATCATTGCTTGTACAGCCCTCTCGCAGTGTCCGGAGCAAGTATGGTGGGTCTGACACACCGGTGTCAATGTGTTCTTTTTTCCATTTCCAGGAGTGTATTTAAGTGGAGACCTTATGTCGAACGGCATTTACATGAGGCAACAATTCAAAACGAACCTGCAGCCTTATCCATTAGTTCAGAAACTATCTTACCTGCGATAATATTCAAAATAATTAATTTCCTTGTTAGTCTGTGCCATTAGATAGGGCAGGGGAGCATAATACCTATTATTTATTGTATAATACAAATCACTCAGTATAACGTAATATGGAAATATTTTACCATCTATTTGGTTTCGTTGTTGCGGCGTAATATCTTGGTATTTCTTTCTCTGGAAGGAAAATAGCTTCTAACATGTAGATTACGGTGAGAGTGATTACATATGTGTTTGGCGAGATTCCAGAACTGATTAAATATCCCCTAGCCGTTCTAGCAGTGTTGGTATCACGTAAATCCTTTTTTGTAGCTACTGCTTTCCACTGACCCTATGAGAAGCTGTCTGGGTCCTTCTTCCAGCATGACTCCTTCCTCCACAGTTGTTTTCCCTCAGATTTTGACACCGTGGTAATTCAGCGGCATCCATGTGAGAGAAAGCGTGTTTCCTGATTCTTCCTAGAAAGCGCGCTCTCGGTATTTTAACAGTAAACTTTTCCGTGCTCAACGCATCTCTCGTACGGTTCGCTGCTGAAATTCGATGAGTACTAGAGTTTACCTATGCGTTCGTGAAAACGAAGGAGGAGGCGTTTTAAACGAAATAGCAGTTGCAACGGACAGGGGTCATTTGAATTAGATAGCTGTTTTATGAACGGTGAAAAATAGTTGTATGAAAATCCATACCTACACACTACGGTAACTAATTATCACGCTGGCATTGCTCTTTACTCTCTCTACTGGTGGGAAAACAGGCAGATCCACATCTAGAAATTAAAGCGTCATAAAGTGGTAACTTAATGAAAAATGTAATTACTACTAAACGTTCGAAAGTAAGTGGACATAGGTATTAAGCCTAGCAATTTGCATGTAAATCAGTGTGACTGGTCGGAAGCTATTAAATGTAGAGGCACAAACCCAATCATCGTTCTCATTGCCCGAAGAAATTAGCTCACGGAAACCGTTGAACTCTAAAGCTTCTTGCACGTACCAGTCATCTTGTGCAACTGCGGCAGAAGACTTCCGTTCCAATTCGGGAGCGGAAGTCTGAGAAAGAGCGGTCCGTAGAGCCTGTCGGAAGGCACGTAGCACACGAACGAATGTGTGACGTTTCTTAGCCGGCCGAAGTGGCCGTGCGGTTAAAGGCGCTGCAGTCTGGAACCGCAAGACCGCTACGGTCGCAGGTTCGAATCCTGCCTCGGGCATGGATGTTTGTGATGTCCTTAGGTTAGTTAGGTTTAACTAGTTCTAAGTTCTAGGGGACTAATAACCTCAGCAGTTGAGTCCCATAGTGCTCAGAGCCATTTGATTTTGTGACGTTTCTTAGAGTGTAGAAAACGCGCCATTGCACATCATATGCAACTCAGATAGACGAGTGTGGGCTTGGTGAGTGTCTGAGAGCCGATAATGGTGTATGTGCTTCAAGAAGACGGCCCTCGGTGTGTAAGAACTAAGGAAAAGCAGTCCTGAAATAACAAGTACTGAAGAAGTAGCGGTCATGTACGCTATACCTCGTGTTTAACTGATGAGACAACACAATATGACCATCTGCTCAGTAATGTGTTGGTCCACTTGGTCCCGTAAATTATGAGCCAGGGGTTTGTGGATGCGAATCTGGGAACCGATGGGTTAAAAAGGTGCGCATTTGGTGGCGAAGACATCAGCGTGGGTTCATTATCGTGCTCCTCAAGCTACTGTAACACGACACTGGGTTAAGACACGGACAGTAATCCTGATGCAAGATGCCACCGCCGTCAGAAAAGACATCAAACGTGAAGAGATACAGGTGGTCCGAAATAATATCCTCGTAGCCTAGACAGTCATGGCACTCACTCCGTCTTCAGGCCACGAGTGGCCTACCGGGACCATCCCACTGCCGTGTCACCGTCAGAGGAGGATGCGTATAAGGGGGGCTTGGGGTCAGCACACCGCTCTCCCGGTCGTTATGATGGTATTCTTGACCGAAGCCGCTACTATTCGGTCGAGTATCTCCTCAACTGGCATTACGAGGCTGAGAGCACCCCGAAAAATGGCAACGGCGCGTGGCGGCCTGGATGGTCACCCATCCAGTGCTGACCACGCCCGACAGCGCTTAACTTCGGTGATCTCACGGGAACCGGTGTATCCACTGCGGCAAGGCCGTTGACAGACAATCGTGGGCCCTTCGATTATTACCACAGGCCCAATGAAAGCCCAAGTAAACGTTCCCCATAGCATAAAACTGACCCCACCACCCTATTTCCGTGGCACCAGGTAGGTTTGGAGCAGCCGTTTGCCTGGATGATGGCGTATCTGAATGCGACCATCGACGTGGTGCAGCAAGAAACATGATTCATGCCACCAGGATACACCACTCCGTTGATCCATAGTCCAGTTCCGATGATCCCGTGCCCACCACTGTTGTAGCTGACAACGTCATTGGGCAAGTGGGGTAACTTAGTGATCGTCTGGTGGGGATCCCCATATTGAACAATTCATACTGAACGCTGTGCTCAGAAAAACAGCAGTCAGACCTACCACGGATCGCCACCTCTCTTGTTTTATACAGCAGGCAAGCCTCCGTCCTCTACGCTCTGTGCTAAAGTGTGGACGTTCAACGCCTTTGCACCTATTCGTGGCTTCACTGCCCTCCAACCACTTCCCATGGGTGCTCACTAGAGTAACTTCACCGTTTCCCATATTCTGTTCCCATGTGTCGGACCATAACGATCTAAATTCTGCCAAAGTCGCTTACGTCGTGAGTTTCCCAACCTTCTACTCGTATCGACGCTAGAATGACCCCTATTCGTCTCTGCTCTACTTATACAGGGTGAGTCACCTAATGTTACCGCTGGATATACACTCCTGGAAATTGAAATAAGAACACCGTGAATTCATTGTCCCAGGAAGGGGAAACTTTATTGACACATTCCTGGGGTCAGATACATCACATGATCACACTGACAGAACCACAGGCACATAGACACAGGCAACAGAGCATGCACAATGTCGGCACTAGTACAGTGTATATCCACCTTTCGCAGCAATGCAGGCTGCTATTCTCCCATGGAGACGATCGTAGAGATGCTGGATGTAGTCCTGTGGAACGGCTTGCCATGCCATTTCCACCTGGCGCCTCAGTTGGACCAGCGTTCGTGCTGGACGTGCAGACCGCGTGAGACGACGCTTCATCCAGTCCCAAACATGCTCAATGGGGGACAGATCCGGAGATCTTGCTGGCCAGGGTAGTTGACTTACACCTTCTAGAGCACGTTGGGTGGCACGGGATACATGCGGACGTGCATTGTCCTGTTGGAACAGCAAGTTCCCTTGCCGGTCTAGGAATGGTAGAACGATGGGTTCGATGACGGTTTGGATGTACCGTGCACTATTCAGTGTCCCCTCGACGATCACCAGTGGTGTACGGCCAGTGTAGGAGATCGCTCCCCACACCATGATGCCGGGTGTTGGCCCTGTGTGCCTCGGTCGTATACAGTCCTGATTGTGGCGCTCACCTGCACGGCGCCAAACACGCATACGACCATCATTGGCACCAAGGCAGAAGCGACTCTCATCGCTGAAGACGACACGTCTCCATTCGTCCCTCCATTCACGCCTGTCGCGACACCACTGGAGGCGGGCTGCACGATGTTGGGGCGTGAGCGGAAGACGGCCTAACGGTGTGCGGGACCGTAGCCCAGCTTCATGGAGACGGTTGCGAATGGTCCTCGCCGATACCCCAGGAGCAACAGTGTCCCTAATTTGCTGGGAAGTGGCGGTGCGGTCCCCTACGGCACTGCGTAGGATCCTACGGTCTTGGCGTGCATCCGTGCGTCGCTGCGGTCCGGTCCCAGGTCGACGGGCACGTGCACCTTCCGCCGACCACTGGCGACAACATCGATGTACTGTGGAGACCTCACGCCCCACGTGTTGAGCAATTCGGCGCTACGTCCACCCGGCCTCCCGCATGCCCACTATACGCCCTCGCTCAAAGTCCGTCAACTGCACATACGGTTCACGTCCACGCTGTCGCGGCATGCTACCAGTGTTAAAGACTGCGATGGAGCTCCGTATGCCACGGCAAACTGGCTGACACTGACGGCGGCGGTGCACAAATGCTGCGCAGCTAGCGCCATTCGACGGCCAACACCGCGGTTCCTGGTGTGTCCGCTGTGCCGTGCGTGTGATCATTGCTTGTACAGCCCTCTCGCAGTGTCCGGAGCAAGTATGGTGGGTCTGACACACCGGTGTCAATGTGTTCTTTTTTCCATTTCCAGGAGTGTATTTCGTAAACCACATCAAATGCTGACGAACCGACTCCACAGACCGAATGTGAGGAGAAGGGCTAGTGTAATTGTTTAAAACAAACCATACAAAAATGGACGGAAGTACGTTTTTTAACACAAACCTACGTTTTTTTAAATGGAACCCCGTTAGTTTTGTTAGCACATCTGAACATATAAACAAATACGTAATCAGTGCCGTTTGGTGCATTGTAAAATGTTAATTACATGCGGAGATATTGTAACCTAAAGTTGACGCTTGAGTATTACACTAGCCCCTCTGCTCACGTTCGGTCTGTGGAGTCGGTTCGTCAGTATTTGATGTGGTTTACGAAATATATCCAGCGGTAACGTTAGGTGACTCACCCTGTATACTTTCCTTACCCGCAACGACTGCAAGCGCCATTCGTTGTTGCTGTGGGCAATGGTCACAATACACTGAGATGCCAAAAGTCAGGCGATACCTCCCATTGTCGTGTCGCCGCTTCTTTCGCCCAGTGTAGTGCAGCAACTCGACGTGGCACGGACGCAAGTCGGTGCAAGTCCCCAGCAGAAATAATGAGCCATGCCGCCTCTATTGCTGTGCATAATTGTGGAAGTGTTGCCAAAATAGGATTTGTGCCCTAACTGACCTCTCGTTCATGTCTCATAAATGTTAGATACGATTCATGTCGCGCGATCAGGGTGGCCAAATCATTCGCTCGAACTGTCCAGAATGTTCTTCAAACAGATTGTGAACAACTGTGGCCTGGAGACGTGGGGTATTGCCATCCATAAACATTCCATAAATGGCAGCAAATGGTCTCCAAGTAGCCGAAAATAGCCATTGATCGGTTCGGTTGGACCAGAGAAACCAGTCCATTCCATTATGGAGCCACCACTAGCATGCACAGTGCCATGTCGACTCGGTCGTTAAGTGAAGGACGTCGGGCACTACGCTGTCTGTGGTGAGAAGTAATGTCTGAAATTTCGTATTCTCGGCACACTCTTGACCCTGTGGATCTCGGAATATTGACTTCCCTGTCGATTTCCTATATGGAGTGTCCCATGCGTCTAGCTCCAACTAGCATTCCATGTTCAAAGTGTGTTAATTACCTTCGTACGCCCATAATCACACCTTTTCAAATGAATCAAATGACAGCTCCACCAATGCACTACACTTTTATACCTCGTCTGTGCGATATTACTGCCATATACATACTTGCATATCACTGTCCTATGACTTTTTTCACCTCAGTGTGTTTTGGCTCATCAGTGTATAAACGAGCAGCAATGAGTGTGATCTATCATAGTGATTGTACTCCTTTCATAAATTTCTGCTATAGCTCTCACTTTTCCGCAAATGGTGCCAAATGTAAAGGATATTCACTTACATAATCCTAAGCCGTTGAAATCACCTGCTCGTATAGTTTAAAGCGCAGTGCGTTACTTTGCGAGACAGAGAGGTGAGCCAGATCCGGTCATATACAAGTGGCGGATTAACTACTGGCACGTCGGCTTGCCTCACTGTGGTTTTTGGGCGGTTTTCTACTATCTGTACGCAAATCATTGTTTGGTCCCAAATCTTCGTCTCTGAAAGTGCGATACAGAAACAAAATGAAGTACAGAACAAAGCTCAGGGCCTACGCGACCTACAGACAGACGGAACAAACGACTTCATCCCTTGCACAGGCAACGGTAGTGTGACAGAAATGGCATCCGATCACAGATTAAAATAAAATAAATTTGCCAAATCACGAAGACAAAGGGAACATTGCGACGCTAGCAAAATGATAGATTTACGATCGTATCTGTTGTTGAAATCTTTTTTCCGCAGATTGAGATGCCAGCAGTTTCGATACTGGATTTACATTCGGTGTGAGTGGCGTGTAACTTTCCACCTATATCTGTACTCCGCCAAGCACTGTATACTGTGAGGCGGATGGCAAATAATGATAAATATAATCGCCGACTCCCTTTACCCTACCACACTTTCGCTATGCCAATCGCGGATGAGGCACAGAAAGTAGTCAAGGAATATCGATCCTTTACGTTGCTTCACGCGTATCAAATTAATATGAGGGCTATTCAGAACGTAGGGTCCAATCGGTCGAGAGATGGAAACCACAGTGAAAATCAAAAATGCTTTATTTGTAGTAGTTTGCTATACTTTCCTCCTGCTTCTCTACATCGTTGCCACTTCCTGCCATTTCTCTACTCTAGTCTGCAGTTCGGTGTTTGTGCAAAAATAATGTCTTCACAGCCTGCAGTTCATGTCAGCAAAGATAAAAATCAGAGTGAGCGAAGTCCGGGCTGTATGGTGGGTGATCAAACACTTCCCATCAAAAACGCTGCAGGGCCATCCCCATTCCTCCTGCAGTGTGTGGCTGAGAATTGTCATGAAGAAGAAAATGCATGACAGATATGTTATGTGTGGTTGCATGAAATCAGGCGAAACTCCACAGCCAGCACCCATACTTATGAGAGATACTATTGTTCGAGGCATATTTATGTGCTCAATGTGTGCTCAGAACTGAAAAGGGCAATGGACCTTACTTTCTGAATATCCATCATACATTTCACAGTTCTGGTCCACTTACTCCCTCATTGTAAGAAGTAATGGAATAAAGCTGCAGCATGTATGTATAAGGCTTTATTTCTGAAGTGATATGAATAAAATTCAAATGCTTTATGCTATACATTAAGCCAAGTAGTCTTTTAAGGTGCTTCTGGTTGACAAACTATTGTATAGCATAAATGCTATACGCTACACATAAGTCCGCCCACGGTATCTGATTGGTCAGCGTGACGAACTGTCAATCCTCTGGGCCCGGGTTCGATTTCCGGCTGGGTCGGGGAATTTTCTCCGCCCAAGGACTGGGTGTCCTCATCATCATCCTATCATCCTCATCGACTGCAGGTCGACGTGGCGTCAAATTGAAAGACTGGCACCCAGCGAACGGTCTGCCCGATGGGGGGCCCTAGCCATACGATTAAATAAATAAACTACAAATAAGGACCAAGGGACAGTAAGCTCAAGTTGCACATAATGTTAGTAAGTTAAGTTCAAAATTTTGTGTAGTAAGAGGTACATTTGTGCAACTGCTCATAGTAATTCATTCATGGTGTATATACATTGTTGTGCGAATTAAAATTATTCTGTGACCAGCCATCAGTGCCCAAGAAGTCCCTTACATCAAAATACTGAGAAAATATCTCTGAACAACCACCGAGACCTTGTCGGTATAATGCATCATCATAAACAACATAACACTTTGTGCTTGTTGCCAGCAGTTTCGCTCCTTGTGGGAGTATAACTGACTGATTGATCGTTTTATTGGTCTGTTTAATCATTTTTACACAGTTAAAAATTGATATTGGACAAATTTATTTTTGTGACATGATGAGACAACGTGGCTTAAGTGACGATTCGGAGTTGTTTATCTACCATTACATGAATAAGTTTACATATATAAAACTATGAGCGAATGTATACAAACAGGTTAACATCTTCATGGTCTTCTCAAGAACTTATATCAGTTTTCTAATAAAAAAGCAAGAAGATTTTTACATGATAGTGTTGATCATACCTTAAAATACTTTTCTTGTTAATGAAAACAAATTTACATTAAATCATGACACTTTCCTTATGAATTAACAACTATTACTCTTCATAATCACAAAGGCAGAGTATTATTAACAGTTTCGTGGTATCTTCCTGACTACAGTTTACACCTTTTCCATTTGTACAAATGGCCCAAATTTAAACATTAAAAAATATTTACAGTTTATATGACATATACTAACACTAACTGAAGTATCAATACCATAATACTGTTTATTTAAAAGATACATTTTTAGAGACATTTTAAAATTTCTTAATTTTCTGCGATGTGTTGTGGAAACTTGTAAAAATTTTTCCCTGTTAGTATGAGTCCATTTTATCTAAGTTTCGTTTTTGCATATTCATTATGCAGCTCCATTTTCTTTCATGTATTGTACTTATGAATTGCTTCATTTTATTGTACTAGTTAGTATTTCGTGTCAGTTATTTTCTTGATGAAACATGTAACTTCCAAAATGCATAAGCAAGGTTCTAAAAGAATTTTCAGGTTCTTAAATAGCAGGCTGCATGAGCTTCTAGTAGTTGCATTTCGTATGGTCCTTATAATTCATTTTCGGACACTAAAGCAGCTTCTGTGGGCAGGTGAGTTGCCTCAGAAAATTATGCCATATCTCAACAGTGATTCCACCTGTGTGTAGTATATATTTTTCATCATTTGTTGTGTCATGCAGCCAGTAAGGATTTTTCATGCAATGGCAGGTGTTATAATGTAATAAAAAAAGGGTTAGATATAATGAAATAATGAGATTATTTTTCTGGCATATCAGGTATTCACAATAACCTGAGCTATGCCTGTAAATGGGTAAAGAATCTTTTTATAGTAGTTCCACATAAGCGAAATAGTCTTTCTCTTTTTGTAGATTTATGCTTACCAATTAATAATACTACGTCAAATCGCCATATCCACCTACAAAATCTTGACTGTGTCCATAATGCTGTACACCGAGTGAGGTGGCGCAGTGGTTAGACACTGGACTCGCATTCGGGAGGACGACGGTTCAATCCCGCGTCCGGCCATCCTGATTTAGGTTTTCCGTGATTTCCCTAAATCGCTCCAGGCAAATGCCGGTATGGTTCCTTTCAAAGGGCACGGCCGACTTCCTTCCCCGTCCTTCCCTAATCCCATGAGACCGATGACCTCGCTGTCTGGTCTCCTTCCCCAAAACAACCAACCAACCATAATGCTGTAGTCGGATCTTTGTGATAACTCCGCAGTACACAGGCGGACTTCTTGGATTTTTATATATTACAGTAGTACTTGGGACAACAACTCATACAACTTCACTGGTAAAATAACGCTATATTCTTCCTTCGTTCATTAACAGAGAGCGAGACCTTCCTCTCACCTAGGAACAGGAAAAACATCTTTTGTTTTTTAACATTTGGAAATCAGAAATACATGACGATAGGCGCAGGCTCTACACTGGGCTACCACTTCACTTTTTCTCTTTGCCTTTGAAGGAAACGAAAACATAAAAGCAAGAAATGCAAAAGGTGCATCATCAATGCCCTCCTACTGTATACTATCGGAAATAAGTCTCTTTAATTAGGGAGGCAGTATAGTGGTACTTCATTTCTTGTTGATGGAACTTACATGTTTGTCCCATTTTACGTTTTATTGGATTCATATTTCAAGAAATTTACTGCTGTTTACGGATTGTAATTATTTGGCACATAACATTATGACAGGGCTTGAGGGGTGTATACTTCGTGTTGTATGTAAATGCATAGTTACTGTCTGTCCTGCATTTATTATAAGACTGTTTCTGGAGAACGAATTAGTTATGTGTAATGTGCATACTTTGATTTCATTCTCCAGATCATATACAGAACGCTGATGTTGTCTGCAAATTTTATACATGTCTGGGAAGGGGTTGCTGACTCTAAGTTATTTATAAAGAGCAGGAACAAGACTGGATCTAGAATGGAACTTGGGTGCACACCGCATTTAACATTTTGTTTCCCTGCCTGATACATATGTAATTTTTTTCCTTCTTGATATTTAAGCTTGTCTATTTTCCAGGCATGATTGTATCCATTTGTGTCGCAGTCTCCTGACACCTACATGTCCCAATTTTGAGTGTGGTAGTATATGGTTAATGGCATGAAAAGCTTTGGTGAGGCCCAAAAATGTAGCAGGTAAGTGTTGTTTATGGTTTACTGAGGCAAGGGCTTTATTTATAAAATCAAAGATGGCAATTTCTGAGGACCTACATTTACGGAAACTGTGCTGTGATTTTGAGAAGAGGTTATTTTCTTCTATAAAATGAATCAGACTGTTATAAAATATTTTTTCTAATATTTTAGAAACGCCAGACAGTACAGTGATTGGTCTGTAATTTTTTAGCCCTGTTCTTTGGCCCTTTTTAAACAGAGACCTCACATTTGCTATTTTTTTTCAGAAAAAATTCGAGTAGCCAATGAAGAATTACAAACATCCTCAAAGGCTTTTGCTATTACTGCTGAGCATTTCTTTAAAATACCATCAGGGTTGTTATCGGTGCCAGACGAGAATTCTGATTTTAGTCCTATAATGACATTTGATACTTCTTTGTCATCTGCTGGATATAAAAGAGGCGCTTATTTGAACTGTTTGGAAGTTGTTCTGTACTAGCATTTGGTGGATGCCTTTTGATAAGATTTTATGCTACTTGTGTAAAGTAAGAGTGAAATTTTTTTGCAATTGTTTTGTATCTGATATTTTGGTTGAGCTTTCCAGTAAGTCAATGTTGTGGTGTTCTTCAGATTATTTTCCTATTTCTTTTCTTATGGTGTCTTATATAGCTTTTGTTTTATTTGGGGCAGTTTTTACAGAGTTCTCACTTGTCCGTTTCTTAGACATTTTAATGAATTTGTTTAGGATATGCTTATATCTCCTATAATAAGCATCAAAATAGGGTGGTTGTTCGGTTTATTTTCATGCTTCATATAGAAATCTCTTTTTCTTATGTTATATCAGTATGCCTGGTATGAGCCATTTACTTTTCTTATTTTTCTGTATTACCTGCTTAGTTTTGGGGGGAACATAGTTCAAAGTAATAGCAGAATACGCTATTTAAAACTTCAAACTTTTAATTTGTACATGGAATGTTGTAAATTTCTTCCCATTTTTTTCAGGTTAGTAAATACAGAAAGGAATTTATACTTTGTTCACAGTAGCACCTAACAACAGCTAATACAGACTGTTTCGAAAGTTGATGATGATTTTTAGTTTTACAGAATGTAATATTTCTACAAGAATTTGCTATGCTGATCGTTACTAATATACAATGAAAGCGGGTTGAAAGCCGTGAGCTGTCTGGGGAGAAGTTAACCGTGCGTTTACTAAGCAACTGTTTCACGACTGGATTTATTCCCGAAATTTTAGCACTCGTAGTTTCTTGCAACAAATCCTCTCTAATATCTTCCCTCTCTATATACCGTATGCACTCCTTTACCATGTCGTTCATTGGTTCCGATTGGGCGCCTTCTGCGCTGATCGTTTGTCATTGCCGATTTTGTTCATTTCCATTTGCTGGATTATGTCTAGGGTTAGCTGGCCGAATTTCAACATCATGAGGTGCTCCGCCTATAGTCCTATTCCCACCGTGTTCACCGTAGTATCGATTCTGGTTGCCGTAACTGTTCCGTTCACGATTCTGTCCACGTCCTCGGTCATTTCTGTTGCTCCACCTGTGTTCGCGACTGTTACCCCAGTTTCTATACGGCCTGTCCCGATTACTGTTTCGTTCGCGTCGCGACGACCAGTCACGCCGTTGATTAGTAATACGGCCACGACTGCGGTCGCGCTGCTGTGCCCCGTAATAACTTTGTGCCTGATTAGGCGGGCATTCTGCTGTATTATATTCCAACTCTTGGAGAAGTGTTTTAAACATTTCCACGTCCTCTTTGCATCGTCCCGCAAGAATGACGTGCCTCAAGTGCATCGGCAATTTGGTGATGCATATCCTAATTAGTTCCGCAGGCCCGTATGGGTCGTATAAAAATTGATTTGCCTGCAGCATGTGGTCGAATAGGCGTGCCGGGCTGCCGAAATCAGACTGGTTCAAATTTGGTAGCATAATTATGCCATGTTTGACCCTATCTTGTGCCGCTTCCGACCAATAGGCGGACAGAAAGGCTTGTCGAAACTCCCGAGTGGAGTTGCAGTGACGCGCTGCCGACCTCATGCGACTCGCCGGTTCGCCTTCCAGATAGCCACACATATATTCTATCTTATGTGAACTTGCCCAGTCGGGAGGAAGACAGAACTCAAATTGCTCGAGCCATGCTCGTGGATGTATGCCTTTTTGAGAATTTCGGAATATCTCAAACTTTCTTACCGTAAGGAAATGTTTGAAATCAAATCCCCGCATTTCCTCCTGTCGAGGCCCTTGTATGTTTCTATTTGTCTCATGTCTGCCCCTCAAATTACATTCTTCCCTGTCGTCAAAATCTCCCTCGTGGCCGGAGTCCCTCTCTGCACTGTTCGTACGGCTATTTTTATTGCTATTGGCGAGTTCGGAATCACACGCCATGCGGTTTTCCAGATGCGCCACGCGTTCTTGTAATTCGCCTGTTACTGTTTTGTGTCGCCTGTTCACTTCGAATTGTCCCTTCTGAAATTTAAGAAGCGAACGCACTTCTTCGGTCTCTGCGGCCGCTGCCGGTGTAGTATTGTTCTCGCTTTCCGTCAGCTTCATCGTGCCTACAATGTCCGCTAATGCCACGATCTTATCATCTATTTGTCTCTTGTCCTCCGCCCCAGTCTGCTTCAATTGTTCGACCTGCTGTTCCAACGTGTGGATCGCTAAAGTGTTGTCCGCTATTGTGTTGCTAACGGACGTGGGACAATGCGTTTCCGTCTCCTGGACCCTCGAGAGTACCTGCTGGCGTTCTCTTTGGCATTCTTCCCTCAGCTCTTGGAAATTCCTAAGTAGCCGTTCTTCGCTTTCTTTAGATTCGGCCTCGCCACTCCGCTTGCTCTGTTCTAGGGCTTGCAGACGGTCATCGATTTGTTCAAATGTACGGCCTAATTCTTTCATAATATCGCTTTTTATTTCACTTGCCAGATTGTTTATTCTTTGTGAGATATCATCGGACACTCTCTGCATCGACTTGTCGACTTTATTTGTCTGCTGGATTAGTTTTTCGTCTATTTGTTCGCCTAGCTCTCGTATCGATTTCTCAGATTTTTGCGTCATTTGTTCGCCTAGCTCGCGGATCGATTTTTCGGATGATTCTTTTTGTTCTCTGAACGATTTTTCTGATTTTTGCGTCATTTGTTCCCCTAGCTCGCAGATCGATTTTTCAGATGATTCTTTTTGTTCTCGGAACGATTCTTTATTTTGTTGCAATAAGGCTTTCATGAGTTCTGCCAAATCAATTTTGTTAGTTGGAGGCAAATTAATTTGTGGCTCTGATGTGAGGCCGTTCGTGCTGTTTTGCATTTCGTTTGAAGTATTTCCCATTGCATTTTCGGAACCGCCCGACGCGTTAACATTCGAAATCAAATTATCCCCTTGGTCCATGTTGCTTAAGTTGTCGGACCGCTTACTTTTAGTTTGGTTACGCGTCTGCATTAGTGCAATTTATACATGGTACGCGACAAGAACTACCATTGTGATCCCCAAAGAATGTACTGAAAGTTTGTTTATTGTATTTACATGGCATATTTATAAATATTTGGTTAATGGTTGACACTGATGTTGCTGTTATTCATGTTACTGCTTCTATTGTAGGCTTTAGATTAAAAGTTAAAAGGAAGTTCAAAAGATCAGTTTTTTGTTTTGATTCTTTCGCAAAGTTATTATTAAATTCTCCAAACATAATGAGATTTTTGCGCCTTTTTGTTAAGAAGTGGAGGTATGATTCCAAACCTCTTAACAAGGTAGGTGTATTGCCTGTTGGAGCACTATAAAAGTAAATAGCAGCTACATTTTCAGCTACTAATGCAGCTTCAGATAGTTCTAAAACCCTTTTGATAGGTATACCTTTTCGGAAATGAACAGGTGCAAATTTGTCGACTTCAAAAAGGCCTATGACTCTATTCACAGATCCACACTATTTACAATTCTTGAAGAAAAAGGACTGGATTGGAAAATACACAAACTCGTTCAGCAGACATTAACAAATATAACATCCAAAGTGAAATTTATGGGAAAATTTTCTAAACTATTCGAGATAAAAACTGAGGTTAGACAAGGTGATAGGTTATAGCCTTTGTTGTTGAATGTAGTTCGAGATAGTCATGGAAGAATGGGAAAAGAATCTTGAAGAAGAAAATTACTGGAAACCAGTTCCGTTAGGAACCAATAAAAAGACCTACAAGTTCCCTACTTAGCATATGCGGACTGATTCACAATAATGGCAGATTCTTGTGAGATGGCTATAAAACAGATGGAAACTAAGGGAATGCACAGGGAAAGTCGGCCTGCAGATATAATTTGAAAAGACAGTGTTTACAAAAGCAGATTTAGAAATTTTCAAATTACAAATCAAATATGGGGGAATTAACAGATTATCACACTTTAAATTTCTAGGAGGAATTACCTCTAAAAAAATATGCAAACAAGAAAGAATACAAAAAGCTGGTAAAGGTTTAGAATTAGTGCAAAACCTCTATAATAAAAAAGCTTACCTTTAAATTCCAAAATTAGACATTAAAAACAGTAATTAAACAATCAAGGGTATATATAGACAAGTGAAACCTTGGCACTAAATAGGGAAACTGGTATAGAAAATCGAAAGAAAGAAGAAAGAAAAGCAATTATTAAAATTTCGGGACCAAGATGGACTGAGAATGGATATAGACTACAGAAAACGTCAAAAATTGAAGAATATCTAACATAGAGACAGACATAATGAAAAGACGCCTCAAATTCTATTGACCACATAATGAGGCTTCCTGAACAAAGACTAACAAAAATAATAATAAAATACGTAGATTACCTCGCTAATGGAAGAGAATGGATCCAGAGTGTTAAAAAAGAGAAAAGACTTGGAATTAGCCAAAATCACCAAAGAGGAAATACACATAAGGAAATATTATAGAATAAAAGTAGAAAAATGGGAGGTTAAACCAGAGACAAAAGCCCGAAGAACCGGAACAAAATGGAGCGAAGAAAGAAGAGCTAAATTCTCACAGACAATGAAAAACTGGTGGGCCAATAAAAAGAACCAGAAGAACAAGAAGAACGGAGAATGAACCATCTTTACATAGCGTCTTCCACTCTGGGAGCTTTGCGACTAATATTAATAATAATAATATTCAGCTTCATCCATGGGTCTGTATAGTTCCTCAGAAAAAGTTACCCAAAACAAAATTTTCCAGAATCCACATTTTTAGTTTTTCTTCTTCAAGACAATGTTCTGTTACACAATGTACAGTAACAAATTTTAGTTCAGTCTCTAGAAACACTTGAAATTCACTCACTTTATTTGTCAATGACTGCACACATAATGAAGTACCGAGAAATTTGCAAACAACTTTGGGATTTGAAACATGGTGTGGTGATTTTGCTTCTATGTTGTTCCTTTTCAAGTTACAGGAGGCGCCGTGACCATTTATCTTGTCTGCCTCCGACTAAAAAATCATTCAAACGCGAAGGCGGCACTGGTTTTCTCCTGCGCACAGTATTTGACCCAGTTTCTTCTGTTCTGAACACCTCCTCTCCTTTTGCTGTTGTTGCTGTAGATGTTGTTGAAACTGTAGTTTCTGTAATTATTGTTGGTGTCTGCTCTGGTGTTCCGGGTGCTGATGGCAGCTCAGCTGTTTCTGTTGAGACTGATTCAGATGTTTCTTCTGTTACTGCAGTTTTTCTAGCCTTGACCCTTTCATTTGGAAGTACTGCTTCTGCTGTTTTTGTTTCTGTAATTACTTCATCTGGGACTGATTATTCTGTACCACAGATTTTTGGATACCTCACTGGGATGGCAGATTTGTACAGACCTTCTTGTTGTCAGCTGTGTTTTTTCTAACGCTTGGGCGACTTTTTCGCTGAGTTTTTGTGGAATTATGTACATTTTACAGATCTTGTGAAACTGCCTGTTTGCCTTTTTAATTTCAGCATTTACATAGGAAGTAGGCATGAGATCGTGTGTGTGTGGTATTCCTGCTACAGTAACAATTTTCCTACTTGCACAGTGGAGAAATTGTCTTAGATTGTGGATTGCAGCTGGCAGCTGAATTCTGTAAAAATCATTTGTGCCCCGAATCAACACAGTACTTCCGTTTTTGCTATCTGAACAGAGCTGCTCGATGTTTTTGGAAACTTCATTCAGGGGTGCACCATGTTTAACATATTCACAGACTTTCACATTGAAATCATTTCGTAAGATTTCTGGAAGTTTATGTTCTTGATTGTCAGAATGAACAGCAGTTTTTGTAAGTTTACCATATCATTGTGTCTTCTTACCTGTGTCTACAATTTTCCGTTGAGCAGAAGTCTTCACTTCATGCTTTGCTATAGTTTTAGTATTTACACCTGGTACACTTGAAATGGTCACAAAACTATCACACTCCGATTTTGAAATAACTCTAAAGTAATTCCGTGCATTACAGTTATCTTGCTCACGGTTTTCTAGATTTTCCACTTTCTGTTTGCCTCCTTTTAACTTCAGTTCCATCCACTTCTCCGACAGAGCCGAACTATCATGGCGCGATTTTCAAGAGTTCAGTTCCCTATTTTCTTATTGAAGTTTCGTGATACCTATCTTTAGTGTAAACTGGACATTTGTTCGTTCAGCTTTGGAATTTCGTCTTTACAGTTTGCACACTGTTTCTTTTTAACATTAAAATTTACATTTCTTCGTGGAGCCACGTGGCAATTTCACAATATCCGCCATCTCGTACTAGCAAAAAAGAAAGAAAGATCTGTTCTCCACTGCTCTGAGCCAAAGTTTTGCAACTTTGGCGCTAACTTGTTGCTTACAACTACTCGCAGATCCGCTGACTTCATGATGCTTCTAATATGTTTCTGTCGAGTAGGACAGGAAAAGAACTGCTCTTCCAACAGAACCATACAATTCGTGACAGATTACTGCCCCCCCCCCTTCCCCTCTGCAACATCTTTCCTGTTGTATTCGTGGTTCCCCCATGAACCATGGACCTTGCCGTTGGTGGGGAGGCTTGCGTGCCTCAGCGATACAGATTGCCGTACCGTAGGTGCAACCACAACGGAGGGGTATCTGTTGAGAGACCAGACAAACATGTGGTTCCTGAAGAGGGGCAGCAGCCTTTTCAGTAGTTGCAGGGGCAACAGTCTGGATGATTGACTGATCTGGCCTTGTAACATTAACCAAAACGGCCTTGCTGTGCTGGTACTGCGAACGGCTGAAAGCAAGGGGAAACTACAGCCGTAATTTTTCCCGAGGACATGCAGCTTTACTGTATGATTAAATGATGATGGCGTCCTCTTGGGTAAAATATTCCGGAGGTAAAATAGTCCCCCATTCGGATCTCCGGGCGGGGACTACTCAAGAGGACGTCGCTATCAGGAGAAAGAAAACTGGCATTCTACGGATCGGAGCGTGGCATGGCAGATCCCTTAATCGGGCAGGTAGGTTAGAAAATTTAAAAAGGGAAATGGATAGGTTAAAGTTAGATATAGTGGGAATTAGTGAAGTTCGGTGGCAGGAGGAACAAGACTTTTGGTCATGTGATTACAGGGTTATAAATACGAAATCAAATAGGGGTAATGCAGGAGTAGGTTTAATAACGAATAAAAAAATAGGAGTGCGGGTTAGCTACTACAAACAGCATAGTGAACGCTTTATTGTGGCCAAGATAAACACAAAGCCCATGCCTACTACAGTAGTACAAGTTTATATGGCAACTAGCTCTGCAGATGATGAAGAAATTGATGAAATGCATGACGAGATAAATGAAATTATTCAGACAGTGAAGGGAGACGAAAATTTAATAGTCATGGATGACTGGAATTCGTCAGTAGGAAAAGGGAGAGAAGGAAACATAGTAGGTGAATATGGATTGGGGGGAAGAAATGAAAGAGGAAGACGGCTTGTAGAATTTTGCACAGAGCATAACTTAATCATAGCTAACACTTGGTTCAAGAATCATAAAAGAAGGTTGTATACCTGGAAGAATCCTGGGGATACTAAAAGGTATCAGATAGATTATATAATAGTAAGACAGAGATTTAGGAACCAGGTTTTAAATTGTAAGACATTTCCAGGGGCAGATGTGGATTCTGACCACAATCTATTGGTTATGAACTGCAGATTGAAACTGAAGAAACTGCAAAAAGGTGGGAATTTAAGGAGAAGGGACCTGGATAAACTGAAAGAACCAGAGGTTGTAGAGAGTTTCAGGGAGAGCATAAGGGAACAATTGACAGGAATGGGGGAAAGAAATACAGTAGAAGAAGAATGGGTAGCTCTGAGGGATGAAGTAGTGAAGGCAGCAGAGGATCAAGTAGGTAAAAAGACGAGGGCTAGTAGAAATCCTTGGTTAACAGAAGAGAAACTGATTTTAATTGATGAAAGGAGAAAATACAAAAATGCAGTAAATGAAGCAGGCAAAAAGGAATACAATTGTCTCAAAAATGAGATCGACAGGAAGTGCAAAATGGCTAAGCAGGGATGGCTAGAGGACAAATGTAAGGATGTAGAGGCTTGTCTCACTAGGGGTAAGATAGATACTGCCTACAGGAAAATTAAAGAGACCTTTGGAGAGAAGAGAACCACTTGTATGAATATCAAGAGCTCAGATGGCAACCCAGTTCTAAGCAAAGAAGGGAAGGCAGAAAGGTGGAAGGAGTATATAGAGGGTTTATACAAGGGCGATGTACTTGAGGACAATATTATGGAAATGGAAGAAGATGTAGATGAAGATGAAATGGGAGATAAGATACTGCGTGAAGAGTTTGACAGGGCACTGAAAGACCTGAGTTGAAACAAGGCCCCGGGAGTAGACAACATTCCATTAGAACTACTGACGGCCTTGGGAGAGCCAGTCATGACAAAACTCTACCATCTGGTGAGCAAGATGTATGAGACAGGCGAAATACCCACAGACTTCAAGAAGAATATAATAATTCCAATCCCAAAGAAAGCAGGTGTTGACAGATGTGAAAATTACCGAACTATCAGTTTAATAAGTCACAGCTGCAAAATACTAACGCGAATTCTTTACAGACGAATGGAAAAACTGATAGAAGCCAACCGCGGGGAAGATCAATTTGGATTCCGTAGAAATGTTGGAACACGTGAGGCAATACTAACCTTACGACTTATCTTAGAAGAAAGATTAAGAAAAGGCAAACCTACGTTTCTAGCATTTGTAGACTTAGAGAAAGCTTTTGACAACGTTAACTGGAATACTCTCTTTCAAATTCTGAAGGTGGCAGGGGTAAAATACAAGGAGCGAAAGGCTATTTACAATTTGTACAGAAACCAGATGGCAGTTATAAGAGTCGAGGGGCATGAAAGGGAAGCAGTGGTTGGGAAAGGAGTGAGACAGGGTTGTAGCCTCTCCCCGATATTATTCAATCTGTATATTGAGCAAGCAGTAAAAGAAACAAAAGAAAAATTCGGAGTAGGTATTAAAATTCATGGAGAAGAAGTAAAAACTTTGAGGTTCGCCGATGACATTGTAATTCTGTCAGAGACAGCAAAGGATTTGGAAGAGCAGTTGAACGGAATGGACAGTGTCTTGAAAGGAGGATATAAGATGAACATCAACAAAAGCAAAACGAGGATAATGGAATGTAGTCAAATTAAATCGGGTGATGCTGAGGGGATTAGATTAGGAAATGAGACACTTAAAGTAGTAAAGGAGTTTTGCTATTTAGGGAGTAAAATAACTGATGATGGTCGAAGTAGAGAGGATATAAAATGTAGACTGGTAAAAATCGAAGAGGGAGACCCAGAGATGAATACACTAAGCAGATTCAGAAGGATGTAGGTTGCAGTAGGTACTGGGAGATGAAGAAGCTTGCACAGGATAGAGTAGCATGGAGAGCTGCATCAAACCAGTCTCAGGACTGAAGACCACAACAACAACAACAACTCGTGACGTGTGGCTGACGGTACGCTTTAAAATTTCCCCGGCATTGTTACATGATATCGACTCGTCTTTGGGCAGCCACATTCTAACGTTTACCTGTAGGTATTTTCGTAAAGACAACGTTTTTCTTGTAGCACCTTCCACTGGAGTTCGCTGAAATTTTTCTTTCGCTGAAATTTTTTTCCGTATTTGCATTGACTAAACAATCCTATTAAAATAGGATAACATGATTGCAGAACAACCATTGGAAGCTGTCACATGGATTAGATATTTAGGATGATACGTATACGTACGAAACGATTTAAGAATGATAATATAAAACTTATCGCAGGTAAGGCAGATGAGAGGCACAGATTCATTTGGAAGAATGCTCAGGAAGCGTAATGTACCCTCAAAGAAGGTAGCCTACAAATCCCTCGTCAGACCAGTACTGGACACTGCTCGTCAATTAGGGGTCGACCCAGGCAGGATTGATAGAGGAAATAGAGAATATTCAAAGAAGAGTTCCGTCTTTCGTTACGTGTTCATTTTGTAAGCTCGAAAGCGCCACAGTGATGGTGCAGCCAACTATAGTGCAAAACTCTACAAGAAAGGTTTTCTGCATCACGATGTAGAACGCTGCTGAAATCCGGGAGCGTACATTCTTGGAAGGGTCATCCAATACGTTGTTTCCTCCGACGTATACGTCGCTAAAAGACCATGAAGATACAATTAGAAAGATTCGAATTCACACAGAGGATTACTGACAACCGTTCTTAACGCGTACCATTCGGGACTGAAACGGCGAATGGGGTGACAGTGGTACACGAAGCACTTACACCGTATGGTGGCTTCAGGAATATAGCTGTAGATGTTATGAATGCTCTGTTCTTTGCTGAATCGGCTATGTTCTTTCAATAAGTCCCTAGTGATGGTCCCAATTGAGAATCTATAGAAAGATTGCTGTATCTGAAATTATTTTTGGGTGAACTATACTTATTATTCCTCTAATGACTCCTTTTTTTGCCACCTGACTTCTTCGTGATTGTATTAATGTGACTAATCCATCTTGAAACTTCCGTTTGGATATTTGCAGATCATGAAAGGCTCCGACTGATTCTGCTGATTGACTGCACATTTTAAATAACGACAACTGTGTGCAACTTTCCGGGTGTCATGAAACGCTGCATGAACTATGGCTCCACCTGCTGTCTGTCGTGGACGAAAAGAACGACCTGGGTTTCATACGGTCATAGTTTACTGAATACATGACGGAGAAGTTGTTATATCTGCAAAAAGAACATCACATCCGATCATAAAACTGGTTCCACATTACCTGCGGACTTGCTGCAGCAGGAAGTGACAAGTGCTTTTTCTCACCACCTTCTTGCCACTGTAGACAATTGTTTTTATTGCCTCTTTCTGGGTGTCAGGCATCTAAATCCGCTCCATTATACAAGTGAGGCATAGAGACAGTTTCAGCACTGCCAACTATAAGTCGAGTCTGTTTTTCTTTATTGCCATGCAACAGCTCGAAAACGAGCTGTTCGAACCGGATTGGCAACTCAACTCCCGGAGGAAGTACTTCTGAACCTCACACGTATGTATGATCATGTAACATTAAGCTGTTTACCACATCCACATGGTCTTTATTTTGTACGTATACTGTTTTACTGGGAGTCCTCTGCCTCAGCCTTCTAATTTTCACATTCTGCATTAAAAAAAACGTAACAAGATACCAGTTCAATTAAATTCCACAGCGAGGTCACAGGAAAGAGTGGACTACTTCGTATTTCACGATGGTACCTGAATGATTTGGCCATGCATTATTGAATATTTCATAGAGCAACGGAATTAGGATGGCAAGACGAGGATTTAAAATAGTGAGTGAGATAAAAATGGCTGTCTACATGCTTCTGTATGAGCCCTAATCTCCTACTTTACTCTCATGATCCATACGCGAGATATACGATGATGCCAGCATAATGATCGCCCAGTCTTCTTCGAATACTGGTTCTCTAGATTTGTCAACAAGTACTGTCGATGACTACATTGTCTTCCCTTCAAGCACAAAAAGTGAAGCAACCGAAAGAGGAGGAGGAAACTGTTCCGGTGTACCACAGGCGCTGGCTGGAAGACGAAGCATGGAAGAGTAGAGACGGTGTGGGACGACGTCAGCCAATAGCCCGCTGACTAGGACTGCAGCACGACATTAGCGGCCTCTACGAGGAGAGAATATAAGCGCAGCTCCTGCCAGCCTCGACCGCACAGTAGTAGACCGGCTTTAGTAGAACAGCCGTCATCACAACTGTTATACTGAGACTTGTGCCTTATATCAACTACTTACATGGACATGGTGTATAGTGAAGGACGCTGACTGTTTGCATGTCCCCAGTCGCTTTCGACACGTTCTTGTAAATACAAAGTTAAGTATTGTCGCTATACTTCATTGTGATAAAAACCATTAATGTGACTTGCTTCAACTGTTGTATAGCTATCCGAGAAAGCAGCATCCTTTAGGCACCCTGTAAGAGACGAGTGGGCAGGACCCCACAGAAACGAAACGAATCTTTGGCTGTTGAGAGGGTATGTGATACTATTTCCGTGATAACAATATCGAGTCAGATTCAAAACCAACTTGGCGGCATGGGCCCACTTATCAGCATGTTGCTGGCCCCCTCCCCGGCCGCTACTCCCCCTCCCCCCTCCTTCCCCTTCCCCTCTCCTACTCCTCCCCTTCCACCCTCCCGCCCCCTTCCCTGCCCTCTTCTCGTGTGGTTGCATGCACTGATTCGGTTGGAAAGGATGCCATAAAGCCGTTGTTATCCTTTCCTGAGGCAAGGTGGAATGTAACTGTTGTAATTTGTCCTCGACATGTTGGATACTGGCAGTGGAACAGATCTGACGTCTGAGCTGGCCGCACACGTGTTTTATCAGGGACAGATCGAGAGATCTTGCTGGCCACTGGATTACCTCAACGTCATCCAAGCAGTTCATAAAAGCAGGTCCCATGTTTGGACGCGTGTTATCCTGTTGAAAAATGGCACCACGATACTGTCGCATGAGAGGTACCGTATGAGGAAGTACCATTGTGCCGTCAGTGTTCCCTCAGTCAGTTCTGCTTCCCCACACCATGTTGCCAGGAGTACCACTGTTGTGCCTTTCTAAAAATTGCAACAATGAGACCTCAGCCCAGGTTACTGCCATACTCGCTGGCGATGGTATTCTGGTGCAGTGTAGAACCGCAATTCACCACTGAGCACGATGTGATGGTATTTGTCAACAGTCACGGCACGACTGCAGACGAAGCCGTTTGTGTTGTGGTGTTCACGGCAGCCCTGGCATGGGAGGTAGTCCCCTCCTCCGACTACTCCTAGTCTCCGACCAGTGGGGCTGGATTATACAGTATGTTATGGGGTGTCCATTACTTGTTTTGGGATGACAGGCGCTGATGTGAAGCGAGGGGGAGGGGGGGAGGCGAGGGGGGGGTTACAATGTTCTTGTAGCACAACACGGTGATCGTTTCTTGTACCGGTCAGACGTTGTCGATCGAAACCTTGACAACGAGTACACTTGCCCTCACGTTGCTATGCAGTCCAACATTGAGCTAATGTCTAATTCCAATGGCCCATAAATCTACAAATTGTATGATTCGATCAGAGGGCAAAATAGAGACCCATAATGTGGTCCCTATTAGACTGTTAGGTACTGATAACTCTATCTCTGACAGGTACGGCGTATCTCCGCGCCTTTCACAATGGTGACTCGACGTTTGATGCTTTTCACGCCCCTAATATTCATTCCAAGCCTGGTGACAACGCTAAACGCGAAGAACACTGATGAAGTGTGGCGGCCGTTCTACTTGTCACATGGATTTGAAACTCTTATTATTTATATGCCCGATGGTGGCGTGTTCGTATACGAAATGACATTGACGTTTGACCATATCTTCTGGGTGCTCCGCTTTTTTTCGTCAGGCAGACTATGCCTGTTGTCATGTCTACTTGATAAGTACTCCGAACACTGGAAGAATACTGTAGAATTGGTCACACAGGCGTCTTGTATGTGATTTCCTTTACAAATGATTTATAGTTTCCCAAAACCTCTCCAGCATATTTAAATCTTTCTCTGTCTTCCCTCCGATCACGAAAACTAGCAACGGCCGGGACATCAGTATGCTGGCCACATACCCCTCCCAATCCGCATCCGATTACGCCTGAGGGCAGAGGATGACACGGCGGTCGGTCGTTATCGTTGGGCCTTCTACGCCCGTTAAAACGCTGTGTTTTTTCTTATTGACCTTCCCTAATACTGGTTTTACGTCTTGGTACTAGCCATAAATGCTTATACTATTAGGTTGGCATCCATGCATCGACAGTGATTCGGAATCCCCGCGAAGCCGTAGTATCGACATAGACTGTGAAACATTCCCCTAGAAAGTAGACACAGTTCCACGTGTTTCCCAAACAGACGCAAGCCGAGAGTAGACTGGGCAGGATTTCTAAATACATGCGCCCGGTCACGTACTGGCAATTGCCTGGCTTCGCTTGCAGCATTCAGATAGCACCATTCGATTGTTGCTTATTTTACGTTTTCTTTCTTTCGGTATTCACTCTGGATTGATATTGCACTCTTACAACGACCTTGGTGTGTTTTAGACTCTGTTAATAGCCAGCCGTTCACTACGTGAGCCGCTACTGACCACTAGAAACTGCCTTTTGTTCTACCGGTCACCGCGTCGCTTTGTGTTGAATGATACTGGATTTCTGCTGCCTACGGCGAGGATGACAGTAAATGCTTTATGTTACATTTATCAACATTTAAAAACAGCCACCATTCATTACACCAAGTACAAAGTTGGACCGAAGTCATTCTACAGGGTGGTCGGAAATTCCCGTTACAGACTTGCAGCACTTGTAGAGGGGAATCTGTGAATGTATGTATACACGGAGTGATTCCGTGATGATGTTACAGACTTTCTAGGATGATGGAGAACGATAATGTATTAATTTGAAGTAAGGATTCCACTACCGGAAACGAACGAGCCGAAAGTTACAAACGAAAACCGTTCTGATACCTCTGACAGTTGAATATACACTCCTGGAAATGGAAAAAAGAACACATTGACACCGGTGTGTCAGACCCACCATACTTGCTCCGGACACTGCGAGAGGGCTGTACAAGCAATGATCACAGGCACGGCACAGCGGACACACCAGGACCCGCGGTGTTGGCCGTCGAATGGCGCTAGCTGCGCAGCATTTGTGCACCGCCGCCGTCAGTGTCAGCCAGTTTGCCGTGGCATACGGAGCTCCATCGCAGTCTTTAACACTGGTAGCATGCCGCGACAGCGTGGACGTGAACCGTATGTGCAGTTGACGGACTTTGAGCGAGGGCGTATAGTGGGCATGCGGGAGGCCGGGTGGACGTACCGCCGAATTGCTCAACACGTGGGGCGTGAGGTCTCCACAGTACATCGATGTTGTCGCCAGTGGTCGGCGGAAGGTGCACGTGCTCGCCGACCTGGGACCGGACCGCAGCGACGCACGGATGCATCTCTACGATCGTCTCCATGGGAGAATAGCAGCCTGCATTGCTGCGAAAGGTGGATATACACTGTACTAGTGCCGACATTGTGCATGCTCTGTTGCCTGTGTCTATGTGCCTGCGGTTCTGTCAGTGTGATCATGTGATGTATCTGACCCCAGGAATGTGCCAATAAAGTTTCCCCTTCCTGGGACAATGAATTCACGGTGTTCTTATTTCAATTTCCAGGAGTGTATGTACCGGTTCTTGTGTTGCGAAGAGTGTAGGGCTGGTAACTTTCAGTGGTGGTAGTGTGGACAAAAACGAGGAAAAATGTCCAATAAATGTGGGCTCTAAAGTGCGTACCTTAACAGCTATGAACACTTGCTCAGTAGAGGAGATGTGTTTCACATTAGCGATGATGAACGAATGGTCATAGCTCCTCAGGTATACAGACGCCTGCGCCTATAACTTTGACGCTCTGTAGTCTCGTTGGATGACGTTTCCGGACATGGGTTCCCATTCAAAATACGATGTACTTACTCCCCTCTACAAGTCCTAGAGGTCTGTAACGGGCATTTCCGACCACCCTGTATATTTCTCTACAATCTAGTAGAGACAATAGTCTTCCTGTGGACAACAGCATCCACAGCGAACAGTTTTACAGTACTGCTGGCCCTGTCTGCATTCTTGCTGGACACCTTCCTCTGTTGCTATTCGATCAATTCACTTGTTACAGAATGACCACTCTTTTCGCGTATTACAGCAGAATTCACGATTTCTACATACCGTACCTCTCATGTGTCATGACATTTTTGTCCTTGCAATAGGATAGTGATCCTAACAGTGAATTAACGAGATTGTGAGGAGCCTGTAAGGAGGCTGCCTTTCTTATTAAGAACCCTGGAAAGCAGCGGTTGTTTTCGAACAACAGCGAACTGGTTAGCGTTTCTATAGAAATAGTGTGCGTGGAATAAGATAATTATCGAGTACAAGGCATTAGTGAATAGCATTAGAAATGGTATGGAAGTAGCAAGAATGCGAGTTGTTTACTGTGAGTCAAGTACCCATTTCATAGAAATCGTGAGTGTTCGAAGTCTCCGCAATGATTCACTCCATGAACGGTTACGCAATGATATTAAATAGTTTTTAGAACTGTTTTTCAATGTTTAAAGCATTGTAAAAGTGTTGCCTGCATATGAAAATGGCATTACCAGTGAAATGTGAAGATTCCTCAACGATTGTCGATAAATCTGTCACATCTGACTGCATATTCAAAGGAAATGAAGAAAGGGAACTAATGACAAGTGAACGTTTTACTGCATGACCAGTGCAGTCGAAATGGTGTGCGTTTAATGTCATAATACATGAAAACTCTAGGTAGAAAAATGATTACCTTTTCGAGTACATCCGAAGCTTTGTAAGGTATAGCCATTTACAGGCCGGCCGTTGAGGCCGAGCGGTTCTAGGCGCTGCAGTCTGGAACCACGCGACCGCTACGCTCGCAGGTTCGAACCCTGCCTCGGGCATGGATGTGTGTGATGTCCTTAGGTTAGTTAGGTTTAAGTAGTTCTAAGTTCTAGGGGTCTGATGACCTCAGATGTTGAGTCTCATAGTGCTCAGAGCCATTTGAACAGTTACAAGCGATGGGCCGATTGGATTTCAGTGTATGCAGAGGATGAACATAAATTTGTTGGTACAACTCTGTTTTATTTCAGCAGCCAACAGCGTAAGAGCCTCATGAATTTTAGGGTCAGGTATAATCCTACATTACTTTCAGGTTTAGGCTCCCAAGCACTATTCCTATTGCCGTGATGTTTACACGATCTGTCGCGGACGTTACGTTCCTGTGGGTGTTTTCAGGCCGATTAAGAGTCAGGAAGATCAGGTCACATCACGTCCAATGACGTAATTACAAAAATTATTCATATCGTCATTAGTTTTGAGTAAGTGACGCATGAAACAACAATTTTGACAAGATGTGTCTGCTCTAACACAGGGGGGTGGGAAGACAGGGCGTTACGGATCAGTCTGCAATTTTCAAGAGGTTAAGAGAAAATGCAGAAAGTCAAACTTACAGTGAAGGCAGGTTGATTGATTGGATCAGCGCCAAATACCGTTATAGGGCAAATACGAGAAGCGTGGATTTTGGTACACGATAGGATGTTCGCGGCAGGAGACTCGAGGAAATCAGGGGTCTGATTAAGATTTTTTATTTAAAATCAAACTACTACACTGAAAGCTAATTCTAAACACGTGAAAAAGCATAGGATGCAACAGGTTACATAAAAAAAGGTCAGTGTCTTGAGTCCGTGGCGTGAGTGGTAGCAGAAATAGCAATCACTAGAAGCATTGTAAAATAATAACTTTGAGAGCAGCACTTCAAGTGAGAAACCAGACTTGTCAGAGCTTACGCGAGGCTGGCGACTATCGACACGGAGCTGACACCCTAACAGAATGACTCAGTACTCTCCTGGGTACAAAATACATGGATTTTTAAAGGAAAGTGTGGCGCACAATTTATCCCTGTCTATAGTGGGCCCACCAATTCACCCATACCTTACATGCTTCTGTCAACCTCGTTCAGATCCTTTCCCTCCTCCTACTGTGTTAACAACCTCTAACTTCGGTAGCAACAACTTTCAGGTAAAAGCTAAATGCCACTGCCCTTCGTATTAGGGCTGGCAGCAGTAGTGTTCTACGTCACTTGCCCCCCTCCTGCGGCCTCTCGTCAGTAGGGACTGCTGGTCTGTTGCAGCATTTTTACGCATTTCCAATCCCACTAGACGCACTGACGCTGTCGCTCTCTGGAACAACTATCAAGCTTAATGCATGTGCTGAAACTTGGCGGTTTGTGACCATCTCCCGCTGTGACGCCTTACAACAGCGTCTGGGCTCTGGATGGAGCTACCAGTTTATTCTCTGAAGTGAGAATTCTTCTCTGGGACTGCTTCCAAGAGTGTCGGCATTTCCAAGGGCTCTAGCGTTGCTGTTTACCTCCGATAGTCTAAACGCTAACACTTTTTCCTGCTCTCTGCATTGTGTCTCTGATTTCGTAGCTTGAAGTGCCCTCTCAGGCTTCCAACAGCCTTAAATTTAACAGTGTGCAAGTCAGTACATCGTTAATATACACTATGTGATCAAATGCATTCGGACATCCCCAAAACATACGTTTTCATAGTATGTGCATTGCGCCAGGTACTCCATATCAGCGACCTCAGCGGTCGTTAGACATAGTGAGAGAGCAGTATGGGGCCGTCCGCGGAACTCACGGACTTCGAACGTGGTCAGGTGAATGGGTGTCATTTGTGTCATACGTCTGTACGCGAGATTTCCACACTCCTAAAAATCCCTAAGTCCACTATCCCATGTGATAGTGAAATGGGAACGTGAAGGGACACGTGCAACACAAAAGTGTACAGGCCGGCCTCGTCTGTTGACTGACAGAGGTCCGCAGCTCGTGGTCGTGCGGTAGCGTTTTCGCTTCCCGCGCCCGAGTTCCCGGGTTCGATTGCCGGCGGGGTCAGGGATTTTCTCTGCCTCGTGATGACTGGGTGTTGCGTGCTGTCCTTAGGTTAGTTAGGTTTAAGTAGTTCTAAGTTCTAGGGGACTGATGACCATAGATGTTAAGTCCCATAGTGCTCAGAGCCATTTGAACCATTTGACTGACAGAGACCGCCGACAGTTGAAGAGAGTCGTAATGTGTAACATGCAGACATCTATCCAGACCATCACACAGGAATTCCAAGCTGCATCAGGATCCACTGCAAGAACTATGACAGGCGGGAGGTGAGGAAACTTGGATTTCGTGGTCGAACGGCTGCTCAAAAACCACATATCACGCCGGTGAATGCCAAACGACGTCTCGCTTGGTGTAAGGAGCGATTGAACAGTGGAAAAACATTGTGTGGAGTGGCGAATCACGGTACACAACTTGGCTATCCGATGACAGGAAGCGGGTATGGAGAATGCCCAGTGAACGTCATCTGCAAGTGTGTGAAGAGCAACGGTTACATTCGGAGCAGGTGGTATTATGATGTGGTCGTGTTTTTCATGGAGGGCGCTTGCACCCCTTGTTGTTTTGCGTGGCACTAACACAGCACAGGCCTACACTGATGTTTTAAGCACCTTCTTGCTTCCCACTGTTGAAGAGCAATTGGGGTATGGCGGTTGCATCTTTCAACACGATCGCCGGCCAGAGTGGCCGTGCGGTTCTAGGCGCTACAGCCTGGAGCCGAGCGACCGCTACGGTCGCAGGTTCGAATCCTGCCTCGGGCATGGATGTGCGTGATGTCCTTAGGTTAGTTAGGTTTAATTAGTTCTAAGTTCTAGGCGACTGATAACCACAGAAGTTAAGTCGCATAGTGCTCAGAGCCATTTGAACCAACCATTTGAACACGATCGAGCACCTGTTCATAGTGCACGGCCTGTGGCAGCGCCCTCACACTGAGGTCAATACAGTCTGGAGCTAGCAAGAGCTCAGCCGCATTTCATGACCTTATCTGAAGGAGACATCATCACACTATAGGACCAATGTAATAATTTCTGAGCCGGCTTCTGTGGCCGAGCGGTTTAGGCACTTCAGTCTGGAACCCTGCTGCTGCTACAGTCGCAGGTTCGAATCCTGCCTCGGGCATGGATGTGTGTAATGTCCTTAGGTTAGTCAGGGGACTGATGACATCAGATGCTAAGTCCCATAGTGCTTAGAGCCGTTTTTTTGATAATTTCTGATGTGCTCATTCATTTACGTGTGGAACATTGTACTGCAGGAGAACGGTTTGTTAATCTGTGCATCAAGTTTTCGTAAAGCCTCGTCGCCAGTTTTGTAAAGGACTTGTAGCTACTGCTGCGGAGCCCGAGTTGCCGCTGTTCTTACGGTAGTCCAAGTTCGGGAATTCGTAAAACGGCTTCAGGTGCAGTACACCATTAAGATAATTTCTCCGTGCCACTATTACACAGTTATGCCCCAGGTCAGGTAACAGGATAGGAGAACGAAGGTTCTACAACACTCCAACAAATTAGTAGTAAAGTGATACAAATGAGTTAAAAGGGCGGCAACTGTGGCCGAGCGGTTCTAGGCGCTTCAGTCTGGAACCGCGCTGCTGCTACGCTCGCAGGTCCGAATCCTGCCTCGGGCGCGGATGTTTGTGATGTCCTTAAGTTAGTTACGTTTAAGTAGTTCTAAGTCTAGGGGACTGATAACCTCAGATGTTAAGTCCCATAGTGTTTAGAGCCATTTGAACCATTTGAGTTAAAAGGTTCACTTATCTTTATGACTTGTCGAATAATGAAGTCTGCAACACTGCTTGTAATACAACACAAAAAAGGCCCTGAATGGATAAGTAGGGAAACTTCACAGTACATAGCAATGCAACTTACTACTACTCTCCGCTCACTTGTAAGAGTTCACTAAACGACGTTCCCTGTGTAAGTCAGCCCTGGACGATGATCTACAACCGAGTGGTCGAGAGCTGCCCTTCTATCTTCCGAGTAGCCTTTTGTCCGTTGTCGTCCTGTCATTGGCGGATTTTACTCGGCCGGCAATTGGCCGGGCGAAGTCTATATCTTCATCCTCATCGCGGCCCGTGGCACTGACGAAACTCGCGCAAGTGATGAGTCTCTATGGCACTGACACCAGCTCGCGTCTTTGCGCCTGCGGTGCTTTTGCCCTGGCTGTGTCTTGTTCCGACAAGCACAAGTGACGCTTAAATAGTCAATAGCAGTTTTAAGTTATCAAGCAATTCTACGGCAAAGATCTGTGTCAAAGTTAAGTAAATCTTTTATTCATTTATTTGTTAATGTGAACTAGTATTCATGTGGTCTAGCTTGTTGTGGCACGTCCCCCAGCAGGCAAAGAACCTTCAGTTGTGGCTGGACTAAAGTAGTTTCGCTGGTCACACCAGTCTGTAATTGTATTTCCGGAGAAAACCTCAGTCCTGGAATATGCAACTCTTGTTCCGCTAGCAGATTTTTAACAAGAAATGACGGTGCTCTATCTCTGATAGCTACTAAGTTAACGTTTTTCGACATAATTGTGGGACTTCATGAACAACCTTTGTAGCGCCCCCTTTAAATAATTATGAATGACAGTGCTAGTAAACTTCTACGTTATTTGATACAAAGACAGCTGAGTAAAACTGAATGTACTCAGTTGTCTCTTTACTTATTCTGATCATCACTAAACTAACACACAGTATTTTTTAGCGCAACGCAATCTGACTTTCAATAATCCCTACAAAAGAATGGCCCTGACTAACAATAACCTATACCTTTCAGGAATCACTTACCTCACAAAAATCTTCGTTACTCGAACTACTGCAATACAGCGAGCGCCAATACTTCCAGCTAAATAAAATATTCTGACTACTGAAGGCACTAAATACTGATAGCCAAAATTAGCAAATGAAAGATTTTGATAGAGAACAAACAATGTTTCTACCTTAATATTGGTTTAATTGGCTCTGAGCACTATGGGACTTAACTTCTGAGGTCATCAGTCCCCTAGAACTTAGAACTACTTAAACCTAACTAACCTAATGACCCGACGGGAGGCCCTAGCCACACGACATTTCCATTTTACATCACATACATCCATGCCCGAGGCAGGATTCGAACCTGCGACCGTAGCGGTCACGCGGTTCCAGACTGAAGCGCCTAGAACCGCACTGCCACTCCGGCCGGCCTACCTTAATAATGTCCAAAAGTCATCATATATGTATCTATCAATTCATGACATCCATCTTTACAAATTTCCTTTTTTTGGCGGACACACGTCCAAATCGTCCGCTTATAGTAACCCCTCAAAACTCTGGCATCTCTCTCTCTCCAGATCCACCACTGCTGGCGGCTCACCTGCAATTGCACAACGCTACGAGCTGTTCACATCCAACTGCCCAACACTACAATAGCGAATATTTCAACAATGCCAACCAGGAACATACTGCACACAGCACAGTCAGTGATTTTCATACAGAGCACTACGTGGCGTTACCAACATAAAAAGCTAAATAGCGTACTTACACCTTTATTCTCCGTCTCTCTCTGCATCGCGCAGCCGCTTTCTCTTTTGCACTGCACTTGTTGCACAGAGCCTATAGAAGAGAAAATGGTTCAAATGGCTCTGAGCACTATGGGACTTAACATCTGAGGTCATCAGACCCTTAGAACTTAGAACTCATCATCATCAGTTATCTGCTATATTAGCAGGTCATTTGCCTCTCCATTTTCTGCGATCCATTGCTTCCTTCTTAAGGCTGCTGTATGTTGTACCGTCCATCATGTCATCTAGTATCTGGAATCTCTTCCTTCCTCGCTTCCTTTTCCCTTCTACATAACCTTCTAAAACTGTTTTTATCAGTCCGTCATTCTTTCTTAATATATGCCCAATCCAATTTCTTTTTCTTCTCTTTATTACATCTAGTAACTGTCTTTTCTCTCTCACTCTTCTCAGTACCTCTTCATTTTTTACTCTGTCCATCCAACTTATTCTTTCCATCTTCCGCCATGTCCAGATCTCAAAAGCCTCCAGCCTTTCTCTGTCTTTTTTCCTCATAGTCCATGTTTCAGCGCCATATAGAAGAACACTCCATACAAGACATTTTATGAGTCTCTTTCTGAGTTCTCTGTCCAGACCGCTGCAGAAGATTCTCCTTTTCTTATAAAACGCCTCTTTTGCCATTGCTATCCTTGTTTTAATTTCTGTGGTGCACTTCCAGTCGGTGTCTATCCTGCTTCCAAGATACTTAAAATTTTGCACCTGTTCTAGTGTTTCTCCATTCAGCACAATTTTTATTTCCTTATTTCCTCCTATTGCCAATACTTTTGTTTTATTTGTGTTAATTTTCATTCCATATTTTTTTCCGTTAGTTGCAATGGTGTCCACCAAATCCTGTAATTCTTTTTCCCCTGTGGCAAGAAGGACCATGTCATCAGCAAATCTCAAGCATCCTACTCTTCTTCCTCCAATTTCTACTCCTTTGTCATCTAATGAGCATTGGTGAATCATATTTTCCAAGTACAGGTTGAAAAGAGTAGGTGATAAACAGCATCCTTGTCTTACTCCTTTCCCTAGCCCTCGAAACCTAATAGCGTCAGGGTCGGAAAAGAACAAGAGCTGGCCGAGGGTGGCCCGATAGGAAAGATAAAAGTGAGGAGCCTGGCATAAGTAAGTAGAAGCAATGCCACGACTCAGCTCGGGGCCCCGTGGTCGCCAGCCACGTATCACTAGGTGTGACTCCCTGAGGTGAACTTAGAACTACTTAAACCTAACTAACCTAATGACACCACAGACATCCATGCCCGAGGCAGGATTCGAACCTGTGACCGTAACGGTCGCGCGGTTCCAGACTGAAGCGCGTAGAAACGCTCGGCCACAACGGCCGGCTATAGAAGACAGGCAAATCAGTCACGGCCATTGAAAATCTTTCTGTAAACGTTTCCAGTGTCAAAACCATCCTTCATCCGGTTGCAGACGGGGAAAGTCAAAAAGCACACCGGTAGCCGCTTCCAGGAACGCCGTAAGTGGAGTAGAAAGCTTACAAGCTGGTCTAAATTAGCTCGTCCATTGTATTCAAATGGCGAGGCGCCGCCCCGCCGCTACTGTGCCAGCTGTAAAACACGTAATAATGACCGCCGCCGCAGCGGGTGACGCACGGCGCGGCGCGGCGCCACCGAGCCGCGCTTCCCATTGTGCGTCGTGGCTGGCCGGCTGGCTGCGAGCGCGCACCGGCCGCGAGCGCGTCCGATCGCGGGCGGCTATTGAAAGCGGCAGGCGGCGGGAATGCGGCCTGCCCCGAGGGCTATGAATTTCTTGAATGGCACATTAAAAGGGCTGACGTGCAAGTGGCGGGTGGACGGGGGGGATGTGGGATAGGTTTTGCGCCACGTCTCGGCGCGGCGCAGGGCTACGTCTTGTTTATCGCGCGGCCCGCGAGAACCGGCCCGGCATTAGCGAGTGTAATAGCCGGTATGATTTAGCGTCGCCCGCGCCGCGCCGCCGCCTCTGCCGCCGGCCGCCGCCGCCTTGTCCTGTCTGTCCTTCTGCTGGCGCGCGTCGCGCTTGGCTACACCGAATGCCGGCCCGCCGTACTCGCTCGTTACACCGGCCTGCCCTGCAACACAAAGGACGCTTGTCGCCGGCTGCTCCGTCAGCTACTGCGGCTTAGGTCTGCTTCTTCGATCCGATATTCTCACGCGATGTTCTTCCATCCTACATGTTCACACACTTTTGTCTCTCCGGTTGGTTGGTTGGTTGATTTGGGGAAGCGGACCAAACAGTGAAGTTCAAAGGACTCTGAGCACTATGGGACTTAACTTCTAAGGTCATCAGTCCCCTAGAACTTAGAACTACTTAAACCTAACTAACCTAAGGACATCACACACAGCCATGCCCGAGGCAGGATTCGAACCTGCGACCGTAGCGATCGCGCGGTTCCAGACTGTAGCGCCTAGAACCGCTCGGCCAATCATGTGGATAATATCTCCGACATGGCCTGTGGTCGAATCCGGGTCACTATGGTTAGCAATCCGTAGTGGTGACTGTACTGTGCTGGCGTAAACTGAGGCGCGAAGATCGATACTAGGGGCTGGACCAAGTCCCCTATCACTACAGAGGCCAGAGACACACCAACAAGCAACATTCCGCCAACGCCCTCTCGACAGCAAGTGTCTAGGCCGCCGCTGCTGACTGGAAGGCTTCAAGACTCACTTATCGAGTTTGGCGTCTGTCAGTATGTTCTCGGTTCACATCACAGTACATAGCAACTAGATTAGTGACTATAGCAAGATTGCCGATATTTTCTGCAAGAGGATTATTTCTGATGAGCTTGTACCACACCATATTGACTCTATTCCAGTTAAGCAAATGTTCATGTAAGTAAAACACCATGATAATCCACGTGTGAATCTATGTTTGAGAAAGAGCATACCGGCCCTTCATTATATTATCCTCTCCCTTACGGTACAAGACTCTATAGTGGCGACGAGGACTCTACATGCTCACCTACTGAGATTAACATTTTTCTATGTAAAAAACATGTTTCGGATTGTTGTTCTTCTGAATGAGTGTAACATGCGAATATCATTTTCGGTAAATATTATCACAAAATTTCAGTTATTTTTATGTAATAAAAGCTTAAAAAGTCATTGAATTTCGAGATTGGATTAGATGACAAAGAACGCTCCATAATTGGTTGAACCTCTGCTGACGTCATGGGCTAGGAGTAAGACGAAGCTATACGTATGTTGCAGGAGTCTTCGCCAAAGTTAGTGATGCTTTTCTGTACTGCTTCTACAAACAGTTTAGTTATTTAGTGATGGAAAATGCGTTTAAATCTTTTAAGTAACAACGGAAAGGAATTTTGTGAAGGCTGATAGTGGAAGCCTTCTGAAAGTTAATACATGATTACTGGTGGTGGTCACTTTGTTTACTTTTTTTTTAAATTTTACGTCTCTTATTGTACTATGTACGATCGACTGGGTATCAACACGTTGTTTGTGCAAGCTGCCTGTCACAGTCCCGAACCCAGCACACAAATGACGAAACAAGCGCTTCTATGATCAAGTGGAATCCAACAAAATTATACAACTGTTAAACTGATATTTATTCACGCTGCTAAATGCGAAAGCCGCTGAAGTTTTGTTAACCACAAAATAAAATTTAATTGACTTCATATAATTAAAAACGACTCAGCTAATTGTCTAGATTAAAGGAAACGAATATGTTTCTTGCCATGGCATTTGTAGTACATTGGAAACACCGCCATAGTGAGACTGAAGTTCAGAGAGGTGGAGGAGGAGACAGAGAGAGGGGCAGGAGAGGATGGAGAAAGAGTGGGGGTGAATGGGGTGGACAGAGAGAGAGGAACGAGGAGCAGATGGACTAACAGAAGACTGGAATAAATGAATACCCGGGCAGCAACGGGTTTCTCAGATAGTAATGATATAAAAGTATGTACTGTACACTTCTGACCATTACCAACTTCAACATCAAAGGTGCAAGAAAGGTCAAGTTGGCATTCGCTAAGAAATTTGAGAGATATTTGTCAGATCCCTCTAATATATCTTTATACTTTTCTCAACTTTTCACCGACTTTTGCCATTTTCTAAATGTGAAGGAAATCAACCCCTCACAAAGAAGTGTTCTGACATGTGTGAGACCGAATCTGATCTATCTTTCTACCACAGTTGTGCAAGGATGTACTGTGAGTGTTTTAGGAATTTGTGTTGAACCTACGACCTGCAAGGTAGGAAGACACCAACTCACCATGCAGAGTTCATAAGAGTTCAGTAGCATGGACAGTGATGTAATCAGTCAATAATCTGAATGACGGTTCCACTACACTCTCTGTAAAGAAAACATTATCACTAACAGAAATTAGTTCAGACGTATCCTTATGTTATCAAAAAGTGAAAATCTTAGATTTTCGTTATTAAGGTTTATTTTTCCTCTAAGTATGACTTCATGACATAGCAGTGTTAGTAAAATTACATACAGGATGGTAAATTATTGATAATGGGTGTTCACAACTGTGAAGTGAGGTTCCTAACTATTCTAAGGTTCTTTAATAGTGAGATGGTTGGTGACCATGTCTGGGGGTCAATAAAATACAAACAAATTAAATGCAGTTGGGGGTCAGAGATATCACTTAAGCTAAAATTCACAATGAAAATACCCAAAAATGAGTGGAGTCTATATAGGGTACGTAAATATCACTGCAAATATAATTGCACATTTAAAACAGTTCATATCTTCAGAGAATAAAGCACTCATTAGTGGATGATCAATCCTTTTCGTCAGATTGGATACAACGCATGTTTTCATTTCAAGTAAGCTCGACAATAGTGAATATATTCAATTACAGGTCATGCTGAATGTACGAAATAAGTGCCAATTGAATATCACTTGGTGGGGTAGCGCGAGTGTGCTTGTTTACCTTTCATCAACGGCGGCAGTGATTGTTGTTGACACGAGCTGTCAACATGAGAATCTATTCCAAATCTCTCTCGACCATTAAACACCAGTCTCATACATTTCCTACATGTTCGGTGAAGCCGAGACTCCTTATTGTTCCCTAGCTAATTAACTGGCTTGGTACCCGCTATTTGGCTGGAATAGCGCGTACGTTATTGCCCTCAAATCGCTCGCAAGTGTTAACTGTCAGTGCTCGGTGCAATGGTCTGAACTAGGAGACTTTGCAGTTTAGCTTCTTAATAGTTAAGACGAGCCTGTGAACAAATGTTCACATAATGATTCTCGCAATCGTCTCAGTGCGGCTCCAGTCGCCTTGCTCGAACAGTCGACGATTTTTTACAAGGGAAGAGCTAATTTTTCAGTCTTTATTTGACGATATCAGAGCTCGTGGCCACGCTTTTTCTTTCTGGCCAATCAGAGCATTCATACTTTTGTAATTCCACCCACAACAGTTTCTGTAGCCTATCAAAGGCATTGTTTCTGTCATAGGCCAGAGTTTAACTTCTGCTAGGTAATACTGAGACAAACAGCATATTTCCACACGGGTTTTAACATAGGTGGCAACAATGAGTAACCAATGTTTTGAGCTGGGTTTCTCTGAACGTTTATCTGCCATCTCCAGCCACGTTCCTGCAGAAAGGCTTTCCGCAGTGTCGCCGTTAAAAGGAGGGACAAGGGCAGCTTTTGCTGCCGTCCTGTGCAGTGGCTCCGGCATCGCATTGCATTTGCTGGATATCCTGCTGTGAAGACTTCGGCCAAACGGGGGACAGGCGTTACCATTGTAAAATTTTCCTTTCCTCAGAAGTGCATCTCATAGTTCAGTTTTGGGAAATTACTTGCGTACAATTACTAGTGTGTGTGTTCGTGATTTATATTCGTGAAATGTTACATTTTCACGTTACTATGTCATGTGACATATATATTTAACTGGAATTGTTTCGGGAATTCAATGTAAGGTGCGTTATTTGTCTGACACCTTACAGTATGCCATTGTTTTCTTACACTTTGCATGTTTGATAAATGATAATCTGGATCTGCGCTCCTCTCTTCCTACTTAATCCAACTAATGTGAAAATCCTATCTGACATCAAATGACAAAAAAGTATATTAATGAAAGGGACATGGGCAGGTGCTGGCGTGTGTCTCACTACTTGCACTTTGAAAAAATCAACCTGATATTTTTAAAAGTCGTTTAAGATTGGTTTCCGCCAATATTTTCAGTGTGAGCCTAAACAGAGCGGAAATAGTTTCAGCTACCCTCGTAATTAGCCCCTTATAATAAAATCTAGGTAGGCAATCTGATACTCTTCTTAACAGATCGAGAAACAGTCAAATCAGGCAAAATTAAAATAATATTTTTTCTTCATGTGAGGTAATGTTCAGATGGCCGAGTTTCACACATGAGTAACGTACCTCTTCCGGCAAAGCGGCCCCGTGTGACTTGTGTACTATAGAGAGCTCAGGTAATGTATGCAGCACGGTCACTTCTCAGGAGGGTCGCCCTACGAGCCTGGAAGGAGTCTGTCACAATCTGTTCTCGGTAGTATGTACCAGGAGGGACACTGATTAATGGTGGAGGCATCTCTTGCAGATACAGTGGCTTCAGCCCAGGAAAGACTGCTGAGAAACTAATGGTTACTTATATCCCTAGGCGAGATACTACCTCAGTTGAACGTTGACATCCTTATGATTAAGTAGGATGTTACATCCCAGGTAGATATATTGACATCAAAGGAGTTAACCAAAACCATGGGAATAGTTAAGACACTTTCAAAAAAATATTCATTGTGGTAGGAAGAAAACGAGAATTTGCTCATGTCTCGTAGGCTAACGCCAAAACTAGAGCTCTCATTCACTGCTAAAATGTGGTTTGGATCCTTCTGACGCTCATAAGACGGAACTGATCGGCTGTCGGACCCCCTCCGTCTAATAGGCGTTGCTCATGTATGGTTGTTTACATCTTTGGGCGGGTTTAGTGACATCTGTGAATAGTCAAAGGGACTGTGTCTGTGACAATATCCTCAGTCAATGTCTATGTTCAGGAGTTGTGGGAAGCGGGATGATGCAAAAGTTTTTTTGATGTGTGTATTTCCGCCACATTATTTAAGGTTGATTCAGTCAAGATCCCTGGAAGTAACGCCTGTTTTACACTGTGTTTCCTACTACCTTGCGGACGCACCGGATGTGCTTCACTTGTAACTGAGACGGTTTAATACTCATGTATTTTTCATATTTTTTTTGAACGAAGATGTTCACCGTTTTCAGTTTTCCTATTTGTATAGATCTTTTCAAAATAAATGTATAGTTATCTAATTATTCTTGATATCATTTTCGTAGCTAGTTAACCCCATGTCACTTGAATGTAGAGTATCCAAGGCCATCGCCGCAATTATAAGTAAAAGAATTGTTTCTTATGACTGTTCCGTGATGCAAATCTCCTAATAAATAACAGATAGCTTCCGATCTGCTTGAAGGTCATAGGATATGTCCCTTATTTTGTATTAATCATTGATGCTCTGGCATTTGATACCCCTTGTTTTAAATCATTGATACAATGTAAGAGCAACCGCTTACTTAGTTCTGGCCCACATAATCATCAGTAATAGACTTCTTTCAACTTACAGAAAAAAAGCTGTTGCGGAAAAGTTTGCTTTACGCTTGACATTTCCGCCCAATAGTTCTTTTTTTTTTTTTTACAAATCTGTGTTACCCTTCCATCCCGTACTTACAACGTTTTGCTGAATTGTGCACTTCCTTGTGTTGACAGTTACTTCAGAACTGGAGGAGTAGCACTTTCTACATTCTACACGTTGGGAAATATTACGCAGTGGTTTTCTCATTCAGCCATTGGATTTGAGCGTTGTCTGTTTGTGACAGATTTATGTTACGTGTTGTATGAAAAGGAGGAAGTGTTTACCAGTGCCTGTTGGAATTCGACAGAGGCAGGGTCATGGCCTGTCGAGTTAGTGCTTTATCGTTTCGCGGTATTGGCGCTCACGTTGGTCTGGATCCCACGCCTGTCATGATGATATGGAATCAGTGCGTTCAAGAGGACCATACTTAGCACCAATCAAGGATCTCAATGGGCTCATGCGACACGCGACTAGCACTCGAGCGGATATACATACCATTCAGTAGGCCAAGCAGTATAGGCCACATATCAGAAGCACAACGGCTAATGTTGAAATCACCGCGTGTGAGAACCAGTGTCTGCCAATGTCCTTTCTCGTTGAAGCGTCCACGCATGGATATGTTTACTGTGACACTGTACTCAAAACCAGGACTCCTGTGGCTAATGTGGTCTTTCGACGTAGCACTCAGTCCATTGTACTGCAGAAAATGTTGTACTGTGCGTGGGCATACTTACCTTGCAAAAAATAAATAAATAAATAAATAAATAAATAGATAAAAATAAATAAATAAATAAATAAAATAAAATAAATAAAAAAAAATGTTACAAACTCAAGATGGGTGACAAGGGTGACTACTGGGCATATAACATGATCACCTCTGGTTCATATAGGCAGTAGTTTGGATGATAGCCGTTGCATTTATGATCTGTTAACGCCTTTCGCTGTGACATGTCCTTGAGGCCTCTGTGGCGTTATCTTTCAACAAGATAATGGCAGACCACATGTTGCCCAGGCTGTCCTGAGCTGCCTCGATGTAGACGGTGATCGAATGTTAACCTGGCCAGCATATTCTCCATATCTCTCACTCACCGAAAACAGCTACTCATGGTTTGTCAAGGGGACCTAAAACCCTCAGTAACTATTGCGCAATAATACTGCGTATATATATTGAGCAAAAGTGCGAGGCTAAGAACGGCACAACATTATTGCGCAGTATTTACGCCCAGGGCGCATCTGTTAGAGCTTTGCCTCGGTAACGAACATGCCGCCGCTCGATGATGTGGAACTTCCATGTATTACGAATGAGTTGCTTGTCTTCCAAAACACAAGCAGAAACTATGCAGAACGGTCAACGCAAGTCTCAAAAGCTTCCGGTAAACATTGAAATGGACTAGGGGCTCATTTGCTGTACCCTGCTCTCCTAAACCACAACAACGACCAATTAGAAATCAAGCATGCGAACTGTGTAATTTATTGTGGACAATTACCGTTTTCTGTGCATTTGTCTACTGCAACTGCTGCTGCAAACAAAATAAAACAATTATTTACTGATTACTGATTGAAAGGTTACATCATCTTACGTCCGTGGTATTACAGTTGTTGCAAGAAGAAAAACACAAAATGGTTCAAATGGCTCTGAGCACTATGGGACTCAACTGCTGTGGTCATAAGTCCCCTAGAACTTAGAACTACTTAAACCTAACTAACCTAAGGACATCACACACATCCATGCCCAAGGCAGGATTCGAACCTGCGACCGTAGCGGTCGTGCGGTTCCAGACTGAAGCGCCTTTAACCGCGCGGCCACTCCGGCCGGCAGAAAAACACAAGTATGCTGGCCGGAAAGCTGACCTGGTATCATTCGCCAATTCTGAAAACTGCCACAAGTGAAATAAACATTTCCGCTTACTGTGAGGATACCATGATCTTCAGTTTCCTCTGCTATTGTGGATAACGAGGTATTTGGAGTTTCCTGAACAGCCAGGAATTTATTTCCTCAAGTAATTGCACGCTCCCTGATTTCGTTCCATTCAAATGTTTTCCGTTCTTTGCGGAAATTTGTTCACAGCGAAGTGAATCTCTCTCGGTTTCAACTGGAACTGCGGTTTATTGTTCAATACTACTCTAACGGAGTAAAATACATTGCGCAATATATTGAGTGAGTTTCAATATTTTTAAAGATATGAAGTTTCCTTCAGTGTATTGTGCAAACTGACATAATCGCTCCCAGACTGTCAATATTATTGCGCAGTAAATACAGAGTGGCGTAGGGCCCGTTAAGTGTCTATTCCCACTTCTGCCTTAGTTCGGAGTTTACGTTAGATATTAGGTCACTCTAATAATGGGTAAGGACCGTGCATAGAGAAGCTAGCCGCTGATCAAACAAACCTTTGGGTAAAGTAAGCTTTAACATACTTTTTTCAGTCGTAGTTGCAAAATTATCTGTAGCGTTGTAGTCTAAGTTGGGTTAGAAAGCAACAGTTGTTCGTGAGTTGGCGAAGATAAAGACTGCGAAGCTACGAGAATAACTGTAATTCTTGTCATAGAGTCTTTTTCAAAAGATGTTGCATTTAGATGTGTGGTTTCTGCCCGCCATTTTGAAGACTGCTCGTTTCACCAGTACCAATATTTCCTAAATTTGGTGTCGTCCAATATCCACATTTTTGCACAGTTAAAGCGATCTGTGGCTTCAAAATGTTGTAGTTCACTGATGAGCTTTCGGCAGCCACAGACTTTCCAGTCATGTACTCCATTGAGGGAATCTGCTCTCTGGAGTACCACTGGGTAACGTACAGTGACTCGAAACGAAAATCGTTCAAAAATTGAGATCAAAATTTGTACGTAAAACAGTCTGGTTATGAGGTGGCGAAATCACCTAATGTGATGTGACGAGAATAACTGTTGTGCTGGTTATGGCACGTATTTCAGTCATACTGGATTTCGATGAGTGGTTTCTGTCTGCATTTTGATGAGGGGTAGTTTCGACTTCTTCAGTGTGGCATCCTCCAATTTCTCTCCTGTGGTGTTCGTACAGCTGTCGCCGCATCTTACATATCTGTTCCCATCTTCCCCTGCTTCCTCATCTTCGTCTATTGATCTTTTCCTCGTAGCCACATTTATCCCATTTAACCAGGCGACATTCAGTCTTCCTCTTTTCCTTCTCCACTGAGGATGGTACATCAGACCTTCTTTAGCGTTGTGTCATCTGTCATTCGCATCGTATATCCACACCAGACAAGCTGCCGTTCTTCTATTCTATCTGAGATTTTTTTTTGAGTCCGGGTCAGATCCCTAATACCTCTATTCCTTATATCGCTGTGACATTCTATGTTATCTGAGACAGTCCATTTCCACAGTTCTCAATTTGTTTCATTTTTTTCCTGTACGAGGTGCATTCAAGTTCTAAGGCCTCCGATTTTTTTTCTCCGGACTGGAAAGAGATAGAAACATGTGCATTGTTTTAAAATGAGGCCGCGTTCCAGAGATGGCAGCACCGTATGGCAGATGGAATTTTACCGCCAGCGGCGAGAAAGAGAAGTTTTAAATACTTAAAATGGCGACGTTTTCCTTACTTGAACAGCGTGCAATCATTCGTTTTCTGAATTAGCGTGGTGTGAAACCAATTGAAATTCATCGACAGTTGAAGGAGACATGTGGTGATGGAGTTATGGATGTGTCGAAAGTGCGTTTGTGGGTGCGACAGTTTAATGAAGGCAGAACATTGTGTGACAACAAACCGAAACAACCTCGGGCTCGCACAAGCCGGTCTGACGACATGATCGAGAAAGTGGAGAGAATTGTTTTGGGGGATCGCCGAAAGACTGTTGAACAGATCGCCTCCAGAGTTGGCATTTCTGTGGGTTCTGTGCACACAATCCTGCATGACGACCTGAAAATGCGAAAAGTGTCATCTAGGTGGGTGCCACGAATGCTGACGGACGACCACATGGCTGCCCGTGTGGCATGTTGCCAAGCAATGTTGACGCGCAACGACAGCATGAATGGGACTTTCTTTTCGTCGGTTGTGACAATGGATGAGACGTGGATGCCATTTTTCAATCCAGAAACAAAGCGGCAGTCAGCTCAATGGAAGCACACAGCTTCACCGCCACCAAAAAAATTTCGGGTAACCGCCAGTGCTGAAAAAATGATGGTGTCCATGTTCTGGGACAGCGAGGGCGTAATCCTTACCCATTGCGTTCCAAAGGGCACTACGGTAACAGGTGCATCCTACGAAAATGTTTTGAAGAACAAATTCCTTCCTGCACTGCAACAAAAACGACCGGGAAGGGCTGCGCGTGTGCTGTTTCACCAAGACAACGCACCCGCACATCGAGCTAACGTTAGGCAACAGTTTCTTCGTGATAACAACTTTGAAGTGATTCCTCATGCTACCTACTCACCTGACCTGGCTCCTAGTGACTTTTGGCTTTTTCCAACAATGAAAGACACTCTCCGTGGCCGCACATTCACCAGCCGTGCTGCTATTGCCTCAGCGATTTTCCAGTGGTCAAAACAGCCTCCTAAAGAAGCCTTCGTCGCTGCCATGGAATCATGGCGTCAGCGTTGTGAAAAATGTGTACGTCTGCAGGGCGATTACGTCGAGAAGTAACGCCAGTTTCATCGATTTCGGGTGAGTAGTTAATTAGAAAAAAAATCGGAGGCCTTAGAACTTGAATGCACCTCGTAGGCTCCTAGCTCTCGCACTATAGCCTCTGCAGTGTTTCATCAGATCTTTACTTTTCATCTTATCTTGGAAGAACATGACAGAGGGTTTACTTTCTAGATTGCTGTTTTCTTTTTAAATGTTTTACATGCCTTGATGTGCTTGGCCTGTACTATATGTTGTTGTTTGGTCTTCAGTCCTGAGACTGGTTTGATGCAGCTCTCATGCTACTCTATCCTGTGCAAGCTTCTTCATCTCCCAGTACTTACTGCAGCCTACATCCTTCTGAATCTGTTAGTGTATTGATCTCTTGGTCTCCCTCTACGATTTTTACCCTCCACGCTGCCCTTCAATACTAAATTTGTGATCCCTTGATGCCTCAGAACATGTCCTACCAACCGATCCCTTCTTCTTGTCAAGTTGTGCTACAAACACTTCCCCCCAATTCTATTCAATACCTCATCATTAGTTATGTGATCTACCCATCTAATCTTCAGCATTCTTCTGTAGCACCACATTTAGAAAGCTTCTATTCTCTCCTTGTCCAAACTATTTATCGTCCATGTTTCGCTTCCATACATGGCTACACTCCATACAAATGCTTCCAGAAACGACTTCCTGACGCTTAAATCCATACTCGATGTTAACAAATTTCTCTTCTTCAGAAACGCTTTCCTTGCCATTGCCAGTTTACATTTTATATCCTCTCTACTTCGACCACCATCAGTTATTTTGCTCTCCAAATAGCAAAACTCCTTTACTACTTTAAGTGTCTCATTTCCTAATTTAATTCCGTCAGCATCACCCGACTTAATTTGACAACATTCCATTATCCTCGTTTTGCTTTTGTTGATGTTCATCTTATATATATAGTTAAAGAGATCTGTGGCTTGGAAACTCTTGAGGTCAAAGATGAGCTTTCGGCAGCCACCAATTTTCCAGACAAGCACTTTAATAAGGGAATCTGCTCTACGGAATACCTCTGGGCAATGTAGGTGACTTGAAAGGAAAGTAGTTCAAAAAATTTCTCCAGTTTTTAACTAAACAGTTGGATTGAGAGGTGGCGTAACCAACAAATGAGACGTTGTGAGACAAAGTGTAATTTCAGTTATGGCGAGTTTCTTTAGTATATTGTACATAGAGCCGGGTCGAGAAACCTACACATGATGTCAGGATATCTGTTGGGAACCTGTGAAACATCAACGACGCTAGTAAAACGTTATCAGAGTTCAGTCTTCTACTCTCAATGTTTACAAGTCATCGGTCTCCTGCAACAGTCTCGGCTGCTGCTAATTCAACTTCATGTGGGATTCTAGCTGATGCCCATCGAGTCTGCTCAGCAGCTGCATGCCCAGGAGGAGATTTCAGCGACCCTGGCGTTATGGTGGGTTGCCGGCGAGCAGGGGTGGTCGTTGTCCAGCATGAAATGATCTCGGGCTGAAGGCTGGAGTGTTCTAGGTCCCATTCCAAATACTATGACGATCCTTGCCGACCCATCTGTGATGTACCTGGTGTCGGTAGTCGTGTAGTCGGTTGATCTCGTTCCTACCCCTGGTAGGTTTCAGCCTCTGGAGGGACATGAGGGTTGAACAGGAACGTGGACCCCAAGAGGTCCTTCCTGTTGCTGGCTTCCACATTGAAGTTCAGTGCTGGCTGCACCCTGTGATCTGGTATTGCTGGAACACACTTAGTTTCTCCATCAGTGGGTGGAAGGCAGTGAGCGGTATGAAATACAAAAACCACCGTCTTTAGCACGTCTTTGGCTAGTTCACAGACTATGCTGGAGCACCCAGGACACAGATTAACTACTGTATCGTAATCATGGCATCGAGTGCTATTATTGTGAATGCCGTCGATTCCAATGTTGAGAGTTGGGGTATTTAAAGGAAGCTAACGTGAGGCTTTGACGCAAGGCTCGGTTTGGTTCAAATGGCTCTGAGCACTATGGGACTTAACATCTGTGGTCATTAGTCCCCTAGAACTTAGAACTACATAAACCTAACTAACCTAAGGACATCACACACATCCATGCCCGAGGCAGGATTCGAACCTGCGACCGGAGCGGTCACGCGGTTCCAGACTGAAGCGCCTAGACCGCACGGCCACACCGGCCGGCAGGCTCGGTTTGTAATGACTGTATGTGTCCTCATTATTCTGCTTTATTCACTTAAGGCTGTTAACTGCTGCTTCAGTTCCTCACTATGTGCTATTGTGAAAGAGTTTTTTGCAGTATGTCTCACGAGCTAACAAATATGCTTGTCTTGCTTCCTTTGGTTTTCTGTCACAGTATCCTTTCTGTTGAATGCGTGTTCTTACGTGGCAGACAGTGTCGTAATGTATCGACGATCTGACCCATTTGCGGCATTTTGTGTCGCTTCCTTCTCCCATTTCTGTCTCTGGTGTGACTTGAGTTTACCTGTGACAATGTCAGAGAGCGTTGATACTTTTTTCTATTTTGTGCCCCTTGCTGTTCTGTACCGTGTCAATTGGATTTCAATGAGCGGTTTCTGTCCACTACTTTCATGATGGATGGTTTAGCCATGTCAAATATTTCCAAAATTTGGCATCCTCCAACTTACACCTATTTGACAATTAAAGAGACATGAGGCTTGGAAACGTTGTGAGTTTGGCAGGCACATATTTTCCAGAAATGCATTAGATTGAGGGAGCCTACTTCTTACAAAAACGGTGGACAAACTGTAGCGCACCACCCGTCACTTATCTGGTTTCGGTGTGTGTTCACCCCAGCTAATTGACTAACAGCTCAACAGAGAGCGCAAAACTGCTGCAATATCGGATAATGCAAAGAAAGTAATAAGGCCCTGTAGCTCCTGATTGAACTGCGGTGGGAGTGTTGACATTAATTGATTCAGGATTGATCCCTTTCAATTAAAAAGGGGTGCACATTGATGTTATATTCAGCTACTGAACACCAGATGCTAATGTTGAACATAAAATCAATTAAGAAAGTGACTTGGGATTTCAACTACTTGATTGAAAATAGATGCAGTTGATTAGCACAAATTTATTTTAACTCACGACCTTCAATCATCACATTACATGACTGTCCTAACAGGAAGTGGGAATAAACTGCTTTTACGTGGAGTAAAACGCGATAAATCGAAATTAATTCCCGTCGACTGACCCAGGCGTAATGCGAAGTGCGAGAAGAGTTCTACAATACACGGCCTCTGAAACCCTCGTGGAAACTTTGCTGGCGTGATCCAACAAATTAATCAGTGGGCTAACTCAAGCCTGAGTGGGCGCAATATCACCGAATTCAGCGTGGCTGGGTGGCGTAGTTGTGCGGACGTCGGCTGGCCTCGTGGGGCTGCAAGGCTGCACTCGTCTATTCACTCCTAGCTATCTGCTCAGTACATAGCTGAACGAAAACTTTCTATCTCCAAGCTCAGTCGTTCCGTTTGCTAAGTCATAAACTGCAGAGATGCTTACTCTCTCTCAGGCAAGCTGAGTAAAGAACGCCACGTCCGCACTCTAGGCAAGCTGGGAACGGAAGACCCCTACGGGGACTTCTCCCAGTCCGCTCTTCACCTCGGTTTCCCCTCCAGCAAAATCACTTACGCCAATTTCAGCGCAAGTCACGTTATTTATGGGTTGCTTCCCAGCGCTGCCAATGCCTTCTCTGAGAAACGAACAAATTCCCACAAAATTTCCCTTCCTCTCAACTTCTGCTATTTAGCTCCTCCCAGGCCACCCATCAAGGTTAGCATCTGCATATAACACCAGTTTTTCCGAAATTCTTACCTCCAGGAGAGTACTTCAAATTCCTTGGTCTTACGTTTCCATCGGAGGCCAGCGTATTTCATTCTGTCGATCTTTACCTGATTTACTTCAGTCTCTGCAGACCGTGAATTCAGCGTGAAGTTGCTATAGTCACGAACACGCATATTTCGGCCTCTGCTGACCGCTCCACCGTAGCTTTGCGCGGCTTTCTCGCATGTTTCACTGAAAACGGGACGACGGACATTTATCAACAGGCGTACAAGTTATCCGTCTGCTTCCCGGTACACCAGCATGGGGTCAACAACCCCCTCACTGTCACTCATCTTAAGGCAGCTGGAGACCTCGCCCCATTACCGCTTTCTCAGAGTTTGAGCCACCCTAAGCTGCCTATTGTCGCTTCCCTTCGTCGCTCCCCAGCCGCGCGCCGCCACCCGGCCGCGGTCAACTCTGAATACTTCCCTGGGATAAACTAGCCTCCAGTAAATCGACGCATTTCCACAAAGTTTTCATGTCGCGTGAATTACTTTAAAACCATCACCCAACATTAATTACTCCAATACGTCCATACTATACTCTCTGCAAGATGCATTGTACCCTGTCAGTCATTTTTGTTCAGCCCTACTGTTCGCTCAACGTGAGTTCGGTGATCTTTAATGACTTCATGTAAGAGGCATAGTTCTTGCCATCTTACAAAACTATAGTGACCTAAAAGGAGGGTACGTCTAGCGAGCTGGCACGCACATCCCTGATGCAGCAGGTGGCTGGCCCTCGGCAGCTCCGGCCAGACGACGGCCGCACATGATTTATTCGCCCGCCGCCGCCGCCTCAGCGCTGGAACTGGTCGCAGCCCAGCCACGGAGGCAGAGGCGTGTTCCCGCTGTCCCCGGACGCGACCACGCGCCACGCCCCGCGAGGCCCATTACGGCCGCGGTTCACCCTGTCGTTAGCGGCAGTATTTCAGACGAGAAACCAATACGCCGGCGGCGCGCGACATAAACACTCGCACGGACACGACGCAGCACCGGGTCTCCGCGTCCCGATTAGTCTGTCCATCAGAGGAAGTCTTAATTACGGGACACCCGTCGGCGGCGACTGTTATACGAGGTCCGACCGCGGCCGCACGGCTCCTGAAATGCTTCCACGATCGTTAGCTCCACTGTTTCGTTTTGAGGCCGGTAATAAAGCCATCTCAACTGTTGCCGACTAGTTCGCCGTAAGTATATATTGTGTCCTATTGGTGTTCCTTAAATACCTACTAATCAGTGGTTAGCTCGATAATGTCTATATTATTTACAAACCCTGGTTTAAAATTAAACGTTAGGGACAACATCATCACTTAACGTGCGGCCTCTCACAGTAGTCGCGGGGGAAGGTTATTCGTACGAGCGTATCGTACAAGTCTCTGAAATGGACGTCTGGGGGACATCCATACTGGAAATGGAATCATGTAATGAGAAACATCTATCGAGAACAGAGTTACATACATCTGTCGTGACTATTTAGGAAAAAGTTCATTGTTTTTGCAGTCATTCAGAAATACCACAAGAAGGATGAAATGAAGTTTAAATTCCCGTCGACGCATGCTGACCGGCCGCGGTGGCCGAGCGGTTCTGGGCGCTTCAGTCTGGAACCGTGTGACCGCTACGGCCGCAGGCTCGAATCCTGCCTCGAGCATGGATGTGTGTGATGTCCTTAGGTTAGTTAGGTTTAAGCAGTTCTAAGTTGTAGGGGAGTGATGACCTCAGAAGTTAAGTCCCATAGTCCTCAGAGCCATTTCAACCATTTGAACGCACGCTGGGTCAGAATCCCGAAAAAGTGGCGATAAATCAAACGAAAAAGTTTGGGAGTTAAGAAGTTTCGTTTAATAGGCTGGCTAGAGTAATGTTGGGATTATTGAGTCCACGTCTAACAAGGGGAACTTCCCATTGCATCCCTCTCAGATTTAGTGGTAACAGGGTCCAATTGGCAGCCCGTCTAAAACTGAACACACATCAAGCATCAAACCAGGGAAAAGTTGTGCTGGGCTGTGAAAAAAAGCAAAATAGAAACAGTAAACGGTCAAAGAAGAAGTGCAATATAGAGCAAGAAGAAAGAGAAATGGCGTCGTGGCGAACGCCGGCATGTTAGCTCAGAATGTTTGGCCAGGGGGTTAGCTGTCCTCTGTAAATAAACAAATAAATAAATAAAAACTGAGTGAATGGATGAGCAATGAACTTGGACGAGTGTCATGGGACTTCCACCCAGAGCGAATGCAATGAAAAAAAAAGTCGTTACGATGTTGGGCTTTGAAGTGGGCGGGCCATGTTCAAACCTCTCTCGTGCCATTTTTTTTTGTTTTTGTTTTTTCACTGTTCGCTTTATTCAAATTTGTGCCTGTGTCGTGGTGTAATGTCCGTTGGCAACAGCGAAGTGTAAGTTAGGGACTATAACGATAACTGACCCTGCGCAACTACTGTATTAGGAGGCGAAACGAAGTGGCTTTCGAATGGGAACCGCAAACGTTTGATGACAACGCGACAAGTCAACCGAATCTTGCACCAGAAAACACGTCTGGTGCCTAATACGCGGCATTAGTAACAGTACAGGTGTCGTGTGATAGGAATCTCTTACCGACGCACCTGATTCGTACGACTAGTAAGTGAGTAAGATATGCCTCTTTGCCAGATATAGGTGTTCGCATGAATGTGATCACTCCCAAGGAAATGATGAAAACATAATAATTTGTCACATAAGCTGCAACATATGAACGCAACAATTTCGCCATCACACAGTTTTTCGGCTCTCTATCAAAATACATATTTTTAGCGTTTTTGAATTTCCGTTCCGTTTTGGAACTCTTGACTCTTTGAATTCCTTTGTTGCAGCATAGTTGACACTCGTTTACATCTTGTTTTCATTTCTGCGAAACGTCTATGTGGTATCTCACCTGCTTCACTATTCATCACATTTACTTGCGACGGTAACGTATTCTTAGCACATGACTCATATTCTATAACCAATGACTACTGCCAAGATTACAGAAAGAGAACAAACATTTCAATGACCGGACGGATAGTTCATAATATTGTGAAAAACAAATAAATAGATGGCACGAGGGAGTTTTGAACAAGGCTCCTCCATTTGGCAGTCCAGCAGCGTGACCACTGACCCGCCACGTGGTTGCAAATTAATGTTGCTCTTTCTTGCGTTGCTTGTTCTTGACCAATTCACTGTTTCTATTCTGCTTTTTTTTCACAGTTCAGTACACCTTCTTCCTGGTTTCATGCTTAATCTGTGTACAGCTTTTAGCGGCTATCCACAGGCCCATCTACCACTGAATCTGAGGGGGTGAGATGTGTAGTTTCTCTTGTTAGAAGTGGCAGCTGTTTCTTCCGAAGGTTGAATTTCAGGACCAACGCGGCATTCACTTGTGAGACGCGCGTCAAGGTAGCACGGCTGGAAAAGAACTGCTTCGTTCGGATGAAGTGTTTTTGTTCAGCGGAATCAGACCCAAATTTTTTAAGTGAAGGCTATACCAGAAGGCGTCTTCTTAATTACGAACACTTATGTCATTATTTAATCATTAAGAAACGTTTAATTTTTGGTAATTAACTTCTTACCGGAACATAAGCAAAAAAATTGTAAAACGCGGCCGAAAGGAAGAGATAAGTTTTAGATTCCACGACATCCCGCCTTTTTTCTTCTACCGTCCTGAAGAATCAGCCTTAAATTACAGCTGCTAACTGCAACTTCGGCTATGAGCTATTTTTAAGCTCAGTTGCAAAACGCTGTTATTTACACAGAGAAAACGGAATTGAAAATTTTACGCCATTGCAACAGGCAGCCATGAAACGAGCAGCGATGTCACAGAAGGAGGGTGGAGATAATACAGCCAAGGTATTGGAAGCCTCTGTACTGGACCAGACCTATAATATTCCTAACACATGGCTACGTTGGGCTGTTAATCTCGTTCGTCTTATTAAGTTCCTTCGTCAGACTCATAGCTTAACCTTGTAGTAAAGAAGATGACATCATGGTTCCCTATTTCAATCACCAACAGCCGTAAAATGAATCTTCCATTCCTGCAAAGAAATGGGTGTGTCTTCAGTAATTTGATGTGTAGGCCAAGGCGACCATTCACATAAGCCTAGAGGACCTCGCTGATTGCTTCATCAGTTGAGGTTGCTCTCTCGTAATTCCGGTAGGATAATGCCCTGGGTGGGCCTCTGACAGCCCCATGTGTCGCTAATGACCAGTCTAACACTGCTCGCCAATCTCAAGCTGTTTACTCACAAGCGGTTGGGCTGTTAGAAGGCTAATAGCGATCCGCTGCACCAATCATCCGACACAGTCTGAAGTGTGGACACAAAATAACTTGGCTCGTACCTCCACAGGCGGCACAGGAGGGGAGGGGACACTGGCGGTGGTGGGGGCTCCGTTGTGAACGGCCACTGTACAGTAGGGGACGTGCAGTTCGACAGCTGAAGTTTACACGCAACTGTCAATCTTGCATAACTTGTAAGCTGCAGCTAGCGAGTCTGCAAACGATCACATTGCAGGATATGTCAGGAAGACCGATAATTCGACTAATATAGACGGTCAAGTCAGCAGATTTTCACAAGAGCAGCGTATCGAAAAAGAAACTGTCACATAAACAAAGGACCTACTGAAACAATGCAAGATCGGTCACACGCTGGCAGAAGGAAATCACATTTAACAAAAAAGGGGTTAAAATACTGTGCAGAGGACAATGTCACTTACTATGATACTGCCAAAGTGAAATAGAGACTGTGTCACTTGGAAATTGTGTGTCAGTGCCCGGAGAGGCTGTTCGCCAATATTACCTAAAATAAATTTTTGTCTCCTTCTTCCACATCTTTCTGAAGTAGTGAAGATTTATGAGGTACTCCTCTTGTTCAAGTCAAATTTTATTTCCTCACTTTAGCGTTTTACAATTTTGTGTTGTGTCTGCAGATATCATGTGGCTTTCAGTGAGTAAATTGGTACTGCAGGACGCATACAGTGGGAGTAAGTTTACAGTTCCCACGATGGCTGAAGCAACCTGTCGACCATAAGGCGTTGGCAGTGGACGGAGGTGTGAGGCGCTGTGGCCGGACATGAGAACTGCCCTTACGTCAGCAATGAAGTACGTAGGGAAAGCACGGTTATTCTGGCGCGTAGCAAGTAATCTTGCTTAGTAAATGTTTGGTTATAAATGTTGCTTTTCCAATACAGACATTAGGACTAAAGGTCATACGTACTTTCTTACAACAATATTACAACGCCAGGAATCGGCCATCTTATAAATAAATGAGTAATGTTTTCACTGATGAAAATGTACGAACGGCTAAGAAATATCAAGAGTGAAAGTATGAGGTACAGACTGTTCACCACAGTCGCCAGTCGCCGATAGGATGGCTTCCAATCTAGTTCTGTCGTAAGACCATGGTCTCAGGAAACTTTTAGTTTTCAGTCCCACCCACACAGTGACAGTCCAAACAAGAGTGTTGTTCATGTACTTCATGGTAAGCTAGATATGGGAATTTTTTAAGTGACTGATGTGTGTGACTTTGTAGAGCTGCCTTATTTCATTTTATATTACTTGTTGCAGCTGTCAGGCACAACTAATGTCACGCTTTACAGAAGAAACGCTCTTCATTGCTAAATGATCCTGACTATGTTGCCTAATGGGGAAAGTGTCTATTTCAAATGGAGTTCCTCAATTATAAATTGAAAAATGTTATAAAGGTACTAAATATCATAGTACTTCGTTTCATTGGCCTTTTGGCCCGTAACATACTTTCTAACAGTATCTAGCTCAACCACAGTTGTATAAACAGTTTTACTTATTCCACTTTCCTGCTGAAGTTACCATTGCTGTATTGGACTTCCTAGTTAATCTGTATCATGTTATCGCTGTTCCCGGAATCCTTTTCTCAATTGTTCGAACACTAAAATGTTCCGCCAACAGAAGTTACTGATCAACAACGACGACACTATTTCAGCCACACCGAGCGAGGTGGCGCAGTGGTTAGACACTGGACTCGCATTCGGGAGGACGACGCTTCAATCCCGCGTCCGGCCATCCTGATTTAGGTTTTCCGTGACTTCCCTAAATCGCTCCAGGCAAATGCCGGGATGGTTCCTCTGAAAGGGCACGGCCGACTTCCTTCCCCATCCTTCACTAATCCGATGAGACCGATGACCACGCTGTCTGGTCTCCTTTCCCCAAACCAACCAACCAACCATTTCAGCCACAGATTTAACAAATAATTACGCGCACTTTTACGCAAATAAACCAAATCATTACTTACTTTCACTCCAATAATGGACGTAATACTTTCAAATTTACAATTATCGCTTTAGCCACCTTTAGGCACGACACGTCTGCACACGATTGCTCCCTAAGGAACCGGAAAAAAGACTGTTGTCTCACATTCAAGGGTGTGACCAGCAGCATCTGGGCATTGTTGACGTTAATAGCACGACAGCGCTTCCGTCCGCTCTGTTCCGTAAACTCAAGGAACCAGCAATATGTAAGGAGTGCAATTTACTTCGTCATAACACCAAAGACAGTAGGACTCCTTACAGCTTTGGCTTGAATATGTAGTAGTATGATTGTGTGATAACCAAAAGAGTTTTCCGTAGATTGTAGATGGCTGTATGATTGTAAAACATCAAAACCAGTGAAACAATAACAAAAAAGTCCGTGTTCCACGATCCAAGATGCCGTGAAGTAGTGACTAGGATGTGACTGGACGCTTCATTTGGCATGAATACGATGCATCTTTTTTTGAGTCATACATCATAGAAAACAAGTGGATCTCTTATTTTCTATTAAAAGTTTCTGTACACAGATCAGCACGGTTTTAGAATGCATCGCTTGCACGGAGCTCAGCTTGTACTTTCCTCACATGATATCCTACAAACTACAGATGAAGGGCAACTGGCGGATTCCACATTCTTGGATTTCCGTGAAGCATTTGATATGGCGCCACACTGCCGACTGTTAGTGAAGGTAGAAGCATACGGAATAGGTTCCCAGATATTTGAGTCGTCAGAAAACTTCTGAAGTAACAAAACAGAATGTGTTGTTCTCGATGGCGAGTGTTCATCAGAGACAAGGCTGTAATTAGGAGTGCTCCAGAGAACTGTGACAGTATCAGTGTTATTTTCTATGTAGCCTACATAAATGATCTGGCGGACAGGGTGAGGAGCAGTCGGCTACTGTTTGCTGATGATGCTGTGGTGTATGGTCAAACGTCGAAGTTGAGTGACTGTAGGAGGATACAAGATACTTAGACAGTACCTCTAGTTTGTGTGATGAATGGCCGCTATGGCACATTGAGAAAATTTAGAGAACTGATATTTGTGGCTGACTGTAGAACGATTCTACTGCCACCACGAAGGTAAGATACGAGAAATTAGGGATTGTATGGGGGCATATAGATAGTCGTTTTTCACTCACCCTATTTGCAAGTGGAACACGAAAGGAAGTGACTAGTAGTGGTACAGGGTATGCATCTGACCACTCCTGCACCAACACTTGGCTCCTTGATCTCCTACAGGTCGCTACATTATATGAAACCATGTGTGTATGTATGTATGTCCAGGCTAGCCTACCAAACTCCTGGATCGATTTCAGGAAAATCTGGCACACAAACCGAAAGTTTGACATGCATCAGCTCTATGGGAGTTCAAACCTTCTGGCTTCCGTATGTAGGAACATATGGACAAAAATGTATTTTTTTCAGCCCCTGCACAACAGGTGTCTGGGAGTGGTATCAGCCTATCTTACTGACCTGCTCTGCATGACAGCCTGCACATCAGGGGCAAGAAATGCGTTTCCAGCCCCTGACATGCAGGCTACCCCCCATGACATTTCTGTTGTGTTTGAAGTGGTATCTGCCCACCTTATCGACTTACTTTGTAGGGTGTGCTACGCATCAGAGGCAAAGAAAGAAGGGAAAAATGAGCTTGTCAGAGAGAGGGAATAGGAGTTGCTCAGGGCTGGAGAGAGTAGTGGTTGTACTGATAGAGTGTTAATGAATAGTTGGACATAGACAGGGAGAGGAGGAGGAACAGAGAGATGTGTGAGGAGATGGACAAAGAGAGAGGGGAAGGATGAGGTGGACAGAAAGAGAGCAGGAAAGATAAGATGGGCAGATAGAGAGACGAGGAGGTGTGTTGAATGAGCAATATTAATACATCTGACAGAGGCTAGACCTGGAGATGGCTATAGCTAAGTGGGCAAAGGGGTAGGTGAGGAGGTGGATAGTGAGAGATGGAGGAGGATAAGGTGGACAGAGAAATGGTGAGCAAGAGATAGAGAGACAGAGAGGGGGGGAAGAAGTGTTAGACGGAGGAGGTTGATGTGATGGACAGAAAGAGCGGAATATAGGGGTTACAAAGAGAGAGTGTGAAGGTTTGGATGGACAGATAGAGAAGGAGAAGATGGACTGAGAGAGAATGAATAGACAGAGTGAGTGTGAAGGTAGAAGGAAGGGGAGACGCAGAAGCCAGGTGGAAGGTTTAGAGAGGTAACTGGCTGGTGGGAAAGGAAGAAACAAGAGGAGGCGATGGACAGAAAGGAGGGAACATTGTGTTTAATGATCCCTCGACGTAGTGGTCATTAGAGATGGAGCCAAGATCGGACTGAGTCAAGAAAAGGGGAGGAAATCGGCTGTGCCCTTTCACAGGAACCATCTCTCATTTGCCTGGAGCGATTTAGGGAAATCATGAAGTCCTGAATCTCAATGGCCGAACTCGGATTTGAACTGTCATTGTCCCAAAAGAGAGCCCAGAGTGGTAACCACTGTGCCATCTCGCTCTATCGCGATGGACAGTGTACAGGGGATGTGGATATTGACAGAGAGAGGGGGAAAGTGGATGTTACTGGAGAGAGGGGGCGAAGGAGGTGGACAAGGACATGAGAAGAACGACATGAAGACACACAGAGAGTGGGGTGGAGGAAATGAACAGAGAGAGGTGAGTCGATCAAGTGGACAGAGTGACACGTAGAGGAAGATGTGGACACAGAGAGGGGGCAGAGGCGATATGTGCAATAAATATGTCAAACGCATACACAGGTGAAGCTTGGAAAAAAACTAGCACAATAATAATAATAATACAGTGACGTAAAAAATCGCAACACCAAGAAGGAGTTGCGCTACGTAACGAAAGTTGGTAGACTTGTTCTACAACTGAATGATGATGTATATCCAAATTTCGTGCCAGTTGCATAAAACTAGTTCTTGTAGGGCCACTATGAGGATAAAAATCAGATTTGCTTTAAATGCGAGCTGTTACAGTCTTGAGCGTTAGTTACCTTTGAGATTGGACGTGATGAGTTGGCTTTAGCCAAGAATGCCTTTAAGGCGACAAAGACGCCGTTATCAACATCTCACTGAATTTGAACGAGGTCGTGGAATAGGGCTATGAGAAGCTGGGTATTCCTTCTGTCATACTGCAGAAAGACTTGGCAGGAATGTAGCCACTGTACATTATTGCTGGCAGGGTGGTCACGAGAATGTATTCCTGCAAGAAGGCCGGCCTCGAAATGGGTACGTCAATCTGGTGGTTCGACCTGTTATGCTGCCATTCATGAACAGCATTCCAGCGGGTGTTTCCCAATAGGATAACGGTTACCCAAATACCGCTGTTGTAACGCATCACGGTCTACAGAGTATCGATATGTTGTCTTGGCCTGCTGGATCGCCAGATCTATCTGCAGTGGGGACATCATCGGACGACAACTCCAGCGTCATCCGCAAACAGCATTTACCCTCTCTGTATTGACCAGCTAAGTGCTACGGGCATGGAACTCCATTCCACAAACTGACGTCCGGCATCTGTGCAACACAATGCAAACAAGTTCGTGTGCTTGCGTTCAACATTCCGGCGGTTACACTGGTTATTCTTGTACCAGCAATTCACGTTTGGAATGGCTTATATCACGCTTAGATTAATCTGTCAACTTGCAATGTTAATTACGTAAATATGTTACCCAGCAAATGTTCTCCCGAAATTTCATTACTCTACATCAATTATTTTTTGGTCTTCGAATTTTTTTGTATGTCTGCATTAGCGCTTAGCACAGCAGTTTAAGTTTCAACAAATTGTATATAAGATAAATACAGCATATGGAAACGATAGGCCCGAAAATTTGTTATGTAACTGATTTAACAAGTATAACAGCAACAAATTCACTGCTTTCATAACATGAAAATTTACACAATATGAAATCTAAGTGTGCATTTTCCATTGTCAGTATCTCATTGGGTCTACAGTCGATGGCTACGTGAGCGTGTAAATGACAGAAATGCTGTTTCTTTCACTCGTTTCTGTCTATTTTTGGAAAGCCAGTCCTTCTGTTTATTTTTTTTTTTTCTTATTGGAAGTCCTCTGCTTTTGTGTCTTTGCTCACTAAACTTCCTTTCGTTTCTCACTTCTACTTGTGGAGTCTCAAGACGCGTCAGATTTTTTCGTCATCAGCAAATTTGGCCAGCCTGTGAATGTTCGTCTTTACCTGGCTGAAATCTTCTCCATATGCGGCTGGGGCGCGATCCCATCCACGTCAGCAACGAAGTGAAAAGTAAAAGTAAAGGTATAGTGTGTTAAACGTAGCCTAAACGTAACTTTCTAGAATTCCTTGCCATTTTAGACACTGATACTTTACATGTCATCTTTCAAAATTTAGCTGAGAAACTTGGAAAATGGTTAATGTAGAAATATGAAAGCGTTTACTAATATGTTTTCTTAGGGCGGACCGGTGTTGATAACTGCATAACGCCCGCCTACCCTCTCTCAACCTCACCCTGCAATCATAACTTGTCTTGGCAGATGGATTCTAACGTGCACAACGAAGTACTGACACCAGAAACGTTCTAGTTTGTGTGATGAATAGCAGCTAGATTTAAATGTAGAAAAATATCAGTCAATGCGGATGAGTAGGAAAAAAAAAACATAATGTACGAGTACAGCGTTAGTACGGTGCTGCACAGTCACGTCGATTAAATATCTAGGCGTAATGTTGCAAAGCGATGTGGAATGGAATGAGCATGGAAGGACTGTATTGGGGAAAGCGAAACTGTGGTTTATTGCGAGAATTTTAAAAAAAGTGCAAAGGACACCAAACACAGGACAATGGTGCGACCCGTTGTTGAGTACTGCTCGAGTGTTTGGGATCCACACCAGGTTGGATTAAAGGAAGAAATCGAAGCAAATCAAAGGTGGGATGTTAGATTTGTTACCCATAGGTTCGAAAAAAACTCAAGTGATACGGAGATGAATCGGAAACTAAAATGGGATTCACTAGAGGGAATGCGACGTTCTTTCTGAGGATGAATATTGAGAAAATTTATTGAACCGACAATTGTGGCTGACTGTAGAAATATTCTACTGCCACGAACGTACATCTCGCATAAGGAGCATGAACATAAGGTACGAGAAATTATGGTTCGTACGGAGGCATGAAGACAGTAGTTTTTCCCTCGCTCTATTTGCAAGTGGAACAAATGGCTCTGAGCACTATGCGACTTAACTTCTGAGGTCATGAGTCGCCTAGAACTTAGAACTAATTAAACCTAACTAACCTAAGGACATCACACACATCCATGCCCGAGGCAGGATTCGAACCTGCGACCGTAGCGGTCGCTCGGTTCCAGACTGAAGCGCCTAGAACCGCACGGCCATACCGGCCGGCCAAGTGGAACAGGAAAGGAAAATACCAGTAGTGGTACAGGGTACCTTCCACCACGCACCATATCGTGGCTTGTGGAGTATGTACAAGCTTCATATTCCTTGAGTATTTGAGCTGTCTGTGACTTGTATCTGGCGGCTATGGTCTCTCCGTTAACGGCACTACACTGTAAATGACTGTGTAATCAAGTAATGACCTAATGTCATTATGTTACACTGAACGAAAAAAAGTTTTTATTTAAAAGTGATTAATTTCACATGTAGGATTCTGGGGTGAGAAGAATGAAATTAAAATGTCTGTTTGCAAGGCTGTCTACCGCATCTGTTATAAATCAAAATGGAAAAAATCAATAACAAAATGGTTCAAATGGCACTGAGCGCTATGGGACTTAACTTCTGAGGTCATCAGTCGCAAAGAACTTAGAACCACTTAAACCTAACTAACCTAAGGACATCACACACATCCATGCCCGAGGCAGGATTCGAACCTGCGACCGTAGCGGTCGCGCGGCTCCAGACTGCAGCACCTAGAACCACTCGGCCACCCCGGCCGGCAAAATCAATAATAATTGAATGAAATTAAAATTAATGTGCAACCCAAAAGCAATAGAGCTGTACCTTTACTCAATTTATAATGTGAGAAATCGGAATATGTGAAACATGACAGCCGGCCACAGTGGCCATGCGGTTCTAGGCGCTTCAGTCTGGAACCGCGCGACCGCTACGGTCGCAGGTTCGAATCCTGCCTCGGGCATGGATGTGTGTGATGTCCTTAGGTTAGTTAGGTTTAATTAGTTCTAAGTTGTAGGGGACTGATGACCTCAGATGTTAAGTCCCATAGTGTTCAGAGCCATCTGAATCATTTGAAACATGACAGCTGAACAGTATGGATGGGATCACATGTCGCTACCATTTCAAAAACTTAAAAAAAAAGAAATTGGGGAAGAACGTGGAGAAAATATATGTTGGTACTGTTGCAGTGACAATATTATCTTCGATCGACAAATGGTTCAAATTGCTCTGAGCACTATGGGACTTAACATCTGTCGTCATCAGTCCCCTAGAACTGAGAACTACTTAAACCTAACTAACCTAAGGACATCACACACATCCATGCCCGAGACAGGATTCGAACCTCCGACCGTAGCTGTCTCGCAGTTCCGGACTGAGCGCCTAGAACCGCGAGACCACCGCGGTCGGCTTCAATCGACAAATTACAGTACTGAAATTGGAAAAACATTTAATTTGAAAGAGAAAACGAAACAAAAGTTTTGTAATTGAAAGCCTGGACCTATTTAGGAGTCAGTTTCAAAACTCTTCGCAGTGGCTTCACTTCATCTAATTTCAGGATTCTGAGACACTGTGTTGGTCAAGACGCACGATGCAGGTCCTTGACAAGACTGTGGAAGTTCTTTATGAATGAAAGAATTTTTAAGTAAGCTCGACAAAATACATGTATTAAAGTGATGTTTGATATCTTTTAGTTCTGCATATTTTTTAGTTTTATCTTTTTCCAGGAAATTATGGTGTACGATAAATCTGTATTGTTTTTATGTAGTTTTTTATTTTTACTACAACATCCCTCTGTTTCACGGTACAAATCAACAATTTCGAATGAAACCTGAATTAGACATACACGATTTCAGGTTTGTTACGAATACTATTTATTTTTGAGTAACAGACAGGAGAATAGCTACGTAGAACAAAAATGTTTTTAGACGGTTCACGGCTTCCAGTTTCCGGGGGATCTAGTAAAACACTGGTCGCATACGTAAACTAAACGATAGAAATAATGCCCGATAGGTATGCAACACACTTAACGTACAGGTAATGCGGTAACGATTTAAACTGACCAAGGTTGCTTGGAAAACTACCGTAGTCAATGCTTACTTATGAAAGTGTACAGTAGCCTGTGGTGGTTTCACAACTCTAGCTGTGATTGAATTTCATCGAAGTGATTTCAGAGTACGCATAATTTGTGGCGTCATGTGTGAATGGCAGCTCCCATTGGCATGACCAGTGGCATCACTTAAGTCACGTGTCTGAATGCAGCTTTAGTCACGTAACCATTACGAGTGTGTTACATTTTGAGCGCTCTGAAGCGTGCACGTTGCAGTGATCGTCCGTTGGTGCACCGTGCGCCGACAAAGGCGAAGACGACGGAGTGGGACGGGACGTGTAAGCTGACTGCTTCCCAGATACAACACGGCACCTGAGAGGCCCGTTAATGCCCGTCGCCGCAGAGTGGTGGCGCGTGTTTCCGCGGCCCCGGGACGGGACGCAGGTAATCTGCTTAGTGGGCCGATAATCCGGCCGCCGGAGCACGGTGCGGGCTGACGCGGGCATTAGCGTCTGCTGGCAGGCATTGTCCGGTGGTGTGGGGCGGCGGCGGCGGCGAGCCTCCTGGGGCCGCGCGCCGGACAGGTCGCGGGATGAGAGGAGGGCCGAAGCCGCTTAGCGCCGACAGCACCACCGCGACGGTGTTGTCCTCAAAGGCCACAAGACGGCGCGTCCGCCACAGGGCGCGACCACCGTTCCCGGTGACCCCGCTGCCTCTGGCTCTAGGGGAGAACACTGTACTGCACCTCGAGGATGCTAAGGAATTGGGTTTGCTGATTGGCTGCCGTTGATGGCGTCCTAATTCGACAACATTTTGAAGCCACAGATCGCTGTGCCGTTCTTAGCCTCGCACTTTTGCTCAATATATATACGCAGTATTATTGCGCAATAGTTACTGAGGGTTTTAGGTCCCCTTGACAAACCATGAGTAGCTGTTTTCGGTGAGTGAGAGATATGGAGAATATGCTGGCCAGGTTAACATTCGATCACCGTCTACATCGAGGCAGCTCAGGACAGCATGGCCAACATGTGGTCTGCCATTATCTTGTTGAAAGATAACGCCACAGAGGCCTCAAGGACAGGTCACAGCGAAAGGCGTTAACAGATCATAAATGCAACGGCTATCATCCAAACTACTGCCTATATGAACCAGAGGTGATCATGTTATATGCCCAGTAGTCACCCTTGTCACCCATCTTGAGTTTGTAACATTTTTTTTAATTTTTTTATTTTATTTATTTATTTTTATCTATGTATTTTTTTTTTTTTGCAAGGTAAGTATGCCCACGCACAGTACAACATTTTCTGCAGTACAATGGACTGAGTGCTACTTCGAAAGACCACATTAGCCACAGGAGTCCTGGTTTTGAGTACAGTGTCACAGTGAACATATCCATGCGTGGACGCTTCAACGAGAAAGGACATTGGCAGACACTGGTTCTCACACGCGGTGATTTCAACATTAGCCGTTGTGCTTCTGATATGTGGCCTATACTGCTTGGCCTACTGAATGGTATGTATATCCTCTCGGGTGCTAGTCGCGTGTCGCATGAGCCCATTGAGATCCTTGATTGGTGCTAAGTATGGTCCTCTTGAACGCACTGATTCCATATCATCATGACAGGCGAGGGATCCAGACCAACGTGAGCGCCAATACCGCGAAAGTCTCTGGAGATAACGTGGAAGTTCGTATTAAGCAGATGGTCCTCTGAGGGAGTGGCATGAGGTGTTGCCCTATCGTGCATGAAAACGATAGTTTTCACACAGTTGCGCTCTTAGAAATAAGGAATCACATGCTGTACAATGAGATCTCGACCAATTAGAAATCAAGCATGCGAACTGTGTAATTTATTGTGAACAATTACCGTTTTCTGTGCATTTCTCTCCTGCAACTGCTGCTGCAAACAAAATAAAACAATTATTTACTGATTACTGATTGAAAGGTTACATCATTTTACGTCCGTGGTATTACAGCTGTTGCAAGAAGAAATACACAAGTATGCTGGCCGGAAAGCTGACCTGGTATCATTCGCCAATTCTGAAAACTGCCACAAGTGAAATAAACATTTCCGCTTACTGTGAGGATACCATGATCTTCAGTTTCCTCTGCTATTGTGGATAACGAGGTATTTGGAGTTTCCTGAACAGCCAGGAATTTATTTCCTCAAGTAATTGCACGCTCCCTGATTTCGTTCCATTTAAATTTTTTCCGTTCTTTGCGGAAATTTGTTCACAGCGAAGTGAATCTCTCTCGGTTTCAACTGGAACTGCGGTTTATTGTTCAATACTACTCTAACGGAGTAAAATACATTGCGCAATATATTGAGTGAGTTTCAATATTTTTAAAGATATGAAGTTTCCTTCAGTGTATTGTGCAAACTGACATAATCGCTCCCAGACTGTCAATATTATTGCGCAGTAAATACAGAGTGGCGTAGGGCCCGTTAAGTGTCTATTCCCACTTCTGCCTTAGTTCGGAGTTTACGTTAGATATTAGGTCACTCTAATAATGGGTAAGGACCGTGCATAGAGAAGCTAGCCGCTGATCAAACAAACCTTTGGGTAAAGTAAGCTTTAACATACTTTTTTCAGTCGTAGTTGCAAAATTATCTGTAGCGTTGTAGTCTAAGTTGGGTTAGAAAGCAACAGTTGTTTGTGAGTTGGCGAAGATAAAGACTGTGAAGCTACGAGAATAACTGTAATTCTTGTCATAGAGTCTTTTTCAAAAGATGTTGCATTTAGATGTGTGGTTTCTGCCCGCCATTTTGAAGACTGCTCGTTTCACCAGTACCAATATTTCCTAAATTTGGTGTCGTCCAATATCCACATTTTTGCACAGTTAAAGCGATCGACTCCACGCGATCGCTAAAATCGATAGTATTCAGACACTATATTGGATTTCTGGGTGTATAAATTGTAAACACTCGGTACTTATAACTAAAGTACAGCTACTCCCAGAAGTCCAGCGTAGACTAGAGTTATTGTGTGGTAGCGAACTTGGCAGATATTCTAATGCGGTAATGCGGAAGCGATTTATGCTGGAAAATAGTTAGTTCCAGATTTGGCCACCAGGTGCAAATCTGGCGCTGAGAATTCAAGAAAGACGTATAGAAAAGAAATGATTCCATATGTAATTGATTAGGAACTGGACATGGGCAAGAAAGGTCAAACAAGTGAGAAGGGTAGAGTGTTGATTTTATTGTTAACTGCCGCTCGCACAATTTGTTCAATATGAGCACCGGGGACATCGGCAAGGTCCAAAATTCGTAAAAAGACGCGGTCAGTAGCTGCTGGCAACAGTGCTGTTGGAATCAGAGCAACGTGTTCCTGTATGGCAGCTAGCCCTAAATGTGGAAAACTGTAAGTTAATGCGGATGAGTAGAAAGAACAAATCTGTAGTTTTCGGATACAATATTACTAATGTTTTGCTCGACACTAACTCCTTTAAATATCTGGGTGTTCGGTTGCAAAGCGATAGGAGGCGGAATGAGCGTGTGAAAACTGTGGTAGCGAGGGCAAATGGTCGACTTCGGTTTATTGGGAGAATTTTAGGAAAGAGTGGTTCACCTGTAAAGGAGACCGCATATAGGACACTGGTGCGATCTATTTTTGAGTACTGCTCCAGTGTTTGGGATCCTTACTAGGTCTGACTGAAGGAAGACATCGAAGCGATTCAGAAGAGAGCTGCTAGATTTGTTACTGGTAGTTTCGAACAAAACGTAAGCGTGACGGAGATGCTTCGGAAACTGAAATGGGTATCCCTGGAGGGAAGGCTGTGTTCTTTTCCGGAAAGACTATTGAGAAAATTTAGAGAACCGGCATTTGAAGCTGACTGCCGAACGATTCTGCTACCGCCAACATACATATCGCGTAAGGATCACGAAGATAAGATACAGGAATTAGGACACACACGGAGGCGCACAGACAGTCGTTTAGCAGGCCGGAGTGGCCGAGCGGTTCTAGGCGCTCCAGTCTGTAACCGCGCGACCGCTACGGTCGCAGGTTCGAATCCAGCCTCGGGCATGGATGTGTGTGATGTCCTTAGGTTAGTTAGGTTTAAGTAGTTCTAAGTTCTAGGGGACTGATGACCTCAGATGTTAAGTCCCATAGTCCTCAGAGCCATTTTTTTTAGACAGTCGTTCTTCCCTCGCTCTATATGCGAATGGAACAGGGTTTGTGCAGTATCTATGTAGATGCAGATGTAGATATATGCTGACCTTGAGAATAGGTAGAGACCGAACGCGTCCCAGGTAAGTGACTTTAGCCAGAGCTAAAAGTCACATGGATTCAAATCGGGCGATTCGCAGGCCATGCATCTGCAAAGTCTCTGGAGATAACGTGGAAGTTCGTATTAAGCAGATGGTCCTCTGAGGGAGTGGCATGAGGTGTTGCCCTATCGTGCATGAAAACGATAGTTTTCACACAGTTGCGCTCTTAGAAATAAGGAATCACATGCTGTACAATGAGATCTCGAAGCGTGCAAACGTCACGGTAAAATGGCGAGTGTCATAGCTCTTCATGCACAACACGCGGTTTAACAGTACCCCAAATTCGGCATTTCTGTGTATTCACTACACCCAGTAGTGTGAAATATGCCTCTTCACTCCATAGAATATTGGCTGGCCACATACCATCGACTCTGATTCGTACCAGAAACCGAAGAGCAAGTTCACAACGTTGCTGCAGATCATGAGGGTTCAGTTGCTGCACTGTCTGGATCTTGAACAGGTACCAATGTAAAATAGACTGCAAAACTTTCCGTACTGTTGACCAAGAGACGGACAACCTGGGGTACATCCTGCTTGGTCTGTTACAGCAGGAGCAACCGCGCTAATAACCTCCAACGGAATAGAACGCCTTCTTCTTCCGGATGTCACACGAATATCACCCGTGTTTGCGATTTCCAGTATCATCATCTTTAAACCATTTAATGTCACCCGGTCTCCCCTCAAACCTTTCAGTCGCCGATACTCTGACAATGCAGTGCTGTGCCGGCCGCTGGTGGCCGAGCGGTTCTGGCACTACAGTCTGGAACCGCGCGACCGCTACGGTCGCAGGTTCGAATCCTGCCTCGGGCATGGATGTGTGTGTTGTCCTTAGGTTAGTTAGGTTTAAGTAGTTCTAAGTTCTAGGGGACTTATGACCTCAGCAGTTGAGTCCCATAGTGCTCAGAGCCATTTGAACCAATGCAGTGCTGTAATTGCTGCTATTCAGACAAAACTGTTTCACTAACAGCGCACTGTCTCTCTTCTCGATATACATACTGTTCAGTCCTGTTATGGCTTGTCAAAAGATGGCATGGATATCATACCATCATACAAACAATATGCAGCGACGTATTTGCTCCTTTTCGCCGAAACAGGAATAATATTTTTTCCACTGCAAATCGATTCCGCATTAACACATTATCATATCTACGAAGTTTCGCTGCCATACGACAATTACAGCCCACACTGGACCTCCGTGGCTAGCTGCACTTTAATTATTACCGCACGGTATGTCATAATAATATCGATAACGTTTTTTAAAAAATCTTCTAAAATGGACTACTAATATTCAGTACTACCACAGATATGCATATATATGTTGTTGTTGTTGTTGTGGTCTTCAGTCCTGAGACTGGTTTGATGCAGCTCTCCATGCTACTCTATCCTGTGCAAGCTTCTTCATCTCCCAGTACCTACTGCAACCTACATCCTTCTGAATCTGCTTAGTGTATTCATCTCTTGGTCTCCCTCTACGATTTTTACCCTCCACGCTGCCCTCTAATGCTAAATTTGTGATCCCTTGATGCCTCAAAACATGTCCTACCAACCGATCCCTTCTTCTAGTCAAGTTATGCCACAAACTTCTCTTCTCCCCAATCCTATTCAATACCTCCTCATTAGTTACGTGATCTACCCACCTTATCTTGAGCATTCTTCTGTAACACCACATTTCGAAAGCTTCTATTCTCTTCTTGTCCAAACTGGTTATCGTCCATGTTTCACTTCCATACATGGCTACACTCCATACAAATACTTTCAGAAACGACTTCCTGACACTTAAATCTATACTCGATGTTAACAAATTTCTCTTCTTCAGAAACGATTTCCTTGCCATTGCCAGTCTACATTTTATATCCTCTCTACTTCGACCATCATCAGTTATTTTACTCCCTAAATAGCAAAACTCCTTTACTACTTTAAGTGTCTCATTTCCTAATCTAATCCCCCCAGCATCACCCGATTTAATTTGGCTACATTCCATTATCCTCGTTTTGCTTTTGTTGATGTTCATCTTATATCCTCCTTTCAAGACACTATCCATTCCGTTCAACTGCTCTTCCAAGTCCTTTGCTGTCTCTGACAGAATTACAATGTCATCGGCGAACCTCAAAGTTTTTACTTCTTCTCCATGAATTTTAATACCTACTCCGAATTTTTCTTTTGTTTCCTTTACTGCTTGCTCAATATACAGATTGAATAACATATATATGCATATATATACTTTAACTTTATTTGAAGAAACAGAAAAATTAATAGGCATCTACTCACAATAGAATGGCCTACAGAAAAATGTCATGTTTACAGTCGAACACGAAAAGGATAATACAATAAATTTTCTAGACCATGAAATCACAAGAATCACAAGAAATTGACAATAGACGAATTCCACAACTACCGAAAACAGGTAACCATAGGCTGTACAATACATGACAGCTGTTGTCACAATAAAGCGCACAAAGAAGACTATTTTGGAACCTGTACACACGGACTAATGAAGTATACACTGAGAAAAGGAAACATAACATATGAATTAAAGAAACTAAGAAAAATAGCTAAAGATAATAGTTACAAATTCACCATAGTCGACAAAATTTATGCTAGAAAACTACAGACAAATGTAAATAAAATAAGGGCAACGTTACCTTGACAAGAACAAATTAAAGCAAAAACACATGGTTTACTATCACACCGTATTTGGGAAAAATCTGAGATAAAATCAGACTTGCGCTTCAGAAAATCTACCTAAAAATAGGCCTCAGCACACACTACACTTTGCAATATCAAATTTGTCGTAACATATAACAATGCTGTAAATCTGCGCGTTCTGGTGTTTATAAGTTAAAACCGATAACGGTGAGAAAATCGACATAAGACAAGCTGAACTGAACTGCAAAACAGATTAGAGAACATCTGAAGCTGACTGGCACAAACCTGTCTTCATTTCGTACACACCTAAAAGAACAAAACCACGTAGGCAGGGACATGACATAATTCCTATAGTTCTATACGTTCACGAAAAGCTCAACTTGTCAAATATACTGGAAATTTTGGAAATTTTTGGTAAGTTGCTATGGGACCAAACTGCTGAGGTCATTGGTCCCTAGGCTTACACACTACTTAATCTAACTTAAACTAACATACGCTAAGGACAACACACACACCCATTCCCGAGACAGGACTCGAACCTCCGACGGAAGGGGGGGGGGGGGGGGGGCGCTACCCCGCGCGGCTATACTGGAATAAAGACAAATTTTCACATACGTAATGAAACACTGTGATATCTGAAATGAACATACCAATCTAAAAAACAAAACAAAAGTCGTTGAAAATTTCACTAGTATTCTTTAATGACAACAAATTTCTTTGTTCTGCTAACAGAGATAATACAAGTCAGAAGTACCGTTATGTATATTATGTCATATATATAGCAAAACATACCTTTGTATGCACAGCAATTGACAACGTCAACTGCGTATATTATCGTAAAAAACGTTATACTGATTTCATTTAAGCATATAGTCGTATTATTACATAATTATTACGATATTCGTCATTGGCACACGGTAAAAAGTACCACGTATAGGGGAATTCACGTTATAATGATATGAAAAATCACATACGCATAAAACGTACTATACATACTGTAAGTAACGCACTAAAATCATTACGTGTCTTTTGTAATACAGATACCGCCGATGATGGGCAACGTCCGCAACTAGTCCTGTCACATAAACTACAGTCAACTGGCAGCTTACGTCAATCTATTAACACTTAACATGACATATTCCCAATATTGGATTTCGTCAAATGTCATTGTGTTCGTAGTATAAGGTGCGTGTTATGACAGTATGTTGTTTCAACACAACGACGTATTGAAGATTTATCACAAACACGCCACTTTTGGTACTGTTTGTGATAGATCTAATTAAATGTCAATTAATGACATATCACTGGTAAAAGCCTTCAGGACATCGTAAGATGGAAGGTAATGTGTTGAATTACATGAGTTAAATATAGTGTAATGAACATAGAAGTTATGGAGTAAATGGAATCAGCTTTGCATCCAGTTGTATGCGATTTTTTTCATCTTTGCGTACGTAACAGATTGTGCGTGTTTCCTGTTAATATAATAAAAGAAATTTCTGCAATATTCGATGTAATTTACGTATAAGAGCGCATGCCCTCAGGAGAGAGTTTCTTCTATTTTGTGACTTCGGTCTGATAAAAAACCAAAGATAAAGTTTCTGTGAGTGAAACGAAGACATAATACAGTTTTTATCAGGCACAGACTGTCGGGATACTGACAGACGTAGAAAATTTAAGTTTCACATTCAAGATCCCACGTAATCGTGACTTATTTAGCTTAATAACCGAAAAATGGTCTTTTACACAAATATTTCGATCGGAATATTGGAATACTTCTGCAATCTCATTATGAAGACTTGGAAACTATCTGTGGAAAGCAATGTAGACGTCCTTGACAGTTTTAACATAGAAAGGTCAAATTTGTGCACTTTCTGGTGACAACAGCTATTATGTATTATACAACCTGAGGTTACCTGTTTTCGGTAGTTGTGGAATTTGTTTATTGGTCTATTTCTTGTGCTTCTTGTGATTTCAAGATCTGGAAAATTTACTTTATTGTCCTTTTTGTATTTAATTGTAAACACGACATTTTTCTGTAGGTTATTCTACTGGGAGTAGATATATATTAAGTTTGTTATCAAAACTGGAATTACCTAGCAGTTCAGTCAGTTACAACTCCACATGAAATGGGGCGCTTTCAACTGAAATGACAAACGGTCGCTAAAATAGCTCGAAAACAGATGTAAAACTGAGTGTCCTCAAAACTTTTATAAAACTATCGTTGTAAATCTTTCAATTCCACAATGAATTCTTCAAACCTCGCATTTTCTTTAACGCCAGTGAGTTAAGGGAACTGGACACTCCTCGTCAGAATGTGGCTTCCTTTGAAATGAACCTAAAGCAACTCAGAAGTTACCTTACAATTCCTTACTGTGGGTAATGTGCAGTCAAGTACACTTAAAATGAGAAGTCTGCAATACATTCCGGACGTTAGTTTCTACACTCTTTTTTCCTTCATAAATTCAACAATAGCGAATTTTAAACCAAAAAATCATTCCAGGGATGCCCTTGGACTTTACCAACGTACTTTGCCGTAATATATAAAGTATCCACGATCGTCGTTCAGTTGCAGCTGACAAAGGAATAATGCGTGTGACTTCAGACATTTTACTGTTCGTACCACCAATTTCTTCATGTGCTCCATACCCGTAAATCTAGCACATAGTGCTTCTTGATGTACAGAACTATAAATAACTTTTTTTTTGCTCTTTCTTTAAATTCTTTCTACATGGTATCGTAATGTCGTTTCGTAGTAAACAAACAGTACCGGTCGCTTATGTGAACTTAGAATTCTCGTCCCTCTCTTCTGTCATTCCCATTATATTTTAAAGGCCTCTGGACCCGCTAAAATCCTTCACATTGTGAATGAACAACGAAGGGCAAGTAGCGCTGACATCACGAATCTGCCGAACTCGGAGAGTTAAGCCGATCGAAAAACGCCACATTGCTATGCTAAATGAAATGTCGTGCCGTTGATATTCAAGAATAACCTATGAAGGCCACATTTATTTCGTATTGCAATTAAATATGAAAGTACGTGTGTGTGTAACTATTTACATCAACTTCACAGGTGAAATAGCTTCTTTTTTGTTTGAGAATGAAACATTTTGCACAGCTTGAAAGTTGCAGGGCTTGATTATCACTACTTACGGGAGTAGTCTTTGCCTTTTATCACACACAAAGCTTGCATTTTCCTTTCTGTAGGGGATTTCAATAACAGAATATAAGCCGGCAGGGGTGACCGAGCGGTTCTAGGCGCTTCAGTCCGGAACCGCGCGACCACTACCGTCGTAGGTTCGAATCCTGCCTCGGGCATGAATATGTGTGATGGCTTTAGGTTAGTTAGGTTTAAGTAGTTCTAAGTTCTAGGGGACTGATGACCTCAGATGTTAAGTCCCATAGTGCTCAGACCCATTTGAACCATTTTTGAACAGAATATATTAAGATATCAGTAACAGTGTCTTGTAAGATGGTGGATTGTAGAGATATCTGAATACAACAACTATATCAGAAATATTTCCTAAATCAGGGGATATGAATGCAGTAGAAGACAAATACATAGCTTTGAGAGCTTAAAATGAAGGCAGCAGAGGAGCAAATAGGTATAAAGAGTTGCAGTCTATCCTTGAAGTTATGCAATCTGTACATTGAGCAAGCAATAAATGAAACCTAAGAACAACTTGGAGAAGCAATTAAAGTTCACTAAGAAATGCTAAAAACTTTGCGATTTGACAATGACATCGTAAGACTGTCAGAAACAACAAAGAGCTTGGAACAGCGCTGTTGTTTCTCAGAAAAAAACAATTCTAACAAACACCTTGACACGCTGGAACTGTTTGCGTTACCACTGGCTGACCGCCAAGACAGTCGTTTTCAACAAGATGGTGTACCGCCATAGTGGGCTCAGGCTGTACGAGTTGTTCTACACCAAGTGTCTGCAGATCGTTGGACAGGCGGGGTGGTCCAATTCCCCGGCCTCCCTGGTCGCATGATATTACACCAATGGACTTCTATCTATGAGGCTATATCAAGCACAGAGTGTACCAAACGACTGTCAACCGTATGAATGATTTGAAGCACCGAATCGTTGCTGCGATGGGCACATTTGGTGCAAAAATGTCTCGCCGACCGTGGATAGAGCGTGAATAGAGACTGGATGATGTGCGTGCCACCATAGGCACACATATTGAAACTGACAGAATGGCATACAAACTTCACGAGGTAGTGTGTCACATGAGCCAAACGTGGTATAAATGTGCTATAAAACATTAACGTTGTATGGCACCTTCTGACCCACCCTGTATTTGCTCCAAAATTTTTCACGCATGATGTAGACGAGTTTCTCTGGCTGCTCATTGTAGTTCAAGGTTGTTATACAATGCAGGTCTCTTAAATAAACTACCGACGAATACTACAAGCTGAAGGATAAGCAGCGTTTATGCTTTGATTCTTAGCCGGGCGCTGTGGCCGAGCGGTTTTAGGTGCTTCAGTCTGGAACCACGCTGCTGCTACGGTCGCAGGTTCGAATCCTGCCTCGGGCATGGATGTGTGTGATGTCCTTAGGTTAGACAGGTTTAAGTAGTTCTAAGTCTAGGGGACTGATGACGTCAGATGTTAAGTCCCATAGTGCCTAGAGCCATTTTAACCATTTTTTATTCTTAGCAACTGTAGAGATTTGCCCCATCTTTGCATGTCACCCATTCCCGAGCTTGTGCCCTTTTTGCTCATTTCTCGCGTGAATGGAGCAAGTAATGTATTTTTCTTCTTCCTCAGCTCCAAGTGAAACGGAGAAGCGTTCAAAATTTGCAGCGAAGCTCATTGTTTTTATTATGTAAAATGAAGGTGAAGTTGAGAGAAAGGAAGGGAAGGAACTAACGATGTCAGTTGCGTTGGGACTGTTGTGTGGAATAAGTGGCTTCGAGTGAAAAAATCTGTGCCGCACCGGGACTCAAACACGGGATCTCCGGCTGACTAGGCTTTCGCGTTAACTACTGTGCTACCCGGACACAGCGTTTATTGCAGATGCTCGACTGTCAAGGCACGCTGCCCGGTCGACCCTCAACCCCACCTAGCGCCCATCTATCCGCAGTCCCCGTCCATGTACTCCAAGCTAGCTGATTTAAAAAAAAAAAAAAAAAAAAGAAAGGTTCAAATGGCTCTGAGCACTATGTGACTTAACATCTATGGTCATCAGTCCCCTAGAACGTAGAACTACTTAAACCTAACTAACCTAAGGACATCACACAACACCCAGGCATCACGAGGCAGAGAAAATCCCTGACCCCGCCGGGAATCGAACCCGGGAACCCGGGCGCGGGAAGCGAGAACGCTACCGCACGACCACGAGTTGCGGACCGGGCTGATTTTAGATTGTAGTGGTTTGTAAACGTGCATCCATATTGAAAGTTGTGGATTCACTGCCGTCGAGGCGAATCAGATATATCAAATGCGTGATGTCTGTTCTTTCGGAAGTGACAAATGAACAGAAGCCGGCCGAAGTGGCCGTGCGGTTAAAGGCGCTGCAGTCTGGAACCGCAGGACCGCTACGGTCGCAGGTTCGAATCCTGCCTCGGGCATGGATGTTTGTGATGTCCTTAGGTTAGTTAGATTTAACTAGTTCTGAGTTCTAGGGGACTAATGACCTCAGCAGTTGAGTCCCATAGTGCTCAGAGCCATTTGAACCATTTTTTTGAACAGAGACTAGGCTTCCCTGTAATTTTTCTTGTTATAAATTTTGTGCTGCTCACTCCTAGAAGAGTACGTTTCGATGATTCGCAGCGGAGTACAAGCGAGCACCTATGAATGTGCACCGAACAAGAAGAAATGCTGTTGTCTCGCGCTTTCCTACAGTTTACACCTTTCGAAGACGCGCTGTTCGCTGATGTTCGTTCACTTGTGTTCACTCTGACGTAAACCAGTCTCCTGTGCATTAACTTTTCACACCATCAAGGCGTTAGAGATGTGTTACTAAAATTAGGATAGAAGTGTGAATATTCAAGTAAAAAAGTTTTAATACCGTAATAAATTCGTACCTTCAGGCTGATCGTACCCGAATAAATACAGTGAATCTTACAGTGTGAATGAAGAGATTACAAAAGGTGTGAGAGGTATATTTGCAATGGGCGGATTGATTGTCATTGCGTGGAAGATGTTTAGCACTAAATATCCGTAACATCTGTCTGGAAAGATCTCTATGAAAAGATGGGCCGGCCGGAGTGGCCGAGCGGTTCTAGGTGCTTCAGTTTGGAACCGCGGGATCGCTACGGTCGCAGGTTCGAATCCTGCCTCGGACATGGATGTGTGTGATGTCCTTAGGTTAGTTAGGTTTAAGTAGTTCTAAGTTCTAGGGGACTGATGACCTCATATGTTAAGTCCCATAGTGCTCAGAGCCATTTGAACCATTTTTTTTGAAAATATGGTTATGAAGTCACCGAAATCGTACCTACTGTGTAAGTTAAATGACGATGGCAAATGAATCGTTTCCAACTTTAGTCGCTTGAAACTCATAGATGATGCCATAAATGTTCGTGGGACTTGTGATGCATTTCATACTGATGGTTCAGTGAACAAATGCAGGCTGCTTCAAACAGATTCATTAGAGTTCTGAAGATTATATCTTCTACATGAATGAAGATGGAAACTTGGACTAAAATTTTAACTTGCACACTGTACTACAGCGCTGTTACTTCCGAATAAACCATCTAAATTTACACGGGTATTTTGCCAGGACTACTTTCTACAATAACGGTTGGAGATAATGTTTCCGTTTTCCTTTCACAAATTTTCGTTGTGTCCTCAACAGGAAGCAAGAGAACCACTCAGACGATAATCAAACACGTCCCATAGTTTTCAAGCATGTCGAGTTACAATATCCTTTCTTGACCTAAAAAAAAATTTGTTGTTACTTATTCTTTTTATTAACGACCCATTTCGCCTTCGTCGGGCACCTTCAGTTTATTGATAGGGATGACAAAATAAGCAAAAATTAGGGTAGGTCCTAGCTTGCACGATTCTAAATTTGAACAACGAATTGTCACTGATCTTAAAATTTTCCTTTTACAGCATTTTAAAAACCATCGAAAGGCTCTGTGCGAGACTGAAACAAGCTTTGAATCATATCAATCCGCAGAGACCTTCTTCTTAAACCATAAAACGGCTCTGTGATAGACGAAACACGAGTCGAATGAGATGAACCTGCAGAGACCTAATGATAAACATCTAATATAACTCTGTGTGGCCGTGGTATGTAATGCAAAGTAAATAATCAACCTGAACGAGCCGTGCCTTAATAAAGTCGTACCATTAGGACAGAATAGTAATATAGTAGGAGCACATTCACGTGGAAGTGTACACTTTTGAACTTAATATACAATGCTGCCGCTGCCGCTGTCACATCGTTGCAAGAGCATGAAGTGGGCACACAGGCGAGCAATGGAGTGAGACAATGTCTGCAGACGACGCACGTAAGTGACGCTCAAAGCAGCTATGTGACAGTCAACATTTTTCATGCTTACAGAAAAGATCTAAAAATGGTTAATCCACTCTGATGAAAGTAAGCGGTAACGTTAATCATAACACAGTCACCAATAAATGAACCTTGAAATTACTCCAAGCAGATAAAATAGTTACATCAGCCGTAACTAAATAAAACCGTAAGATAACCACAAAAGACGGGAGTCATCCCGCTTACTAGGGATAAAACCAGTTCTTAAAACAGCAAGTCCCGACTCAACTCTAGAAGTATAATGTCTAGGAATGAATAATTTTCTTTTTTTTTGGGGGGGGGGGGGAGAAAGATATGAGGAATAAATTAATAAAACCGAAACGGAGTCCATTAGAACAGCACAACCAAATTTATATACAAATTTTAAAAACTGACCTCATTGAATGATAATATTTATGGTTCTTAAAATGTTGCGAAAGGAAAATTTTAAGGTCAGTACCAATTCCTTATTCACATTTGGAGTCGAGCAAGCTAGGACAATACCCTACTTTTTGCTTATTTTTTTACCCCTACACATAACCTGAAAATAGGCGTTTTTAATGAAGGAATATGTTCAACATCTACCAGTCTACATCTACATGGCTAGTCTGCAAATCACATTTAAGTACCTGGCAGAGGGCTCATCGAACCACCTTCACAACAATTCTCTGCTATTTCAATTTCGAAAAGCGCATGGATGAAACGAACGCCTATATCTTTCCGTGCGAACTATTATTTCTCTTATTTCATTATGATGATGGTTTCTCCCTATGTAGGTCGGCGTCAACAAAATATTTTCCCATTCGGAGAAGAAGGCTGGTGATTGAAATTTCGTGGAAACATCCCACCGCACTGAGAAACGCCTTTGTTCTCTTCCCTGTTTGGCGGCCGCGGTGGCCTAGCGGTTCTAGGCGCTCAGTCAGGAACCGCGCGACTGCTACGGTCGCAGGTTCGAATCCTGCCTCGGGCATGGATGTGTGTGATGTCCTTAGGTTAGTTAGGTTTAAGTAGTTCTAAGTTCTAGGGGACTTATGACCACAGATGTTGAGTCCCATAGTGCTCAGAGCCATTTGAACCATTTGAATCTTCCCTATTTCTCGACAATATACTCGTAAAACGAGCTGTCCTTCATTGAACTTTCTCGATGTACTCCGTTAACCCTATCTGGTAAGGATCCCACAACACGTAGAAAAATTCCAAAAGACGATGGACAAGCTTAGTGTAGGCAATCTCTTTAGTAGATTGTTGCATCTTCAAAGTGTCCTTCCAATAAAACGTAGTCTTTGGTTCGCCCTCCCCAAACATTTTCTACGTGCTCTTTCCAATTTACGTTGATCATAGTTGTACTTCTCAGGTATTTAATTGAGATTAAGGTCTTTAAATTTGATTGATTTATCGTGTAACCGAAGTTCAACGGATACCTTTCAGCACTCATGTAGATGATCTCACACTTTTCATTATTTAGGGTGAATTGGCAATTTGCACACAATAAAGAAACCTTATCTAAATAGTTTTCATCTTTTTATGACTTCACTAGACGATAAACCACAACATCATCTGAAAATAAGCTAAATAGTGGTTCAGATTGTCTTCTAAGTCGTTTATACAGATAAAAAACATCAAGGGAACCGATAACACCAACTTGGGGAACGCCATAAATCACTTCTGTTTTACTCGATAACTTTCTGTCAGTTACGACGAATTGTGACCTGTCTGGCAGGAAATGGTGAATCCGGCCGCATAACAGAGACCATATTCGACAAGTCTGCAATTTCATTACAAGCTGATTGTGAGGTAGGTCTCAAAAGCCTTTTGGAAATCCAAGTTACAACCAAGACTGTTTTTTATTCCAATATTCCACATACGGTTACTGTACTAGATGATCTAATGGAGTGTAAGAAATTTTAGTTACAATATTCAGTTCTGTTACTATGCGGCATTGGAACTGACTCAAAGTTGTTGGAAGGGGAGGCACTAAGAAATTGTCTTTCCAAGACCACAACATACACACTGGAGCGCAAATGTTGCCGATGAAACTAACATTCGAATGACGTATCACTACCAAGTAACATAGCTCAGTGGAACTTGGACCATACATATTACGCGCTGTAATAGTTTCCACAACGAATCCCGCACGTGATCGATAGGATTTAAGTCGGGGGAACGGGGAGGCCAGTCCATTCGTCGAATATCATCTCGTTCCAAAAGCTCCACCACCTGCGCTGATCGATGTTGTTGAGAGTTGTCATTCATGAAAATGCAATCAGGACCGAATGCTCACTACCATAAAAAAAACGCACTTGGGGAGGGGGGAGGAAGACACTGTGACAACCACCTTTATTGGTGAGTGTAACGTGTTGAAATTTTGTACCTAAGTGATATCGCGACTTACAAAGATCAGGGAAATATCATGGAAGGACTAGGAGCCTTTAACTAACATCATTTATCCTTTTAACAACGAATATTCATTGTTCTTTAACAACAACAGATCTCCTTTAAGAAAAACTAGTAGGAAAATTCATAGTTAATTCGCCATGTTCAATTTACAGACTTTAAGATGTTCAAAATACTGCATGACACTGTAACTGAATTACAATAATAATGGGCTGAAAAGAGATCTAAGGAAATAAGACTTTAACAACACTGGTCTTTAAGAAAATTTAAATAAAAAGCACCCAATAAAATAAATAAAACAGAGTTCTAGATAAATTACTTCAAGCGACATCAAATCCAAAACATTAGGCACAGCCCCAAAAGACAAATATCAATTAGTTTATAAGATATAACAATTCGTCTTTAGGCTTCCCAAAAAGGTTTACACCAAATAATTCACAATGAAAGTTAGAAAAAGGGTACAATATGCATTAAAAAAAACAATAACATTAAAGGGAAAATTTCCTGTTCAAAGCCAGTTAATCAAAGGTCAGCTGGCCGACAGCAAAATTTCATTACAGTGCAAGTCAGACAACATAAGATACTCAACTTAAGCACAGACTGTCACGATGGACAACGGCAAACAAATAGCAAGCCGTGCTAGGAAATGCCCGAGAGCTGTCCATGTGGCCTCATGCAAGCCAGGCCCACGCGACAAGAAGCCGCTAACACGGAATGCTCTCCCGGCATCTTAGTAAGTGCTGTTAACAAACACAAAACGTAAAAGTCTCACAGAATTACGCTACAGGGTAAAAATAAGAGTCGCTAAAAGGAAACGTATAAAAGAGAACTACTCAAAGGGAGCTGTAAATTCATCCTGGAAGGAATATAAAAAACAACTCGCTAAGGTCTTATCATTAGCTGGAACTCATAACGCACAATACTTATAGGGCTGGAGAATAGTAATACCAGAGAGCACACCAGTTTCTAAAATATAATGAAAACAAGTATTAAAATTCAGAAACAGTTTGTTCTCTCATATGAAACAATTTAAAAATAAACACCAAATTTTTAAAGGAAACTAGATATTTCATAGGCTCTTTATTTAATTATGCATGAAAGGTGGGCTCATTACGTAGGCATAACAACGTTAACATTGCAAATTTATAGAGAGAACGCTGGTCAGCAGATTAACACAAGTCACTACAAAACACACAAAGCAGACACGGCAATAAATTGGTAACAGAGTCACATAGAGCAAAATAACAAAGGCGTGCATGTCGACTCAATGAATATAAACGTGAATATCTGCTCAAACAGTTCGCAGAGTGATAAATCGGTGCACAGACCTGAACAACCAGATACGTATGACATTGCCTTCCACCCAGTCCTGGCGAAGAAAAGTAAACGACAACCCAGAAAGGACGTCGTGCTGATGCGCACTGCATGTCTGTTGTTCCAAGCATTTCTGCTGGCCCTAATTCCACACTGTGCGAAGACTCAACGCAAACTGACTAACTCAGAGTTACATAAAGAACTCTACAAGCAGAGCAAATATAAGTACCGCAAAGAAGTCAGGAGATTAAAATCAGAAAGAATCAGCCAACAAATACGAGGTTCAGATAACGTTCCAAAGATTTGCTGGTGAAATGTAAATAAAATCAGAAACAATGAAACAGAAACTAAAATTAATATTGTACAATTAACTGTGAATAACGAAGATATCTCTGATCCTCTTTTAGCCAGAAATATTTTAAATAATTACTTCACAGATACTGTCGAAAACAATGTCTCTGTGAAACTGGATTTACAGCACTCATTTGAGTGCTGTAACAAACAGAACTTCAGTACACTAACCACAGTAAGCACATGTGACATTCTGCAGCTCATTGATAACCTCAGAAACAAAAACTGAGCAGGATTAGATGAAATTTCTCCACATCTATTGAAGAAATGCAGACATGAACTAATGAAACCATTAGTTCATCTAATTAACTGTGTTCTCTAAAACGGTGTGTTCCCTGATAAATTGAAACTGTCTGTAGTGAAACCAATACACAAAAGGGGGAAATAAAACATGTACAGAACTACAGACCCATCGCCCTAATCTCAACTTTCAGCAAACCGATAGAGCAAATATATAAAAAAATGTTGCAATATTAATTACAACAGTGCTGAGATATTAAGTGATTTCCAGCATGGTTTCAGAAGGGGTCGAAGTACCATGTCAGCAGCAGTACAATTTGCCCATGATATACTTGAAAAAAAAATGAAAAATCCAAGCAGCAGGAGTATTCCTGGATCTCTCAAGAGCTTTTGATAGAGTACATCATGATGTGCTCTTATCAAAAATTGCAAAAGAGACGTCACTGGAAAACTCAGACAATTGCTAGAAACATATTTATGGGGTAGACAACAGCGCACGGAGATTATGTACTCTAATGGAGAAATACTGGAGAGGAGAAGGTCAAGTATAAGAAATGACATTTCGATGTTCCTCAGGGCTCCATTTTAGGTCCAGTCTTATTCATATGCTATGTAAATGATTTCCGAAGTTCTTTTGACAATAAGCGATTGATCACTCTGTATGCAGACGACACATCTAGTGTCTGTTATGCAGACAATGAACCCATACTAGTTGAAGAGATACATAACTTAATTGAAAAGGCAAGAGGTCATTTTGAAAGAGAGAGCCTAAAAGTAAACATTGAAAATTCTAATATTATTCATTTTAAACCAAGTGATCCAAACACACAAAATACTGTGATTAATGAAATTCCACCAAAAACGTGTACAGATTGTAAATTCTTTGGTTTATGCATAGATTATTGACTTTCATGGAAGCAGCAAGCTGAAACATGTCTGTAAAAAATAATACCCAGTCTATATGTATTAAGAAGATTATCACCATACCTGAAGTCTGAAACCTTAAGGACTGTATATTATGGATCAGTGTATTCTTTCTTGTCTTTTGGAATGGTAGTGTGCGGTGGGACATGCCAAACTAATATGAAAAGAGTTTTCATACTGCAGAAGCGAGCCTTGAGGATCATAGCAAAAGTAAAATCAGGATCTTCTTGCAAACCCCTTTTCGTTAGACACAATATTCTCACAGTTTATGCCACGTATCTACTAGAAACTATAATGCTAGTGAAAGCAGACACTAAGATCACAAAAAGAATCATGGATGTTTACAACAATGAAAGAAGGCAGTGAAAAGTTTTTCATATGGTTAACACAAGATTAATTTTAACAGCAAAAAGCCGCTATGTCAAAGGATCTGTTTTTAATACGTTGTTACCAAGTAAAGTTAAGGTATTGGCAGGGGATAGTTTTAAAAAGCGAGTCAAGCAGTGGCTTAGCCAAAAATGCCCTTATAAGTTTAATTTATCATGAATTACAATGTAATAAGAAATAATGTAAACTAAAAACAACTTGTAATTGTAAGAACCTTATACTTAGTTGAAAACGCACATGCATGTAAAATTACGTGTTACGAGCAATAAATTGCATTGAATTGAACTAAACTGCGCTGTTCACCCGGGCGCTGCGCAAGCGGCTGCTTTTGAAGCACAGTCGGGGCAGTGATAACTGCACAAGAGCATAATCTGAGCCACGTGGTGAGACGCCAGTTAGAAGCTATCGATGGGGAAAGGTGAAACGAGCCACCACGGCTCGACCTCCCCCACTATAGCCAAGAACCTAGCCAAGAACCTCGCCATCCCCCTTTTTTTAAATGAGAACAGAAGGAGAGAATCGCTACGCTAGTTTTTTACGTACCGCACATGAACCTTCAAGATTTTCCAGTCACAAGGTTGCACGCTAGCAGATTAATGGGACTTAAGGTCTTAACAATTGCACAGAGTCCCATAAACCTAGGAGCAAGCTTCCTGGTAATACAGTTGCCCTGATTACCAACGGTGAAAAAATTCCGAACAAAAACCTTATCCCTAATCTCGGCCGCAAAAGGGTCTCCTAATCCATTATACTCTCTCTCTTGACAGAGACGAGCTAGGTCGATGTTTTTCCTGGCTTCATCCCAGTTTTCATTAATCAGACAAGGGGTAATCCGCTCAGGCAACAGATTGTTTACACCTTACAAATTAGCCAAGGGAGAATTAAAGGAGGAAGAAAACGTCTAACCAGCCTCATGCTTGGCTGAATTGAAACAGCCTTAATCCAAGGGGTGGAAGTGTCCCATTTGGCCTGATTCTTAGCATGATAAATAATTAAAGTGGTCTTAAGTGGGGTAGGACGTCAAACGGGCTGATTCGGAGCAGGAGAGGCACCACAGGACATTTTAATTTACACTGTCGATACTTTTACAAGTAAATTCATAAGACTTCGTCAGCATGACCAGGAAGGATTCAGGATTCACACTCATAGCAGTGGAAGTTCAAATACATAACAAAATAAAATATTTTACACATGATATTTCATCATTTTTTCAATTACTATTGGCTGTATTTGTTGCTATAGGTACACTTATCTTCATAAGTAAGAGTGATACTTCGATGACTGCACAGCATACAAACCATACTCACAGGTGTATGAAACTCTAGAATGTATTTAATTTATGAAAAAATGAATAAGCTGTTACATTTTAAACTTCACGTTTAACAAAACTCTAATTTTATAGTTATTTATCTCAATTTTTACCACAGTTTTTAATAGAATTGGAAAATTCTAGAGTTTCATACACCCGTAAAAATGGTTTGTATGCTGTGCAAAATTCATAGAAGAATCTCGTACTTACGAAGAAAAGTGTACCTATAGCAACAAATTATTTGTTATGCAGCCAATAGTAAGTGAAAAAATTATGAAATTTCACGTTTAAAAAATTATTTTGTCACGTTTTTGAACTTTCACTGCTATGATTGTGAATCCTGAATCCTTCCTGGTCATGCTGACAAAGTTTTAGGAGTTTATTTGCAAAAGTATAGACAGTGGAAAATGAAAATGTCCTGTGGTGCCTCTCCTGCTCCAAGTAGGCCCGTTTAATGTCCTAACCCCCTCCCCCCCCCTCCACAAGCCTTCTTAGAAAATGAAGGTTGAGGGTAACAGGAGGTGGTCGCAATGTGCTTAATGGCATTACCAAAACAAAACTGCTTACATTTTCATGACACAAAGGCAGAGGCATTGTATCTGACAAGCGCCTTCGGTGGACCGCACCAGGAAAATATTTAAGTTAAGTGACGAATAGTTAGCGAGGCGGTAACCCCTCTACTTGGCAAAAGCCGCACAAAACGAGAAAAAGCATCAACAACAACTAATATATAACGTTTCCCAGCTCTTGTTCGAAGCAGGGGACCCACATAATCAATGAATACTTCATCCACAGGGCTTCGCTCCCGTTCGGAATGCAATAAGCCTTTACGTGAGTTGGGAATTGGCTTGGCTATTTTGCAAGATTCACACTCCTGAACCAATCGGCGAATATCCTTGTACAATGACGGCCATGTAAGATGAGCACAGACCTTAGCAAGGGTTTTATAGAGGGCCAACAATGCCCTTCAAGTAAGGAGCTGTGAAAATGATAAAACACAGATGGCACGAGTTAACAAGGTAAACAAATTTTCAGTTCAGCCAATTTCCCAACTTCACGACAAAGTATCCCCTTTCTCAAGGAATATCCGGGAAGTTCCTCACCTGCCAACAACCGTCTTCTTATAGGCCGAAATAGGACCTTAGTCTTGCTTATTCCTGAGATCAGGAAATAATTGAGGTACCTCAGTCAACACGTTAAAAACGGAAGACCTGATGACTGAACAACACTCCCCGGAATCGTGGGCCCTCTCTTCAAACATGCAGCTGAGCGCATCGGCTACCTGGTTGGCTGAGCCCGTGATATGGCGAACCTTGAAAGGAAAGGCACACATCGCAATCCTACCAGTCTTTCTTGGGCGGGCCAAAACCCAATTCCAGGCCTGGTCGTTTCTCTCTAGGTCAAATTCTGTGTATTCCAGATAAAATTCAAACTTTTCAAGAACCTCACACTCATACACCTAATACTTAAGCTCAACCTCCATCAATTTTCGCGACAGGTCGTCTCCGACTTGTGTCTTCCTGTAAAAGGACAGAGGCCGCCCGGGCATTACATCCCTCGGGCTGAAGAATGAATCTCTTCTCGAAATTAGGAATGGTTAATTCTGGTGGGTTACTTAGAGCTGTCTTAATCGCCTCAAATTCGGCCTGCTGGCTCTCTCCCCAAACAAATTCGCGTTCCTTCTTAGGAAGGTCGTTAAGAGGGGCAGCTAATTGAGCGAAATTAGGGACAAACTTCCGAAAGTAGTTGGCCATCCCGATAAATCGGGCGACGCCTTTTTTGTACTCAGGAGTAGGAAACTTCTTGAGATCAAAAGTACGTTCTAGACTGATTCTATCTTTCGAAACCAGATGTCTCAAAAAGCAAATTTGCAGCTTGGCGAGAGTGACATTATAAGGATTGACCATCAAACCAGCAGACAGAAGCGTCAATAAGACCTCTTGAAGACGCAAAAATGTTCAGCAAAGGAGCGACTATACACAACAACATTATCAAGTTAATTATAAACACAATTGAACTTTAAGTCCCCCAAAAGATGATTAAAATCTGTGAATGCACGGCAACTCCAGTGGTTAGGCGAAATGGTACACATTTGGTCCTTATAGAACAGACGCAACGCTGCAACGGACTTGGAATCCTCACTCAAAGATATTTGATATAATAAGTAGAAACAGGTGGCTCACCCTCACTCCGTTAACGCTGATCATCGGCACATATAGAGGTTACCAAATCATTGATCTCAGCAAAGGTGGCCGGCCTCCAAGCGAAGACGATGTCGTGACCGATCCTCAGAACTCATGCCCTCTAAGAAACTTGCGTCCCTTAAGGTGGGTGTTGTTGCTTCTCTTTGCAGTTTCTACGTGCACTTGACCTTAAGTGCAAGGGGTTTTTATATACTCCTTCTGTGCACGTGGCGAGTGTAGGTCCTTGTCATTGTTCAGATATTTGCGCACTTTTCTTATTGGTTTAAACACTGTATCGAATGGTTCAAATGGCTCTGAGCACTATGGGACTTAACATCTGAGGTCATCAGTCCCCTAGTACTTAGAAAAAATGGTTCAAATGGCTCTGAGCACTATGGGACTCAACTGCTGAGGTCATTAGTCCCCTAGAACTTAGAACTAGTTAAACCTAACTAACCTAAGGACATCACAAACATCCATGCCCGAGGCAGGATTCGAACCTGCGACCGTAGCGGTCTTGCGGTTCCAGACTGCAGCGCCTTTAACCGCACGGCCACTTCGGCCGGCCTAGTACTTAGAACTACTTAAACCTGACTAACCTAAGGACATTATACACATTCATGCCCGAGGCAGGATTCGAACCTGCGACCGTAGCGGTCGCATTGTTCCAGACTGAAGCATCTAGAACCGCTCGGCCACAAAGGCCGGCAAACACTGTAATAACGCAGAGTTTTCTGAGTACTCTGCTGATACGATATGCTCTACAAGTGGAAGGAAAACTTCCCCTTCAGTTGCTTTTTTCAGTTAGAGTTAACTGAACTACTTATCTCTTTGACAAAGCTGTCATTGCTTATGAAAGCTCTTCTTAAATGAGCCAGCTCGTCTTCCAAATACTGAGGCTCTTTTAGTGCGATCTACCAATGTTTTAATCACTCATCTTTCCCAGTTTGTGATGTGTTATATTTAAGTCAAATATACGTAAAATTTGCTTTGTCGAGACATTATTTTCCTCATCTTTCATTTGCCTAATAAGCATGTTTGCTTATTGTTACAATTTGTAATTGTAGGCCGGCCGGAGTGGCCGTGCGGTTCTAGGCGCTCCAGGCTGGAGCTGAGTGACCGCTACGGTCGCAGGTTCGAATCCTGCCTCGGGCATGGATGTGTGTCATGTCCTTAGGTTAGTTAGGTTTAATTAGTTCTAAGTTCTAGGCGACTGATGACCTGAGCAGTCAAGTCGCATAGTGCTCAGAGTCACTTTTTGTAATTGTAGAAAAATTGAAATATTGATTTTTGATGGACATAATTCTTATGGATATCAGTTCTTTTCATGCTGTAATCTCGTTGATTCAGTTAATCATCAATTACATAGTTACATTGTACATAATTAAATAGTGGATATGGATTCAGTAAGACCTTGGTAGGTTCCCGGAGATATGTGGCATGAGATGTCTACAAATAGGTGACGAATTCCAGTAAATTATGTCCCGGTCCACTGACACGTTCCTCAGATCACGGTAGCAGGGTTCTAGGCTTGTGATGCAGGCAGTTATTGTGCTGGAAGATGCCTTCACCATCAGGGAAGATATAAAATATGAAGGTGTCTTGCAGTAATGTACATGTAGTCGCCCGACCATTGTACTGCATTCTTTTTAACTCCAGAGTTCGCGAAAGAACTTCTAACAGCCGTGTACCGCAAGTCTCTAGAGGAACGGAAGGTTCCAAATGTTTGGAGAAGAGCACAGGTAGTCCCAGTTTTCAAGAAGGGTCGTCGAGCAGATGCGCAAAACTATCGGCCTATATCTCCGACGTCGATCTGTTGTAGAATTTTAGAACAAGTTTTTTGCTCATGTATCACGTCATTTCTGGAAACCCAGAATCTACTCTGTAGGAATCAACATGGATTCCGGAAACAGCGATCGTGTGAGATCCAACTCGCTTTATTTGTTCATGAGACCCAGAAAATATTAGATACAGTCTCCCAGGTAGATGCCATTTTCCTTGGCTTCCGGAAGGCGTTCGATACAGTTCCACACTGTCGCCTGATAAAGAAAGTAAGAGCCTACGGAATATCAGACCAGCTGTGTGGCTGGATTGAAGAGTTTTTAGCAAACAGAACACGGCATGTTGTTCTCAATGGAGAGACGTCTACAGACGTTAAAGTAACCTCTGGCGTGCCACAGGAGAGTGTTATGTGACCATTGCTTTTCACAATATATATAAATGACCTAGTAGATACCGTCGGAAGTTCCATGCGGCTTTTCGCGGATGATGCTGTAGTATACAGAGAAGTTGCAGCACTAGAAAATTGCAGCGAAATGCAGGAAGATCTGCAACGGATAGGCACTTGGTGCAGGAAGTGGCAACTGACCTTAACATAGACAAATGTAATGTATTGCGAATACATAGAAAGAAGGATCCTTTATTGTATGATTATATGATAGCAGAACAAACACTGGTAGCAGTTACTTCTGTAAAATATCTGGGAGTATGCGTACGGAACGATTTGAAGTGGAATGATCATAGAAAATTAATTGTTGGCAAGGCGGATTCAGGTTGAGATCCATTAGGAGAGTCCTTAGAAAATGTAGTCCATCAACAAAGGAGGTGGCTTACAAAACATTCGTTCGACCTATACTTGAGTATTGCTCATCATTGTGGGATCCGTACCAGGTCGGGTTGACAGAGGAGATAGAAAATACCCAAAGAAGAGCGGCGCGTTTCGTCACAGGGTTATTTGGTAAGGCTGATAGCTTTACGGAGATGTTTAGCAAAGTCAAGTAGCAGACTTTGCAAGAGAGGCGCTCTGCATCGGGCTGTCCAGGTTTCGAGAGGGTGCGTTTCTGGATGAGGTATCGAATATATTGCTTTCCCTACTTATACCTCCCGAGGAGATCACTAATGTAAAATTAGAGGGATTCGAGCGCGCACGGAGGCTTTCCGGCAGTCGTTCTTCCCGCGAACCATACGCGACTGGAACAGGTGACACGTCACACACCGTTGGGTGGCTTGCGGAGTATAAATGTAGGTGTAGATGTAGAGGTCTGCCTGGCCTTGCTTTAGCTGTGGTCGTTCCTTCACGTTTGCACTTCACAGTCACACCACCAACGGTCGACAGGGGAAGCTTTAGAAGGGTTGAAATGTTCCCTGTTGGATCTGTTACTCAGGTGACATCCAATGACTAGTCCACCTTTGAAGTCATGAGCTCTCCTGACCGCCCCATTCTGCTGTTTCTGCTCCTCTTCTGCTTCCTTTCATACTTGTGGATCGGCTTCTCATCGCATCTAGTGGTCAAATCCGCATTACTTGCGGGTGACTGAATACTTTTGTTCAGATAGTGTACTTACGTGGTTTGGGCAACTGCAAAACAGTCGTGTATCTAATCAGCAAAGAATAGGTATGTCACCACAGTGATTAAAGAAAAATTACCACTTTCAATCACATTCGTGATTTTATTTCAGTGCACAATGCATTTCGAGCCCTGGGTAACAGTCTACATCGATGGCATGTTGTTTTCTCAGATTTAGGTTTTATTCTGATCCTGATAAGATTACAGTGGTATATGGTAACGTGGGACTTTGTGAATACAAGTTTACAAAACTAAGACAAGCGGAAAATAACTTACTGTTTCCAGCACAATGTTAGTAGACATGTTTATGTATCAAAAACATACGAGGTGGGACTATAAAGTAATGAGACTGATGTGAAAAAAAATGTTGCTTACCGTTTTAGTCAAGTTTAGTGATGTCTCCTTCAAAGTGGTTCTCGTCTGATTGCACACACATTTTCCAGCGCTTCTGCCATTGATGGTAACATTTCTGGAACTCATCTTCTGTAATATCCTCCGAGACCTTTGTCACAGCGTTTTGGACAACCTGTGTTGTTTTTTTGACTCTTGGAAATAAAAAAAAGTCGCACAAAGCGATATCTGTGAATAAGGTGGCTGTGGTATTACTGAAATTTGTTTTGAGGTTAAAAATTGGTGTACTGACAGAACAGTGTTAGATGGCGCATTATCGTGATGCAGAATCCAATTATCAGCAATGTTGGCACGGACACGAATAACTTTTTTACGAAATCTTTCTAAAATTTCTTTGTAGTAATATTGGTTAACTGTTTGTCCAGGAGGCATCCACCCCTTATGAACAATTCCCTTTGAATCAAAGAAGCACACAAGCATGCATTTCACTTTTGACTTTGACATGCGAGTTTTTTTGGTCTAGGTGGTCCCTTTGAGCACCATTGCGAACTTTGGCGTTTGGTCTCTGGATCTTACTGAAAAAACCAACTTTCATCACCAGTGATAACACAGCTCAACAATTCTGGATTGATTTCCGTTTGCTCTAACAGATCGGCTGCCACATTTTTCCGTGTTTCTCGCTGTTGTGGTGTGAGATTTTTGGGGACCATTTTTGCACAAATCTTTCTCATGCCAAGATTTTCAGTTATTATTACACGAACCGTTTCTCGATTGATGTTCAGTTCTTCTGCAAATCATTTTCACGGATAATCTTCGATCAGATCGCACGAGTTCACGCACCCTGGCCAAATTGACATCTGTAAGTCGTCCACTGCGGTCTTCATCATCAACATTCGTTCTATCTCCACTAAACATTTTATGCCAACGAAAAACTTGAGCTCTTGACTTAACCTCCTCTCCAAAAGTCTTCTGAATCTTACCGTACGTTGGCGTCGTGTTTTCACCCAATTTAACACAAAAAGAAATGGCATACCGTTGCGCAATGTTAGCCTATGCGGTTTCATTTCCGTGACGAAAGACACAAACACGTGTTAACTTATTACAGCACAACTCATGACTGAGCAGTTGCATCGATGTGCCGCTAGGACTAGAAGCAGCTTCTAGACAAAGGTCAAAGATATTGTGCCTACGCAATCCTACAGGGTTGCCACATCTTGCAAAGAAAATCAGTCTCATTACTTTATTGTCGCACCTCGTATATACACAGCTTGAACCAATAAGCTATTTTTCGATCTGTCTTACTTATGTAAATCGATATTCATAAGGTGTCACTTTGTAATACACCATTGTAATCTCACCAGGACCAGAATTATCGCAAATCTGAGAAAAGAAAAAAAAACTGATGTAGACTGTGTAGCCTTACATTCCCACTCATGACTATTAAAATTCTCTGTCTCTGCATAAGTTTTGAAAGCTTTGTGAGGTGTAAGATACACAAAAGAAAAACTTTTTACTTACGTTCATTTTCTGTTGTTGATGGCTGCAATTTTTGGGTCTACAGGTACATTCTTGCGGCTGAAATTTTGATTTACTGGGTTCCAGATGACTAAATAACCGATGAAATGCTATCTGTTGCTATGATTTCCTTTTGTTTTATCTCTTTCTTCTAGATCACACTGAATTCACAATCCCCATTTTCACACAACCATCAGTTACAGTGTTGTAGACAAAATTAAAAAAAACATGTGCGTTTCCATCAGAGGCATCCCCACTACTACTCAAATTCTGCGCTACTCACAATATTCCAAAGAGCTTACAAAGTGAAATAGTTTACATACTTTCTTGACAAAAGAACAATCGTCACCAAGTTATAACATTTTTTATAAATGAATCCAGAAATAAATTTAATAATTAGCGTTAGTTTGTACAATTAAAAATATTAATTTTAAGTATGCCAGATATTTCGTAATTTCAAATATTTCTTCAAGAATAATAATTTTTGCTGTATCAATTGTAACAACTTAATTTCTCTTTATAGATGTAGCCTCAAATATAATACATCGTATACAAAGTCATATGAAATTCTTTTAATTAAACAGCTGAGATAATGAAACTTCCTGGCAGTTTAAAACTGTGTGCCGGACCGAGACTCGAACTCGGGACCTTTGCCTTTCGCGGGGCGTGAGTCGTGCTTGGGTAGCTCGTTTGGTAAAGCACTTGCCCGCGAAAGGCAAAGGTCCCGAGTTCGAGTCTCGTTCCGGCACACAGTTTTAATCTGCCAGGAAGTTTCATATCAGCGCACACTCCGCTGCAGAGTGAAAATATCACTAGCTGAGATAACGTTCACCTATACAAGATTCGAGATGAATCTTGGTATCGGCTACTTCTATAAAAAAAATAATACTAGAAAAGGGTGTCGCATTACAACTGTTAAACCACCCGAAAATAAGCCCCAAGGGCTCGAAATGCGTCGTGCATTGAAGTCAATTACAATTGTCAGTGACAGCGTTTGTTCTCTATTTTAGGAAAGTAATACACTCACGGAAGAAACACTGAGAACAATAGATCCAAAAAAAAATCGACCTAATACGTAGGAGCCCAGATTTGCTTCTAGTTCAATATTAAAGTAACAGGCGGTTACTGTCTTCGGTCTTTTTTACTTTTATATGTCATTTCGAACAGTTCTCATTGAACGCAACAACGACACAGTGTTCACGAGTCACTGGTGAGGTAAAAGAAGTAGCGGTGCTAGCAGGAGGCGGTAGTTGGCGGCGAGTGCCGCTGCTGGGTGGCAGTGCAAACTATTCTGCTCGGCCGGCCGGCCGGCTGACAGCGTGCTCATCCTTATTTGTGGCGGCAGCGGCGGCGGCGTTTGGGCGGAACCAGTTGGCGACGGCTGGCAGACGGCGGTCCCATCCGGTCGTCCACCCTGGGCCCAGCCACACCCAGACTCGATTACTTTACCAGCAGAACCGGTGCGGTCTGTCCGAGTGCAACCACCCCGCAATTCGTTCCTCCGCGCCGCGTGTCGCTCCCCACTCGTCTGCAGGGACAGCCCTGTCGCGCTGGTGCTTCGGCAAGTGGGTCTTGCGAAATTAAGGAAGTGACCCTAATGTGCCGGAAAATTTCGCTACTGGTCTCCGAAAGCGAGACAGGCGCTACTGTTCGGAGTCGTATCGAGGAACTTGATTTCCGTCGCCGAGAGAACCCGTCGTCCCACGCGGTTACATAATTAATCCTTATTGTTCATCCAATCGGTTGCGGATCCTTATTTTAGTGATATTGCATTTCTACAATAATAATTTATACAGGGTGAAAAGTATTTAAACCGCCAAACTTTGAGAGGTTGTAGGGGACATCAAAATAAATATTTTTCCCTAATGTCATTTTTTCCTATGAGGATTATTTAAACCGATGGACGCCGTATTGCGCTCTTCAGTTGTTAGAGGCCGTATTACGATCTTCATTTGTTAGAGGGCGTATTACGCTCTTCAGTTGTAGGCAACTGCTATCCACCAGTGCAGTAGTGCATTGTCTCTGTTTACTAATGTAGCGATACACCTGGAGTGAGTACACTGATATGGCTGGTGCGTACTACGTAGCGCACCACAGCGGACGAGCTGCACAGCGGGTTTATCAACAACAATATCCTAATCGCCGTATCCCGCATCATACGACCTTTGCTGCTGTGTACGAACGTCTGCGTAAGACCGGGTCATTTAGCAGATTACCTGGACAGGGACGCCGCCGCACGGTAAGAACACTGCAAGTTGAGGAAGCTGTCTTGCAGCATGTGGAGCGCGATCCTTCAATCAGCACTCGTGCAATTGCACGTAAAAAGGGGACGGACCAGACGAATGTAAGAACAGACCTTCTAGAGCAATTGTTACGTTTATTTCACTTACAGCGTGTCCACAACCTGGAACCAGTTGATATTCACCCAGAGCACAGTTTTCGCAGTGGTACCTGGAACAGTGTGAAATGCATCCTACATTTCCATCCTCTGTGTTGTTTACCGATGAAGCAACGTTCGGGGGTGATGGAGTCTTCAACATGCATAATTCGCATGTTTGGAGTGAGGATAACCCACATGCCACAGTTACTAGCGCTCATCAAGTGCGGTTCTACGTTAATGTGTGGGTCGGTGTTGTTGGGGACTGTCTAACTGGGCCGTATCTGCTACCTACTTGTTGTCTCTTGGTCATAAAAAAATGGAAAAATGTTTGTTGGTTTAATTAATTTGCCGCCAGAGAAATCTTCCTCTACCAGTTTAAATACTCCTCATAAGAAAAAATGACTTTAGGGAAAAATATTTGTTTTGATGTCCCCTACAACCTCCCAGAGTTTGTCGGTTTAAATACTTTTCACCCTGTATAATAAGACCAGGGGAGTGAGTACATAATATTTTGAACAGGAAGCCATGTCCGTAAACGTACCGTGTCCATTTTTACGACGGTTCCAGTTCAGATGCGTAATGCGCCCACATCTGTTGAGGGACAGAGAAAAGTCTCAGAGTTGCTGTCCTGTTATCCAATAGCGTAGAGAGGATGACATGTACTCCGTCAAACAGTCACTTAAAGTGTGCCTTGCTGTGATTTTAATTAAAGAGACTCCTATAGAGACAGAGGAGGATCTGCTAGCACGAGTTCTGGCCGCTGCACCAGAAACTGAAGAGCCACCACGTGGGATGGAGAGTGTCTACCAGAACATGTTTCGTAGGTGCAATGTCTGTAACAACTTTGTGGTCGCCACATCGAGCCGCTGTGTAACGCATCAGTACTGTTCAGTACGTGCAGTATGCTTGGTTCATTTTTCTTCTGGAATAATGTAAACACATAATGCTTGGGTGTCAATACAAACAAATGTGCTTAACTGATAATCTTTCCTTTCGAACTGTTATCTAATAATTGTACTCCGTCACACCTAATTCAGTTCCTTAAGCAGAAGTGGATGAGTTAAACATCTGAATTGAAACCATCGTAGAACAGAAACGGTACGTTTCCGGACAAGGGGTTCTGTTCAATACACTATGTACTCAGTCCTCTCTACGATTCCTTTAAGTCTATAACGGGAATTTCTGAACTCCCTGTTTGTAAACGGTTATATTGTTCACCAACTGGGACGAAACAGCAATTTAACCTCGTTCTGACCATTCAAATTCAACTGTGCTGCATGAGATTTGAAATGTGCTAATCATAGTACATTGCCAAAAGCGTTCGCTCTTCAGCTCTGCGTCATTGTTCTAACAAGGGAACCTCCCCATCGCACCCCCCTTAGATTTAGTTATAAGTTGGCACAGTGGATAGGCCTTGAAAAACTGAACACAGATCAATCGAGAAAACAGGAAGAAGTTGTGTGGAACCGTGAAAAAAATTAGTGAAATATACAAACTGAGTAGTCCATGTGCAAGATAGGCAACATCAATGAGTATATGAGCTCAGGAGCGCCGTGGTTAGCGTGAGTAGCTGCAGAAAGAGAGGTTCCTTGGTTCAAGTCTTCCCTCAACTGAAAATTTTACTTTCTTTATTTTCGCAAAGTTATGATTTGTCCGTTCGTTCATTGACGTCTTTGTTCACTGCAATAAGTTTAGTGTCTGTGTTTTGCGACCGCACCGCAAAACCGTGCGATTAGTAGACGAAAGGACGTGTCTATCCAATGGGAACCGAAAACATTTGATCGCAAGGTCATAGGTCAACCGATTCCTCCACAGGAAAACGCGTCTGATATATTCTATACGACACTGGTGACGGCATGTGCGTCACATGACAGGAATATGTTGTCGACCCAACTAACTTGTACACTTGGCGAATGGGTAAAAAGATTCTTCTACCTTGCCCGATTTAGGTTTTCTTGTGGATGTGATACTCACTCCCAAAAAAGTGATGAAAACATAAGAGTTTGTCACATAAACAGAAAATGAAAAATTAAAATTTTCACTCGAGGGAAGATTTGAACCTAGGACTTCTGGTACCGTAGCTGCTCTCGCTAACCACGGGTCCACGGCGCTCCTTGACGCCCAGTGTCCTTGATGTTGCATATGTTGACATGGACTACTCAGTTTGTATATTTTACTAATTTTTTCCATAGTTCCACACAACTTCTTCCTGTTTTCTCGATCGATCTGTGTTCAGTTTTTCAAGGCCTATCCACTGTGCCAACTTATAACTAAATGTGAGGGGGGTGCGATGGGGAGGTTCCCTTGTAAGCAGCAGCGGGTCCGCACCTGACCCAGTGCGGCACTCTGCATGGAGGATTAGTTGCACTTATGAACTGAAATTTCTTGGACAAATCGTTGGCTGAAACAGCAAAAACTGTGCTGCAGGTTACAATGAATCCGTCATTCTTTACACGTCCCCCTAACTTTTGTAGACATAAATCCTTAAACTTGGAAAGTGAGGATCAGGAAATCGCACTAAAAGCGCTGGACGCGTATCTGAAACGTAATATTGTACATTCTTAAAATCAGTCGTAGCAATCCCTAACATTTTTAGCCCTGATAACAGTTCAAAACCCGTCCACAGTCGGGCTAATTCTGTCATTTACAAATTTATCAATATGTCCGCCGACAATAGTATTTTCTAGCGACTGCATTCACGTACTTCCAAAAATTCTCAGACCGCTTCAGTCCCACTTCATTATAGTCCTCCCACTCTTAATATGAAAATTACAAGGCGTAAGCCTTCTCCATTTTCCAGAAAGCTCGACACACTAAAGCAACAGTGTGTGGCACCTTATCACCAGCTGCATGTTGTCGCGCAGTATATCCTTACGTAAAGCCAAACATTATCATGATTTCAACAAAATTCATAGTTTCTTTAAAAACAAAATAATACATGAAGTTAAATATATTGGTGAAGACAGGTAGCAGAATAGAGGACAGCATAATCATTGTGATTGCAGCGTGAACCGGAACTCTATCATTACTGTGTAAGAGACCCGTGATCTTCACTGGCTCGATACAAAGCAATAAAGTAATTATGATTTATTCAGTTTGTTATCTCAGTTACCTTTCTTTCTGTGATAGTAGCATCACAGTAGTGACAAACTGTGTAATATATTATCACCAAGAGGTACAACACAACACACAGAGAAATGCAAGAACACACAGCATAGCGCTGTTGTGTCACTCTTTTATGGCGTTCAGTGTACCTGTATTCGACGTGTGTATCGACCAGTCCTTCACCGTTAATATGACATATTAATGACAATCGCCATAGCTGTATTAACTCACATTTGCTGAGCCACGATCGGTTCCGTTCTTCAGTTCGTCATCAGGTTACCGAATTGTGATATCAATGGTCTGGTTGTCAGTTCGTAAGAAAAGAAAGTGGTCGTGTCATGGTAATACTGCACAATATTGGTGTCAATCAGCTGTGGTGTACAACGTGATTAAGATTATAGTCATCGTTAAAACTGAGCATACTGCTGTGTGTAGCCGTTAAAGTACAACTAACACTGCCTGAAAAGCAAACACGATACACAACTGAGCAGAATCGAATGCAAATTTGAGGGCGAAGAGTAAATGTACAGTACTGTTGTCAGGGTTCCTTGTACCAAAATACTAACAAAGAATGACCTTCGAAATTCAGTCGATGGAGTTTCGTGTATCAGCACTTTCAAGCTGATTTTCATGCGTGAAATTGCGGTGTTGCTCCAATGTTTGGACAAAATAGTACGAGCTCGTTAATACAAAACATTGCAGGAGCTTTTTCTCTGCCTTTTGATTTCAACTTATCTTCTACACTGAGGTAACAGAAGTCATGGGATATCTTTTAAAAACGTGTCTAACCTCCTTTTGCTGGACGTAGTGCAGCTACTGCACGTGGCACGGAGTCAACTCATCGATGGAAGTCCGCTGACAAATACTGAGTCGCATTGCTTCTATAGCCAACCATAATTGCGAAAGTGTTGCCGGTGCAGGATTTTGTTCAAGATCTGATGTCTCGGTTATGTCCTGTAGATTTTCAATGGGATGCATGTCAGGCGATCTAGGTGGTCAAATCACTCGCTCGAACTGTCCAGAATGTTCTTGAGACCAGCTGCGAACAGTTGTGGCCCGGTGACATTACGCATTGTCATCCATAAAAATTCCATCGTTGTATGGCAACATAAGTCCACGAATGGCTGCTAATGGTCTCTAAGTAACAAAACAAAACCATTTCTAGAGAATCCAGTCCATTCCCTGTAAACATAGCCCACAACGTTATGGAGCACCCACCACCTCACCACCTTGCACAGTGCGTTGTTGACAACTTGGGTCCATGGCCTCGTGGGATCTGCGCCGCTTCCGAACCCTACCATCAGCTCTTTTAACAGCTGAAACCGGGACTCATTTGACCAGGCCACAGTTTTCCAGACGTCTAGGAAAAAGCGACGACCTGGAAAAATTGTTCGACAATATAAAATGGTGCAAGCTATTCGAGATTTTGAAAAAAGTAGGGGTAAGCTATAGGGAGAGACGGGTCATATACAATATGTACAACAACCAAGAGGGAATAATAAGAGTGGACCATCAAGAACGAAGTGCTCGTATTAAGAAGGGTGTAAGACAAGGCTGTAGCCTTTCGCCCCTACTCTTCAATCTGTACATCGAGGAAGCAATGATGGAAATAAAAGAAAGGTTCAGGAATGGAACTAAAATTCCAAGGGAAAGGGTATTAGTGATATGATTTGCTGATGAATTTGCTATCCTGAGTGAAAGTCAAGAAGAATTACGTGATCTGCTGAACGGAATGAAGAGTCTAATGAGTACAGAGTATGGACAGAGTAATTCGAAGAAAGACGAAGGTAATAAGAAGTAGTAGAAATTATTGCAGCGAGAAACTTAACATCAGGATTGATGATCATGAAGAGATGAAGTTATGGAATTTTGCTATCTAGGCAGTAAAATAACCAATGACGGACGGAGCAAGGAGGACATCAAAAGCAGACTCGCTATGGCAAATAGGCATTTCTGGCCAATAGAAGTCTACTAATATCAAATACCGGCCTTAATTTGAGGAAGAAATTTCTGAGGATGTACGTCTGGAGTACAGCATTGTATGGTAGTGAAACACGGACTGTGGGAAAACCGGAACAGAAGAGAATCGAAGCATTTGAGATGTGGTGCTATAGACGAATGTTGAAAATTAGGTGGACTGATAAGGTAAGGAATGAGGAGGTTCTACGCAGAATCGGAGAGGAAAGGAATATGTGGAAAACACTGATAAGGAGAAGGGACAGGATGATAGGACATCTGCTAAGACACGAGGGAATGACTTCCATGGTACTAGAGGGAGCTATAGAGGGCAAAAACTGTAGAGGAAGACAGAGATTGGAATACGTCAAGCAAATAATTGAGGACGTAGGTTGCAAGTGCTACTCTGAGATGAAGAGGTTAGCACAGGAAAGGAATTCGTGTCGGGCCGCATCAAACCAGTCAGTAGACTGATGACCAACTGATATGGTCACGAGCCGAGGAGAGGCACTGCAGGCGATGTCTTGGTGTTACGGAGGCACTCGCGTCGGTCGTCTGCTGCCATAGCCAATTGACGCCGAGTTTGCCAGCACTGTCCTAACGGATACGTCGTAGGACGTATTTCTGCGGTTATTTTACGCAGCTGCTTCTCTGTTAGCGCTGATAACTCTAGGCAAATGTCGCTGTTCCTGGTCGTTAAGTGAAGCAATCGGGCACTGCGTTGTTCGTGGTGAGTGATAATGCCTGAAATTTGGTACTGTCGGCGCACTCTTGACACTGTAGATCTCGGAATATTGAATTCCCTAACGATTTCCAGACTGGAATGCTCCATGTGTCTAACTCTAACTATCATTCTACGTTCAAAGTCTATTAATTCTCATCGTGCGGCCATGATCACGTCGGAAACCTTTTCATGTGACTCACCTGAGTGTAAATAACAGCTCCACCAATACACTGTTCTTTTATACTGTATGTACGCGACACAACCGCATATGTGACTGTGGTCAATTCAATGTGAGGAGCAATCAACTAAAAAGAGACCGATGGAAAAATAGTACTTCAGCTGTTTATTATGTCGAATGCAATCGCTATAACTGTTGCTACATTTACCCAGCTGTGAGACAAGACAGTCAGGGCCTCCATGAAAAAATATTTTCGGTTGCCTAGGGAATCATGATTCTACCCAGGCGTGTACCTCTTCATCCGAAGCAAATTCACTGCCACGAATGTGCATCTTCTGGGTTCCAATAATATCGAAATCACATGGTAAGAAAATGGCTCTGAGCACTATGAGACTTAACTTCTGAGGTCAACAGTCCCCTAGAACTTAGAAGTACTTAAACCTAACTAACCTAAGCCCATCAGACACATCCATGCCCGAGGCAGGTTTCGAACCTGCGACCGTAGCGGTCGCGCGGTTCCAGACTGTAGCGCCTAGAACCGCTCGGCCACGCCGGCCGGCTCACATAGAAAGAGATCAGAACTGTGCGGAGAATTTATGAGATCTTCCCAGCGAAACTGCTGCAGCATAGTCGAAACAACGAGGCACTCCAGCTCCGGAAGTAATGCTAACCATTTTCTTTGATTGCAAGGGTTCGCTGCTTATAGACTTTCTGGATCACGGTGCCCCAATTAACGCACCGCAGTACGTGAACACTTTGCAAAAACTGAAGCACGCCATCGCGTCCAAACGTCTAAGAATGTTGACTGACAGCATCATTCTGATGGAGAATAATGTCCGCCCACATGCTGCCAAAGTTTTTTCGACTATCCTGCAAAAGTGTTGCAGAGAAGTTTTCGCACATTCCTCATACAGTCCCGATCCCTCCCCACGCAATTGTTTTTTGGAGCCCTTAAGAAAGATGATACGTATCCGTCGATTTGCTTCGGACGAAGAGGTGCGCGCCTGGGTGTCCAGTCATGATTCCGTGGGCGGTTGGAAACATTTTTCTATGAAGGCGTGGACCATCTTGTCTCACAGTGGGATAAACGTATTAACAGTATGGCGATTACTGTTGAAATAATAAGCAAGTTATTTACATTTTTCCCATGTGTCTCGTTTTCATTTGACGGCCCGTTATATAATACGAGTATCTCGCCAGAGAGTCTGGGATAATGTGGCTGTTGGGTTGCTCTGACGTCATGTCAAAAGCCGTTTCTTTTTCATGTAAATTGAAGGGGGATCAGTGCTATCAGCTGCTGCGAGACATTAAATGGAATCAGTGGCGACGAAGGAAAATGTATATCGGATCGGGATTCGAACCCAGGATTTCCTGCTTACTAGACTGATGCGATAATCACTGCGCCATCCGGGACACAGCGTTATCAGACTTGCACAGTCTATATCGGTACGCTTCACAAGCGATCCACACTCCCATCGAGCGCCACCTATCCGCAGTTTTTTCTCTTATTTTGATTTGGTCTTCAGAAATGTAATCCATTCAGTCATATCACACGTATACCTGTATTCAGACATAAACACCTATCATTCTCACATTACAACACAGTCAGCAAACAGTTTATAACACAATAACGTTGCTCTAATTTCAATCCGTAGGCTAAAAGTCTCCAGTACATTAGATAAGTGTCTTTCTGTTAAAAAATAACAGTAGGTACAGAACCTCCACTATCAGATAGGCACTTCGAAAGAAAAAGTAAGTATGTTCTTCGAATCATACCAAAGTTGCAGCTGGGGGCAGGGCCCCAATGAAGACAGAAGTTGCAAAGATTAAACCGAAGCCGCAAAACTATCACTCTGAAATTTCAGCTGAATTTCTTGCCCTCTAAATACAGGTGGCTGTCTAAAATGCGTACAGTATAAGTGCAGTGTCCACCTTTAATACGGCATTACAATTTTGAAAGATGGTTCCGTTGTCTCGTAGAATGTGTATTAACAGTGTAATGTTTCGTTCCTGGAATTTCATCGTATATTTTGGTTGCCGATCCCGACAGCTTCTTTACGTCGGACAGCCACCTTTTTATTGCCGATATCTCCGCAGTGAGTTTTAATCCAGATGTGAGGATTCAAGCATACCTTCCCTATGTTACTGTCTGATATTTATACGACGTTCTGTATTTGGGCTGAGTTGCCGAAGAGTTTTTATTGCGGGAGCAGGCGTTTTCTACTGCCGTCCGAGCGCAGCATGATCGCGTCACAATTCTTGTGCAATAATTAGCCATTAGCAAGGATTTTTATTGTAACGCTTCTATGATTAAGTTGTCGTAGATGAAGAGAAATACCGTTTGACAAAATTCCAAGAAGGTGAAATAAGAGCTTTAGAGATTATTATGTTTTCCTTTGCTTTTTGTGACGGGCAGGGGACTGAAGCTAGAAAATTCAAAGTTGGTAAAGACATGTAGTCTGATGTGGAAAACACTTTCAGCAGTAGTATTCTCTGTGTACCGTTTGAAGTGAGTCAGTTCAGTAAAAACTAGTGATACGCAGACTTTAGTAAAATCTGTATACCTTTCTATATGAACTCATAATTTTGAAATTCTCTCTGTTGTAGAGTCAAGAAGTTGTGTGGTTTTTGACAGTGGAGCTTCAAATTTCAGCCACAATCCATATCCGAAGGGATCTGTTAGAGCATGCAGGGTTCGCGCGATGTTTTAAAAAAAATGTTATCTTGTTAGTTAGGGTGATAGATTTTACTAGGCTTTACTTGGGCTGTTTTCTGCATCAAAAGTGGTCCCACTTTTCGTTCATTCTTTGCAAGTGACGCTGACAAATACGCATGACTACACTCACAAAGTTATTGTTTTCGTGTTGGCGCCAGGAAAAATCATACGAGTTGGGATAAAGCAGCGGGTCGCTAGGGATGCAACCTGCGAGGTTCATCTGTTAGATTTTACGTCTGCGACGAGGCATGGTATGATACAGAAGCCTCTGTATCATACCATGCCTCGTCGCAGACGTAAAATTCCCAATAAATAATCAATACACATCAGATTCGTCAAATTTATGTCTGCATGTATCAACCAAGTGGGGCACAACGCTGTCATTGCAGTCCTGAAGCAGAAGATAAGTGTCTGCTTCACATATCAGCCAAAGGTTGCTCAGCATCAGCCACATTCGTACTACCCTTTCTACAGGCTATGAAACATCATGTTTCGTGGGGGCGCCAGGAACTGCAGACCATATTCGAGTTATGCACAGGGGGTGCGTTGCTGGTGCGAGCTGCTCTTCCACATTGATCATTTGTTAGTGCTCCTACCTCTCGGCTGGCATCTCTGCTGTTTGCAGTGCTCAGCATGTACATAACTCCGTCCGAACAGACCTCGGAAGGCCCAGCGGTACCGACCGACAGCCTTGTCACCTTAGACCGGTAGGCGTCACTGGCTGCAGATATGGACTTATATGTGATCAGTACACTGCTCTCTAGGCCTTTGTCAGTTTTCGTGACCGGAGCCGCCAATTCACTGTCAAGTACCTCCTCAAAGGGCCTCACAGGGGGTGAGTGCACCCGCTTGCCGACAGTCTCGGCAGACTCAGACGGTCACCCATCCTAATGCTAGCCAAGCCCGACAGCGCATAACTTCGGTGATACGACTGGAACCGGTGTTACCACTGCGGCAAAGCTGTTGGCAACATCTACATAAGTAGAAAGGAGAAAGAAAATGAGCCACATGCCACGAGACATCATGTCAAAGCTCTAAGTAGCTCCTTGTTTGGCATCACGAGACTGAGCGTACACCATTCCTGTCCCCCCAACAAGGAAAACTCCCTGGTAGTAGCAGGACTCGAACCCACTTCCTCCGCATGGCAGACAGACACGCTGACCAGTGAGCTACAGAGGCGGACGTCGAGAAGGGAGGTCTCAAGCTTCTTCAGGTATGCCTTATCCATCTGGAGCCACTTGTTGATGAGCAGGCCCAGTAGAGCTACAAAACTGCAGGGATGTTCCCAGAATGAGATTTTCACTCTGCAGCGGAGTGTGCGCTGATATGAAACTTCCTGGCAGATTAAAACTGTGTGCCCGACCGAGACTCGAACTCGGGACCTTTGCCTTTCGCGGGCAAGTGCTCTACCAACTGAGCTACCGAAGCACGACTCACGCCCGGCCCTCACAGCTTTACTTCTGCCAGTATCTCGTCTCCTACCTTCCAAACTTTACAGAAGCTCTCCTGCGAACCTTGCAGAACTAGCACTCCTGAAAGAAAGGATATTGCGGAGACATGGCTTAGCCACAGCCTGGGGGATGTTTCCAGAATGAGAATTTCACTCCGCAGCGGAGTGTGCGCTGATATGAAACTTCCTGGCAGATTAAAACTGTGTGACCGACCGAGACTCGAGCTCGGGACCTTTGCCTTTCGCGGGCAAGTGCTCCACCAACTGAGCTACCGAAGCACGACTCACGCCCGGCCCTCACAGCATTACTTCTGCCAGTATCTCGTCTCCAACCTTCCAAACTTTACAGACTGTAGCGCCTAGAACCGCTTGGCTACTGCGGCCGGGATCCGCAGTTCCAAATAGTTCCAGGTATTTGCGACGGGTACAAGTTCTTGGGTTTCCAAGGTCAGAGTCGATTTCAATAAAATAATTTTGGGTGTTAGGCCTCTTTCTTATGAAGAAGGGGAGAGGTAGCTAATAAGATGAGCGAGATGAGATAACGGGCGTTCTCATTCCGTACGCCCAGACGTATTTTCATTTCCGTGAAAGAAGTAGGGTTACTCCAGAGAGCGCGAAGACAGCTTGGCAGTGGAGAGCGCGCGGGAAACCCACTTCCACAGTAAATGGCGCCGCGCCATTGTCAGCTGCGCAGGGTGTAGAGCGGGGCGCGGTGTCCACCTTGGGGCCGCAGCCTGGCGTAGGGTCAGGACCGCTCCTCCGCCGGCGGCCTACAAATGAAAACACTCTCAGCGCCCGGGATTGGGTTCCTTTGTAGGCCGCGTTCTCGCACATTTGTATGTGCATTGTGGGCCGGGATCCTGAAAAGAAGCCATTGTCTGTGCCCGAGGAGGCCTATTGTGGCGACCATTTATTGTATTAGTCCGAATCTTTTTCACCCCGGCGTTCTTGCGGCGCGTCCTCCGGAGCTCTTACTGCGGGGCGGCGGCGGTCCGGCGAGGCACCGCGCCACGCATGCGCAATGGCTGCAGGTGCTCCGCCATCTGCCCTGTCGCTGATTCCAGACACGTCCTCCGCGCCCGCGGCTATTGTGAGGGTCGACAAATGCCTGTTATCTCCGGCAGAAGAGCGGTCGCCTGTCTCAACCCGCAGATTTGGTCTGGGCGCATGCTGATATTCGCAGTAGTATCCGCAAAGATCTGTAGTACTATTGACTGCGCAGTAATATCCGCAAAGATCTGTAGTACTATTGACTTTGCAGATAACATCTACATCTACATCTACATTTATACCCCGCAAGCCACCCAACGGTGTGTGGTGGAGGGCACTTTACGTGCCACTGTCATTACCTCCCTTTCCTGTTCCAGTTGCGTATGGTTTGCGGGAAGAACGACTGCCGGAAAGCCTCCGTGCGCGCTCGAATCTCTCTAATATTACATTCGTGACCTCTTCGGGATGTATAAGTAGGGGGAAGCAATATATTCGATACCTCATCCAGAAACGCACCCTCTCGAAACCTGGACAGCAATCTACACTGTTATGCAGAGCGCTTCTCTTACTGAGTCTGCCACTTGAGTTTGCTAAACATCTCCGTAACGCTATCACGCTCACCAAATAACCCTGTGACGAAACGCGCCGCTCTTCTTTGGATCTTCTCTATCTCCTCTGTCAAACCGACCTGGTACGGATCCCACACTAATGAGCAATACCCAGGGCTGGAAATGAATTGTGCACTGAAATAAAATCACGACTGTGATTGAAAGTGGTAATTTTTCTTTAATCACAGTTCTGGAATACCTATTCTTTGCTGTTCAGATGCACGACTGTTTTGCTGTTACCCAAACCACATAAGTACACTATCTGAACAAAAGTATTCAGTCCCCCGCAAGTAATGCGGATTGGACCACTAGATGCGACGAGAAGCCGATCCACAAGTATGAAAGGAATCAGGGAGAATTGTGTTGTCAGTAGAGTAGCAGAAACAGCAGAATGGGGCGGTCAGAAGAGCTCATGACTTCAAAGGTGGACTAGTCATTGGATGTCACCTGACTAACAGATCCAACAGGGAACATTTCAACACTTCTAAAGCTTCCCCTGTCGACTGTTGGTGGTGTGACTGTGAAGTGCAAACGTGAAAGAACGACCACAGCTAAAGCAAGGCCAGGCAGACCTCTACATCTACACCTACATTTATACTCCGCAAGCCACCCAACCGTGTGTGGCGGAGGGCACTTTACGTGTCACCGTCATTACCTCCCTTCCCTGTTCCAGTCGCGTATGGTTCGCGGGAAGAACGACTGCCGGAAAGCCTCCGTGCGCGCTCGAATCTCTCTAATTTTACACTCGTGATCTCCTCGGGAGGTATAAGTAGGGAAAGCAATATATTCGATACCTCATCCAGAAACGCACCCTCTCTAAACCTGGACAGCAAGCTACACCGCGATGCAGAGCGCCTCTCTTGCAGAGTCTGCCACTTGAGTTCGCTAAACATCTCCGTAGCGCTATCACGCTTACCAAATAATCCTGTGACGAAACGCGCTGCTCTTCTTTGGATCTTCACTATCTCCTCTGTCAACCCGACCTGGTACGGATCCCACACTAATGAGCAATACTCAAGTATAGGTCGAACGAGTGTTTTGTAAGCCACCTTCTTTGTTGATGGACTACATTTTCTAAGGACTCTCCCAATGAATCTCAACCTGGCACCCGCCTTACCAACAATTAATTTTATAAGATCATTCCACTTTAAATCGTTCCGCACGCATACTCCCAGATATTTTACAGAAGTAACTGCTACCAGTGTTTTTTCCGCTATAAAAGCCTACATAGATTACGGGTACCTGCGGATATCAACAATAACAATTAATTTATGCTTGAAAGCTCAATAATAGTGTCAGTATTACGATTCTCGGCTATTTGCATTACGTGGGACAGATAATAATAATAATTGTTATTTTAATTATCATTAACTTTGGGAGGAGTGAAATATAATGGCTTGAATGCGGAATGTCCTGGAGATGGTAGATGGGTTGTTGACAACTGCAAGGGCTGCAGATGGCGACCTAGTGGTCTTCGAGATTTTCTGCACAATTATTTGTGTCTCGCGCACTACCGGCACTTGAATTTCGTGTGCATCTTTCCCGTTTCCTTCATAGTAACAGAGGTCACTTACGTAACTACCGAATGTTGCCACAAAGCGACTGGGAGGCAATTCTAGGAAATTCTATCCGTTGGCATCTGCTCTTCAAGTGTAAGTAGGCTGTTTAGGTTTTTATGTTGGTCACGCCACGTAGCGCTCTATATGAAAATCACTGACAGTGCAGTGTGAAGTCTGTGGCTGGTTGGCATTGATGGAATAGTCGCTATTGTAGTGGGCAGTTGGATGTGAACAGCACGTAGCGTTGCGCAGTTGGAGGTGAGCCGCCAAATGAGGGGCGTTCAGTAAGTAATGCAACACTATTTTTTTCTGGAGGCAGGTTGATGTTATTCACGGTACCAATACGCCATGTTACTCTCCCTTCTTCTGACAACAAATTCGTGTTTCCAACATAATCTCCGTTCAATTCGACAGACTTACGCCACCTTACTACCACAGCGTGTGTGTCAGCACGGTACCACTCCACTGATCGACGTCTGAGCCGTCTTCCTCCTGTATCAATAACCTACCCACTATCGATATACCGCTTCCCACGCAGTGCATCCTTCATTGGGACAAACAGGTGGAAGACGGATGGTGCGAGATCCGGGTTTTAGGGCGTATGAGGAAGAAAAATCCAACGAAGTTTTGTGAGCTCCTCTTGTATGCGCGGACTTGTGTGAGGCCTCGCATTGTATCGGAGAAGATGTTCGTTTGCATTTTTGTGGTGACGAACACATTGCACGAGTCACAGCATTGTGTGGTCTGCCGGCACGCCGGATATCGAATGGGTTAGCGCGACCTCGTTGCGATGATTACAGACGCACCGTCCAACGACTCACCGTGCTTTTGTTCACTGGCAGGCCTCTGTAGACGTTCTACAAGCGCCTACGCATATCTGAGATGCTCTTTGCTTGGAACGCACCTCCGTTACAGAATCCATTTTGAAGGCTACTCAGAGTGCCGTCACCTATCGGAAAAAATATATATGTATGTAAATGAATGTTTATTTGTTTAATCCTTAAATGATCCTATCCTATTCATCAAACTGCAATGAAACTTCGGTGTGTTTCTTTGCACACGACTGTGAAGATATCTGAATTAGTGCAGCCGTTTTACAGTAGGTGGCGCGCGAGACGTTTCAACAAAGAAACTGGTGAGCTGTGCGCACGCCGCGAAGATTTCTGAATGACCACATCCATTTTACAATGGGCGGGCGCGAGTCGTTTCAGCACGTATGTGTATTTCATTAGCTTAGCTGCAGTTAGTGTGTTTTTCTGAATGGGAGAGCGCGCAGAAAACAACTGAACTAAATCAAATACGAACAGTGACATTCCAGTTAATGTGTGACATAGTAAGAGATCTCACATGTATTATCTATTCTTTTTTCGAAGTGAATTTGTAATAGTCGTCACAGAGTATTGCTTTCGCTGTAAAGTTAGTTATCCAACAAAACGACAAGCGTTTGCTCGATCTGCTCTTCAAGCACGAAAGAGAAAGGCGTCATGAGCTGCAGTAACAGACGAACGGCAAGCATGATTGGGAACCGTTCGAGTTCGCAAAAGTATGCAGTTTCCAATGTGAGGCCAAAGCACTTCAAGCACCAATCAATAAACAGAATTTAAACACAAACACTTTCTTTCTTTGAATGGGATTGCAACGTATGCCAGGTACTCGGTAGTAGATTTGATAAACGAACTACAGGATGGGGCAAATAAAAAGGGCCCGGTTGAGTGGAAACATTTGGATGTGGATGTATGCATATGACCACACCCTGTGACTCGCACACCACGAGTACAAACGTCACGAGGACGGCGGTTCAGAGAGTACTGCGGCCTGTGTCAGAGTGAATGGACCAATGGAAAGGGACGATGGTACTCACAGTGGAGCAGCGGGTGTACTTTTTTGAAAGTTACGTGACAATAAAGTTGTGGAAACAGTGTGGACAGTTGTTTCCTAAGAAGTTTAATGGTGTCAAAGTATCAGCTCAGAATGCCACGTAACGCTTAGTACGAAAATGGCGTTAGACAGGATCTGTTTTGAACAAGACAAGAAACATTCCTAAACAGCCGGCCGCTGTGACCGAGCGGTTCTAGGCGCTTCAGTCTGGAACCACGCTGCTGCTATGGTCGCAGGTTCGAATCCTGCCTCGGGCATAGATGTGTGTGATGTCCTTAGGTTAGTCAGGTTTAAGTAGTTCTAAGTCCAGGGGACTGATGACCTCAGATGTTAAGTCCCATAGTGCTTAGAGCCATTTGAACCATTTGAACCTAAACATGCCCATACACCAGAAAATGCTTCAGAGCCCTAGCAAATAAACCCGACACCTGTCACGAGAGACCGGCGTATCGTGTTGATCATCTATCATCAGAGCTGTCTTCAGCACGTTACATTGGCAACTTTTGAATCCATTTGTGGCAGCATTAACATTAACGGAGGAGGAAAAGACCTGCAGTTGCTTCCAGCAAGATGCAGCAACTGCCCATACAGCCGGCCGAACGCTGGAGCACATTCGCACAATCTTCACGCCTGACGGAGTTGTTGGCAGACGTCATTGGTCGCGATTCTAGCCGGCCACCCGGATTACCTGATCTGTCACTGTGCGATTACTTTGTGTGGGAAACCGTCAAATCCAAGGTGTATCGCCCAGCCCTCACAGTCTTCAAGAACTGATGCAGAATATTTCGGATGACACCACAGCAATTCCAGCAGTCCAGCTTCGATCCACCTTCAGCAACTTGCGGACCAGGGCCCAAAAATGCCGAGAGATGAATGGTGCTCACTTTCAGCATCTGTTATAAACAGGTTAGGACTGTATTTCTTTTCCTGCGCTGTGTTACTTTGTACAGTGGAACTCAGTTCTCCGGGTCACTTTCGTTTGTACCGACGTCGAGGAAATACGAGGGATATTCGGAAAGTAAGCTCCGATCGGTCAAGGAATGGAAACCACTGTCAAAATTTAATAAAGTGTTGTGTACATAGTTCCGCGTAGAAGGCGCGTACACGAGTTTCCCAATAGAGCGCGCCCTGCTAAGCACAACAGCGCAGGCGCAGCGCTTTTTCGTCTCCGCACTACGAGATGGCGCTACCTTAGAGACGGACCAAATTCTGCTCCTGCCGATCCGCGTATTAACATGTAACGCAGCCAGTGAAATTCTGCTAACGTAGAACCTTTTCTACTCGTGGATCACACTCGCGCAGTGATACATGAACGCGCGAGGTATTATAACGAGTGTACAGACCTCCGATTAGTCAATCTGCATTAGTCTGCTTTAGTCTGCATTTGTCTGTACCGGTCTGCATTAGTCTGTAGCAGTCTGTATTTGTCTTTACCAGTCTATGGTTAAGTTTCAGTCTGCGCCTAATAAGATTATCATATTCCTGTACATAGCCATGAAGAGAAATACACTCCTGGAAATGGAAAAAAGAACACATTGACACCGGTGTGTCAGACCCACCATACTTGCTCCGGACACTGCGAGAGGGCTGTACAAGCAATGATCACACGCACGGCACAGCGGACACACCAGGAACCGCGGTGTTGGCCGTCGAATGGCGCTAGCTGTGCAGCATTTGTGCACCGCCGCCGTCAGTGTCAGCCAGTTTGCCGTGGCATACGGAGCTCCATCGCAGTCTTTAACACTGGTAGCATGCCGCGACAGCGTGGACGTGAACCGGATGGTGCACGTGCCCGTCGACCTGGGACCGGACCGCAGCGACGCACGGATGCACGCCAAGACCGTAGGATCCTACGCAGTGCCGTAGGGGACCGCACCGCCACTTCCCAGCAAATTAGGGACACTGTTGCTCCTGGGGTATCGGCGAGGACCATTCGCAACCGTCTCCATGAAGCTGGGCTACGGTCCCGCACACCTTTAGGCCGTCTTCCGCTCACGCCCCAACATCGTGCAGCCCGCCTCCAGTGGTGTCGCGACAGGCGTGAATGGAGGGACGAATGGAGACGTGTCGTCTTCAGCGATGAGAGTCGCTTCTGCCTTGGTGCCAATGATGGTCGTATGCGTGTTTGGCGCCGTGCAGGTGAGCGCCACAATCAGGACTGCATACGACCGAGGCACACAGGGCCAACACCCGGCATCATGGTGTGGGGAGCGATCTCCTACACTGGCCGTACACCACTGGTGATCGTCGAGGGGACACTGAATAGTGCACGGTACATCCAAACCGTCATCGAACCCATCGTTCTACCATTCCTAGACCGGCAAGGGAACTTGCTGTTCCAACAGGACAATGCACGTCCGCATGTATCCCGTGTCACCCAACGTGCTCTAGAAGGTGTAAGTCAACTACCCTGGCCAGCAAGATCTCCGGATCTGTCCCCCATTGAGCATGTTTGGGACTGGATGAAGCGTCGTCTCACGCGGTCTGCACGTCCAGCACGAACGCTGGTCCAACTGAGGCGCCAGGTGGAAATGGCATGGCAAGCCGTACCACAGGACTACATCCAGCATCTCTACGATCGTCTCCATGGGAGAATAGCAGCCTGCATTGCTGCGTAAGGTGGATATACACTGTACTAGTGACGACATTGTGCATGCTCTGTTGCCTGTGTCTATGTGCCTGTGGTTCTGTCAGTGTGATCATGTGATGTATCTGACCCCAGGAATGTGTCAATAAAGTTTCCCCTTCCTGGGACAAAGAATTCACGGTGTTCTTATTTCAATTTCCGGGAGTGTATATAGACACTTTGTCAAGTATCAGAGATATGTGAGAATAAGATAACGTACCAAGACCAAAGGAACTTCAAATTGTCAATTGTAAACCGCATCCAGAATCAAGTTAAGAAATTTCTATGCTTTTTATTATTTTAATAAATGTGTGTAAAAATTAATCATGTTCTTTTTAAAGTTGGTCACCGTCAATCTGCTACTCTAAGCGTGCAAGTGGCATTTATATCATCGTCTGACTTAACGGCAGAAGATAAACACGCCACGATAAGACCACGAGACATATTGCTGACACTCGCCTACTTCGCTAGAGCGACAAGTCAAATAATCTGATGGTGTGTGTACCGAAGGTCTTACAGTACGCACACCACATAAAGCTTTGCACATACTGTATGTGTTCAACAGTGTCTCTAGTATCCATGTCGGTTGCATCACTTCGCTCTTTTCAGTTCTGAGCACATGGTGAGAACATAAAGATGCGTAGAAAATAGTGTCTCCCGCCAAGTATGAGGTCCTGGTGAGAGATTTCGCCTGTTGTTATGCAGCCCACATTACAGAACTGTCATACGGTTCCTATTTCGTGACAATTCTCGGTCGCAATCTGCAGGGGCAATGAAAATGCTAATGCAGCGTTTTCGATGGGAAGTGTTTGATGACCCGCAGTACAGCCGGTAATTGGCTCCCTCTGTGTTTCATCTCTGCTCACATTAACTACTGGCTATGAAGACAACATTTTCGCACAGACAACCAGCTATAGACGAGCGTAGAGAATTGGCGGGAAGCACAGGCGGCTGCCTTCTATGACGAGGGTATTGGAAAGTTGGTATAACGGATTGTCAGATGTCCTAGCTGGAGCGGCGACTATGTATAGAAGTAGCTGGAAGGTGGACCTAACTGTCGCAAATAAGACATTTCTGATTTTCGATGTAGTTTCCATTTCGCGACTGATCGGAACTTACTTTCTGGACAAGCCTTGTATTCTCCAGAAAATTTCACCAAATTTGTTTCAGTAGTTACGACAGAAATGTATAAACTAATGAGTATGACAGACTATGTTGCATTAAAAAGTTGTATTGATGGGCCTCTACTGTCTGTGGAATGTGAATTACGAGGTCTGAGTTTCGCAGACGAAAATTAAGGCTAGGTGCAAGCCTACCGTAAAAATTCCATCAGCTTGCACGGATACAAGTGGTTTACTACAGGATTAAAGAATTACGGATTCGGATAAGGAACTACCTAAGTACTGAGCGAACCTACTTTGTCATAGGCAGACGTCCTCTCGGAAGTCGGATATCAGCAGTAGTCGTAGCGTTGTGGCTAAAAGTTAAAGAACGGTATCCGTTTTGTTATACGATTTGCATCAAATTGTGGTACTGCAAATCACGACCGTTCTAAAAGTGCTGAAGATTTTCACTTTGCGGCAATTCTTGGAATGTTTGCAAGGCCCACGTTCAGCAAAAGAATGTATCCGTTGTTACACTGCCTGACAAAAAAAGTGAAGCTCCCAGAAGGGGACGAAGAAACGAAACAAAATTTCCCTGGTTGACAGGGTATCTGATGTCATTTCTGCGACTACAGCATCGAGTCAAATTTTCAAAAAACTTTGCAGTATGAGCCCATTTGTTAGTATGATGCTGCATCCCGTCTGGCCTTGAAGCATCCAATGATTTGTTGGGAAGGGTGTAACAAATCAGTTGTATCCTTTCCCGAGGCTAGATGGTCCACAACTGTTTGAAAATGGTCCTTGACCTTCGGGATACTGACTCTCGGACAGTGTTGACATCTGAGCATGTTCTATCGAGGAAAGGTCTGGGGATTTTGCTGGCCACGGGTATACATCAGCGTTACACGGGTTGTTCATAGAGACACGTGCTTTGTGGATACGAGCATTCTCCTACAACTAACTTGCTGCTAAAAATGGGCTCTTACATAAATTCTATTAGTAATTTCAGTGGAAGATGGGATGTCTCGACTTTCGGTACTACCAAAGTGCTGAAAACGGTGAACGTCCATCTTGCTTTTCCTCCATCTAGGTGGATGTACACGTGTAATCTTTGTCCGCTAGCTGACATCATAATTGTTTTTGTGCAACTGAACTTCAAACCAAAGTACTTGAATTGTATGTTCTAAATATACGAGGGCCGTTCAGAAAGTAACCTCCGGTTGATTTAAAAAAATACACCAAGTTAAATAAAAATATTTTAATATATACATCTTACAACTACATCTTTGCACTATTTTTCTACATAGTCTCCATAGCGATTGAGGCACTTATCGTATCTCTTCACAAGCTTTGAAATTCCTTCTGCATAAAAATCACCCGCTTGTGCCTGGAGCCAGCCTGTGACCGCATCTTTGAGCTCTTCGTCGTCATCAAACCGCTGTGACCCGAGCCATTTCTTCAAATGCATGAAGAGGTGATAATCACTTGCGCCAGGTCAGGGCTGTAAGGTGGATGGTTGATAACGTCCCACTTGAAAGACTCAAGAAGGGCCGTTGTTCTGCGAGCAGAGTGAGGACGGGCGTTATCGTGCAAAAAAAACGATACCGGAAGTCAGCATACCACGGTGTTTGTTCTGTATAGCCCGTCGTAACTTTTTTATTGTTTCACAGTACACGTCTTGATTAATGGTCGCACCACGTTCCATGAATTCAACCAACAACACCCCTTTGGCATCCCAAAACACCGTTGCCATCAGTTTTCTGGCAGAAAAATCTTGCAAGGCTTTTCTTGGTTTGGTAGGCGAATTTGAATGTGCCCACATCTTTGATTGTTCTTTTGTCTCAGGGTTCACGTACTTAATCCAGGTTTCGTCACCGGTCACGATTCTGTTTAACAATGGTTCTCCTTCGTCCTCATAACGTGACAGAAAGTCTAATGCAGAGGCCATTCTTTGAGTTTTGTGGTGGTCGGTAAGAATTTTGGGCACCCATCGTGCACAGAACTTACGGTAACCCAATCTTGCTGTCACTATCTCGTACAAGAGAGTCTTAGAAATCTGTGGAAAACCAGTAGACAACTCCGACATTGAGAAACGTCGATTTTCACGAACTTTTGCATCAACTGTCTGAACGAGTTCGTCAGTCACCAATGATGGTCTACCACTCCTCTCTTCATCATGAACGTTTTCTCGTCCACTTTTAAATAAACGTACCCATTCACGGACAACTCCTTCACTCATAACTCTTGGTCCGTACACGGCACAAAGCTCACGATGAATAGCTGCTGCAGAATATCCTTTGGCTGTAAAAAACCTTATGACAGCACGCACTTCACATTTGGCGGGGTTTTCTATTGCAGCACACATTTCAAACTGCCACAAAAACTAAACTAGCGCAGGTACGACGTTCACTCGACCACGGCTTGATGCCGACTGACCTGTTGAGTGCGTGAACGCACAGATGGCGTCGCTACTCCCCCCACCAACCCGCACTGTGACCAATCGGAGGTTACTTTCTGAACCGCCCTCGTATATTTCGTGTTGCACTTATTCTGCAGTTCCCCACATCACCATATCATCTGCAGAGGCAAAAGTATTGAATTCCTTACCACCTTTTTGTTTCAATTTCTTCATTAATTCATCCATCACGGTGGTGAGAAGTGCGGCGACAATGCGCTGTCCAGTTGCACTGTTTTGCTTATGGTAAACCAGTCAGTATTACCATCTCATATCTGGGCGCAGCTCTGGCAGTGGTTATACAATATTCTTGCTTTGCTGACAAGAGATTCTGGACCACTTACCACACATTCTCTTAATTTGTCTCTTGGCAAGCTGCCATAGATCATTTCTAAATGTAGGAAGAAAAAAGTGCAATATCTTCCTTTCTCTCACTACATTTCTTTAATGATTTTAACAGTGAAAACACAGCGACAATGAGGTCTTTTTTGTTCTGATACTTCTAAACCCATTCTGTCTTTCCTAAATCCGTTATTCAATGATGGTTCTTAGTCGGAGTTTGAATTTCTACATAAACCTGAGTTCGTGGAATAGGAGAGCGATTCCTCTGTACGTGCCACACTTGTACCTGGTTTTTTAATTTCTTTTTCTCATTTTTCTAAAAGTGGATATTACGATATGTTTCGTCCAGTCTATGGAACTTTCCATTCATTCCGAACGGTATATAGTACACTCTAAAACTAATGTAGCTCACGATTTACAG